>NW_024366815.1:9322615-10060365 GCF_014805655.1 Passer montanus | reverse complement strand
CCCCGCGAGGCGGCGGGCGGGGCCGGGCCGGGCCGCAGTGCCGGCTGCGCTGTGGGGCTGGGCCCGGCCTGCCGCACACACACACGGAACACAGAGCACACAGAGCACACGCACTCCCCTGCAGCGCCAGATGGTGGCCGAGCTGCTCCGGAGACTTAATGTTGTAATAGCTTTATCTACCTGCTGCCCGCTCATGCGGCTCCCATGTGCACAGGAGGGCAGCTTAGGAGCCGTCGTCCTGCTCCGCAGCCTGCCAGCAGCTCTTGTGTCCAAGGAAGGCACTTGGTGTGGTTCCTGGGGATGTGCTGTGCAGGGATAACAGCTGGACTAGATAATCCTAGTGGATCTCTTCCAAGTCAGAATATTTCCTTAATCTATGAAGGTCATGCCGTCAACTGCAGCCATCCATCTTGCGAGCCTACAGGGAAGCCAGAGTGGGGCTCTTTGTCAGGAAGTGTAGTGCTAGGACAAGGAATAATGGGTACAAATTGAAATAGGGGAAATTTAGGTTAGATGTTAGAAAGAACTTCTGTGGGAGTGGTGAGACCCTGGAACAGTTACCCAGGGAGGGTGTAGGTGATGTCCCAACCCAGGCAGTGATCAAGGTCATGTTGACTAAGGCCTTGAGCCTTAGTATTGTATTGACCTGGTATTGTGAGATGTGTCTCTGCCCGGTGGAAGAGGGTTTGGAACCAGATGTTCTTTAAGGTCCATCACAACCCATTAACGTGCTATGATTCTATGACCTTTGCCTCATGTCCTGTGTCTTTATACAGCTTAAATAAAAATGAAACACTGTTCCTGTTCCACATTTCCCTATTGTGACTTCATCCCAGGCAGGCCACTGTATTGCACATTGCCCTCAGGTTTCTCCTCCAAGGGTGGTTCCTGACGTGATGAATCCACCACTTGTTTAAAATTGTCCTTCCTGCACAGCTTCTGGTGACCTTGAGCAGCATCACAATAAACTCCCTAATTACTTGCCAAGCAAAAGCTAGTCTAGTAAAAATAATCCCCCAATCCACACATAAACTGGTTATATGGAATGACAGCTAACACCCTGCCACACCACTGAGTGCTGTGCCTCCCAGCCAGCCTGTCACTCTTGCCCCACCTCCCTGCCTTCACTGTCCATGCCGTACTGAAATCAGTATGATACCCAGAAAGTCAGAGTCAAGAAAGCAGGGCTCCCAATTCCTACAACCTTTGTACATGTAGAGTAGCAGCTGTCGTGGCACAGCTTTCCCCCACCACACTATGGTCTCAGAAATGCTCATTAGGCCTTGATGAACGGCACCTGAGCTAAGCTGCTCTTGAGCTTATCAGAAACACTGTCTGCTCGCAGGAACTTACCTTCTAATGAGCTCCTGTGTTTCAATCAGTAAGCTTGGAAACTTATTTTTATTGCCCGAAAAACAACGTAAGTCAAACAACATTTTTGTCACTGAACCTTCAAGGAAAGTTACAGGCTTGAATTTTGGCCAGGATGGAGAATTGCTGTCTCTAAAATTCATTCTCCTTGTGACCCAGTGCACAGTGGTCGTGAGACCCTTGCTATTCACCTGCACTGCTTTATTTATGATTAGCTTGTTTTAACCCTACCTCATGGTTTTAGAGGTTTGAGGCGGCTCATTTGAAGTAGTTAAATAAGAAATGAGATACTATTTTTCATATTATTTGCTCTGTGTACTCCATAAATGTTAACATATGAGTGGTAAACTGTATATGATTTCTGGAAAGTTACTTGACTCTTGTCGTTGCAGAAAGAGAGGACTACTTTTACAAACAAATCATCGCATTGCGAAAACAAAAGTGTATCCTAGAAAAATATACACAACCTTAAGTGTTTACAAAATCAGGTTCGACTCTAAATTAAAATAGGTATTTTTTGTTATTGTCATGAAATACACAGAGAAGCATTCATAGAGCAAGTCAGCAAAGCCCAGAAAACTTCTTGTTTGTGCCTAGAAAATGAACAGTGCTAATAGTAAATAAATTCAAAATATTTAAAACACATGACCAAGCATGCTAGTAAGTTTTTTTAAGAAATCAAAGATTCCTAACTGATTAGGGTTTTGTAAGAATGTATTATTTTATTTTTTTTAAGAAAAGCTTGCAAAACTTTCTCTTGAATACTGGGTCTTACCTAGTATGCTAAATATATATATCTTCAAAATTTTCATTAATATATATTCAATTCAGTTTTAAAGAGAAGAATAAAGTTTTGAGTTCCAAAATCTAGTCACGCATTTTTAATTGAGGTACAGGAAAATATTATTGTATAGAATATAGCATTTTATTGGCTCTCAATATAAAATTACTCAGATCAGTTTTTAGAAAGCATATTCTAAAATGGTTTCTAAAGTAATGTTTACAGAATTCCAAGAGCTGTATAAGTCTAATTTTTATGCATTAAGAGCATCAGTACATATTGCTCTTGCCAATACAGCAAAATAATACTGAAGCTTTGGCGTTCAGTTCAAAACTTTGACTGCTGTTAGATTAGTCATCCAAAATACTGGAAAATGATCATGCACCAGTTATGTTTCAACAGTTAGCAGGAATTCTTTGGTCTTTAATAAACACTAGCATCTGTTTGCATTTCACACAGACACAATCATATTAATTAAAAAATAAAATTTACTGTATTTCAATATAAAACTTGAGTTATTAGTATGAGTCTGCATGCTACTTAACTTAGAAATAATTTATTATTAAGTATTTTAACTGTTTCACAGCACTAGTGAACAAATAGGATTAATCCCCATACACATTTATAATCATACTGATGTGAAATTACTTCTTTTTAAAGCTCAAATCTGGAAATATATTTCTGTTTCCATTAATGCATCTGGTATCAAATGTGTAAACAGGGCAGCCAACAGTCAGGTTAAAGGAACATGTGATCCCTTGTAAGATTAACAAAGTAAGCCAACATATCTGTTATATAGAAACAAATTTTAAAAGGAGACATTATACAACTATATCTTGTCAGGTCATCGTGAGACCCTTTTACAAAAAAAATGCAAATTTATTAATAATAGATTATTTTTTTTCACTTAAGGATCAGAAAATATGCAAGAAGAGCCTGAATTAATTTGACATCCCCATTTCCCACTTAGACTGATAGACTCGTCTTGCCCACTTCAATACCTTGGTGAAAACAGTTCAGCTGAGCTGTCTCTCAGATCTCGTCCTGTTCTTTTTGCCTTTTAAGCATCTCTTCATCTGTATTGTATCCCTGTTTAAAGCTACCCCCTGATGGACACAGCACTTCCTGAGGAATTGCACTATACAAGAGTGTCAGAAAGTAATAAAAAGAGAACGGCCTTACTTGAAGATAAAATACTTTAATGTGTTTCTCACTGCATTACTATATATAAAAATCTGATTTTGATGTAACTACCTCTGAATAATGAACTATTGTCATTATTGTAATTATATTAATAATTAATTAATATATTATAACTATTGTATTATATTAATAATTTTTCGTACCTGCCTTATCTGAGAGTCAAAATGTTTTCAACTGGACACTCAAAGTTTAATAATTTACCTTTTATCTTCCAGACATGCATTCTAGATTCCATTGATTTAAATGTCTACAAATCTGCCTGTAATCCTCAACAAGTTAGCAGATGACTCATTGGAATAGCAATGCTTTGGGGATTATAATTAACTACTTGTATATTAGAAACAACATGGATTATTAGATTTTCAGATTTAAACAAATATGTCTAAGCATAATAGCTTTCTTTCTCTGTATGGAGAATATAGGTGCTGAAACCCTTGCTGTAAAGCTGAAACATGCTTGTCATGTGTCTAATTTAATAGAGCTGTCAGTGAGCTACCCAGGATCACTATCTCTGCTCTTGCAGGCACCATCACTCCACATGTGCAAAGGCCAACACTCCTCAAGTTTTAGTACAATTCTACTGGTTTCAATGGTCAGCCAAAAGTGTAGACAAAAGTAATCACTGAGCAAATCTGTCCCCAAAGCAAATGCAACTATAGAAATAAAATTGTTATTTCTCTTACTGCATTATTATTCCAGATTAAGCTGCACTCTAAAGAGCTGCTGCATGCATAAAATCAGAGCATTGCTGGGTAGATAAAGGAGTCAAGTGAAAAGAGTGTGAATGTATTTCAATCCTTTCAAACCAGGAGACATGAGAGAAGCAAAGTGTTTTTGAGAAAAGCACTCCTCCCTCTCTTACCATGCCCTTCACTCCAGCTCTGCATTTGTAGTAATGGTGGCAACATCTTTTGCTCCTCCCTGTATTTATAGCTATTTCTGCATTTGGTGGGATTAGTTATATGTCCTTAAGGTGAAAAAGGCAGTCCAAAAGTCAGAGAATAATAGGGGAAGCACTGAAGAATAAGAAAGCTGTGTGTACTTATTGCAGTATTCACTAATGTGGTCATTATAGCTCTGGCATATACATTACTTACTCTCTTACTTATTCCATATGCTGCTGCTGAGTGTCTGGCCCAGGGCAGCGATGTATTTGGGGTCATGTTTCATTATGCTTCCCTATTGATTGTCCTAAAGACAGACAGAATTCCTACTAGATAGCAAACTTCTTTGGAGAAAAATTGAGGAGATGAACCTCTGTCCAAGCTTCTTGCTGCCTACAGGTTAGCCTAGAACTGTGGATATTTGTATTTAACCTTCACCCCCCTCTTTCTTCTTCCATTTCTCTCTTTCCACTCCTCTCCAAGCCTTCATGGAAAATCGTGGAGGGATTGTGGTAAAACAGTGTTCCAGTCACACAATTTGACTGAGTGATAAACACACATTTCTTACATCCTTCTACTACCCAATTTCACTTTTCTATCAGAAGGAAATATCCAGTGGCATATTAGCTGTGAAAATAACTTTAGCATGTATGCATCTATTTTAGAGCTTAATCTGATATTTTCATCCCATCTTTGCACGACCAGTAAGGCTTCTGCAACAAATCATGTAGAACTATTCCGCCTTGTGTAAACTGGGGGGTTTCTTTACTTGTCCTCAAAGGTTAATCTGTAGCTCTCCATAGGTTTCTGCACTAGTAGCACACAGTGTTAGCAAAACCAGGTATTCATACATAAGGTGTTTTTGTCTTAACACACAGCACTTTAGCACATTATTATGTTGAAATTTGAATTAATTTAGGTTGTCAATGTTCTTGTTTTGTGGTTTCACCCCTTTTTGATGTCCTTTCATACATCCAGTGTAACATTTGTGTAACTAGCTAGAACTACATGGCATCATACTGTGTCAACATCCAAACAGACACTAGGCTTGGTAATATGCCCAGAGGATGTGGAGCACTATCCTGAAAATGCCTGTTCCTCAACGTACAAGTGAAAAAATGCAGAAAGAGCTATTTGTAGTTCCTCAATCATACAAAAGCCAGGGCCTAAATTCAAACTAAAAGGGTATTAATTCTAAAGGAAGACAGGCAGTGGATTTGGTTACGCAAATCCAGGAAGACAGAAGCATTGAAATGAGTATGATGGCACAGCAATCCCAAGGTTTCTTTCAAGCACTACTATAGACCTCTGATAGTAGATATCCTTCTACTAGTACCTGGATTGTGGAACTGGAACCCACTTGTAACTATAATGATGCATAATCTTATGAAGTAAAAATAATGAGAAAACGATTTTAAAAATCACAGTAATTAAAACAGCACTTTTCATCCATACCCTCCTACAAAACAGTCAGGTGCATTTTTGTTCACTGTGTTTTTTCAAAAAACAAACTTACATCAAGTCTTCTAAAAAAGAAAATATAGTAGAAGTTGTTTTATAAAAAAAACTACTACATAAAATTATTTTCTTAAAATGTATTTTTTGTCTAATGATTTGACAAATTCATTGGAAAAAATTTTAAATCTGCTTGCAAATTGATTCATGCATGTTTTATCTTCATTAAAGTCAGACAAAAATAAATTTGAAAATATTTCTATACCATTGGAAATCTCACAGCATTTCCTATTTATTCATCCTGGAAATTAGAGAGAAATGATATATGCAGACTATTCTGATCAATTGTGCATTAGAAAAATTAAGATACATGTCTGTATCAAAATGAAGTCTTTTAGGAGTACTGTAACAAATGTTTTTTTGTTTTTAAGGAGCTGTTATTATTTATAAGCACAGCTAGCATA
Organism: Passer montanus; assembly: GCF_014805655.1. Lineage (NCBI taxonomy): Eukaryota > Metazoa > Chordata > Aves > Passeriformes > Passeridae > Passer > Passer montanus. The sequence continues at coordinate 10,054,207 of NW_024366815.1, read as the reverse complement.
ATGATTTTGTCTTTAAAGTTAAAAAAAGAATCTTAGACATTGTAACTACTCACTGTAAGAACCACAATAGTGGAAAGCTATTAATACCCTACCTTTTTTTGTAAAACAACCCCTATGTTATTTTTCTATACTAAAGGATTATGATCCAATTGTGTTCCTTTTTCCTGGATTTCAGAAATGGTGGAACTTTTAAAATTGAAAAACCCTACTGTCTTCCAGCCCCGAGGCAAATGTCTTACCACTTCTTACTTTGCCAAAGCAATAAGAACGAAATGTTATGATTTGAAGAACGTATTGCCATGACTTCCCAGTCAAATCAGATGTTTACCTCAGTAGAGTTGCAGCTGAACTGCTACTTTGAGATCATTTGAAATCAAGGATTTCTTTAGATTCAGTGTGTAGGAGGGCAACTCACAGGCATTTTATGGCAGTGAGATCCTACCAATTTTCAAGAAATAAACTGTACCACAATACATTCTGTGACACAGATATCACTCAGGATCAAAATATAATTGGGGAGAAGCTGCACTTTTGTGTGGAAGGACTCCAGCAGGCATCTGTTTGCAAGTGTTTGGGCAAGTCCTTTTCTTGTGGAGGAGGTGGCAGAAGGTCTCCCTCTCTTTCAAGCTGAAGGCATAAAATCTGTCATATTGACAGAGACACCTCTGAAGAAGATCCAGTGGCTGGCTGAAAGGCCTGGCATGGCTACAATCACAGACACTTGCTGGTGGCACAGTAGAGCAGTTAATTGAAAATATCAGCATGCCTCAATACACTGTGAATATAGTGTAAAGTTTTTCACCTGAATATTCATAACTGAGTTCCAATGTTTCCAAGCTACATAAAAAACATGAAGGAAGAAACACTTAGAATATTTTTGGGTCCACCCAGTGAAATATATTTAAATATATTTAAGCTTTTTATGCTACTACTAAGTAGTATACAGACAATGAAAGTATACTGGGGAGAAAACTGCCTTTTATGCTTAGACCTAAAGGTGGGTAGGAAATGTTTTGAAGTTGTGCTCTTCTGTCAACTTAAAGAAATATATTTGTATTAAGTTCTGGTTACTAAACTTCCGAGACACACTTGTAAGTGCTATAAAGTACCAGCTGAGTCACAAAGCTTACCCTAAGAAAGATATTTTCTTATTTTTCTTATTTCCTCTTGCAAAGTTATACCTGATTTTCTCCTTTTTAGTGCAACATTGCCATCCAGGCAAATGCCAGAAAAGCTTCTGAAAGAGAAGCAGGTTTCATTTTATCTCCTTTGGACTTTCAATGAATGAGATGCCCTCAAAAGCTCATAGACAGAACTTTTTTTTCAAAGTTTCATTTTTCCTTCTTCTTAACATGCTGTTAAAGAGATATACTGGGCATGTAGAAGAAAATTGCAATTCCCAAAAATTAATATATCAGCAAGATTAAAATTCATAATTGAAATATTAATCTCACAAATGAGAAGTAAAATATTGAAATGTGTAATAGTAGTGCCTAGAAAATTTCCATGATATATACAATAATGACGCTTAATACAACCTGGTGTCAAGCTGCTCTTGCAGAAACAGAGGTCAGTTCAGGCTGGATGTACTCTTGAAGAATAGCATGGGGTACAATGTAGATTTAAAAAATCCTTTTTGTTAAGTATAGTTAAACCCTGGATAGATTATATGGAGAGTTTGTCATAATTCTCCAGTGAAGGTGATTCAAGAAGAGATTAAGTATTTCTTAGAGATGGTGTATACCTCTGAGCAGGAGGATGGGCTAGGTGACCTCTTTAAGATCCTTGCAACCTTACATTTCTGTTGTAATCATGACAAATCCTTTTTCTCCTGCTTAAACCTTCTCCTAATCCACCTGGATTAACAGATTTCATGTGAACTTCATAGCTGTTATAATTTTAGCAACAAGTTTAATGCTGTGTGTTCAATCACTGCCAAAATTATTTACCTGGTGGCTTGAGCATACAGCTAAAGAATTTGAAGAAAGAATCCCTGCCTTTCAATATGCTGGCAGAAGAGGTGGAGGAGGTTTTTTCCTATATAATTATATACAAAACCATCTAAGTGCCCTTCAGTGGCATTAAAATGAACTTAGTAATTACTGAGGTTGTTAGAGTTACTAGCATTTTTCATTTCTAATTCTAAGGTTATAATCTCCTCTAAGGAAATCAGAAATAACAGACAAAACCAGGCTAACCCAGACAATTCCAAGAAATACATTACATGTACACCTTTGTCAGAAACCTCCTAGACAAGTTGTTTTTTGTTGCTCGGATGTCAACAGCCATCAATACAAAGCAAATAGAAAAATAACAAGACCTAGTTATGATGAGAATAAAATCCCTGTCCTGCAACTGTCCTGTCTTCATAACTGACACATTTCTATATTAATCTCCTTCTGAAACAAAAAGAGGTTTAGATAAACAGGTAGTTTTTACACAAATTGTTCTTCCTTCAAGTAAAATAAATTAGTAAAATAACCCAACATATTGCAAAACACTGAAATGGGGAACATACAGGTTTTTATTCTACAGGTTATAATCTACTCATGAAGTTGCCACAGATTGTAAAGAATGGTGTTTAATTCACAGTGGCTAATTTATAGAAACTGTAATTTTCCCCCCTCAGCTGTGATTTCTTATTTTAACTAAAAATCTTTAAAGAATTTGATTTCATTCATTTTATAGAGACAAGTGTGGGTACTAAACACTTTACAAATGACATATTGTAGTTAGAGACTCAATTTCTGTGTCCCAGAGATAAAAGATCATCTCATAACTTCATTCTGTGACTATCTTATAGATTGTCACATATTAACTAAACCAGCTTTCCAGTGTTCACCAAAAAAGAGGCAAATAGAATGACTCTGGGTGATGATGGCACTTGACAGACTCATGGTGAACAATATACAGATATTTTTTGCATGAAGTTTTGCATGATGTTTTGTATGAAAATCCATTTGCTGTGTTCACAGAAATCTCTTTAATTTGTCATAATCCTTAACAGTGATCTGTGAATACACACACAAGTGTAAAGCATTCACACCAGAATAATTGGTAAAGAAAACTTGCATCACTGCAAAATACCTGCTACTCTGGAATACTGATAATAATTGTGTAAGACTGTGGGAAAGGCTTGCTTTGAATAAACAGCAAAATGGCATATTTAAAGAAGTTGTGTCAAGAAGATGGCTCAGTAATACCTTATCCAGACAGCTGCCGGGTAGATAAGTCTAAATATTGTTGCTGTGTAGAAAAAGAGTTCGCCCTAAGCCTGGCTGAAATATGTTAGCAATACATTATTGGGATTAAGACATCCTCTATACGTTAATTTTTACTTAGACCAATGGCATTTATATACCCTAGCTGGTGTGAGAACACCAGCAGAGTTATGGCCCATGGCCACCCAAACAAGGCCATCAATATTCAGGAGACGTCCATGAAGGCAAACACAAAACCATTGACCCTAGCGTCATGTCTGCTGTCCTCTTTCTGCTACAAAAGCTTGTCTTTCCAACCTAAACTGGTATGTAAGAAAACAAAGCTAATTATTGAATTTTTTTCTGTGGTTCAGATTTGATTCTTAGTATCCCAGGAAACTGGAGGCATGAGGAGCCCTCCAATCCAAATACACTGAGTAAGAAAAAATTACAAGTACATGCAGAAGGCCAGCATTTCCCATATTCCCTATTCTATGAGTGTTCCTATGAGGATTTGTTCCAAGGGCTGAACAACCATAGCAATTAATCTAACAGTTGGTGTGTCCTTTGGTATGAAACTGGTGCTACATATGAAGCTGTGTGTTAAAGACCAGTCAGCCTAGTGACAAAATAACCTATTGTTGCTGGATGATCAATAGTAGACATGGTACAGTGCAGTATTGTTTGCTGGGATAAATATTCACAGATCATAGTCTAGTGCTTTACTAAGGAATCCAAGTGGACAGATATAGTACCTTTGTTGGCTCAAGAATGTGATTTATTACCTGAGAGCTTTTCCACATTTTTATCTCTTTTTTGCCAATTACAAAGCTCAGCAGTTTGCATTGAGTAATATTATATCACTTAGGTAAGATAAGATCCTTCCTTTCCTTGAAACTCCGTCAACATTTCAAAAATTTCTCTGAAAAATAATTTCATGTTGGATTGCAATTTCTGACAATTTTTCTTTACCCCTTTGTGGATATAAATCTTCAGTTTGATTTTCATCTGAGCTTTTTCTTTGTGGCTTTCATTTTTCTCTCTGCTTCTAGAGTACATCAACAGGAATGCATTTCCAAACAATAGCACTTTTCTGCAGAACATAGAACACAGAACATTTTAACCAGATAGAAAAATTATGTGTTTTCTCCCTTGTAAGAAACTCTCTGCACTTGCCCAAGATATATATGATTTTATGACAGGTTGCTCCCCAGCTTTTAGATCTGTACTTAGTACTTTTATAAGGTCATATCTATCCAAAGAGCAAACATTTATCAACCCTTACAAAGCCATTGGTACTGGACAGGAGAATAAATGTTCTACAGAATACCAATAATAAAATTATTATTAAAGATTATTTATATGCTTCTAACAGATGAAAACATCTGATCAGAAATTCAGCATATATGAATACTCATATGTACTCATTCTTTCTTGTCCATCACCTTACAAGGCCCTTGCAATGTGGAAGAGCAGCAGGCTCACCCTCATCCTGAAGTGTTCTGAGGTGCCCTGTCCAGAAGTCAACCCAATCCTTTTCTGTGATGCCCCCAGGAGCAACTCTGCATATTGATTGTACCCTCCTTGTAGACTGTAATTATTCTACATGCATTTAGAGCCTTCTCTCTCCCTGAAAATCCGTAACTGAGATGTGGCAACCTGTGCTTGTAATACCTAACTATATAACCTTATCACCTCTCCAGACAATTTTGCCTTCAATAAGGAAACACAGTCACTTACCAAACATGCATTGTCCAGGAACCTCACTGGGGTGACTAGTGTGCATAGTGTGCATGCTGTTGTGGGCCAGCTCAGAGTTTTCCACCTCAGTCACAGAGCTCCCCTTTCCAGCACTTAGCAGGGGGCTTTGTATCCCTCTTTGCACAATGGGCCTCTGCAAAGTGAATCGTGGTCTGGGGGAGCTGCAGCACTGTGTATCTCCTCTCTTCATAAAATCATATAATACTTGAGTTGTGAAGGATCTTTAAAAGTCAGCTAGTCCCTTCAATAAGCAGGGAGATCTTCAATTACATCAGGTTGCTCAGAGCCTGGTCAAGCCTGAATAAGCCTCAAGGATGGGGTATCTTCCACCTGTCTGAGAAACCTGTTCCAGTGTTTCACAACATTCATGGTAAAAAATTGTTTCCTTATATCTAGTCTGAATCTGCCTGCTTTAAGTACTGGGACAGTGAAGTCTCCCCAGAACCTTTTATTCTCCAGGCTGAACAGCCCCAGGTCTCAGCTTTTCCTCACAGGAGATGTGCCTCATCCAGCTTGTCATCCTCATAGCCCTCATCTGTAACTACTGCAACAGGTCCATGTCCTTCCTGTGCTGTGACCCCAGCGCTGCTGCAGCCCTGCAGGTGGGGTCTCAGCAGAGCAGAGCAGAGGGGCAGAATCCCCTCCCTGGCCCTGCTGCCCACCCTGCTCTGGATGCAGCCCAGGACACGTGTGGCTCTCTGGGCTGGGAGTGCCCATGGCTGGGTCACGTCCAGCCTCTCAGCCACCAGCACCCCCAAGTCCTTCTGTGCAGGGCTGCTCTTGATCATTTAATCTCCAGTCTGTGTTGATAGTGGGGCTTTCCCTAACCCAGGTGCAGCACCTTGCGCTTGGTCCTACTGGATCTCATGATCCAGTTCACATGGCTCCACTTCTCAAGCTCTTCCAGGTCACTCTGAATGGCATCCCATTGCATTTTCTGTGATGCAGCTCCAGCTATTGCCCAGACAAGCCCCTTTGAAAATCCTGGTGGTTGTGCTTGTCAAAATCTGTTGAAATAAATGTAATAATGTCATAATGTTTTTCAGTAATTTCATTTTTAAGACCAGAGCAATGATTTATATTTCCTGTCATTTCAGAATTTTTCCATCTCAAACCTAGCTACTCAAAGTGAGTATTATCTTCAGCTAGGCCACCATCAAAGATGCTTTTTTGAAATGGGAGTCTTCCTGGTTAATCACTAACACGATGATGAAAGTGATACATCAGCCATGTATCACATTCAATAGTCCTAAAATCAATAAAAATTTTAAAGTCTGATTTCCTGTATGGCTGCATGTTTCTGAAATACCCTAAATTGGTTCCTAAAAGATGCATGTGGAGAAACATATTTCTAGTATTTCTCATAGATTCTCTTGAATTAGATTGGAAACTGCTCATGGGATAAGTAACCATACATAGAAAGCAATGCCAGGTTTGCAGCTGTATGTGGAATTTTCCTGATAATATTTCTGAAACTGGGTCACTTTTATGCAAAGTGCTAAATATTTAAATTCAAACTTAATCCTTGAAGTGTACTTATTCTGTCTTTTTAAGAATTTGACAGCATTTGCAAGGCAAACTCTAAGGACTATTAAAACTAAAATCTACCGGAATTAAGGAAAAAAAAAGAAAATAGATCCCTAGTATAAAAATAAATGGAATTATGCCAAACTGAATAGCATCTTTTTACTGCAGTATAGGGTTACATTCAGTGCATACCAACAGTTTCATATTTGAAATCAATAGTGAATTCTTTGCGTAAGGAGAGATGAAGGATAAACTGTTACTGTTCTTCATTTGCCCAGGTTAAAACACTAACATATTCATAAATAAGCATTCCTTACGCATTACATATTTTACACTGGAAGGAGTTGTTTAGATTAGTTAGATTATATTTTACTTCAGTATACTATACAATCTGAAATCATAGTAATTGAGGAAAATTTATCGCTTGTATTACATACCATTTTTCTGTCATTAAAAGGCAAGAATCATGAAAGGAGGGTGACTGAGGCTGGAAGAGGAAGAAAAATATTTTTTAAAGAGGGAGTACAGAAGAATTAGGATCCTTGTTTATAAAATCTGTGATAGCAATTTTGTTTAGTAGATGATAAAGTGATGACTTTTCTATAAAGGCATAAATAGATGAAAGAATTAGAAGAGTTTACGGAATGTATTTCTACACAGTTTAAGAAATAAATAAAAATTCAGCATCTTCAATATATTTTTATGTCTTTAATATTTTAAAAGTTTCACATACTTAAATTGCAGTATACTGGATTGACCAAAGTGATAACATTTACTGTGGCAATGATAAATTTTGATAAAATGCCACTCCTCACTGTGAATGCCAGTTCTCCTTTCACTTGGCAAAAATATTTGGCAGCAGTGTAACTTAGGAAGACATGGCATCTCCCAAGAAATGACTCAGAGAACCTTAAGACAATCCACTTACTAGTTAATATTTTAGAAAAGGATTTGAGAGGTTTATTCTTTTTTATAAGAAAAGGCTGTTGAATTTTAAAGCTGAAAAGTAGGGTATGATCTTGGATACATGAAAAGAAATTCTCTTTTATAGATGCAGAAGAAACTGTCATTGCCTTGTAGCTTAAAGTTATTCTGAACATTCTTGTGCCCTAGATTTTTCCTCAACACTCAGTCTATGTTTTGAGATTAAAGTTGTTCTTTCTGATAATAAGAAATAATGAATGTATCTGCAGTAACTTCATACAATGCATTTCTATGAGTTTCAAAAGTATTTTGGCACTCCAAATACTAAAACAATTAAAAGACATAGGAAAAAATACCATGAAAGCTACAGGCAAAGATTCCTCTCTTCTCTTTGCATTTTGCCTGATAACTGGCTACATAGGATTAGTTTTGTTTACTTCCCTACAGGAATGGTATATGTATACAAAGCATAATTATTGGAAATTACTCATTGCTACAAGAGTCTCTGTGGCACTTGTTCCCGCAGTGACATCTAGATGCTTTGCTATTTCATCCATTTTATGGAAGTTGTCCTAAGGTTTTCATTTCAGAGTGGCATGGTGGGCGGGGAGCCTTCTGGGCTGGGTGGTTTCGCAGCAGTGTTTCCAGCAGGTACACTGGAGAGCATCCTGGTGAGCACCCGGCAGGGCAAACCCCATCCCTTCAGGGTTTAGCAGTGAACCCGGCTCACAGCCCTCCTCTCTGAGACAGAGGGACTGTGTTTAGACAGCTCCCTTGCTGCAGGGCAAGACTGGCCTCCAGGCAAGTTGTTTCATGGAGATACTTACTCAGAGAGTCCCTCAGGACATCCACATTTTTGTGATGCTATGGGGATCATGTTATGTAAATGATCACTGGACCAGAAAAGGTGTATTGATTTTTAATCTATGCAAACCAGCACTAACTAGTTACTTTATGTATAAATGCTATTTTACAGGTATTTATGCTCACTAGTACCTAAAATCTATACCTTTTATTTAAGGATCTTATTTTTTAAATGTTTTTAAAAATAAAAACAAACTTGGCTAATGCATTACACATGTAAAAGCAGTCTTATTTGTATACCAGTGTCACAATTCACCAGATACAAGCCAAATCCCAGTCACTACTTTTTCAACAAGTCAGCATAAAAATATATTAAGCAAGTGTTTCATTTGTTTAACACAGGAAGTGATTCTTTAAGCAAGTGACAATTATATCACAATAATAAATCGATTACACAGAAGTGTTCATTAAAAGAAAAGGTTAATCTCTTCCTAAATTCTTTTTTCTCCTGAACTTTGACAGATTTGGGGCAAGTCTTTGGAGTACACATACTGTTAATATTTTAGGAAAGCTTTTAATGCTCTGTGATGCTGACAACTTTCTTATTGCTTTGAGAACAGCCTAATGATAGGATATGTGGTGTTCTAACAGCCCTGTACATAGGTCGTGGGTCTTTGTGACTTCAGAGTAACTGCAGAGAGGCCATGTCACATCCTGGACAATTTTTTTGCAGATACACCTTTCAACAGAGATACAATTCTACTGTGGCTGAAGTGGATTTCTAATTGTCTTCTCTGAGGATGAATTGATGTCAGCAGTAGGGACTATATATATTGCCTAAATCAAGCACAGCATTAAGATTATTCTTTGGTAAAGAGACATTCAAGGAAGCTGTGATGCTTTCAGAAGTTCTAAAAATGCAGGTTTATGTTTAGCTCTCATCAGTACAAATCCCACTCTGTAGGTTAACACTGTGAACATTACCGATGTAACCAGGTACAGAATCTGACACAAAATCCCTAGAGCCATTGTATTGTTACGGTCTGTTGAAGGTCTGGTCTACTGTATGTGAAAGGAGAGTTGGACAGATGCTTATGTATCTAATATTAAGTGTTTCAAGTTTGGCACTCAAGCCACTATACAGGTTTTGAGATAAATTGGTCTGTGTAAAACACTAAATGGTGCAACTTTGGTAAGAGAAACAAGAGGATTAACCAAAGGTTGTTGGAACAGGGAAGCAGAAGCTGCAGAAACTGTTTGGATATCTTCTAGCCCTTCTGCAGACAGGATTTCTGCATTTTGTTGTCTTCAGAAAACTACAACCCAAAAGAGCCCTTGCTGAAGTCTGACACTTTTTTTAGGGTAAACCACATAAAGCATCTTTGATGTTTACAGTGGGAATCAAGATCAGAGTTGATCACAGAGATGCTGACAAGCTCCCCTGAAAACACAGCACAATGAAGTTGCTGTAGTCAAGAAGGTAATTTTGCTTCTGTTAGAATGAACCAATTTTGTTTTGTACAAAATAAGGGGAAAAAAATCTATAAAGTGGAGCCTGGAAAGTTCAATTTCCTGCTTTCTGCCCTTGATTAGATATCCCATAATAATAAGTAACAATATTTGTCAATAAATAACTCTCTCCAATATACCATTAATGTACTTTCCATTAATTATGTTTTGTTGAAGTGTAATAAAAAAATTTCTGAGAAGCTTGCTTCTATTACATTCTTTGCTTAGAGTAAATGAGGAAAATTAAACAAGGAGCCTATAAAAGGAGCAGGAGAACACTTTGAAAGTTTCCCCATCTCTTAATTTCTAAAGAACTGTAGATAATTGCTCAGTGGACACAACAATTTCACAGCAAATGAACAAAATACCCAAAACAAGTGTAGTAAAACCATCACTGTGACTGACTTGGATTTTCCTGTGTTACAATAGGTCTAATATTCATCAAAACCCAATATTTATATAGGATATGAAGAAGAAAACTAACATTTAACCTTGTCAGAGCTAATCAGGAGTTACACTATGTCAGTCCATAGATTTTGAAATATCCGGGGATAATTGTCTGGAAAAATATGGACTTGCTGCAAAATTCTAGGGCCTTTTAAGAGAGTTCTCTCTTTAGAACATGGCAGAAATCCATGCAATAAATGGTAGAGGCCACTGAGTTATTCCATTGCCAATTCCTTGTTTTGATACAAGGAAGAGCTTAGTGAAAGAAATTACAGTGACAGATTAATGTCAGGAATGTAGCACTTCCGATAATGCATTCATTTTTTGAAAAATGCTACTTTATCTCTTTCAACTTTGGAAAACATAATTTGTTATTCACAAATACCAATTATAAAACCTTCAAATATTATGCACAAAAGAACTAGGACCTCACTGTAGCTGCTGAATTACTGTTAGGGAATGAAGGAAGGTGATTTAATTCTGGGTGAAGTATACAATGGTCCTGGTTATGCAGATGGATTTTTGCAATGACTTTACTCTTTTGTGTGGACTCAGTTAGAATGTTTAAACCTGGCAGACATTCTTTAGGCCAAGAGTTAAAAAAAAAGCCTGTATGCTCATATCTCAGTGGATCTTTGTTGACTAAGAATCTTTTAATTAAATGGTCTTTACTTTCTGCTGTGATTGTGACTTTTTTAGGTGTTCCAGTTCTTTCACTCAGAAGTCTGTAGTATTCTTGAAGCTTTGTCGAAATGAAGCCTGACAGTATCTGTTTAAATATAGCCATATAAACACGTAAGTCAGCCTGTTGAAATGATGCTATTTCTTTCAAATTCTCGATAAAAACATTGTCACAGAATAGAGCTATAGAAAGTGTTTTGGCAGCTGCAGCAGTAAAATTTGAAGCATCTTCATAATTAGTGTTATCTACAGCTTATTTACTATTTAGATGCATTGAAATTTGCTGCCAAATTAACAGCTTTTGCTCTCCTGGGACTTTTAAAATAACATGGTCCAGCACACAATTTTATTTCCAGCTTGCCTCAATTCTCTTTTTTTTTTGTATGTATTTAATGAGGCTGATTATTTGCTTATGTCTTTCAGGCGCTTTTTTCTGATGTTCTTTTTTTTATTGAGAAATGTGGACAGATTTGAGATTAAATGGAATGTAATGGAAATGCAATGGAAAATGGAATGGAATGGAATAGAAAAAATCCACAGTCATGAATAAGTATAAGGGAATGAAGAAGAAATCTACAATGCTTATCTATATGAGTACTATGTTACTGTTGCCTCTCTTGCTCTCTTGGACTGAGCTGTTACCTGTAGCTGAGGCAATCTTCTAGAAGGAGACATTAATGATGCAGGAAACATAATTTTCAGTGACAAGTACAGTCATAATATTTTTTTGGAAATGAGGATTTCATTTTTGAAGAGCGGGTAGAGCATAGCAGTAACTTTTTGGTAAATGTCAGAAAACCCAACTGCTGTTTCATAACAAAAGTAAAAAGACTCCAAAACTGACAGACTGGATTTGCAGCAGAGAGAGGATTAAGCTATGAGTTTACCAACTTACTTTTTAGTCCTATGTGACTAAAAACATTAAAGTTGTTCCTTCCTAGTTCGTTGCTGCATTTTCCCTCTGTTGGCAGTATCAGTGTAAGTGTGCTGCATGGGTCCATCTTTTGGTTGGGGGAGAACAAGTCATTAAAAGGGTTGGTGTTCAGCCTCCCTTTTCCAGTTTTAGCCCTAGCCAGAGGAGGTGCAGTCCTCGTGTCTGAGAGCACAACCTCACCTGTCTGTGATTCAGCACTCACTGTCATTAGCAGAAGTGTTCTCCCTTAACTGAAGTGACCTTTGGCTTGGGGTATCCAGGGAGGAAAGCTTGACCTGCTGGTTTATGCTTTCTTGTGAGGGTCAAAACCAGCCACAGGAAATGGCAGGACAGCCCTATCTGGTAGTGTACCTCTCTTCCTCCTAATGAAGAGAGATTGGAGAGCAGGGCCATACCTTGATTCTGGCTGGTCAGCACTGGAGTTTGGCAGCTGTAGGATGGATGACATCCATCTTCCTTGAACTGCTGTGAAGAGCTGACTGACAAGGATGTTCCCCTGCCTTACACTCCACAGAGCTGATTCCAGGTGAGAAGCCATAGTGAGAGCTGCTGTTGTTTTTCAAATTGCAAAATGTCACACTATGAAATACAATTCTTGTGGAGCCAGTGACTGCAATCAGTCTCCTTTTAATCTTTGTACAGATGTCAAACCTTGGCCTCACTGCTGTGTTGTGGAATACCACTTCAGAAGTAGTCCACAAAAATAAAATGTGCATTGCAGGCCCTGGTAGGTTTTCAGATTTTTTTAGTGCTCTGAGTGGAATACTTTTTAAGTTTTCTGAGATTTTCTCATGGAGGTTTATTTCTGACTGAGATTTGATAATGTAAATCTGTGGAGTGTTTGGAGTTTTCTTCTTGCAATTTGATAGATTTATTTTTTTTTGGTAGAAACAAAGGAATGTTAAACAATATCTTTCCTCTCTGACTAACAAATCCATTTTTATAGCATTCACAAAGTGCCATGTTAGAGTGCTAGAGCCATTTAAAACAAAGTTAAAAACCTGTGAATCTGTGAAGTCCTCTTCTTTCAGTGTGCTTTGCTTGATGTCACCAAGCTGCACATGGGTCTTGGCATACCTCAGCTGATGGAAAGTTGGTGTGGAGATGCTGGACACACACCAATGATGGACAGCTGCATTTCAGAAGGGTTTTGTTTCTTGTGCCCTACACATGGCAGGACACAGTAGGGGTTAGCAGCTTCCCAGGGCCAGAACCATGGGAATTTCCCAGGGCAGCAAGACAGGATTTCACAGCCAGGACTGTCTCACTGCTATTGCATTAGGAGTATAGGAACTCAGCAGAAAATAAGCCTCCTTGTGTTCCAGCTGGTCTTCAGATGCGGGAAGAGCTGGGTGTGGCTGAGCTAAATTTCTCATTATAGCCAGTTTAGCACTGTAAGTCTGGTTGAGCTCAAAAGAAAAAATTGCATGAGCATAGATGCACAAATAATCCAGTTTACCAATGTAATACTACAGGTATGATCACATTCAATATGGATTTGCACATCCAGACTGATGAATAGTGTGGTTTGTTGAAGCAACAGGAAAGCAAGTTCAGGATGTTTTTTGCAGGTGATACGTGGTGATACACTAATTAAAGAGTGCTAACATGTGGCACAGATGTAACAGAAAGTATAGTGAGGGAGATTTGTTGACACCATATATAGGTGTGCACAAATAAATGTTCATGGATCTACATGAACACAGTTTGAGGCGAAAAGCTCACCTAAAAGAGCCTCTTCAGGAGTGGTGGAGAGACACAGCCCACTGACAGATCTCAAGCAGGCAGAGATGTTTTCCTCCTCCAGAGGTATTTTCTCCCTCTAATCATTCTGCTCCCTCCTCTTACACCACAGATTCTGGCCTTTCCCACGGGAATGGAACAGCTACATGTTATAAGTGGGATTTGGAGACACATGATGTGCTTGCTTTACATGCCCCATGTTCTCCCTCAGTCGCACCCTGAGGGGTACGTAAATTAAAACCAAAATGGGGATTAATGAACATCTCAGTTATTTCCAGTCAGGATTTATAGTTGACAAAAAAAAAAAAAAAAAAAAAATGGAACAAACACTTTGATTCCACTCCAAAAAAAAAAAAAAAAAAAAAAAAAAAAAAGGAACAAACACTTTGATTCCATTCCAAATTCTGAAGTGGCAATACAAGCTTTCTCATCAGAGGGTCATTGCACCCATCATTTTCTTCTTAATGAACTCGATTTCAAACAAGGCTTGTTTTTCATGATGAGGGGAGTGTGGCCATTGACTGATACAGAGGGGCAGGTGAAATAACCTTGGGCTGTGAGACATCCTCAGCAGTCCAGACATCATTCACTTAGTCCTCTCTCAAGCCAGGTGCAAGAAAAACAAGGCATCCAGCTCATGTTTTCTCAATCAGTCTCATCAATTCTTCTCTGTCTTAAAGTGACACTGTACAATTCTGACCCTTTACTATAATTTCACAGCCAAAGAGCTAGGCAGGATGAGGGGACAGCAAGGCAGCCCTCTCCCTGGGCCTTGGGCACCTTCCTGGGGATGGGTTGGTATTCACAGAGGGTTGCTATTGCTTTATGTATATAAAGCACATGCTTCACGTGCATTATTTGAAAGTAAAATGATGCAGTTGAAATTTAGGTGTGCTACTTGCCCACTTTTACTGGACAGCACCACTACTGATTATCTGAGAGATGGTGACAGGGTGGAAATCTATGGTGTTATTTCATTCTCTGGAGAAAATGGAGGGGAGGAGGAGGAATGTATTTGGAAGGTTTTCATTCTTAATTCTGTGTCTGTTCCTTTTTTAGAGGTTGTAGTTAATAAAGTTTGTTTCCTTTATTCCTAAGTTGGAGCCTGCTTTGCTCTGTTCCTGATCACATCTCACAAAAGTCACTAGAGAAAGTGTATTTTCATGGAGGCACTGGCACTGTGCCAGACTCAAACCATGACAGTTTTGCATGGCCTGGTTTTGGTAGCAGGAGGGTCACAGAGATGGCTTCTGTGAGAAGCTTCTAGAAGCTTCCACCATGTCCAGTAGATCCAGTCCCTGGTGGCTCTGAAGATGGACATGCTGCTGGCCAAGGCTGGGGCAATTAGAGCCAATGGTAACACCTATGTGATAACAGATTTAAGAAGTCAAAGTGGGTGCACAGGGCTTTTCCTAGACAAAGAGGAGGAGGTGAGAACATGTGATGGAAATAACATAGAGACACCAAGGTCAGTGGAGAAGGAGGGGAGGAGGTGCTCCAGGTGCTGGAGATTCCCCTGCAGGCTGTGGTGAGACCAGGGTGAAGCAACTGTGCCCCTGCAGCCCATGGGGATCCATGGGGATGCAGAGATCCACCTGCACCCCATGCAGGGGCCCATGCTGGAGCAGGTGGATGCCTGGAGGAGGCTGTGATCCAGTGGGAAACTCTATGGAGACAGGGGGCCCTGCTTCCAAGGCTGGAGCAGCCTGTCCTGGGAGGACTGCACCTCATGGAAGAGTGACACGCCACAGCAGTTTTGGGAAGACTGTCTGCCCATGGGAGGGACTCTTGTTGCAACAGTTTTGACAGGGGTGCTGCTTGTGAGATTAGAAGGTACTGCTTGTGAGGTTGGAACCATACTGGAGAAATTCATGGAGAGCTGTGTCCTGTGGGAGGGACCCCATGGTGCAGCAGGGGAAGGACTCCTCTCCCGGAGCAGTAGAAGAAAACCTTGGGTGACGAGCTGACCAAAACTCCCATGCTCTGTCTCTGCACTGTTGGTGGGAAGGAGGGAGGACTGGGGGAAGAAAAAGTGTTTTTAAAGGCTTGTTGTCCTCTGATTTTGTTAGTAATAAACTCACTTTGTACCTCTAAGTTGAGCCTGTTTTGTCCTTGGAGTGTTTTCTCCAGGTCCTTAACTCATAAAGCTTTCGTTAAATTTTTCTCTCCTCTGCCCAGCTGTGGCAGGGGAGGGTGAGTGAGCAACTTTTGTGGGTGCCTGGCATTTGGCCAGTGTTGAACCATGACAAGCAGCAATAGCCCCATAGTGGACAAGAACCCAGGAGCACACACACACTCAAACCCATTGGAAGTAGTAACAAAACCTCACTGGCTTGTAGCAAACTGAGGCTTTAGCACTCATATTTAGCAATTCAGCTGCAGAGTTAGTGGCAAAAAACAAAGTATTTGTATGCAACACTGACTCCCCAGGAGATGGGACAACAGCCCCGGCAGTGAGCACAGAACAAAGGAGTGTTGAGCTGGATCCACAGGCGCTGCACAATACACTGGCTGCGTTTGTACAATTGGCCCATCATGACGTGAGTCACGGGTAATAAAGAGCTGTCTGTAATCCCACGCAGCAGCAGCAGCAAGGCGTATGGTGGCTCTGCAGGCAGGATTCCTTAAAGAAGAATAATCGGGTCACTTGACATGTGTTTGGTGTCTGTATGGCCAAGCAAAAACTCAGCCAAACACCTGGACACATCATGGGATTGGTCAAAACAGATGTGTGACTAACAGGAAAATCCTGCAAGCCTAGTTTCCTTTTCATTGCTTTCAAAAGTGCCCATCATTTTACCAGTACACTCACTGGTACGGACAGACCCATATAAACTATTTTTTTAAATTAAACTATTTTTTTTTTAAATAAATGAAATGTTGTGCTACTCTCACTGAAGGCCAGGTGTGTGTGGGTTAATGTGAACAAGTTTATCAGAAAATATTATCTCAGCTTATCAGGACTTCAGTCTCTGCCAGCATATATCTTCCTTTTGTACATTTAGGAGAATGCTTTTTTGTTTTGCTGCATGCTTTGTTCTTTTGTGAATCTTTACAGAGACAGATGTCATTTTGGCTGGCTTGACAGAAAACCAACAGTTCCCTCCTCTGTGCCACTCCTATGACAGCTCAGTGGGTTGCTGCAGGGTAACAGATAGGAGGCCATGGAAAACAGAACAGAATTTCAGTTTCAAGTGCAGGAGACTGCTGTCAATATCTTGAAGCTCCCTGAGAGGTCTTGAGTATTGGTAGTTTTCCATAACTTGAAAGAGATTGGGAATCACTGATCTGAAAGACTTAAACCCAGCAAAATCTGGAACCTAAGACTTTGTTCTCTTTCTAGGTCCATGTATAGGTAGCTTGGTTAGTTTAAGCCCATTGTCTCTTCTGTGAAGCTAGCTTGTGAAAGAGACCATCATTCCTTCAGCACACTGTGTTTTCAGTGATGGCTGGAACATTTCAGGTTAATATTTTTTAAACAATCCTACTTCCAGGAAAGAACTGATTCTGTGACTAGGTTTGTACTAATTCTCACAAGGAAACAATAATTTCACTCAACTGTTAATTCAGCCATCATCCCTGTTGTCATTTGCCATTGTTTTTTAAGTTGTTTTCATAAGACCTGTAGTGATAACTTCTGATATATAAAAATCCTGAATTCACTTGTCTTTTGATTCCTGCAAAGATTTTTAAATGAACAAGGAAAGATCCTTCCATCAGAAAAACACGGGGGAAAAAATAATTGAAGTGTATTAGGCTTATCACTCACTTAGCACTTGTCAGCTAAACTGGTTTTATAGGAATTTTCTTAAATAAAGGACACATGAGGAAGTTAATTCCTCAAAATGTCCAGTGCTCAGCATCAAGAAAATATCTGTAAGTCTGGACAGGTCAAGCTAGAATTTTTACTGCTCAGTCTTATCAGACGCGGATTAGAAAAGGATTTGGAAAGAAACATCGTTTACATTTAAGCAAGCAGTACATAAGCTTCCCAGATTGTTGCTGTGCCAGGCACACTCTACTCCCATCCCATGGTGAGCAGAGACCATTGCAGTCCTGGGACAAGACACCCTGATCCTGGGATGTCTGTAATCTGTTGGAACAGTTGACATTTCCAAAATATATACACTCTGTATGAGACAAAAAGCAAAATTGCCCCCTAGAATAAGATTTCTTCAAGTCATTCACTTCAATTTAAAGTGTACTATTCTGTTTTGATTTAAACTTTTTAATAATATGTATCACATCCTTCAAATTTATTCTTTCACTTTGAAGAGAAGCATTGGTGCTTTAAATCTAATGCTGCTGGGGAAAAATAATTTGTGAATTAGAGTGAAAAATACAATTGAGTGAGAAAGGAGGTAGGTCACTAATGGATACTTAAAAGCAATTCCACCATTTATTAATTGCTTCTGCTAGGAGAATGCATCATGTGACATGTCTCTTCTGACTATGACAAAAAGTCACTCCTTTCTTTTCCTGCACATCTATGGCTTTTGAGTAAAATGGCAATACCCCATTTATAGACCCACTGTTGTCCCTTCCAGCCTTACCCATTCTGTGATTCTATGATTTATTGTGGTAGATCTCTTCAAGAGAAATAAATTAATTATTTTCCTTTTGAACAAAATATTAAAGCTGTATCCTTTTCTATCCATGAGCCAGGGGTCCATGGCTGGGCACTCAGAGTCCATGACAAGGCTTGTTCAATGCCCAATTGTGTAATCACCCTCTTGGGCTTGGGAGATGCTCTTGGTGCTGTGTCTGGCATGCAGAGCTACTTTTAGAGGTGGTCACAGTTTTAATCAGAGTCTTCAATTACCACATCTTTACTTGCCTCAAATTCCAGCTTTAGTCCACTATAACTGATTTTTTTACATGTCTGCAATTTTAGTTCATCCAGTGTGAGCCAGCTGACTCCCTCACTGTAGAAACTGGGTTTTTAGACTTTTTTCCCTTGCCATATGGCCCTATATTGACCATGCTTTAGGGCTCAAAACCTTATTGTTATACAGAACAGTCTTTTCATAAGAGGAAAATTCTGGCACCCTTCCTGGTGAAGGGGTCTTGTATTCAGGGCAACCCCAACAAAGGTAAGAAAAGGAAGGAATCTGACTCCATGTTCTTAGAAGGCTAATTATTTTATGGTCTATATTATATTAAAGAATGCTATATTAAACTACACTAAACTATACTATAGAATACAGAAAGGATACAGACAGAAAGCTAGAAAGAACTCTAATGAAAACTCGTGACTCTCTCCAGGGCCTCAGCACAGTTTCACTGTGATTGGCCAACAAGTAAAAACAATTCTCATGAACCTATGAAACAATCACCTACCACATTCCAAAGCAGCAAAACACAGGAGAAGTAAATGGGATAATACTGTTTTCCTTTTTCTCTGAGGCTTCTCAGCTTCCCAGGAGATAAATCCCGGCAAAGGGAATTTTCCAGAAAATATGATGGTGACAAATGGGGAGTTCCTTCGGCCATGTCTGTTTAGCTCTTGAAGGGTCAGCTGCTTGGCTAACCAGGACACTCGAAGACACTAGGAAAGCATGTAGGTATACACTTTGAGATGAAGAGTTGAATCATCACTCCTCAGTTTACAGGCCTTTTTCCAAAGTGTTATGGACATCTCTGGCATCCAGGGCAGAGGGAACTGGCTGATGGAATACCATCAAGGAAAATGGGCCTTGCCCAACATCACATCAGTCCACTGTGCCTTGCTTCAAAACCTGAAAAGTGAAATTTTGTGCCAGATGCAGCTATTGTCATTTGAAGGAGAGTCCTGAACTCCTCTATTTGATTTTTCTGGAGTTGAACAGAGATGAGACCTATCAAGAGCAAGGTCTCAGGGTAATTTTTGTATTCCTTTGGCAGGTAAGTGCTATTGCCAGGTATCTTACATTGGCAAACAGAACCATGGGAAACTTGCAAACTGCAAGGGAAGGATAAACAAGCAGCAAAAGGCTTGAGAACTCTCCTGATTAAGTGCTTTGGGTTTAAACAAGGGACAAGAGCCTTCTATTTGATTTTGCTTGGTCTTGGGTAAAATGAAGACCCTCTATTGGGTATCACCTGGCCTATTAAAGGCAAGTTCACACTACTCATGTAAGTTCACGTTAACTGACTTTTTCTGCTGTAGTAGATAATATGTGGCCTCTCCAATCCTGAAAATATACAATCTGTAGCCTGGGCTCCTCATGGAAAGGGATAGAGATATTGGCCTAGAAAATATTTTTTTCTTAGCTTCCTAAGGGGATGTCATTGTCATCTTCTGGCCTTATCTTCTGCTAATACTTTGCCAAGATGACTTTTAATATGCATATTACCTCAAAATTTCTTTATTATTTGCCTTTGGTGTAGACCAAAAATGGTCAGTTTTGTAATGTTCTTGAAGGAATTAATAAATTTGTGCTGTCAGAAACATCTGTGACCTCTTGGCCCCCAATACATTACTGGAGCCTTTTCCCTCCACTGTCAGTCTTACCTCCTGAAGTACTCCAGAGGCAGGACATACAGTAGGAAAGCACTGAAGATTTCAGATTTGTGAAACTGTACTTTTGAAGACAGTCTGCTGCAGGTGGAGTGATGTGCTTCGCTTGTAAGTAACAAGCATATCAAGTTATGATATGCTTTGTTGATGTAACAAATGTCAGCCGTAGGTGTGACTGTGTTTTAACAAGATTTGATGGCAAGGTACACTCCACTATTTACAGCATAGAGGGCAGAGTCAGACAAAGCTGTCAGGGAGGCCCACTCATTGATCCATGAGTTTCAGACAGGGCCCCCTTGCTTTCTAAACTTCTCAGAGAGGAGTTTATGTGGGGCTGGATCCAATCCTAGCAGCACAGACTTGGACAGTGATTTATGTCTGGAGGATTATATGTACACAATTAATCCTTTGTGTCACTCAGCTGAGATGTCCAAGTTTAACTTGCACTTAAATTTAAAAGCAATTAATCACTTACTGAGCATGTGCTGCTACAAGGAATCACTCACCCCTGAGGTGTAACTTGGACAGACATTCCTGTGCAGGAGGAGATCCTGGTGTGCAGCCCAGCTCCCTGCAGGACAGCCCCCAGGTCACTGTTCATGGCTTACAGTCACAGTTGTAGAGCAGAAAGATGTACTGGAAATACAGCTAGTTCCAGGCATGGTCTTCCCTCATGCTCATAGAAGCTCTGATGTCTGTAGTGATGGTTTCAAGTTGGATTAATGAGATCATGAGTATTCTGTCCTGGTGACAGGGTTTCTCAGCAGCATCAGATAAACCATGCAGCATGTGACAGGCTGTGATGATGCACTCAGTGCCCGGGGGATGCTGACAGCAGGCAGAAAACCCTGGCTCTGGTGTGTGCCTGGAGACATGCTCCATATCCACCCTGCAGCAGCTGGGTGGGTTCTGGATGAGGGCTGGTGGCAGGTGGGCAAGAGCACAGGGAAGGACTGGCACTGGGTTTGTAGTGTCACCCATCATCTAGACTCCTCTTTATGAGGAGGAAGATCTCTGGCCCAGGCTAAAAGTAGACACTGTCAGAATTCACCTGTACTCTTGTTTTTAACCTTATGGATGTATTTTCTTCTGGAATTTTCGTATTTATTAGTGTAATCACTATTTGTTCTTACAAAGAAAATATACTCAGAGAAACCTTTTTCATTTCTATAATCCCATACTAGTTGCCAATTCAAACCCATCCTGTTACTTCAAGCTTGACAAGTTAAGTATTTTTGTGTTTTTAAAAATAAATTCTGAAGAAACTAGTTGCATAAACCCATTGGTTATTTCTCCCTTCAGTGAATGTATTCTAAGCCAAAGAGTTATAGGGCCAAAGTGATGTTGAATGGTAACCAATGAAACTGTAGATGTGGCAGCCTTTTCAAAAGCGAAGTAAAAGATTTGGTTCAAAGGTTCTCCAAGTTGTTTCCTCTTACAGGGAAGTACTTGCAATCAAACTGAATTTAGAGGATAAGATCTATTTTTGGTTATGTTGGTGCACAGCCATGGCAAAACAGTGAAAACTGTGAGCGGAAATGGTTGTGTTTCAGAGCCATTTCAATTGCTTTGTACAGACCTCATGTCAAAGCAGATGTCAGACCTCTCTTGCTTTTATATTTGGAAAGAGGTGGCTGTTGTTAACCATGTGCATGCTTGTGATATTCTACACTGGAGCTGAGAGGTACTCATTTCAGCTCTCAAAAACTCTTCCATATTTCTTTTAGGATGAGCCACTTTTCACAGCTGAATTCAACATTTGGAAGGATAGATTTATAAACAGTTCAAAGCATTTCTTTATTTATATCTCAGAAAAACATTACAGTGGGAACTTAAATATTTCCTGATCATACAATTTGCTGAGTTTTAGAGCCCAGTTAAGTAATTCGGGTTTCTTTTCTTGATATATGACATAATCATAAATGTCCTTATTAAACTAAATTTATTGAAGCCAGAGATATTATTTATGTAGACATATTTATGCAAAATTAATCTTATTTTCAGAGGTTCATTTCTCAAATGTAGTAATTTTTCCTAAAATAAATTAAAAATATATTTGAAATGTTACTGATCTAAATGATCATGAGCACTACTATAATAAATCAGCCCTTTAACAGGCTGCAGATGCTTGCTTTAGTGAAGGAATAGATTTAAGCTTTGATTCTCCAATAGACCATGTGGGGGAAAAACAAAAAGGGTCAAATTCAATGCTGGTTTGGGTAGGCTTTCATGGCATTCATGGGGAGTAAGACAGTACAGGAAAACTGCTGGATGCACATAAAGGCGAATGCTGACTGAAAAAGAGAGGCAAGCAGTGCTGCCTGTGCACGGTGCAGGAGCTCGGTGCTGGCAGTGGCTGTGTACTGTGCCCACGTAAATCTGTGCCTGAAGCACACAGTGCCGACAGTTTAAATTAAAGCACTCTGAGCAGTGATTAAACAAAGGTGGAAGTCTAACTGTGTGGGTGTCTGACTGTGTGGATGACTCAGAGCAGGTGGAAGCAGCCAAGGGCGGGGCGGGTGTGAGGAGGTCAGGGACACGAACAACTTCAGAGTGTGGAGAGGGGTCCAGCCGGGCTGGGGTGGCATCCTCTGCACAGGGGACACTGAACATTTTGTCCATGCTCAGCAATAAACCAAGGCAGATGGCTTGGGGTTGTAAAAACAGCGTGGCAGACATTGCTGTGATGTGAAACGAAACATCTTTACAAAGCAGTCAGGATAGGAATCCAGGGGACAAAAATGCTGAAAAAGTAAAATGCTATTTCATATGACATAAATGTATTACCTTCTTTGAGGTAAAAGTCTGTGCTTCCCTCTGTCCAGCTTAAAAGATCCAGTTCAAAACAGACATCCCCTGCACAGAGGAGAGTAACATGATGGTTAAGAAGTATCCAGTGTTTCCTGAGATGGGAACCTCTGTTCCTACATTAGAGAGGTCTCAGCTCTGGATGAGATATAAATACGCATTCTCCAAATCACACATCACCTGCAGAGTGCCAAAGTGGTGAAGAAGAGTCTATAAAAAGTGACTCCCTTACTGGCCAGTACAGATTTTGTGATAATCCAGATTCCCTCTTTAGAAATGGGTGAGATTATGTCCATCCTGTCATTCTGTTTTCCAAGCTGCAAGAGCACTGCCATCACCAGCCTGCTATCCAGGAGGGCAAATTACAGCTGAGTCTGCAAATTAGACACTGAATAGCCTCAGGATACTGAAATCCTAGAAATTAATAATAGCAGTAAGACAAAAAAAATACCCCAAACCAAACCAAAAGTCAACAGATGCAAGTTAAGTTTCTTTAAAAATATTAAAATTAATTTTGCATAAGGCTGAATAGGCTTTCACCTCATTCTAGAGGAAATATGTATCAGTTCTCCTAATACAAATATTCATACTTCTTTTTCCTTTCCCTCAATTTAAAAGGTCAAGACTAGCTCTTTCTCTGTGTCCTTTCTGAGGAACATTGTCATGTCATACTTCTTGATAAGAAGACAATAACTGAAAGTATATTGGTCACAGCACCTTCAACAGTTTTTACCTACAACATTTTTTCATTAGAACTCCTTCTATTTCTAGATCATTCTTCATTCCATAGTGTTAATTCAGAGATTTTGAATATGTATCAGTAGTAGTTCCAAAACCATCCAAGAGTACTTTATAGGCAGTCTATTTATTAAAACAATGAGAGTTTATTTTCGTATGTTGTCTCTCTCTAGACCTTTTTGCATTAAATTTAGCAAATTGAGCCATTTGCTTTCATACTGTGAGTCTGTAAGTGTGACCCTGAGAAGTCTAACAGCTTATGTAGTGTCCTGTTAAAAAAACCTAGAAACTCCACCAGAGACTCAAAGATGAAATAAATTCACTTAAATGTGGTAGGTGTATTTAAAATGACCAGGTTGTCTCTGCTGCAGAATGTGGTGTAACTATTGCAGGTGATTGATGTACCATTTGTACCCACAGAGAAAGACCATTTTCCATCATCACATTCAGAGACACCACATTCAGTTGAAACACCCCATTCAGTGGCATCCTTATGAATTTGGACAATAGTGAAATCATTACTTTGGTCTTTTCTATATTTGAAATTTATTTTATATTATAGGAGGACATGGTATTTTCAGCCTTACAGATTAGTGTTCCTGTCAGGTATTGCTAAATTGCTGAAATATGAAAGGAGGAAAATATTCCACTTCATAGCTAGTTCCCTATCCCAGAGTTCAAATTCATAATTTCCATACTATACTGTGCTGGTTTTGTCTGCGCTGGAGTTATTTTTCTTCACAATGGGTAGTATATTTTTGGAATTGTGCTTGTGGTGGTTTGACCCTGGCTGGAAGCAAGCTGTCCACCAAAGCTATTCTATCACTTTCTTCCTCAAGTGGACAGGCTAGAGAAACTATAATGAAAGTCTCATGAGTTGAGAAAAGGACAGGGAGAGGTCACTCACTGATCACTCTCATGTGGAAAACAGATCTAACTTGGTTAATTTAATTGAATTTATTACCAATTAAACCAGAGTAGGATAATGTGAAGAGAAATAAATCTTATAAACACTTTCCCCCACGTTGCAGACAGGTAGAGATATTACAAAAATAGAGTATTATAAAATAAGGCCCTGCTACTTTAGCTCAGCTAGCAGTAGCTTGTAAGTTTCCATGAGAAAGAATTAGAGGAATGAAAAGTCTATTAACACAGCAACCTATTTTTGGAGAGAAAAATAAGTTTGCACCTGCATAAACAATGAATCTGTCCCATGAGAATCAGTGAAGAAAATATGTAAACAATCCAAGAATAGAGAGATTTCATGGAAAGGTAAAATGCCTGTTACTAACCAGTTAATTGAATAGCAAGAAAACTACTAGCCAATTGAAATTCAGCACGGGGTCTGTGAAAAACATGTAACAATGAATTATGTGAATAAAGAAGGAGTTTTCCTGCATGAAGAAACTGAGTCTCATCTGCCTATTATTGCAACATCCTCATCCTTTCCTGGGAGTGCATGGGAAGCTGGGAGGTGACACAGCAGGGACAGCTGACCACAAGGATATTCCATACCATATGGTTTCATTCTCAGTGTATAAAGCTGAGAAGAAGAAGGAAGAAGCAGATATTCAGAGGGATGCTGTTGGTCTTCCCTAGTCTTCAATACATGTGATGGGGCCCTGCCTTCCCAGCAGGCTGGACACCTGACTGCCAAAGCAAAATGCTGAATTAATTTCCTGTTTTACTTTGCTTGCATGCATGGCTTTTGCTCTGCCTGAAGAGTCTTTATCTCAATACACAAGTTTTCTAGCTTTTACTCTTCTGATTCTTTCCCCCTTCCCACTGGGGGGACTAAATGTAGTGTTTAGTTACTGGCTGAGTTTAAATCACTACACATCCCTTAACAAATATGTACTATTTAATCATCTTTGCTCTCCACATATGTCATGCAAGTAGGACATACTGTAAACCACATTCTACAGGTAAATAAAATGCTAGCAAATGAATAAATTACCCCTCCAATGAAGCTGAGGAATAAAAAAAAAATCACAATTAAGAGCCTGTTCTTAGTGGGCTACCCACTTTGGGCTTTTCTCTTGTGATCTGCCCATGAAGGCAGGCTGGCTTGCCTGGTTCTGGGCCATGCCAGCCGAGACACTTCTTACACTCTGGGTTGGAAGAGATGTGGGGCATCCATGCCCAGACCAGGTGCAGATGGGAAGGACCAATTGAGAAACTCAGCAGGGTGGCAGGAGGGGTGACTGAACCTGCTCCAGGAGACCTTGAGGAGGGTCTAGGCTGGCCCATGACAGAAGCACTGCAGGGGCTCTTGTAACGGCTAATAACTGCTGTGATGAACATGTTTTGTGGTACTTCTGAATCCAGAACTATACCATGTAACTTATCCTTCAGAATCATCCCATACACAGACATTTGGACACCATAATGGTACATGACTGACACTCTCAAGATTATTCAAACAACTAAAACCATAGAGGTTTATTTTGTTTATAAAGGGTTAAAAAGCCCCGCCAAACTGATCCTTGAAATTTTTGGGTTATCAGAAGATAGAAAGTTCATGCATTTTGGTGGCATAATCACCCAAAGGCATCCTTGGGATGAGTGGGTGGCTGCATTGCTACTAGTCTGCCTGGGCAGAGGCAACTGCTGAATGCTGTGGGGTTTAGACTTAATAGATAATGCACATATACAAAATAAGAGCAGGAAGGATTTAAGGAGGCTCAGCTTAAAACTTTGTTAACAGATTAAAGACTGTGCATGTTTCATACAATAGACCAATAAATGAAAGAAATTTCTTGTGGTTTTCTATTACATACAAAAGCAATAGGCTTCCTTTAGTGGATTAGTAAGAGCAACTAACCTTGCATGGCATTGATGTACTAGGGTGGAAATGTTTGCAAACTATGAAATGGGACTGTTTGAACATCAAGTGTACTTACAAGATTCTAATGAAGTTATGTTATGCATTAAACTAATCAGTGTGGTCAGTCATCCCCCCGTCTGGTGATCTCATAATAGGAGCATTGCGAGCAAAGCCATAAACAGGAGGATTAGCTGCAGGAAGTGCAGAGTAGTTATGACTAATACATATGTATGTAAGTGACACCACTGGGAATAAAGGCAACATCTGTACACATTTGGTTAGAGAACTGTTTTCCTCCAAAGATGTACCTGGAAGCTCTCATTCACCTAATTTCTGCTGTACAGCATAGAGAAATTGCTTTCACTAGGATTGTATGATACTTTTATGTTGTTAGAAGCAGGCTGAGGTACAACCACCAGGCATTTGGCCATCTGCAAGTTCAGTTATCTACTGTGTGAAGGCTGTGTGAGGTTGGTGAGGACAGATGGACTTTTCCAGAGCACAGTTTGCTGTACGAGGGTTAGGAAATTGTTGCAGGGGAAAGAATTCCAGCAGTGTCCCTCTGTCCCCAGTGATTAGGGAGGATCTTACCTGATGAGCTTAGACTAGATGCATACTTCCCAGTGGCCTATGATAGGTAGAACAGTATTTAGCTTTGATCTTGTGTTGCTTATTGCACATACACTGTTTCCTATAATAACTTCAATGGCTTATACATGACAGCTTAGGAGGAGTAAGCTAATGATCAACAGATATTTGACTGTTCTATCTTTATCTCTAGCTCAGTTTAGAGGAAGTTAATGATCAACAGATATTTAACTGTCTTTAGCTAAACTTTACTGTACTTTACATTCAAATTGAACAAGAAGAACAATTATAAATAATGATAACATGCTGAACAGATGCAAGTCCTTCTTACATAATGTGAGCTCTAGCTGACATTTATTCAGTTCCCTAAACACATACCATAAATTCTACCTGTGTTTTCTTTCAAATTAATAAAAGCAAATAAAAGAATCTCAAATACATTCTGTAAAATCTGGCCAATGGTACAAAGTAATGGACATACATTGTATGGATGTGGGCATGCATTCTACATTTCTGGTACTTCTGGATTTCAGAAGAGACAATTATTCTCATGCGGTCCAGAGCTGAAGGTTGCAGGAAAAGGAGAGTCCTCATTGTTTTAAATAGAGTTTTGCCCAAGACTCAGATGTAAATTTGTGGATTTGGTCCCAGAAAATGTCAGAAACTTGAGCTACAGACAAAATTGCTGCAGCTCTCCAGGTGGTGGCACCACAACCCTGCTTTTCTCTGAGGTGAAACAGTGCCCTGAGAAAGCTACGGGAAGCAAACATTTTGTTTCATAATATTTGTTCCGTATTTAAATAAGCAGTTAAAATTAATTTCAAGAGTCACACCTAAGTCACTAGTAAAAGACAAAAAACCCCCTTCTAATCATTGTTGACTGTGGTGCTTCATTTATTTTCTTCAAGCTTTTTAAAATATTCCGTCACTCTATGCATAAAGACTGTTTAATATTTGATGCATTATTTGCTCGTGTTAAAAAATGAAGTAACAAAGAATAGAGGCAAAGGTCTCCTACTTGCAAGTAAATGTGGATAAATATATTTGTTTATAGTATAGTATGGACTGCTGTTCCACTAGAAGGAACACTTAACATTTTGATGAGTGTCTCCAGGGAAAATAGGTACTAACTTCAGAACATAATTTTAATTATACTAAGGAGATTAAATTATTCAAAAGCATCCCACTGGTAAGGTGCAGCATTTCCTGAAACAGTTTAGTGGAAAATGCCACATTAATCAGTTCAGTATTTCACACAAATGGCTTAATGATGGGAAGAAATGCAAAACACTGTAGTATGGTAAAAAAAAAAAAAAAAAGAAAAAAGAAAAAGAAGAGAAGAGGCAGAATGTTCATGTAAATGGAGTAGGATTGTGTTTCAAGTAGTATGGTAAAAAAAAAAAGAAAAAAAAAGAGAAGAGGCAGAATGTTCATGTAAAGGGAGTAGGATTGTGTTTTATCTTCCACTTCTTAAATTTTTACAGAGGGGAATAACAGTGGGGAGAAGGCCGTACTGATTTTATTCTTGTTGGTGTGCTGGTATCCACAGTGGCTCTGGTACTGTGCTCAGTTGGGCAAAAACAAGATGCACCTGAGAAGCTCAGAACCCCACAAACTGTGCCCATGGCTTTTGACTAGAAGCAGCATAAATAGAATCCACTGTTCACATGTTGGCATTTATTCTGATGGGATTAGAACTCTGTTTAATGGAGAAGACAGATCCAAGCATCTCCAGACCCACTTTGGTTTGTCTGCCCTTAGTGTTAAAGCACAAGACCACATGGATTCAGGTGGAGTATTGTTTCCTTTCTTCAGAAAGACAAAAGCCAGACATTTGGGTACAACATTTTTAAAATTAACAAAGAAATGAACATAAGTATGAGTTATGGGTGTGTTCACTGCACTTCTACAAATCACACACAGATTTGGCCATTTTTGTCTTCTATGTGCCCTCCATAGGCATTTTTGATATCTCTGTTAATGACACATATTACCCAAGTGTTTTGCACATTCCTGTGGCTTAACATTTTATTTTCTTGTCCTTTCTCCTCATGTTCCTTTTTTCCCATCTTTATCCCCAAACCGCCAGAAAAAAGTTTGCACAGCTGGTTCAGTGCCACCAACATGAAATGAAATAAAGTTGTCAGTCAAGCTATTAACCTTATAAAATATCAGAGTGTAGCTGCAATTCTTCTGAAGCAGTGGCACAAAAAGGTGTCTCCACACAGAATGTTCTTAGTAGCAATGTCCTTAGTGGTACAAGTGACCCATGTGTGGGTGAGCACATTCAGCTAAGAGAGGCGAGGAGTCACACAAAAACTTTTGGCCACATTGCTTTGTCTGCTTTTCTTGAATAGAGGGGAGGGAGTGCAGTCATGGGGCTTTTTTAAAGAGATGACAAATACAGAAAAACAGAAGGGCACTGGAGGTCCTCTCTTGACTTACTGCCACTGAGATACAACCAAATTGTGCTGTCAGCAGTTTGCTAACGTACACATTCTGGGACAATGCCAGGAAGTTCATAAAGTGGTAAGTAACTGGCAACATGGATTTGCCAAGAATAGATCATGTCAGACCAGCCTAAGTTCCTTCAGTGACAGTGTAAATAGCTTTGTGGTAAAGGGATAAAGCAGAGATGTAATATCTCCGCTTTAGTGTGTTCATTTGCACTGTCCCCATGGCATGCTCGTAGACAGACTAGTGCTATGCTGTGCAAGAAAAACAACTAAAACCCATGATACAGGGAGAAAACTAACCACAGGGGATAGCAATCACTAGTTCACATCCAGCTTGGTCACACATATTGAAGGGCATTAGTATATGTATTGTGTTGCCTACCATTCAGTGAAGACTTGGTTGAAAAATGAGAGAGGATGCCTGACATATTTTCATATAAGTCTAAGCTGGGAAGAATTGAAAATATTTTAGATAACAGGGGTGGCATTCAAAAGGATCTCAATGGAAATGAGCTCTAAATAAGTTTAAATGGACTGAAAAAAAATAGGCTGTGACCCAATGAGGATAAATTAAGATCTCTACACATTGACTGAAAAAATGAACTGCAGTGTTGTGAGGGTGCGGGGGAATGAAACAGGCAGCAGCAGCACAGATAAGAATCATCAGCTTTTAACAGGTCAGAAAACAAACACAGATTATGTGTGTTAGGATGATGTACAGCACTTGAAGCAACCCTTCCTTTCTGCCAAAGCCTCAGTTGGACTTCCACTTCTACATGATTCATGTAAAGATATAGATTGAGAGAAGCATTTCTCAGTCTGCAAAACAAAATGCGAAAGCAAAAGCAGTACAGAGATTTTACATTACTAGGATTCACAGTCAGAAATGTGTTGTAGAATATTACTGCATGTTCTCAAATATTTGAAATCATTAAGGCTAACTTGAGAAGAAATGGAGGCAAAAATGTTGTGTTGGAGATTTTCAGACAAGATTAGTGGAGGTAAGTGTGTATGATTGTTTAGGTAATGATTACAACAAAAACCTGTGAAAAATATGGTCTTTGGGGAATGTTACACATATGTAAATAGGGGAGTGGTGGTGACAATCAGAGCTGGAAGCTGAGCTAATAGTAGAAAGACCCTTGCACTTGTGAACATGCAATATTATTCAGCAGTGTCCACCAGGATGTACTAGAATCCCAGCATACACAAGTCTGTTACTGCCACCCTTCAGTGTCTCAGTAGGGAACAATCCTATTTTCATGGTTAGTGAGAAAGATAATCCTCATATCCAACTTTCCCTAGCTTTTAAGATGTTATTAAAAAACCAAATCAAAACAAAAATAAAACCACAAAAAAACCAAAACCAAACAAACAAACAAGAAAAACCAACAAAAAAAAAACAAAACAAAGCACTCCAACCAAACAAAAAACAGCCCCAACTCAAACCTTTTCTTTTGTAATCATGTAAATTACAAATTCTGTAATACCCAGTAAGTTTTTCACTTGTTAGTCTGAACTGTACATGCATCTTTAAATAGCTATAAACAGCTCTGGTTTAGTCCTCCCTCCTTTCTCACAATTTCTGGCATTTCTATTTCATTGTTGAAAAAGTGTAGGGCTCCTTTTTGAAGGGAGGAGACCATGCACACAAACATCACCAGTCAGAAGGCAAATGGTGCCCATAGGGTGTAGAAGCTGATGGGACTGTTACTCCCATCAGTATTAGACAATTGCTCTCATTCCAGAGTTAGTGCTGAGTCACCAGTGTGTCATCCAGAACATCATTCCAGATGCCTCTTTGGAGGTGAAGACATGGTGACTTCTATCAAAAGCAGAATAGCCTTGGTGTCTCTGAACCCCAGTAAGGATTGAGTCAAACAACTGAGATGAGCCAAGAGGGTTTTGCACTTCGTGCTCAGAGGTATGCAGCCACTGATACCTTTCTGTTATAAATAAAAAAAATGCGAATTAGCCAATTTTAATAAAAATATGAAAAATAAAATTTATTCCGTACTTTCCATCTGTTTTCTTCCTGTTTCTTCCTGATTTTGCTCTGGGTTCTGCAGCTGGGAGTGTTGGAAGCTATTCCTTCCTTTGCTAGTTGCTAACACCCAATGCACACAACATACTTGGTTGTGATTTGCTGCCGAGATTTAGCTCTTTCATACATGTGGGATATCTTATTTTCTAAAGGTTAATTTGAGGATAAGAGATAGTTTGATCTGGTTTCTGCTCTCTTTATAACTTTAATTACTGTTGGCTTTAGTGCTGTAGCTACTTCTTCAGCAGCATAGAAATATAAGAAAGATGTTGTGAAAGAACATTCCAGAATTGGAGAAGTCAGTGTCTTGCCTTTTTCTTCCTTTTCTCTTTCTTAATACTGCCTGTCAAACATTTTCTTCAAACATTCTCCCCGTGTCTAGAAAAGAAGCCCTCACTTGTATCCTTAAAAAAAAAAATTATAAAAAGAACAAAAGTCAATTTCCTGCCAGCTGTGAGCTGTTGCAGGTTTATCTGGCATTGAGTGTTGTCTGAGTTGAGTGGTGCTGGCACTGGGTGTCCCCTGGATGGTTCCTCTGAAACTATGGCTCCAATCTCACCCAGAGTTGTTACTTCTTTGTGCAGCTTTACAGCCTGTAAACTCAGTGTACCTCAAGGATTATATCTCTTATCCTTCAGCTTATTTTCTGGGCACTTGAAAACATAAGTTTTCATTTCTTTTTTATTTCAGCCACTTCTAATGTGCTCAAATGGGTGTTGAGAATTATGAACCCTTCAGAGCACTAAAAATCTATCTCATGGTAACAGAACTTTTTCTTAAGCTTTTCAACTAAAACTCTGTACATAGTACAGAGGCAATAGGCAGCTACACAGTTGCCACCAATGGTGCTTGGCTGCTACTACTTTTTCTTGGTTATAAAATCCAAAAACTCACATGAGGAAAAGTAGTCAGTCTTTCTTTTGACAGTGTTGACAGTCAGAGGTTTAGCCACTGCAGCTACTTTGGAATGAGTATGTCTACCTCCTGTCACTCAAATAATGACCTAAACTCTCCTGCCAGATTTCTTTGGAAAACTCCCCAGATTTTTCCAAGCTGACATCTCTGTAGGAGAGAGCAGGCTTTCTTCTGTGTTGTTTTTCATGAATCCCAGCTGAATAAAAACTATTAGGATACTCAAGACAGAATATTGACAGAACTGATGGGAAATGAAAGGAAAATAAGATCTGAGAGAGAATGTTTTACACAGCTCAGTCTCTCACTTTAGTATAATCTTGTAACACAGCACATGGCGTAAAACTACTACAGAATCACACCATGAAACCTGAGGATTTCACCTGGCCTCTGAAATCAGACATCACCAGAACAAGAGATAAATGTGAAGGTATTTTTTTTATCCTGGATCTGATTTATAATTATAATTTTTGTTGATTCAGCTGCCATTAAGGATTGCAGGAAAGACAACAAACAAGGAGAGGGAATGGTGGGGGGAAAGAAAAAGAGAGTGACAGAGAAACATATGAAGTATAAAAAAAATCATGACTGTACATTCCAACAATATCCTGGTGGTCCTCTTCCAGTCTTCTCAGCGATTGCAGTCTTGTGGAGATGGTGGTTGTAGATGGCATCCATCAAGTGGTGAGGGAAAAAGTCTGCAAAACACCATGTCCATGGGGTTTATTATGCCCCTGGTACCTCCCCTGAATGAGGTAACACTGGATCACTGGGCACTTCCTACAACTTTTATAGCTTCCTAGATGCTGCTGCTGTCTCTGAAGTTAGTGTAGTTGAATCAATCATGGCCCATCAGCCAACATGAATCCTTCATACTTCCAGTGAATGTCCCCAGTACTTGGGAGGGGAGTTTTCACAGCTGGGTCATCAGGACATTGGCATGATAGGAAGGATTTATCTCACCTGGAAGGATTTGCCTATTATCAGGCTTTTCCCTTATCTGGAAATCTAGTTTGTCAGGCCCTTCTGCACCTGGGAGGACACTCTGTGCATCACTAGAAAAGCACCCAGCCTGTTGTTTGAACCATTAGCACCAGCAGTCCGGTCTCTCGCAGTATCTGAGGTCCCTTCCAGGCTATCCAACACTAGGCAAACAGTATATCCAGTCTCTCTGGCCATGGGACTTCAGATCACTTAGCCTGAGCTTGCCAGTGAACTGGATAAAATGCAACACCACACAAACTCTCATGAATGAACAAACCCAACAATCTCACCTGCCAACAATGTGCCTTTTCTGCAGTGCTGCAGGACAGCATAGACTGTCTTCAGGTCAGAAAGTTCCCTATGGTTTGTTCATTGTGCAGTTCTCAGGGCAGGAGGTGATATTGGAAGGCAAGTAATAATAAAAATCTCCCTCATGTCAAGGAGAAAACCTTCAAGGGCATCTGGCAGGAGGCACCACTGAAGAGAACACCAAGGTTCATAAGCAGTTGTTGCAGACAAGCTTTTATTTTAAAAGAGAATAGAGAGAAACAGCACAAGAAATCTGATCCAGGCAGAGCGGCCTGTGTGATTTTTTTTCTTTTTTAATACTCCATTTTAATGTTTATGAAGCTAATACTTAAACAAGCACTACTGATGTTGTCAGTAATACTGTAACATTTGCTTTGAGTTCCTTTGTTGCTCAGGGAACGTGTCAGATTTTCAGTACATTTAGCCTCACCACTTCCTTTGCAAATCACTGCTGCAGAATGGTGCAACCACACCAATTTTACTAGAAATGAAATGCTGAGAAAATGAAAATTCTCCCGTGCTGTTTCCAGGTATTCTGCAGTGCAATATTTTCATTAATTTGGTTCAGCAAAAATCCAAGCTATAAAAACATGGTATTCCTGTAGGATTAAATAACAAAGATCAGCAGTGAGATAAAAGATACAGTATCTGTAGTTTTGTGGATTCTAGTGCAACTATTCTGTTGCGTCAACAGAATATTTTTCAGAATATAACAATTATTAAGAATATCAGAATATAACAATATCACACAATATTATCAGGGAGGATTCCAGGAGATAAATGTTAGAGACAAAAAAACACTGAAGCCTTCAGTAACTTCACAAGCTGGTGTTTGAACTGAAATTAAATGCCTTGTGACATTTAATGACCAAGGCTATATGAAATGCCTTTGGTCAAGGTATTTCTTGCTATAAATATTTTATGTTGGATAGTAATGACCATATTTAAGGCATCTGCAGCGACCTCTGAGGCAGACAGCGGAAGGAAGCTGATTGCACTGATTGAAATGCTGTTGCTGAATTCCAGATGAAGGACAGACATCTCACGCAGCTGTCTCTGGCTAATCCAACAACTAGAAATAATGCTATATGAATCTACCATATTTTACCTAATGAGAATTTAATTCCATGTGTTTATTTTTCAAATGTTAAAGAGCTCAAGGGAGAAGAAAATGAGAGAGGAAGCTTATTTTCTTCCTCATGTGTGAGAACTGGAAGTCATTCTAATAAATTTTACCAGGGGCCTCACAGCAGAGTAATAGTCATGGACAAAAGTATTCCTAAATCACAGTGGTTCTGAAATGAGATCGAGTCATTTGGAGACAGACACTTGACTTTTTTCTTGTCTTACTGAAATGGAGGTTCCTTTACGTATTGCACTGTTGTTCAAAATTTGATTTGGAAGGCACTTGGAAACAAAGGTGGTGAGTGACAATGTAAATCCTTCAGGTAGCTAAACGTGTGTAGTGAAGGAAACAGCAGAGCTAAGGTACAGTGTTTTGCAAATTCATTTGAGTTTTTCCAATCTCTTCTATGGAATAAGAATTTTGCCCTTCCATACACCATGGTAGCAGAAAAATCAGTGCTTATTTGCTTATTTGTGAGTATGATTTTGTGTGATTTTGATGCTGCATGAAACCTTACACAACATTAGGCTTATTTTAAAATGCTCATGTTTGGAAATAAAGTGTTAGTTACAGTATGAGAGTCACTGTAATAACTTGTCATAGTCTCTAGTCTGTAAAACTCAAAGCTTGAGTTCAGATAAATATACACAATGAAATATGGCCAGCATGCAACTAATTAAGCCAATTAGATTATTATTTTTCTTTTTCTTGGGCCAGGTCTCATAAGCCGTCAAAAAAACCTAAGGATAGATTAGCTATTACTTTGGGGGCATAAAATAAGCAGGATGGCTTTTGCTGCAGTGTTAGAAACAAAAAAGGTTTAATAAAAGGCAAAATAACAAACAGAAAAACACGAGCCAGGTCCAGAGGTCTGCTCCTGGTGTAAACACCTCACAAAAGCACTTCAGTTCTTTTGCTCTCTTTTCTACCTCATGGGCCAGGTGGGACTTTTTGGCTTCTATCCAATTAGATGACCTCGAGTTTTTGGAGAAATCTCTGAGGTCCTATGAGGTGGCTTTTCACCTAATCGTTGAGAGAAACTTTTGGGCTTCTTTCCTTTTTGGGGGGACAAAGGCTAGCTTTGCCACTCCTGTCATTAGGGGACACACTCCTACATTAGATACTGTCTCTCTGATCATTATTTTGTTAATTGGTCTATAGTAATGGCTTTTATGTAACAGAGGAAGCAATTTTGAAGTAATAAATTTGTTATAAGTCATCTGAACGCTCAGGTGTAGGCTCAATCCATATATGTCCTTTCAATGCTGTGGATCATGAGTTTCCATAGAAACACTATAAACATTCAAGAATTAAATTTGGAACAACATGTTAATAAATTACTTTCTTGCTTTATAAAATGTTTATGTGATAATATTTGTTATTATAAAGAACAATAAGGTCTCTTGGCAAAATTTAGGTTACTAAATATTTGTCTTTTCTGACTTTTTTCCTGTTTTTCCAATCTTATTCCACTGTGAGGCACTTTCTACTACCCTATAATTCTTCTTCAGCTGAATTTTCATCTCAAATACACTATTATAATTTTGCAATTTCTTTGTTGTCTGAACAGAAGGAGAAAATACAGGAAAGTAGTAATTAAGAGTAAAACAAACTCTGCTATGTCCTTTTTTTTCCTGCTAAATTCTTTCTAGGTCACCACCTCTTTTCATAAAACAACACACAAGTGCTCCCATCCATAGGGCAGAAAATTAGTGGAAAACAGTTTCCAAGACATATATTTTCTCCCTTATGCCACTGCCGATGTCAGCAATAAATATGCCTGAAAATGCAGCTTCTTTTCTCTGTAAATGAACAGGTGTTTTACTGTTGAATTCAGCAACATCCATTGCCTAGCTCTGCTTTTTCTGTGTCTCCTATTCCAAATTATTACTCTGAGCAGTGGACTACTAAGAAAGCAGAACCATGTTCTCCATCACTGGGGAACATCCTGCTTTAACAGGGCTCTTTCTGGAAGGTCGAAGATCAAGCCTCCCAGTGTCAGAGCATTTCACTTCTTGGGCTGAGCTTAATCTTAGTCCCTTTCATGGCATGGCTGGATCTCTTCATCATCAGCTTTAACTCTTCAGACACTGATTCTGTAGCCACAGATAAACACATTATCTCTCACACTGGGTGTTCTTTGCACCAGTGGTCTGTTCACAAGTTGTTGAATAACATGTGACTCATCTGACTCACTTGGCTGTTCATTTTACAGCTGTGCAAATTTTGGGGAATGTATGGAAGAGCACTAGCTGATGACAAACGCAGTCCAGAGAAAAAGGGCACTGTAAGGCAACAGAAAAAGCTTAAGCAAATGAAACATTAATTTAAAACTGCGCAGCTCAGTAGAAGACCTTCCAAATGGTCAATGTATTGACATCTTCAGGCTGAATATCTGTAAAAACACTCATTAATATATAAATATGGTACTCAAAAATGTTCCATGATGTTGAAAATATATTACAGAACCTGAAAGAATAAGGACACTTTCTGCCAAAGAGTGAATTTTAATAATGTAGACTACAATATTCCTTATTGAAGTTGTCAAATTATGTACAGTTAATTAAATTATGCCAATGAGTGAGGGTCACCCAAAGCTTCAAAATATGACCAAGCTACCAGTGAAACACATCAGTTTTCAAATGACTCTAACAGAAAGTAGTGGCAAAAATGGTAGACACTGTTACATGACCATGTTGCACAACGGAGGATCCCTCAGGACATGAGGGCTCTGGCCCTGGCAGATCCAGTCTACAATTCTGCCAGCAGGAGCAAGAACATGAAGTGGTACAACAAATGCATTTATAAAGGCCTTTTGAAAGTATGAGTGCAGCACCTGCATGCAGCACGATGTGCTTAAAAATGGACAAGCATGAAGTGTACAATGTCAGTAGAAAGCAAGCTTTACAAAACGCTTGTTCAGGGCTCCAGTCTCCCTTCCACTGGCTGATACCTTACTGAAAGAGTGCACCCTGCCTAGCCTTGTGAAGATTCTAACCTTATATTCAGCTCTAGCCCTCATTCTGTCCTTCCTGCTTCTGTCTAAGGTCTGCATCAACCACCTCACAGAGAAACACCTCATCCTCTACCTTTATCTCTACTCTTTCTGATGTTGCTGAGTACGCTCCACACCTGAAACTCTTGCTGACATTCCTTGCTGTGCTGCTGTCTTCTCTTGTGTCTATTCATCCTCCCTAACACCAGTTCAAAATTTCTTTTAGGCAATTCCTCCCCTTTTCTCCTTTGAAGAACAAAGTCTCTGTCTACTATATGACCTTTCCTTTGATGATATCCTCTGCTTAATATGCTTGAACTACATATTTAACCTGAAAAAAGAAGCAACTATTTTAAACTATTCTGTCACCCATAGTAATCTCCTTTAATCAAATAAAACCTTTCTCTATTCTTTTCTTCAGATATCTGATTATTAGCTTAAAATTAACTTGGTCAAAACTGAGGTCCTTTCAATCCTTTGCCAACTTCCTTCCTTTTCTTAGCACCAATCACACCAGTATTATTGTTTTCTGTTATGGTTCACAGCTGAATTACAATTTTAAAACTTCTTTCTCACTTTCTCTGCATACCTACCTTCAGCCATGTTTATCCTCCCAGCATGTTCTAGACTCTAGTCCTGCCTATCTGATCTTCTTATTTAACAGTTTCAGTCAGATCATTACCTGCATGCATCCTGGACATACTACCCTTCTTCTGGCCTTTCCCAAACTTGTGGCATAATACTTCAGCACTCAAAGAACAGATGATCTCATTTCTCTCAGCTGCAGGGAATCTTTTTGTTATCCACCATCCTATGAAAGGTTTTTTTTTAAAGTTCCTTTTTTTACATCTGCCTTTTATTCATTGTGTTAGTGATGATTTCTTTGAAAATCCAGTTTCCCAATAATACACAAATACTATTACTTTCTTGCCCCCTACTGCTCCTCACACTCAAATTGTTGCCATAAATTAAAGAGGAAAGCATAGCAGACACATGAATTAAGATCTAGTTCAGTCAAGTAAAATCCAGAAAAAAATAAAATAACAGACATCTGCAATGGCTGCATGAGGTTATAAGATTTATTTATTTTATTTACCTAGGGATATATGGTTTATTTACTTTAGAGGTTTCAAATTATTCAGAGTGATGAGTTTTCAGCCAAGGTTTTACTACTTCCTTTTAAAGTATTCTACTTTTAAAGTATTCTACTACTCTCTGATGTGCTCTCACATGTTTAACTTGCAAACATTTCACAACTCACACAACTATATGACCAGCTATTCATAAAGTTAATCTTATTGAAAGTGGGTTTTGAGTTAAAACAGGGTGACACAATTTGTGTTTGACTGTTAAAACTGTGATAATAAAGTGATAGGGGCTGAGGATGAAATGCTGCTGCTTTAGTTAGGTTTTGGGTTGTATGCCTTCTGTTCCTGTACAGTTAAAAGAATGTCAAGAATATTAGGAGTGTTTTGTGAATAAACACATTCACATAAATAAGGATTCTCATTCTCATTAATACAGTCTCTTCTAGTTTCTAACAGACTGAAGCAACAAAAAACAAAAAAAAAAAAAAAAAAAAAAAAAAAAAAAAAAAAGGAAAGAAAATCCCTTCTTTGAAGTGTTTATGCCCTTAAGATAAGAAACTATATGGCAGTTCAAAAAATAAAAAAAGGCTCAGGAGATAAGGGAGAGCCAGAGGTGTTCAGTAGTCACACAGACAGTTTTTGAAAAGGCTGATTATTATACCAGATAAAGAGCTTTTATGGTGCTGTTAGCAGGAAAAAAAAAAAAAGGAACATGCTAAACATAGCTATTTTGGTTTATCACATACACTTATCACAATAAGGAAGCTGTGTTTAAAGGTCATCATGCTATGTGAATCATAGGGGAAGATTTGAAGGAATATCACCATGGATTTGAGTAAAACTTCTCTTTGAAATGTTATCTCAGACCCTTTGTCTTCACATGCTTTTTATCACACTCATCCTCCTTCCTCTGGGATTGTCATATTTACCAAATCTCACAAGCAGAGGCTGTATCCTTCTTCATGTCTACGCAGTCCTTAATAAAAAGGAGGCCTAAGTAAGGTGCATGGTTACTAAGAAAACTATCATCACACCTGTTCTGCATTTCTGTGCCCTTTTCTTTGCTTGCAAAGTCTAAGAAGAAATAAAAATGTCAACAGTCAGACCACTGAGATCTTTAAACCCCTGTCTATTTATCGCTTGTGCATGATGAATGGGGCAGAAGCTAACAGAAAGGTTGATGAACAGGACCAAGGTTCTTTAGTAACTCAAAAAGGTTTAATACTTGTATCTTGACCACGCATCTAAACCTTCATATTTCACCCTGTTGTGGTTTAGGAATGGTACTACCCAGTTTAGTGCTCCCACTGAGACTCTTCAAACCGTGTGCCATTTTCTTGCCCCCTTCCCTCTCTATGGAGAGCTGGAGATGAGAACTGGAGGCACAAAAAGCAAAGATTATGGGCTGGGATAAGATCAGTTTACTGGAAAGGGCACTGGACACTGGACACCACACACCATGCACCAGACAGTGCACACCTGTGCTGCACATTCCACGTGCTGCTCCCAGCACACCTGTGCCATGCTCCCACTGCCTGCCCTCTCTGTAGCACCTGTCCCAAAGGATAACACTGCATGACTACCTTCAATCAGGCATCTCACGATGTTAAACCTCCTGACTTCACGAATCTAAATCCCTTTGTCTATGATTTCCTTTTTATCTAAGAGGCTGGAAACAAATTCTGTGGAGTACACCAGGGCCACTGACACTTACCTTCACTGTGTCTTGGACCACAAGCTTTCAGCAGAGAGCTCCTGGCACTCTAGAGAGCAAACAGATTTTGTTTTGAGCTGATGACTGCTACCTTAAAGGGATGACTGGCTGCTGGGAACATGTGCTAGGTCCATGAGCTGATGATGGTAGCCCAGTCTCATTTCTTTCTATTTTACTGTGCTTCTGCTTCCATTTCATCTCAAGATTTTCCTGAGCCAAATGAGACAGAAGAGGAAAATTATGACTTCTGACAGTCT
Organism: Passer montanus; assembly: GCF_014805655.1. Taxonomy (NCBI): domain Eukaryota; kingdom Metazoa; phylum Chordata; class Aves; order Passeriformes; family Passeridae; genus Passer; species Passer montanus. Next base: position 10,013,332 of record NW_024366815.1, on the reverse strand, counting down.
GTATTGTATAAAAAACTAAACAGATTTCCTGGGGTGAAGTAGATGGTCTTTGTAACCTGGGGCTTTCTCCCCAGTCAACAATGTGATGCTTGTAATGATGTAAGTGGCTCAGAAACAGAAAATAATTGAAGTTAATGAATAAATGAATTAGATAGTCATGGAGCCAGAACATAAGAGTTAATCTAGACAATCACAACACTAGATCAAACAACTCATGGTTTGGCGAATTAACATCATCCCAATGAAGAATGCAAGAAGAACCCTTGGACATCGGACAGTCAGCTCCATTCCTCCATCATTTCCTAGATGATGCACTGGCACTGTATTGAGGATAAAAATCTGAACAGAACAGATATTTCTTCATTAGATATTTCAAGGCATTTAAGAGGAAGCAACTGGTATCTCTTTCCCAATAGGAAATATACACTACTTCATCAAGTCAACATATGGCAGGGGAGTATGGCTACATACCTCAACAAATAATTATTTAAGACAGAAAATGTAAACATATTTTAAATAGTTAGAAAATTATAATGTTGTTGGGTGCTACTAGCGAACAACTATTACATCACTATGAGAGTACATATTGTCTTCTTTTATATTACTAATGTGGAGGAAAGAACACGTAGTCTGTAGAGAGAAAGGGAGAATCTGTATTTCAAAGGATAAGAGATTTTAAATGTTGGAAGGGAGTAATCCCATTACAGACCTGAGTTCTGTAGATGAGTGCTACTATTAAGTAAAAGGGGAAACCTTAGAGCTAACTATACTCACACAGGAGTCATGCAGCAGAGGGTGGGATGAAGATAAATCTATAGGATTTATCAGATGGACTGAGCGGCTTACTGAAAGGGTCTCTCTTCTCCTTCAACTGCCTCACTGGTTTTGAAATGTCTTTTTATATATTGTGCTTCTTTTGTACTTACAGAAATGAACTCTTCCTTGTAGCTTGCCCTTATCAAGAGTGCTTGTTTTGTGGAAGTCTCTTTAAAGGAAGACAGACATAATTTCAATACTCTGAAATCTCTTCTCAAAGATTAGGACATATGCTCAAATTAGGCCAGTTTTCTTCATCTAGTTACACTATTGCCTTTCAATAATGACTTGTAATGGGCAACACATTCCTACAGAATTGACACATATTATTAAAAAAATAATAGTCTGAAAGAAATTTAATTTGATAGATAATTTATGAAGTATAATGTATCTCTGCTTAGAGATAGGTTAGAAAAAACTTTCTTTTTTCTCACATTTGTAACAAGTGGCTTGTAGTAAACACATTAATACTAACGAGTCACCAACTAACAGCTTCACAGAATATACCTGGCTTTTCTGAAAGCTACAAAAACAGAGACCGATGGGCAAGCTGAAAGACTAAAGTCCTCGGCAAGTACAAAAGTCTACTGCTGTCTAAAGCAAAATTCCAGTGGCTGAAGAACACTACTCAGGAGCCAGCAGTACCAGCACTGGTCACGTTCTTGGTGAAGTGGCATCTTGAGTCATGGCCTTTGCCAGGAACATGATGGCTTAAGAGCATTTTCAGCATTTCCTGTTTGTTTAATTTTGGGTTGTTGGTTTGTTCAATTTTACTTTACTTTGGTTGGTTGGTGTTTTGTTTGTTTTTTTAATTATATCTTTCTTCCATTTCTTTATTAATTTCCATATGTCCTTATGGCCACCCTCAAGTGCTCAAGTGGGAAATAGAAATTCCAGGTTCAATATTAAGTAATATACGTAATTTAATAACAAAGATATAAGTAATTGCTGGTATTTAATAATAACTTATGAAGGCCTTTATATCTCACACTTAAGAAAGTCCTAATGAATTCATATCTAGAATCTCTTGTAATGTGTCACAATCTGTTGTGCTGGGATGTGGTTAGGGAAGTGGTCTTTCAGCATCCCAAATTTTAATTGGTCTGCAAGGCTAGATATAATTCTTCTTAGCAATTCCAGTAAAGATGTAAATTAAAATGTATAGATAGAGAAGATTTCTCTGGATTTAAGCTCTCCTGAAGCCCAAAAATGAGTAAATTGAATCCATCCAGATTGAAGGTCAAAAACAGAGATAATTTCTAAGAAAAATTGAATCCATCCAGATTGAAGGTCAAAAATAGAGATAATTTCTAAGTCCTTTACATATATATATATATAATTAAATAATATAGTATATACATATACTAGTTTAACACCAGCTTTTGAAAAACAGTTCTTTTCTTAAGGACATGGGTACTTCAGAAACAAGCAGGTTTGTACAAGTTTCTGGATCTTCACATAATGGAATTTCCTGAGGTAACTATGCAGGAATCAGGATTATGCCCGATTTATTGAATGTTTTTCTTGGTCAGCGGTAGGCAAATCTAGAATTACAACTATCTAAAATCTGTGGAAGGCAAAATAAAAAGTCATTAAACTGTGTCCAGGACAGACATAAAAAGACATCTCTCACCTTGAGCTGTCTTTACATGCAAGCACAGAAGTATCATCTAGGAGCAGGAGGATTAACCAAACTGGCAGTGTGGGGTTGGTGGGGCTGGTTGCATTCCTCTGAGAAGAGCATTAGCCATCTGGATACTTCTGTAGGTCCAGTGAATGCATAGAAGAAATGCTGTAAAGAACAAGTTTCAGGAGCTTGAGCTATTTACCTTATTAAAATCAATAGTGAAAATTATTTGGTATATAGGTGCCTACAGGGGAGAAAATATACAACATTATAGGTCCCTTATGTTTTCCAGTTAAAAGATACAGTCACCTTGAAACCAACTGAATTCAAATTACTTTCAGATTTTAATAGTTACCAACAGAGTGGGATGGATGAAATTTTTGCTTCTCTACATTTTATAGAATCACAGAATATTCTGGGTTGGAAGAGACCAGTGAGAATCATCCAAGTTCGGCTGCTGACCCTGCACAGGACAGCCCCATAAATTACACCATTTGACTGAGAGTGTTCTCCAGATGCTTCTTGAACTGTGTCAGGCTTGGTGCTGTGACCACCTCACTGGGGATCCTGCTCCCACCTCCCCACCCACTCTCTGGGTGAACGACCTTTTCCTGCTATCCAACCTAAACCTCCCCTGACACAATTTCAGACCATCTCCTCAGTCCTGTCACTGGTCACCAGAGAGAAGAGATCAGTGCCTGCCCCTCCTCTTCCCCTCACGAGAAAGTTACAACAGCAATGGGGTCTCCCCTCAGTCTCCTCCAGGCTGAACAGACCAAGAGGTTCAGAGGAGGGGTTTGACCGAGGGTTGCCCACATACCTCAGGAGTTTGGGGAAGGGCGATCCAGAGGCCTTGGGGAGGGCGAATGGACCAGGCCTAGGTGCTGAGGAGAGAGCCATGAGTCTGCTGAATCCAAGCTGACTCCCTCCAGCCCTGAAAAAGTTCCATCATTAGTCTATGATCTGAAATTTGAAAGCTGCACAAGGTATGAAAAGTTTCTTATTTGAACAACTCTGTATAAAGATGTTTTCTATTCAGCAACATAATTCAATATTCTAGGAGGAAATTTCTTAAACTGGGCTCATCTTGCTGCATAGCGTGTCACAAATCTTAGTTTATTCCAATAAAAATTGGTATGTATTTTTACTCAAAGTGATGCCTTGAGAAGGCTGACCTGGAACAGAGGCTAGACAGAGTTAAAGTAGGTATTTATTACAAGGCCTCAATGGATACACCTTGGGCAGTACGAGAGCCCGGCCAGGGCTACACACAAGATGTACCCAAAATGATCACAAAATGCATGACCAGTCATGGTGTTTCTCACTTTTACAAGTTCTGGTCCATTGCCATACTGGAGTTAATTGTCCAATTATAACTTTAGGTTGTGAAGTCCCATCCTTCTTGTTTTTTTCTCTTAATTCTGCAGTTGTTTATGCTCTTGGGCCTGAGATCTGGATCGGCTGTCCTTGGGTCCCCAGCTGGAGAAGGAATTGTTTTGTCTGCCTACACTGTGAAGAAAGCTTACCAACACTTAATATGAAGCTCAGAATTACACACTAAAGCAGCACAGAATCTGAAAAATACAAAAGCTAAAACTTAAGGCATCAAAAGAAAATTCAAGCTGAATATGGTAGATAGCATTATCTATTATTTTTGTCATAATAACTATTGGTATTGCTATAGTTGTTATAACTATGATTTTTTTTTATCCTTTGTTAAATGCTCGCTACATGCTCCACATTATAGAAGATGCAGTAGGTAACATCTGCCCCTGTGTGCATATAATTTCAGCCTCTGATCTGGTAATTTAAAATGCATGGCTGGAATCCACATTAAAGTTAATAGTGCTCCCCTTGAGCACAGTAGTCTGCCTGAGCATTATAAGCTGCAGGATTGGGACTGTTAGGATTTTCGTGTGGATAGGAGATTCCCCTTAGTCTCTTAATCAAAGCTTATGGCTGATACAGACAGTGGTTTTCATACCTTGGAAGAATACTAGAGCTGCCCTGAAACCAGGTGTGCAGCTTTATGGATTTGTAGCTGTTTTACGTATTTGGAAAGAAAATCTTTCTCTGACCCTCTGAAATTTCACATGAAGCAGAGGCTCCTTCAACCCAGCAGCCTGCTGTTAGGTTTCTTTTTCTTGGGCCAGTTCTCATAAGCCCTCAAAAGAAAACCTAACACACCCAAGGATAGCTCAGCTATTACTTTGGGGGCATATAATAAGCAGGATGGCTTCTGCTGCAGAAGATGGCTTCTTCTGCTGTTTCTTTTTTGTTAGAAACAAAAAAGGTTTAACTAGCTTTGCCACTCTGTCATTAGGGGGCACACTCCTACAGTTTGCCATTGGAATGACTGTCACTGACAGCTTTGCCATGGACAGGGGCTCTGGAATTCACCCGTGGCTCTGGGGCAAAGCTGGGAGTTGCTGCTGGACACATGCAGCAACCATCGGTGGGGATGGGCAGGCCAGCAGCCCCTGCTGCAGGGCTTGAGCCTGGCAGCTGTATGGGGACACCTACACTGCTCCAGGTTTCCTCACAGGAGCTGTTAGGAACACCAAATCTGTTTCTGGAGCCAGCAGAAGGATCAAGCTGGGATGTTTTTAGGGAAGCTATCTAGTTCAGTTAACTGGCATTTTTGGTGGAAATTTTCATCAGTAAACATCTGATTCATCCCTGGATCATTTTAATTACAAGTCTGTCTGAGTCCGAATTTAGTTGTGTGCTTAAAATTGAAAAATACTTGATTGAAAAAGAAGAGCATAGACAGTGGAAATTAATTCCCTGTTACAATTTTGTTTCAGTATTAAAGAAGAAACTGATGAAGCTCATGATGAGGAAGACTGTGGGAGTGATTTTGCACACAAGGCAGGGGAAGGTCACTGGTCCCACACAGCACCGTGAATCTGAACTGTGTGCAGCATCTACCTCCAAACATGTACCGCTATATTTAGAGGAGTCCAGCAAATACTATTGAGTATAAGATGTTGAACAGAAACAGTAATTTTCATCAGTGTATTATCTTCCCCTCTTTAGACCGATTCTTCAGGAGCAAACAGCCAGCTAAACTCTAGCTGAGATTAGCAGAAATAGCAGCAAGCCAACTGGAAGTAATTTCACTGTTGACTGCATTGCCATGAATACATCAGATTTCATTCCAGATTCAGAAGAGAGCAACAGTATCATGGCTATGCTGTCTTTGACCTCTGCCAGCTGCAGCTAGTCAGCATAATACAGAAAAAATTTTCTTTCCCCTCTGAAATAGTGACTGGCTATTTTAACTTTCTTTCAGGTTGCATATGAATTTTCAGAAGCTTAGTGCAAGTGAGATAATTAATAGGGTAGTCTTACCTCCATTGCAAGGCTGCCTCCCTTCTCTTTGCTTCAATTTCCATCTTGGACCAGAAGATATCCTTCAAAGTTGTTGAGACACTTCAGTTAGACTTAAAGATCATGGAAGTTACAGCTGGAGAAGAGTACGCTGACCTCTTAAATGTTAGGTGAGTACAGCACAGGGTCAGGTGCTGCCCTCAATTACACCAGTACAGATCTGGAGAAATTTTGTTTTCTTCAATGACGTTAATCCTGTTAACTGAAAGTCAAGAACACCACCTTCCCATTTCCATTTGTACCACTTCCTCAACCCCACTTCAGTTCAGAAATTATTTCTATCAAAAAGGATTTGGGGATATTCTGTATAGCAGAAAGTTTATGAATGTCAATGATATAATTGCCTGCATGATGTGAGATGCTAGTCAGGTAGTCTGTTTAGAAAAAGCTTGTTTATCCTCTGTGGGCACCACAATAATGATCAGTCTGAGACACCTTGAACTTATGGGGTGCAGAGATTTCAGGGAAACAGAGCACCAGGTATTAATTTCCTCTTGAAAATCTCAACTGTCATGATTCAACATAGTTCTTGATGTCCCATGCTAAGCTCGTGCTCTGTTCAAGGAAATGTCTTCATCAGAATTTTGATAAAGGATGTGCTTTAACTCTTGCTTATCTTTACCTCTTCTGTCTTGATGTCCTTCCTGTTCTGTGTTTTTCCCTTCTGGTCTCAGCCTCTTCTCCCTGTATCATTCTTCTACCTGTTCTCCTAATTTACTTAGACCCTTTCTTCATTTCATTCTGTCTCATTTCTCTGCACACTAAAGAAAACCCATGTCTTCTACTTGTTTTCAGGTTTTGGAGAGGAGAAATTTATTTTAGATTGTTGTGTAATTACATCACCTCTTTTGGAATAATAGCTTGGAAAAATTACTTTAATTAATGTAATTTTTTTCTGGACTCATGCTAGCACAAAATTTGAGTAATTGGATTATGTTTGTCAACTAAAAAGCTATAAAACTGTTTCTTTCTTTAACAGTTTCTGTTTATATTTGGATAATTACCATTATCTTCACACTTACCTCAGTTCTGATGTAGAGTGTTTTTTGAATAAAATTTGTGTGGAAACTTTGTTTGAGTGTGCAAAGCTGCAGGACTCTGTCTGAATGCTTGATACCTGTGCAAGACCACCAGTGGTATTCTTATAAGGTGAATTCCTTCTTCATGGCAGCTGCCTCCCTTGCAGCCACAAACTGTAACAAAAATTCTGGTATGTTTTAACAGCCCTACTTATCTCCAGTTTTACTCATCTAAACCAGGGACATTCAGTTTTATGCCAAAAACTCTCCTGAATGAAGCCTGGTCCATAGCAAGTTGAACATGAGCCAGCAGTGCCCTGGCAGCCAGGAGAGCCACCGTGTCCTGGGGACATCAGGGACAGCATGGGCAGCCAGGCAAGGGAGGGGATTGTCCTGCTCTGCTCTGCACTGGGGCAGCCTCACCTCGAGTGCTGGGGGCAGTTTTGGTCACAGCAATGTAAGCAGGGTAAAAATCTGTTAAAAAGGAGGGCATGAAGATGGTGAAGGGTCTTGAGATGAAGCCTTACGAGGAACCTCCGGCCTGCTCAGCCTGGGAAGAGGAGATTGAGGGGAGACTTCATTGCAGTGGACATTTTCCTTGCAAGTGAAAGAGGAAGGGGCTCTCTTCTCTGCCATGACCAGCGACAGAACCCAGGGAAACAGCATGAAGCTGTGTCAGAGTTGGTGTGCAATAGCTGTTAGGAAAATATTCTTCTCCCAGAGACGGGCTGGGCACTGGAACAGGCTCCCAGGGAAGTGGTCACAGCACCAGCCTGACAGAGTTCAAGGAGTGTTTGAATAGTGTTCTCAGGAAAATGGTGTGATTTCTGGGATTATGCCGTGTTGTGCCAGGAGCTGGACTTAATGATCCTTGCAGATCCTTTTCAACTCGGGATATTCTATGATAAAACCTCCCTTTTAGTTTCTGACTTTTTGCTCGGTGATGGAGATACTGAAGTGGGGGTGCCTGTGCAGAAGAGGCTCACTGGAGGAATAGCTGGACATTATTTGGTTCCTCTGACTTTTCTAAAATGGCTGAAAACAACTCACACAAGGAACAACAGTTATCACAGTATAAAAACTGTAGAATTACACAGAAATATGACCCATTCTAGAATTTAAGGAGCACAGTAGTGTGTTTTTCTCCAAATAAACAGATTTGTATTCTGGCAAGGACTTTGCAAAAATGAATACAACTGACAGCTGGGTAGTATTTTCCTTCTGCATCAGGATTCCAGGCACATCCTTGAGAGTGACAGGGCTTTTCACAGTGTCTGGGTGGTAGACACAGCTGAAATCTGCATAACACATCAGGAGAAACAATAAATTTGGTTTAAAGATCACGTTGTTTTTTAAAAGCAAAGATAACTTAGCAATATTTTAAGACTAGTGCTTCCATTAGCATTCCCATTTAATTCAGTAAGACAATTCCTAAAAATTATAGACACTAATTAGATTCGTACAGTATTTTAGTAATTAAAGGGAATATCTCTATCTATTTGGAAAGTATTCTGAATCTACTGAGAAATTCAGTACCTCAGAACAACTCCTCTAGGAACTTCTCTCATGTCTCTTGCATAAAAGGCAACTGTTTTGTTGACTCTGTACATATTTATGTGTAGTGTGTTGCATTTTTAATATGAAACAGTGTGACAGGGCTCTTTTTTTTAGTTCTTGTTTGCTTTGAGCTAACTGAACACACACTAGCTTGCTATTAGAAATCAGATGTTCATTTAGAGAAAGTTGTTCTTTAAGTAAGCAAAAGACTTTGAAATAAGTGAGGGACAAAGCCTTCTACAGCTTTGGTCTCATGCACTATTTGGTTTAAGTGTTCAATAATTCCATTGCTATTGAAGACATTTGTACACCAGTTTATTTTTCAGTTTATATGTCTGAAAGATATTATCTGATTTACCAAGAGATGCCTTTTTGTTTTGCTCCCCTGTAAATTAAGGAGGCCTTGAGTGTCATTCCTGGACACAACAAACAAACAAACAAACAATCCCACAAACAAATCCACAAACAAAAACCAAACAACAAAAAAGAAGTCTTCATTCTCAGGCAACTACCACAACTCTGCTATGAAACTACTAGGGTAGAATGTTTTAGACTAAACAGCCTTGGGAGAAATATTAAGATAACACTGTGTTACATAAAAGAACAAATTGTTTTAAAATAATTTGTGGTCTAAAATAAACAGTGGTGTCTTCACTCTTCTGCTTCTGCTTCGAAGACAGTCAAAATCCAACAAAGCACCAGACTAAAATCACTGCAATACATGGTATGCATCCAGAAGATGGTGGTCTGGACAATGCAAGGTAAAAGGATCAACAAAGTAGATGCTCATTGAATACTCTGCTGTCTGGAGATTTATCAGATGAGTTCTGGCTTAATATTTCTCACAGGTTTTTTCATCTCTTGTCAGCTACTTTTCACTCCCATCTCTGAAATCAATACCATGCTCCTGATTCCTCTACCAACCACCCCAGGACCCTGAAGTCCCTCCCAATTGCCCTCAGACTTCTCTTTGTAACTTCATTGCTGCCAGTTTAAACAACCAATAACAGATAGTAATCAGAAGGCCTTACTAGACTGGAAGGTTTTTTAGTAATGTCCCTTACCCCAGTTCGTGGGGGACAAAAGTCTTTCTTGTGAGCTGGGTCTGGTCTCCATTCCCCTTAGAAGGGAGATTCTTATTACAACTGCCCTTCTTTTCTTTTTAGCAAAGGGGCCTTGGTGCAGCGTACAGGCAGTGTTTCTTGATGCAGGGTACAGCTGGTGCTGTTTTGGAACACCCTGCTGTCTCAGGGCTGCAGGAAAATTCTCTGTAGATTCTGGGAGGAAAGTGAGACTGGATACTGCTCACATGGAAAATTTGGAGTAAGGGGAGCTCCTGTATAATCTATGCTTCTTCCTAGAGTCTTAGAGGGACCTGGCTTTAGCAAAGGGAGTTACCACAACCTCAATCCTTCTGTTGCTGCGTAGCAGGAGGCCAAGAGGAGTAATGATGCTGGGATGATGCAGGAACACCAGTGGGAGCATTCAGAGAAGACACAGCCTGAACCACAGGGTAAAGCCCCTCCAAGAGTTCATTGTAATGGGCTGTCACAGCACTGAATTGTCTTGAATCTGCATCTGTTCCCCAAACAACGACTCTGGACCTATTTATATATATATAAATATGGAGTAACTCCATGCCGTTCAGTGGAGTTATTTCTCACTCACCCTTCTTCCATAGAAAACAGAGTTTGACTCAGATAAATGGGTGAAAAAGCCACAAGACTGGCATTATGTTGTCAAACTCCGTCATCCCATATGTGATATGGTCTTCTTTTTAATTATGAAATGCTATGGTTGATTAGCTCTAATTTGATTCCATTCTTAAGTCTCTTCTGTGGGAAACAGAATTTGGGTGGAAAAAAGTGAGAGCAGAGAAGATTTTGTTCTGTGTAGAAGTTCTGCCTGTTATAGAATCGGTGCTTTAATTTTAATTGCATAAAAACAAGCTTACCTGGGAAGTGAAAAATATTCACATGCATCACACTGTTTTTATGGCAGGTGACTGATGTCAGAATTGAGACACACTGCTTTTTGAGTGACATAACTCAGATTTTGTATATTTATTACAAAGAGTTTAATAAGCCCCATATGGTCTAGGGTGTAGGATTACACTGAACTTTTCAGGAGACCATGAAAAACACATCAGAAAACTGGTTCACAGCTAGGAATTGGGTACTCAGGAAATGTTGAAACAGCCAGCCTGCTGCTGGATCTGAAGGAACCTAGTCATGAGCCAGGCCCTTCCCATTCCCTAAAGCCTAGTCTTCCCTTCCCTGGATATCATCAGAATCACCTGAACCCTTCAAGATGAGGGGGAGCATCCCAAGCTGTTTGACTTATGGAAAATTCCTGCTGAATTTTCTCGTGCACACCCTCATGTGTCCACAGATCATTTTCTCAGTATCTACCATTCCAGCCCATGAGTAGGAGGAGCTGAAAACCAAACCAAGCCTGCTTGCTTGGGTTAACATTTGCAGAGATTCTTACACAAATGCCCTTTCATTCCTAAGCACGTGGGCAGCCTAAGTCACATAAATGGAAGCACATAAGATCTGGGAGTCATAGGTGTGTAGAGGACTACAGCAAGAGAGAGAGGGAAATTTTTTGACCACGAATGTTCCAAATTTTAAAAATTTCCAAAACACAACTTACCTTATCTCAGTCCATTGGGATTTGTTGTGCAAATATATTTGCACACAGCTCATGTAATTACAATAAAATTCGGAGCTGTGTTGATGTATATAATTAATTGCTGACTTACTAACAGGCATTTATTTTCTTTCCATGAAAATTTTGAACTTCAGATCTACATTGCCCACAAAGTACATTGGAAAATTAATGAAAAGCTTACAGCCACATTGTTAACTTGGCAGAATTGTCTCTTCTGGATAAAAGCCAGTAGAGCATAGCTCTATGTCTCAGTTTAGAAACACAAGCACAAGCTACAAGGACTGGCATTTTATGGACAAAAACTTTCTACAATGATGGCACATAGACTTGTAAATATGGGAAGCTATTTGGACCTAAGATGTGGAGCTGTAATTATATGTAGTGACTCTTCCCAGTCTCTTCCCAGGATAAGGAAAGAGAAGGTCTGATACAATTTTAAATTTTATTTTAGCGTGAAGCTTTCCTAGGGTCTTCTTAGCATCTTTAAGGACAGTACAGGCCCTTTCTAGAAAAAAAAAAAAAAAAAAGCCTTTTTGGTATTTGTCATCCTCTGTATAAAAATATGCTTATAATAAGGGCCAAATTCTGGTTTTGTGCAGCAATATCAACCTAGAATAACCCAGCAGAGAGATGTAATTTAGCATTGAAAGCTGGCTCAACTGGACTTGTTGCAGATGTGGTAAGTGGTAACAGTGTAAAGAATTTGGCCCGCAAGATATGTGTTATGCAAGTGCCTCTGCACCTCTTTGCCTTGTTTCTGGGAGGGAGAGATGTCTGGGATAACCAATCTAGACTAGATTTATCCCTGTGGCCTTCCCAAAGTGTGACAGAGCTCTGCATGAGGCCTGGAAGCATTGCTGTTCTGCATCCCTACCCATGACCACAAGCATCAGGAGACTCCCTCGCTTCAGTAGCTGCAGGATGAGTGGTAAGCACGAAAAGGATGAGTGGCAGAAGACACTTTGGATGGATCCCTTTGGACAAGAGAACATATAATTGCTTCTGCAAAAGTAACCTCAGAAGTATTCTGCAAAATGTCTCCTCTTCCCAAGAAACAAAAAAAAAAGAGAAAAATTGCTAGTTTCCCTGTTGAAGGCTGTTTTGGTAGCTAAGAAAAATTTGCTGCTTCATCTATATTATATAATGTTATTCTTAGAAGAGGAAGCTCACTATTTTATGAATTGTTTAGTAAAAACTTTTAGTCAAATGTGCTTGATCTGTGCTCAGAGTAACTGTTTGCATATGGCAGTACTGAAGTGACAATGAAATCTGTGGGTTAGAGGTGAAAACACGAGCCCATTCCAGGACATGAAGGGTTGTACTACTAAATGCATTTAGAGAATGTAGGTGAAAGCATGTCAAAGGAAGGACTGCCTTTATTCCTTCGTAGTGAGGAGTTAACAAGTGTAAGAAACCACCTGCACATTTGCTTTCTGGTTTTGAGTCAACCAGGGACAGCCTCCTCATGGTACAGCCTGGAGACAACCATGACAGCTGCTCAGCTGCATGAGCCTCTGCACTTAAGGAAAAACCATTTCATAGCTTCCCCTCTGGCCTCCAGTTTTTCCCTTTAGCCAAGGGCAACCTTCCCAGCCAGGGCATCATTATGGGAGGAGAGGGGTCCCGACTGACAGGTGTGGTGCTCCACTGCGGCACACTGCACACACTCCTGCACTGTCTGCAGAGATGGCAGCTCTGTGCTAGTTAAGGGACCGTGCCAATTAGCTGCATCTGGTCTCTGAGTCAGAGCAGATTACAGACTGTGTTTCAGAGCCTAGTTCTCAGTGTGCATCATTTGCAGTTGGTTTTCTGTTTGATCCCTTCTGTTTCACCTTGACTGGCTGCAGATGCACAAGTGGACAGAGGAACAAGTGGTGAAGCAGCTTCTTTCTCCATTGCTACTGATTTATACCTGGCTTCTTTCAGACATTTATGTTTCCGCTTCCCTCACATAGGCTCTGACCTGTCCCAGGCACACAGTGTCATTAAAAGGCTGAATACATTTGTTTTTATCACTACCACAACCAAGGCAAACAACTTGCTTCTTATTCTAAATGTGCAGAAGTCTGATCTCTAAGCTGCATGAGTGGCAGAGCACCTAGTCACTCTGCATCTGCAAAATAAATTGTATTAAGTTTATTTCCTGCAGGTGTTCAACAGTATTTTTGCCAAGCAGTAGCTCAATGGTAAAGAAATACCTTCTGGGGAGTCAAATAATGAAATAAAATTGTTGCTAGTGTTATCTCATAGGGCTAAGTTGTTCTAGTGATGATGCCAGATAATACTCTGTGATGAAATGATGGTAATGATATTGAGACTTCCTGCAATGGTGGATAAGGCACTCTCAGATGCTGGTCTTGGTGGAGGGAAAGAATGGATTTAGGAAGTTAAAAGTATGTACATGTAAATGTACATACAGATAACATTGTGAACTGATATATTACCTATTTCTAAATGTTTTATACCAAGAAAAACACATACTCAAATTCCTGGCATGTGATATCATTTAGACAAATCCTTAGGCATTCAGGCTTTTAAAGTCCATATGGAACTGATGTGAGCACTGGGATTCACAAAGATCTTTTTTTTCAGTAAGGATGTGTGAGAGAAACAATTTTTGTTCCTAGAAAACCTAACAGATCTCCTTATGTTCAAGCCAATGTGGAAGTCTTGTCATTCAGAGCTCAGAAACACATTTAGAGGTTACAGCTGATACCTTGATTGAGCTCTTGATCAACCATTATAAATATAGGCTTCCCTCCCATAAAACTTGATATCTTATTGATTGTATTTTCTGTCTGGGCCCAAGAAACACAGCTGAGACCACAGCTGAGACCACAGCTGCCTTTTTCACTGTTCCCATCCAGCCAGTTTGCACAGAGTCTGTCTCCCACAAGGGGATTTATTCCCAGTCAGACTGCAGAAGGCTTCCAGTGACAAAATCCCTTCATGCAAGCTGTCAACCCGGTGGCTGAAGGTCCTGCTAAGTGCTGTGGTGGCTAAACCACAGAGATGGTGTTCAGGCACTGGCTTTTCAGCAGTGCCCTGGGAATGGGAGAAGCTGGGTGAGGGGCAGCTGGCTCAGAATCAGAGTTGGAAGGACGCATGCTGGCAGGGTAGGGCTAAGGTTAGAAGAGGAAACAGTTTGGGAAACTCTGTCAGGATCTCAACTTCAGCTTGAGTGAAAGGCAGCAGGCTGCCAGTTTGGAGGGTCAGTGGTCTTCCTCAGGCTCAGCTATTCAGGAATATAAAATTTTCTCTTAACTGCAGCAAATTTCTTTCCCTGGTGCCATAAGGGAGTGAATGTGATGTTTCCCTCAAATAAGGAGCTGTGACCCTCCTAAGATAATTTCAGTTCACTGCAGGCATTTATTTTAACCACTACAGAGGAAGGGCATGAGGCTCACACTGGTCTATCTCTAAAGAGGGAGGATCTTACATAGGCTGTTAGGACCTTCAGGATTACTTAGAGATGTGAACAGTTATACAGATTTCATTTACACTGCTAAGTCATGTATCCAGTACTTATCTGACAGACCAGCATCAGAAAATCTTTTTCTAGCCCCAGGATGATTGTGTCGAGTTATAGGTGAGGCAGTGCAGCAAGGTTATTGCAGCCATGGCTGTCACCACTTTGCTCTAGGACTGCAGAGTCCCACCTCCAGTGCTGTCAGTCAGGAGCCTTTAAATACACAAAGTGGTCTTAGAAAAAAACCTAAAAAACAATATTATTCCACCCAAAATCAATTTCCCTGCTGTGAATTGAATAATGCTTTTTTAATATACTAAGCCATTAAAAAATTAAGCTTCTTTCTTTAACATCAAAGTAAGGCAACTGAACTTTATCAGGAGAACATGAATGCCTAAAGCTGCAGTTTCTTTTTCACCAGCTCTCAGCAAGTGGCCATTTAGTCTTAATTGCTATTCACAGTGTAGTCCAATTAAGAATGGCATTAGCAGGTCAAGAACTATTTGTAAATCAGTAAAAAGTATGACAGTTCTTGTTTTGCCTGACGTTTTGATTCATACCTTGTTGTGAAAATCTGACCAGCTGGAACACCATCCAAGATATACAAGATTAATATCAAGCTATCAGTTAGAAATAAAAACAATGTACTTATGTAATTGAGAAATGCAAAACTTTATAAAACACTTATTTATGTTTGGAAAGGGACACACTGCTGCACTAACAGAACCAAGTGGCAGTATTGACATTTGACTTGAGAAATGCTTCCACGCTTCCTCAAACTGGAGATAACTTGTAGGAAGACACCTTATGGTCTGGCACTTCAGGGTGCTTGTCCAGACAAAACAGGTAATCCTGTTCTGCTGGAAGAATATTTTTTTTCTAGGACAGGACTATGAGGCGAATTGTGGAATTCCAATGGAAACTTTCTCCTATACTTGAAGGGAGCAGTTCAGAAGTGATTCTTATCAATCCAGCTATTTCCTATCATTACTGACACTTGCAATGGCAGCTTCAGTAAAGTACATTCATGCAGTATTTTTTCTCAGAAAAACACTACATTCTGTGCACCTGTTTTGTGGCTATAGTTTTAAATAAATACATGTTTGTTTGTGCCTCTTTAAATGAATGGAATACTTGGTGCTGTTTTGCAGTGTGACATTAAGGTCTTACATGCCATTTGGTCTGAAGTCACCATATTTGTAATACTACAAGAAGGAGATAACAAATTGGGCAGGTAGAAAAGGGCACAGATCTGAATGCAGTTTATTTCAGGATGTGGAGGAAGGTGCATGTGACGTAGAGGACTGCAGTGGGATCACTTTTGTGGGCTTGCACAAGTGTTAACCATGCCCTTTTCCACAGCAAACTCAATCCACTCTCCCATGATGCGAGGTGGCAGGGCTAAGCAAAAAGAGGTCCTGCCTGTAAGACAGAAATCTTTGTACAAGGACCCAGCTTAGGAAAATCAACTTGGACAAAAACAATGCAGAAATGTCTCTCATAATATGGTTGAAAGTCAGCCTTACCCACTGAATTTTATGAAACTTGATAGATTTCAGTAATTCTGAGTATCAGGAAAAACTCATGTTTTCTTGATAGATTGCTAATGAAGACAGATCCTTTATTCCTACAAGAAAACTGTTTCATTTCATCCAGTCTTTATTCTTAAGAGAGAACAAGATGGTTTGTTGGTTTGTTTGTTTGTTTTTTGTCATGAGCATATATTCTCTCAACCAAGAGTTTTGCAATTTCATATGTGTGCCCCTGTTATTTCACCTGATTGCTTTCTCCTTGGAGCTTCACTTGTGAGAGGGTGTATGGGGATCCAGAGGATAGGCTCCAGATGCCTGTGAGGGAAGCTGATCTGATGGATAGAATTGTTCCCTTCACTGAGTGATGCATTCAGTTTATTTTCCAAAGGACTTTTATTATCTGTCTAACAGACAGATCTCAAATTCAGTGTTACAGAAGAAAACACACTGTGTTCTTGTTATGCAGTACATACGTCACTAGTGGACCTGTAATTTAACGACTTTGTGCAGATCATTATTTTTGTCATTAAATGACATCATTTTCAAACAGGCTTTCAGTAAAGAGCTTGATTCTTGTCAATCTAAGGCAAAACCCATGGGTGCTTCCTAAATCTGAAGTTACATTTATTGAATTTCTGCTCTCTTTGGTGCAAGAGATGCCCTGGCCCTGGGTGTTACAATGCCAACTGTATCTGTCCTGGGTTTTTCCACCCCTATTGGTGTATAGTTCTTTAAAAAGTAATTAGATATAGAATTAGCTCACAACTTCATGAATTGCAACTACTAGCAGCTTTCCCAAGCTGAAGTTAATGCAATATTCACATGACAATCAACAACAGGACTGAAATGAAGAAAAAAGTATGGAATAATCCCCACACAATGCCTGTTGCAGTCCCATCAAGCAGCCTCACTTCGTAAGCTGCTTTGTGAGATTAATAAACACACCAAACCAGAATCCAATTCAGGAGTGCTCTAAATCACTGGAAGCACCAGGTGAAATTGTGCCACAAGTGCAGTTAACAAAGGTTTTGGTACCAACTTCACCATAGTCAGGAGTCCTGCCTGGTCAGGAGGAACTTTTTACCTGACTTACCTCAAGTGAGAAACTGGTGCTGAACAGAGCCAGGAGATCCCCACTGCCTTGTCTGCCTCCAGGTTTCCTCATCCTGTCTAGAGAAAACTGCTGTGCTTCTGCCCATTTCCAAACCCAAGTGACAGTCTGTTGTCACATCTTTTTGTCTATCTGTCATCCCTTTTCTGCTTAGTTGATGATACTGAAAATGTCACAAAGTGTGTGCATGGGATTACCTGCTCAGAATAGAGTGACTAGATGGTTGTGAAAGATAAGCATAAGTTTTATGCTTCATGTGATTAAAAAGGTTATTGTATAACTTATAAAAATAATGTCTAATGATTTTCAAGTGGAACATTTATCAATTAAAATGTTTACAACATGACGGGATTTGTTTTTTCTTGGGTTATGATCTCACTGTTCCTGTCTAAGTAAGGATTTGCCATGTCTGGAGGCATTTCCATCTGGAGTTTTTCTTTTGTGCACTTTCCACTTGAAAGCCCATTCACCTTTCATGGCGAAGGATCCAAAAGAATATGACATTCACCCTTGAGTTCTAAGGACAACACATGAATCAAACAGTTATAGGGCTACCACTTAGAAAACTGGATTTCTCTTACTACAGTATCAACTCTCCTGATACAACAGAAAACATAGTTGTGTGTTTTTCCTTAATTTAATTCAATTTCATCTGAGCTTCTGCACACCCAGAAATGTGCCTCTAATGGGCCACAGGTGTGCTGTGGCACTGACATTAAAATCACCAAGCTTGTGGTGTATACCTGATTGCAATATTTTGTCTGTTGCTCTCTGCTTCTGTCACATTTACTATCTAATTTCCTTTCCCACTGTAGCATATACCAGCGTCATACTCAGGAAGTCCAGAACCATTAAACTTTTCTAGAAACTCTTCACAATATGAGTGTGGATTTTAGGCATACAGCACGAAAGAGACTAATGGATTTAAACACTGATGAAGAGAAATCCAAAATAGTTGCACACCTGATTAACAGGATGTTGTTCCCAGAATGTGCATATTGTTTCAATCAGAAACAATACATTGAAATCCCAGGCCTTTGCCACTAGGTGGTACACACATTGTGTTTCTCAGTTGTATGTGCTCTTGTTTGCAGAGGAGGTTTGGTCTAATGCACTCATGACAGTTCACATAAATGTTGAAGTCTCTGGTAAAGAATTTTGATATACCTGTTAAACCTCTGACATAATTGTCCGTTTGCAGAGGAGGTTTGGTCTAATGCACTCATGACAGTTCACATAAATGCTGAAGACTCCAGGTTCTCCCTGGCAAAGAATTTTGATATGCCTGTTAAACCTCTGACATAATTGTCTGGTACTTAGTTATCAGATAATCACTCCAGTGGTTCAACAAGTATATTTTTCCCTTGATTTGGCGGTGCTGTGGTTATATGTCAAACTAGAACATACTGATTGTGCTGCCAGAGGAGGTGGTACCACTGCCCACCCCTAACACCCTGCTTCTGCCTGCTGCCTGCCTAGACGTGTGCAGGGAACAGGTGTGGTAGCTTGATGTTCAGCTGCTGTTCTAATAGAAAAGTTAGAGTTTCTATGCTACTTAGTTATAATTGTTTCTCCCATGTACCCAGTTCTGCTCCCTCAAATGGTTCAGCCCTAAGTTGTTTACCTCAGAGTTTTCTCACCACTTGTCTGTTCCTCACTGTGTCAGTCTCCTTGCTCCTCCCCTTATTCCCCTAAGTGTCCCAGCCAATCCTGGTCACCCTGCCCCATGCTCCTGTCAATTACTGTTACCATACCCTTTGTGTTCCAGAATGTTCCCTGTCAGTTAGCCATGCTTCAATGATTTATTGGTTTGAAAGCTTCTTCCCCACCCCGAGTATTGGTTATGTTACCGTCCCCCAAGATCCCCCCATTGGTCAGGAGTTGTATCCACCCCTCGTACCCTCCCCTCTTTAAAAATGCTCATCACACCCCCTTTTCTCTGGCATTTGCTTCTGTCCCCCTTTGGAAAATAAATTTTCCTTGGAGACTCAGGCAAATGTCCTTTCCCTGCTTCCTTTGCTGGGGGTTCCTCGTGCTGAGCCCCTGCAGTGTCACCCACGCTGCTGCAATCACTGCCACCCGGGACGATCTCAGCAGAGATCAGGGGGCAGCCATCCCCGTGTGTGTCCTCCAGCCACCAAGGGTGTTGCTAGCCAGCGGACCTGCACCCCGTGGCTGCAGACTGCTCACACAAACAGGTCCCAGCTGGCACGCTGCACAACCCTGTGATTGCAGTTCCCAACACCAGGGACATGGTGAAGATCACCTTCTAGGAAAGAGGGAGGTGACATTCCTTCTGGTGACAAGGACCTCTGCCAAATTCAAGTGACTCAGCAGTGTGAACTGTGAGATTAAAGATGGTTCAAATCTCAGAGGATCCCACTTTCATTAACTATATTCATTAAGGCCTCAATTCAAGAAAATTCTTAAGAACATAACTCATTTTAGGTATCTGACCTGTACCATCAGCTTCAATCAAGCTGCTAATGTGCTTAAAATGAGGTGATGCTAACACAATTGACAGATGAAACCATACAACCTTTCACAACTTCCCCAGAAATCAGCTGCAAAATGTTCATTGATTGGTTAAACCAGGCAGAGCTGTGCTGCCAGTCAGCACTAAATCACATTTCCTAGAGGGTCTCTCTGGCCATGGCCCCCTGGATTAAACTGAGAGCACATGCTCCTCTCCCTCTGCTGTCATTTTCTCATCCTGCACCTGGAGCAGTGGTGCTGCATGGGTGCCTGGGGGACTTACCCCAGCCACTGACACAGGAGCTAAGATGAACCATGCAGGCCCTGAACTTAAGAGTTAGCTTCTGTATCTGGTCCCACATCCTTTTTGTCAGCAAGACTTCTCTGAAACCATCATGAGTTTTCAGCTGTGAAAACATTCAGGGTTGAGCCCAGAGTAGTGCTCAGAGTTTGGAGGTTTTCATTACCCTGCTGTAATTTTAGCAGAGATTGATTATTTAATCTATCTTTTAAGTAAGTCTGAAATCTTGCAAGTAGCATGTCAGAAATAGTTTTTAAAACAAAACTTATTTGTATTCCTGCAGAATACACAGAGCTATTGAAAACTGTAAGAGTCCTGAATTTCTAGCAGGACAGCTGAGTAGCATGTTTCAGGAGGTGTACTGTGAGATCAAATCGCTCACCTGCACTCACACTTGGTGTGTGGAACCTCACTGCAAGCATCAGCAATGACAGCTGCTTCTCAAGTGGGAAGAGTTGCTGAGATTTAGGTTTTGATTACAAGTCTGACTTTGACTTCAGTTGATTTGGTATAAAGCCAAACTCAGGTAATGGCTGAGGAATCTTTAGGACAATATTCAGTATCAGCTATTGTCATATTCAGCTGTACTTTCAAGGGAGAAAAATAATTGTGTCCTGTAATACAGAAGCTAGGCAGGCAGTTCTTCTGCCTGGCCTTGTACCTGGTATGTACAAACCTCCTTTATCCACAGACTTCTCTGAGTACATGGAGAAGGCAACCTTAAGGCAACCAAGGTCTTCCCTCCTTGGGAAAATTTTGACTAAAAATGAATGAGGCAGAGATTCAATGTCGCTGTTCTTATGCTTCAAGTTTGGGTCAGTATTTTGTCACCTGATGGCCAAATACAACTGGTACCTTGTATTTTTGGAAGTCTATTGTTAATATTAGGTTCCTGCAGAAATTTGTTTCCCTCTCATACCCAGGCACCTCCATCTCCAGCTTTTCCTTTTGTCTGCCTGCAGTGGGGTTTGGCCTACAAGAACTGGTAATTCTATCCTTATTCTGAAGTGGGAGGCTGTGTACCCTGTCTAGGTTTTATGAACACTGCAAAGCAAAAGGGCACCCAAGAGTGCAAAGAGTGGAGATGCTGGTCCACATATACCTGGCTGTGAGCTGCCATGTGCTGTTCAGAGAAATCCATCATGGCGCTGAACTTGGACTTTAAATCTCTTTAGATAACATGCTGACCTCTTCTGTAGCTGCAGTGAAGGTGCTGAGAGCAAGACTTCATTCTTACCTCTCACTCACGCAAATTTGTTACTACCAGTTCTGTGCAAATAAAATTAATTAGGAAACAATCCTATTATAAACCTTCCATCTCTGTTGATGTAAAATGAGATGCTAGTGGAATACAAAAGCGTGCTGTGAGAACTGTACATATATAGATATAAATGCCTTACATATTTCTGCAAAAGTTTATAGATAATGTAGAATGCAAAGGTCTGCATGATCTGCTCCATTGCTAATAGTTCCTTATATATTATAGTTAACAGTTGTCACATGTGTTCTAGAATATAATTTATATACAGAAATACAATATGATCATGTTTAATTCAGTGTTATTCAACAATATCTTTCATGCCGAAGCTTTACAATCTATTAAGCCAAACACATTTACTGAGAATTGACTTCAATCCTTAGGAGGTTGAATGTAGCTTCAGTGGGATTAACGACTTAAAGTTAATTGTTTTTGCTAGTGTTTTATTTGAAATGTCCTGCGCAGCAAAGGTAATGTGGCATTTTGCTCACTAGGGATGTGGAGCCAAATTCACTGCTGACAAAGGCAGGTGTAACCTCATTGACTTAATTGGAAGCTGCACCTACTTACATCAGTGAATTTGGTATCTTACCCTTCTGCAGAGGAGGTGAAAATGTAAAGGCTGGTGCTTAGAAATCTGGAAGCAGAGCACAGAGGACAAAAGAAAGAAGAAATACCAGTGTCTGAAAAGAGTTGGCTGGTTACTTTAGAAAAGTAACTAGTAAAAGCAGCCAAAGCTGACTTTGCCCTCTCTAGGAAGAGCTGTGTGTTAATCTTGTTGAGTAAATGGTGAGGAAATAATCTGAGGTTTTAACAACCACTTGAAAGAAACAAACATATGATTGTTTCTAGAGCAAAGAATAACCATTGCCCTTTTGTGAGGAAGAAACTTGCTCATTAGAAAGAAAATAAAGATAGTGAAAAAATGCTGATGACCTGGAGCAGGAAGGAGTGATTCACGTTTATAAGTGCATATTAGCCCAGAAAGGCTGGAAGAGATAATGGGGAAGGGGAAGACAATTAAGGAGGTGCCTGACCACTCGTCTCTACAAGACAAAGACAATGTCCCCAGGAGGTGCCAGGTGGTCCCTTCTCAGCCACTGCAGTAAGAGGTCCCTTGTGCCGAACAGAGCTACAGGCCAGTGGAAAATTGGCTGGCATTACATGTCAGACTCTTGAGGATAGACTTGATTTGTATTTTTTTATGCTACATTTTATTTCCTTCAGGGGGCTTTGAGGCCTCTTATTACAACATTATAACTTCATTCAGGAAAAGAAATCTGAAGGATAGACCCACGGTCACTCTTAAGTCCTCATTATAGGCACTGTGAGGGAAAAAGGGAGATAATCCTTTGAACAGACTCAGATTGAGCATATAAATTTCATTTGATGATGGAGACCATACCTTCCCATGCAGAATCTACAGACCTTACCAAAGCTGTGGATGTGGTCAGAGTGTAGCTGGTACGGCCTCACCTTGAGTTCTGTGTGGGGTTTTGGGCACCTCAGTGTAAAAAGGACATGTTGGAACCCAGGACATCTCTCTGGATGCCCTGGATGTCTCAAAGCCCTGGCAGGGACTCAAAGACCCTGGCAGGAAGCCAAAAGACACCTGGGAATTCGATCTTAACTCATGGAGCAAATTACCAACCTTATATGAAGAATTACATGTCACAAAAGTTTAAGTAGCATAGTAGTAGCAATCACAGGGTGAAGGGAAAAATTTTGGAGCATGGTATAGGGGGGTTTGGAATTCTGTACCCGCCTGTACAGAATGGGGGTCAGAAGTTCAAAGATGGAGGGATTTGGATGTGCCCTGTCCTTCTTCTTTCTTCTCCCTGGCATCCATGTTCAGGATGATGTTGGCATTCACAGATTGGTTTAGAGTAGAAAGTCACTGTCTAACATAGGTGATAGGTATTGGAACATTATTGTAAACATAGTATATGTAGGTTTTAGTATAAAAGCACCAGCCCGAGAGGCAGAGAGCATGCCTCAGACTGACCTGCAGAACAGACAGAAAATGTTTGAGATAAAGAAATAATAAACAGCCTTGAGAACGTGAACTGAAGACTTCTCAACTCCTTCTTTGGCTGCTGGGTTGGGGAAAAGAAACTTTTAACAGAGACACACCTCAGGACCTTCCCAACCAGAGCAGACCAGAGGAGATCCTGAGAAGGACATAAAACTACTAGAGACTGTCCAAAGAAGAGCCAAAAAAATAGTGAAAAGGTAAAGCTGTATGAGGAGTGGTTGAGGTCACTTCATCCTAGAGAAGGGGAGACATCATCGCAGTTGACAACTTCCTCGTGAGGGGAAGAGGAGGGGCAGGCATTGATCACTCTTGTGACCAGCTACAGGACCCAAAGAAATGGCCTGAGAAGTGTGTCAGGGGAGGTTCAGGTATCAGGAAAAGGTTCTTCACCCAGAGGGTGGTTAGGGACTGGAACAGGCTCCTCAGGGAAGTGGTCACAGCACAGTGATCCTCTAGCCTTGGTTATCCTGAACCACTTTGTTTTAGCCATCATGGAGAGCATCAGCAAATCCCACGGGTCTCCAGCAAGAAGATTAGGATAGATGGTAAGGATTGTCCTAGAAGAACTAGAACATTGTGCTGCATGAAGTCTGCAGCTATGTTGTTTCTTGATCCGGACTCCACTCCTGGCCCAACCACAGGCTGGCAAAGGTGGTCTTGGAAGTAGGGCTGTTGGAAGCATTGATGTCAACTGGTGTGAAGTTTATAACTTGCCACGGGATGTCTGAAATGTTTCCTAAAATTTCAACTGCTCACAGCAGGTGAAAAGCTCAGGTAGAAGAGGTGGAAAAACCCTTGAGAATGCAGAAACTGAAATAAATCCCAGAGTCTATTAAAAAAAAAAAAAAAAGAAAAAAAAAAAAAAAGAAGAAGTTGTGGGCTTTTGGGAAAGATTAATCAAATAATTATTGAACTTATCCCTGATCCTTCAAAGGACATGCACAATGTTTGAAAAAATGTGTATTCTTATCCTCAGCCCACCCCCTCGCCCTTCCCCATGATCTTTGGGAAGAAAATGAAAGGATGGAGAGGTACCATGTGATAGAGGTGAGGCTCACCCTGCCATGTGCAGAGCATGCTCCTGGGAAAGGTAATACTCCAAGCTTTTTAACTTATGTTTGAATTCCTGATACATGAGGCACTGCACACAGTTGAGGAACTAGATATTGACTTCAGCCCAGGAATGCTACTGCCAGTGCAATTGGCTCTGAATGTCATAGCAAAGCTTGCTAACTGGCTTTGCTTTCAGTCCACAAGGAATCCTGCTGATAATTAAGGGACTGTGCTCAAAAGTTATATATAAAAATGTATTTTCTTGAAAAGATTAGACAATTTATTAAGATGAAATCCATGTAAGCCGAGAATGAATATTCCAATAGTTCATATAGCTAGGAATAAAAGGGGAAGTTTCAGATTATATAAAAATAATTAGATTTTGAAGTATTTTCTGAATGGGAAGTAATTTTTTAATGCAATAAGAAACAACTGAATGCAATGTCTTGCCCTTTAGCCTTGGTCAAGCTGACATTCATATATCATCACTGTAACCCTTTCAAATGCCTTATGTATCAAGAGTTCTGCATTTAGAATGCACAGATGATTTTTATTGGGTGACTCCTCTGCTTACATTTTCAAAATCCTGTAAGCTTTTTCTCCAACATAAATGCCTTTCCATAAAACAGGCAACAAGATAAAATGGTCTGAGGTACTTTTCTCCAGTCAGAAATACCAATTTATGGTTTATATAAAACATAGATATTTTATAGGTTGTTAAAGTATTTAAAATTTTATGAACCGAGGAAATCTGCAAATGACTTATTCTTCTGAACTACCCAGGAAGTGTATATTACAGGTTAGATTCTTATCTCAGACATGGTGAACATGAACGATCAAATTTAGGTGTTAGATGCCTAGCAATGTACCCAATACAGAGGAAACTCCTTTAGAGCACGAAAAGAGGAAGTTACTTGAACTAAATAATAATGTTTGACCATTGGATTTGAATTCTAGTGATCTGCATATATAGGATAAAGGTGAAGTGGTGAATATTTCTTATGCTAGTCTGTAATATGTGTAATATGTGTATCAGTGCATTATGATTATTATGTTAATATTCCAGGAAGATTTAAGAGGAATTACCAGAATAGAAGGAGAGACTGTTACAATCATGTAACCTTATAATTGTATAAAGCTGTGCAAAGAACTGAGTGATATTCTCCTAAGAGCTCAATAGAAAGGCTTTGTTATTTGCTCAAGAAGTAGAGGTTTTCCTTTATTTGCAATTTACCTGAGTTTTGTCAGTGCTTCCAGATGTATTTAGGTGAAAATCAAGGTAAGTTCAGCCATGAAAAAAACTGTTTACAAACTAAGCCCAGAGATGTGTATGACTGAAGAAGAGATGTGTAGCAGTGAAGATCAGAGATGCAGGAGAAGTTGGCAAGAGGGAAAAGAGGGTATTTTTGCACAGTAAAAAAATGCCCATTAGCTATCCGACAGCTACATCACAGAGGTGTGCCTTTTTTTTAGAACCTCACTTCATGATTTTAGAAGCAGGTTTAAATATCTTACTCATCAAGAAAGCTTCTAAAATAGGTTTTAGCATCTCCTGTACCACCGCTCACCACTCTAAGTCTTGGCAAGGGAGACAGAAGAGATGAAAAGTGAAGGACTGTTTAGCATCCCAGACTGGTAATTTACATAGGAAGTTCTTTCCATCCCTTTTATCCACTAACATCCCCCCCCCCATTCAATACAACTGGAACTTTCACTGCCTTCATAGGGTGCCTCTGATACTCCCAGCCCTGTCTGTGGTTTGGTGAGACCGCTGACGTCCCACGAGGCCAGCTGTTCATGTCCCCTTCTCCTCACTCGCAGGCGCTGGTCAGGCAGCTGTTCTCCTCTGCCAGCTGCTGCCAGGGCTCAGAGCCCAGGCAGCCTCCCCTCGGTGGCACAGCACTGCAGAGGAAGGGGGTTTCTGTCTGAACATGGCCTAAACATTTATAACATCTGTACTTTATGAGAGCTTCCTTTGGGCGTGCTGGCTAAAGGGAGGCTTTAACAGCCACGTGGTGTGACAGAGACTGTCACAATGATATTTATCTGTGAGCTGGCATTTCAGAAAGTAGAAGTGCTGTCTTGCAAGCATAGGCATTGCAACAGTGCATTATTTATTAATTAGTGGCATGTTATTTATTAGAATTTGGTTCTGTCATCCTTTGTTCACAATCTTTAATTTAGACTGTGGATTTTGGTTTACTAATTTCACAGCATCAATAAAATTCTGAGTTTTTGAATTTGGAAATTAATGTGTTAGAAATTGTGTCCTCTGTGCAGAGAGAAAACTAGGATACACAACCACATTGTATTGAGGCCTGAAACTGGAATATGCAGCCACACCAACTCCCAAAATAGAGAACAAAAACCTGTAATACTCCGCACGGAATTACAGAGGACAGGACCATGGTCAGTGAAAACAATAGATCAGATCCTAGAAGCAACAGTACAGAGGCATCAATACTCTAATGTACTAATTAGATCTGCCCTGCCATGTTGATGGTTCTATATTTCTTCTGGAGGTAGCTCAGATGTTGCTGGCTAAAGGCTTTGTCCTACACTCCTTATATAGGACAGGCCACTGGCCCCATGACACAGCACAGCATGGCCTGAGGGCCTGGAGTGACTGTGAACATGTTCTTTATACAATAACCAAATCACTGTATGTAACATCTGTGTTCATGTGTGCACTGTTGCCAAAAAGATTTTTGCTTTTTATACTATTTTCATATATTTGTAGCTCAGTAAACTACTATTATATAGTTACATATCTCCTTAATAAACTCAGGTATGATTCCAATCCTTTCTCTTAGATATTAGAACATTAAGCTGATCTTCTAGACACATTCCTGAAATATTGTATGGTCTTATTGCCAGGAAGATGACCCACAAGAATAATATTTTTTTCCCAACCAGTCTGAGAAGTCATAATAGAAAGTGGGGCAAAGAAGCCCTTGCACCAACTCCTAGGGTTTGACCCATGGTTGGGTTACTGGGGCAACTGAATTGGATGTACCTGTTACACATACTAATTAATCAACCTTATAAAATTGTGGAAATCGGGTGCTGGGTATGCCCCATCTCCACCAGGACACCTGGAAGCTTACAAAAACAGGTCTGCTTTCTGCTTTACTATTCTAACACTGTTGCAAGGGGTTTTTTTCCTCTTTTGATTATACACAACAGAGCAACAGAACAAACATTCTTCTAGACCACCAGCAACTTGTCCTCTCAGCCCCAAAGGTACATTTAAAACCAACTTTGGAATGTTTTGCTAAGAATAAGCTGAAGTTCTGCTTTCCAGGATCCAAGAGCTGCCTCTGCACACCAGGGTTTGCTCTGAAAATCTCCAGTGAAACGCCTCTGTGGCTGTTAACATAGCTGCAATCCCAGCTTTAGGCCAGCCTGTGAAGTCACATCCACAGCCCACATTCAAATCCCCGTTTAGGGGATACTGTTTACATTCAAGGCCATAACAGGACAGGGAATAAGGAAAAGTGGAAAATTGGATTGGAATTGTCTCAAATGATTTGTTTCTGGTGTTCCAGAGACATTGTAATCATTATTTTGCAGTCAAATCCCTTTGCTTCAGTAATCCCATTTTTGGTGGTCCCTTGGCATTTCTATTCTCTTCAAGATACGGGATTCAAAAAAAAAGACAAATGTCTGCTTCACTCTTATTAACAAGCCACCAGCCATCTGTTGGAGTGATTAACTTCTGGAGCACCATAATTTGCATGCATTTTTAATTGTTTTGAGGCTTGGATATAATTTGTTTCCAGATTTTTTTACTATTTTTTTTTACTATTCACTATCCAAGCAGTGAACAACAGTGGGGGTGGTGAGGTATCAGGAATATCAATACTGTAAATACTGTTCATCAATTTATAAAAGCAACAAAATACTTGAAGTTACATCAGCATCAACCCTCAACATTTAAGTGGTGTAGGATGGCCACCGTGTCTGGGGTACATCAGGCACAGCATGACCAGCCAGGCAAGGCAGGGGATTGTCCTGCTCTGCTCTGCACTGGGGCGGCCTCAACAAGGGTCCCCAAAGCAGTTTTGGGTGGCACAGTATAAAAAAGACATAAAGCTAATGAAAGTGTCCAGAGGAGTGCATAAGGATGGTGAAGGGCCTTGACACGAGGCTGTATGAGAAGAGTCTGAGGTCACTTGGTGCGTTCAGCCTGGAGGAGACTGAGGGGAGACCTTGCTGAGCTCTTTAACATCCTCCTGAGGGGAAGCAGAGGGGCAGATATCAATCTCTTCACTCTCATGAGCAGTGGCAGGACTTGAGGAAATGGCCTGAATGAACAGCAGAGGTTTAGGCTGGATATCAAGAAAAAAGCTTTTTCCCCAGAGGGTGCCTGGATAATGGTGCAGACTGCCCAGGGAAGTGGTCACAGCACCAAGTCTGACAGAGTTCAAGAAGCATATGGACAGTGCTTCCAGGCATAAGTGAGACTCCTGGGCTGTCCTGCACAGGGACAGGAGTTAGATTTTGATGATCCTTGTGAATCCTTTCCAACTCAGCATATTCTGTGATTCTGTGGTTCTGTGATTCTATGAATTGCTGGTGCTTAACATCTATTTTTTGTGCAAAGAATTAATTTAGAATGCCTGCCTAGATTATACAACTTAATTTTCATTACAAATTACTTGTTTTCTAAAGTTTTACTGGTATTTCATACTTTAAAAGAATATTTCAGAGCATAAACAGAAAAAGGAAAATATTATATGGTTTAAAAAACCACCAGCCTAATCTCAGTCAGATGCTGCTATTTATAAAGTTCTAACATTGTTCATGGGAGTAGTAATAAATCACAATGAAAACTGTTTGCTGGATTTGTATCCTGAGATTCATCATGTAAAAGCATATACTTCTGCACTGCACGAGAGAAAACAGCAGATACAGAAATACATACAAAGTCATAAAAACCACTAAGATGGAAACTCTACGCAAGCTTTCTGTATTAACACAAAGCCTTTGGGTCAAAAAGGGTCAGGGTATTTAAGATTTTAATTTTTATCCCATTTATTTGGATTCATACTTAATAATGTAGGCTGCAGTTAATAATGTAGTTTGCAGTTTAGCTGTGCTGCTGAAATTTTAGAATCTCAAGTTTTCTTCTCACTCATGAATGGGGATAATCAGGTTACAGGAAGCTCACTCAGTTTGGTTTAGATCATGCAGACTAAAGAACAGAAAATTGACCTAATTTTGCATGTACCAGGCTTGGCAGGATCTGGGTATCACTTTCTTTTATTGGCTCATCTCTAACTGTGGAGAACTGATTCTCATTTAGAGTAGACAGCTTTTCAGTTTTTTTTCCCCCCTTGCTTCTAGATGATTATTAGAGCCTTAAATGGGAATTCCATGCATTTTCAAAATTACATCTCTTCAGTGCTTCTCTAGTATACAATAGAACAGATTATTTCAATCAGAAGTGACATAAAATATTCATCCAGTCCAACTATCCAACCACTTCAGTGCTGACCAAAAGCTACAGCATGTTACTAAAGGCATTGTCCAAATGCCTCTTAAACACTGACAGGCTGGGAGCATCAACCTCTCCAGGAAACTGCTGTATTGTTTGACCACTGTCTTGAAATAAACTTCCTAAACCTCTCATGGCACAGCTCTGAACCATTCCTATGTGCCCCATCACTGGATAGAGTGCAGCCAGCGTCTCCCTCTTCATGTCTCCTCCACAAGAAGCTGCAGAAAGCAATGAGGTCACCCTTCACTCTCCTTGTGTCCAAATTAGACAAGGCCAATGTCCTCAAACATTTCCAACAGGACATCCCTTCCAGTCTTCTCACCAGTTCTGGTCCCCTCCTCTGGATATTTGCATCTCATTAGAGTTCTGGAACTTCAAGTGAACACAGGACTACACACTGGAGTCCTGTGTTCAATTTAGTGCAAAGGGAGGCTAGAGGGGGACACGCCTTGCAAGGCTCAGTCCCCCATTTTAGGGGATGCAGAAAAAGTGTGAGAAACATTGATCCCCAACCCCACTATCATGGTAAATGCTGAAAGTTAAATTCTGACAGCAGCTGTCAGTGGCTGTGGGTTTTACTCTTTTCGCTTCCTCTTCTGACTTTTACTCTGGGTGCAGAAAAAGCAGCTGTCAGTACAGGCACTTAATGTCTCTGGGCACCATCACATGTACAAGAAATGCTGTACAGGTGATACGTGACTCAAGGGATGCTGATGAACAGAAGACTTGGTGACTCATGTCAAATGTGACAGCCAGCAGCCATTGGGGCTGGAACAAGCTGGAGTGCCGTGTTGGTAAGGGTAAGATGTGCAGCCCTTGGCTGGAGAGAGGGCTTCCATGAACCTAATTCTGTCATATTTCTGAGGAAAAGCTGAAGTAATTTCTGTGCCTTTAGTGTATTACCTCTTCAGAGAGCCCCTTGGAGGTGACTCACTCCTGCCTTTGCATCAGAGGTTATTGTTTGAAGTAATGACATAGCTGTATAAAGGAAAGCAAAGTTACGGCCAAGGTCACTCTATCCCAACCTATTTAATAAGAATCTAATTGAGACTGAGCACTTTCTATAGCATCAATTTGCCCAACCTTTTATCCAAGGACAGAATTGGGTACTTTTGGTTCTTCCTTCTTTACAAGGTCTGTGATCTGCCACTGTGGCTGTGAGAAAATACTTGAACAGGAAGGAACATGAGGTCATAGTCATTGATACGTCCTGATATGGAAGGGACCACAAGTATCGTCGATGTTCAAACTTGGCTCTGTACAGGACAGTCCCAAAAATTATAGCATATGCCTTAGAGCATTGTTCAAAACCTTGAACTCTTGCAGACTTGATGCTGCGACCACCCCACTCCCTGGGGAGCCTGTTTCAGTGCTCAACCACCCTTTGGATGAAAAAGCTTTTCCTGATGTCCAGCCTAAACTTCCCCTTGAGGCCATTCTCTCAGTCCTATCACTGTTCACCACGCAGCAGAGCACTGTGAGAGACAGTACCAAAACTTCACTGAAATCCAGAAGGATTATGTAACTGCCTTCCCTTCATCAGCTAGGTGGGTTATTTTGTCATAAGAGGAAATTAGGTTTGACAAGGAAGACTTCCTCTCATGAAGCTGTGCTGGCAGTGACCAATGACTTTATTGTTCTTCTGGTGTTTTTTCAACAGCTCCCAGAATAATCATCCCCATAATTTTACTAGTCACTGAAACAAGGCTGACAGGCCTGTAGTTTCCAAGGAATGCACTTAGAAAAGGCAGTGGGATATCTGAGTATCAAACGCATGTTTTCAGTCACTGCATGCAGCAGGTGCAGTCTGTCCAGCAAACTGATTACTGTCCATGCACATCTAGTGCCATAGGACTGAAGCCATAGGGGATAGCCATGTGGAATGAACACAGCAGGACGAAGTTATCCATGGCCCAGGGTCAGGAACAGAGGGCAGTGAGTTTTTGGGGTAGCTCAGCAAATCCCAAGCTAAAAGACTGATCTTGTGTAATAGAAGAATGCTCCTGTAGCAGTGTGTCCTGAATTGTGTCCCTGCATCCATCTCTCTAGGGTTATGACAGGAAGATGATTTTGTACCTGGCCCAGCCAAACAGACACCGAAAACCCTACGTGTGCACACCAATCTCACAATTGGGAAGACATCTGAGTATCATATCCCAGAGACTCCTGTCTTGCCATATCTGCTTATGACCAATCAATGCCAACATGTTTTGTCTGTCCATCCATCCAAGCCCTGGTCCGTCACAGCCCATCCCAGATTGTATCCCAGCTCTCAGCAGCTCTAGATGGATGCTGATGTCAGATACTGGAATTATTAGATGGTCAAGCTAGAAATGGTACTTGTCAGGAAACTGCACTTAGGAACAGCTGGCTGGCTGGGAAAAAAAGACAAGTTCTGGCACTAAGTTTCAAGCCTCAGCAATGACTGCAAGATCAGGCTCTCAACAGGCAAAGTGAGGCCATGAGGAGACTGGAAAAACCAGGTGTAGTGCAGTATAATTATTATAGTTAAATAATCAAACTTAGCTGCACTGCAAAGGAACTGCAAACATTAATTCCTTTTGCTTTAGAGGCTGTTTCTTCACTGTTCTGACCCTTGCTGTTCAGCCAGAGAGACTTTGAGATCCACATCTTCCCAGATGCCCCTTGGGAGATATTATTCTGCAGGGATCAGCAGGGGAGGCCATTTCTTACAGCCCCTTGCCCTATTCCACATTCCATTAAGCTTCTTCAGTTCATTTTTTAAGACCTGCTGACATCACATTTTACCTCCTGTCAGCCTCTAGCAAGGTTGTAACTGTAAACTTGTTCAGCAAGGTCAGGAACCCAGTGCCCTTCCTCCCCAGTTAGCACATGCTATGTGAAACGACTCCTTCAGTTCCTATTCTCACACTGAAATGGGTCCCATGTTTATACAATTTTCTTCCAGAATAATGTGTTTGTTCTGCCTGTTCCTCTGAGCACAGATTTGTGCATGCAGGAAGGATGGGCTGGAGCTCTGTTCTATACAACTTCCATGGAGGTAGTCCTAATGGCAGCTCCTCAGCTGTGCAAGAGAAGAGAAGAGACAACTTGTAAGAGAAACATCCCTTTTTAAAGATGTCAAATCTCAGAAGAACTCTCTGAAATTCTTTAAGGGTTTAATTTTAATACCAGCTTTTAACAAATCTTGGTTTCAGTTAGGGAATCTGGAGATATTTTCTAATGACTTCCCTGGCTTTAAAAAGAAAAGTTCAGGAATAGCCATGCAATTAACAGTGACTTACATGTGTTTGTATAGCAACAAAAACATGCTAGGGAAAAAGTTAAGATTTCTACCTGAAGGAGAATATTTGCATAGATTTCTTATTCAAACGTGCATATAAATTGTTGTGACATGTTTTGCAGGAAGGAATAGAGGTACATCACTATTGAAATAGCTCTGGGTTCCACAAATCTATTCACACGTAATTGGATTACTTCACGTGTCTTGGACAAAAAAAAAAAAAAAAAGACGTGACAAAAATGAGCCTTAAGTAATGGAACAGATTTACACTGAATTTGATCTCTCCACATTCAGTAGTGCTGAATTCACCACACTGCACTAAAGAAACTCCCAGCTATTACAGGAAGAGGAGAAAGAGCAATGTGTATTAACAGGAATTGCTTTTCCAGCAACGCTCTGCTTTCCTCTGCCCAGGCCAGTGCAGGAGCAAGGGGGACTGTTCTAATTTAGGCCAAACAAAGTGTGAATCTCCTGAAAACTGCTCTGCTTTGCACTGAAATGGTTTCAGTGTCAAAGTTTGGTGTAGCTGACATCTCCCATCCACCACCATGACAGCTGAGGACCTTCAGTGTGTTGCAGGGGTTATTCCCTGTGGTTCAGGGGAGCTCCCAATGGATGCCTGGAGGCTAGAAACCCTCAGCTCATGACTATGAATTCTCACTGTGGTCAAGTGCACTTCTGGCTACTATTTTTAGTTAGCAGTGCCTATCCCCACCTTGCTACCTAAAGGCTACTCTGGTATTTTAATGTACTTTTTAGTATTTCATTTACTCTGCCTCCAGAGAACTGGGAACTGGCACAGCTGTATGAGGAGGTGCCTTGTTCAGTCAGACTCAAGGTTCATCTCATTTTGGACCCCATTGTTAATTATGGTTGATATCAGGTTTTCAAGGCACGCAACAGGAACCTTTTACCTATGGGCTCTGTATTTGAGACAGGAAAGCCTGCTCACTGGCAGTCAGGCTTGGAAGGCATAGTTTAAAAACATATTTGTCAGCAGTAGTTGCAGCCACTCTGGGTAGTCTAATGTCCATATGCTCCCAAATCTCATTTTGAACTGTATTTCTTGATTCTATGTTTTCTCTCTGTCACTGACACAGGAGTCTGAAAGCATTTGCCTTACTGTTTTCTCCATTTCTCCATTCCTGCATTTGCCAGGAGTGGTAGGAGCTGAAAATGTACTGGGTTTTTCAGAACAGATCCAAAGCCAGCAAGTGTGTCTGTGTCTCTGTGTAAGAAATTCAGCTCCAGTTAAAAAAAAAAGCAAATTCCATTCACATCACTGTGGACTGTCAGTGACTCACCACACTGCTCAGAGCAAAAGAAATGCAAGAACAGTTCTAGTTCTCTTCTGCTGCCAAGTCTGTACCTTTGCCCATGGGGAGAAGCCGAGTTAACTGCTGACACTAACTCTTAGCTGAGGCAAACCACTCTGAACCCTTTGCTGGGCAAATGGAAAAACCCATCCAGATACGTTCTTGCTTGTTTGTATTTACAGGAACAGGAGGAAAGCTTGTGCTCCTTGCCTTCCCAGCCTTGCTTCCAAGCAGGGAGGAGAGGGAAAAGAAAGGCAGAGGGAGCACAGGAAGCAATTACATGGTGTTCAGCTGAAGGATATAATTTACTCATGTTCCAATTCAGTGCTACAGGCCTGTTGTGCAGTTTCCTCCCCCTTCCCATTAACTGAGGGCTAAAACCAGAACTGCTGTTCTGAAGTGTACACAACTGAACTCTACTATTTCAACAGGCAAATCACTGCCTTGCTCACATGTGACAAATGCCTGCTTTTCCCTGCTTTCCTATTTTCCTACCAGAGCTCCTGCTGCAGCAAATACCCTTGGGACATTTTGTTGGTGCTGCATCTGCACAAGTGCCTGTGGACCATGCCACACCTATTATTATTTTATAACTTGCAGTGAAAGTTGTGAAATATCCCTCTGAAGTGCATGCATGGCATGCCACATAGAAAGTCAAATTGCTGAAAGAGTGCCTGCAGCAGGTGGCATGGTGAGCCTGGGTATTCCCACCCAAGCTGAGGGAAAGGTACCATCCTTTGCAGCCACAGCTTGGGACAAGGCCAGGCATTTTGGTTTGATGTATGTGTCTCCAGGACTATAAGCATCAGGTCCTGCTGGAAAAGCTAATTAATTCGGCCTCTGACTGACCTACTGGCTTCAACAGTGCCATCAGTCGTGGTTAAGGTCTCCCATAGTGAGATCTTTCCCACTTCTGCTCCTTCTCTCTTGTACAAAGCCAAGTTGCACCCTTTTGCATCACAGACAAGAAAAATAACAACAAAGCTGGTGCAGTTCAGAGCTCAAAGTGACTGTTGTGCAAGATTTCCCACAGCTGCACCTTCATCCTCACTAGGCTGCTCTCAGCTGCCCCATGGCTTCTTCCAGAAAGCAGGATGAGTACACAGGCAAAACACTGTCATCCCTTTCGTCACAGGGGGCATTTAGATAGCATGATAAAATGTTTTAAGACTGGGAAGATGGAGCATCTCAGTACAGAGAGAGTGAGTGTGAGAAATGGTTTCATGGGCTGCCAAGTGCTGAATCACAGCTGTGGATGTACGTCCTAGAAGCTATTGGAGATTTCCTGTGAGCCCAATGCATGTGCACAAACACAAGAGCACATGCAGACCCTCTCACATGCACACAGCCCATCCATGTCTGCTTGATGTGCCTTTCAGAGCTGGCAGCACAGGAAGAGAGAAGGGATAGCTGTGCTTTATAGCAAAGTCCAGAGAACAGGGTTTCTCTGCAGGAGCACCAGAGAACATCTGGTGCTCCTACATCTCCCTAAGAAAGTAAGCTTCTCACAGAGAAGGGATAGCTGTGCTTTATAGCAAAGTCCAGAGAACAGGGTTTCTCTGCAGGAGAAACATCTCCCAAAGAAAGTAAGCTTCTCACTTGCACAATGTGAAAAGGAATTTGGAAAAAGACAGTTGTTCAGTCTTCAGTCTTCTCAGTGCACTTACCAGTGTTTTCAATAGGGGAACTGGCCCCTGTGTGTTTGCCCAAATGTCATTTCTCCCTCAGTCATCTACCGTGAAGTGCAACATCAGCCACTCTTCAAGCCCCAACAGGTGGCATTTCAATGCTCGTTCACTGTCTTGCTTTGGTTTGACAGGTGCCATGGAAAGGTAAGCTGCTATAGTCATGGTAAGGGTAGTAGATATTAACTTTGCACGGCAGGAATTTTAAAGCGAACCACAATCTGAGGCAGCAGTTAGCGACTGACTGTTAGAAGTGAAGTCACAAGAAAACATTAGGCTGAGAAGGGGCTAGAAATGGCTTAGCAAAGTCACAGAGACACCACTCCCCCAAGTACAAGTGGAAAAACCAAACAGGACAGGTGCTGGTCACGTCACCTGATGTGTGACCAAAAGATACTCAGTGACTTTGCTGATGTCTGAGGCAGAGGGAGGCTATGGAGACGAAGATCTGCTTGCTACAGTCACAAGAGTGGATTAAATGTACTTTTTTTTTTTTTTTTTTTTTTTTTTTTTTTTTTTTTTGAAGTCCCAAAAGGGGGTTAAAATTTCTTTTTTTTTTTTTTTTTTTTTTTTTTTTTTTTTTTTTAAGTTAGGGATTTTACTGTATTTAAAACAATCATCACAGAAAAGGGAAAAGCTGTTAAGTCAGCTCAGGCTGCATTCTGCTTTGCAATAGCTGAGGTGTGGATAATTAAAAGATTACCCCGGGGAGGCTGCTCCTTTACTCAGATGGATTTGAAAGCCAAAGCTTTGTGACATGGCGTCATGACATATTATGGACACAGTCAACCCTGTTTTTCTATCACCTGTAGTTAGGTCATATAGGGTTGTTAGCTGGAAGAAGGGAGAACAGCAAGAACACTGTCAAGTGTTACTTGCAGCTAAGTTTCTGCTAGATCAGGTTTTTGAGGTATCTCTTGTAAAGATGGCTATAAATAAAACAATCGTTTATTCATACTGAAATAACACATAAGAAAATAATTAAAATCTCCAGAGAGGAAGCCTGAGATTATGATAAAAGGGAAGAAAAAAATCAGGAAATATCCAACAATGACGTCTCAAAACATCTCAGTCAAAAACATTAGATGAAAGAGAATTTCACCAGTTTGATCAGTCACCATCAGCTGTTACTGAAACACCTCCCTCTTCTGCCTACAGAAAAGTTCAATCCATTCTGCTCTCAGAGGCTTCCTGCTGAGACCGATCGCTTGCCTGAAATCCTGATATTCCAGCGGTTTCCTGCCTGGCGGTGCCCGTTCCAGCTGAGCCGGGCAGTGGAGCCGGCGGCAGCAGCAGCAGCAGCAGCTGCCCGGCAGCACGGCGGGCTCGGAGCTCGGGCAGCCGCGGAGCCGCAGGCGGGCTCGGAGCTCGGAGCTCGGGCAGCCGCAGGCCCGGCGGGCTCGGGGCTCGGGCAAAGCGGAGCCGCAGGCGCGGCCGGAGCGCCGCTGCCCGCCCCGGCGGGACCGGAGCTCGGCGGGTCCCGGCAGCAGCGAGCTCCACGGGAGGGCACTGTCGTTCCACGCAAACCGGGCCGCCGGAGCATTTGTCTTTCTTTTAAAAAGGCAGTTCAGCTGTGACAGGTAATTTGGCACATTTCTCGCTGAGATGTGCCAAATGATTTGGCAGATATTTCGCATACGTCTGAAAATAGGAGCACCTGCTGCTGGCCTAGGGGGAGGCTGGGGATGAGGGGGATTTCATTAGTTGTTAATTATGGGCCCTGTAACAAAACTCTCACATTGGGTGTACCAGCCAGGCCCTGCAAAGGGAGACCTATCCGCCCAAAGATGTACATAGGCACTCACTTAAAAAAACTTTGCTCCCAGGTGCCAGCATCTTTTCAGCCGTCTTGGGCAATTCCATCACCTTGTAATGGTGAGGAATGTGATTGATTTCCTGTGCCAGTCACACCACATGACTGCATTTGCATGACTGCCAGATACAGGCAGATCTGATGTTCTGAGGGTAGAGAAACTTGTGAAAACTCCACTCCTGCTCCAGAAACATAATTTTCTTGTTACAGTCTCCTAAAGGGTCTGCCGAAGTTTAAGCTGGCAACAGATAAGAATCACTAACAAAAACTTTATTAAAATATGTGTAGAGAGAACACAAAGGAATTTACGACACACAGGACTTAATTGTGAGCATACCAGACTTCTGAAACCAAGTGCCCAGAATTTATCTTAGGCAAAATTTTCAGACTAGGAAAAGAACTAGAGAGTTTTCAGAGATTGAAATAGATAATAATAATAATACCTACCATATAATACCAGTACTACCATGTAATAATGGTAATATGTAAAACTTATGTAAATTAGTAATGAAGTATTTTTACATGCCCCTTTTCCTAATGAAATAATTTTTGGATTAAAATACTAATTAAAAATAGAATTTAATGCAGACAAGTCAAGTCTATGTGTGAATAAGCATTTTGGCAACAGTAATCACATAAATTGGCAGAAAACTGTACTGATGTCAGTCCAAACACAGTGCAGAATATGAATGCAAAAGCAGTTGACAAAAGTTAGGCAGGTTTTGCTCCTTTCTTCCTGTCTGCAAATCTACAGGGCAGACAGATGGCCAAAGTTGGATTAAGTTTTTAACTGAACTTCAGCACTTCCTGCTTTGAGTCATAGTTTCAGTCCTGTATTAGGATCCTATTAACTTCACAAATGGTTTGGAAGAACATTTGATTTTCTCATAATTGCCATCACAGTCCCACCTCCAGTAAAAAATAATGTCTTTACTTAATGATAAGTATTTATTAAAAACCAAAGCAAAGCTAAGAAGCAGCTGTACAGAACACCAAGGAAAAGGAGAGCAGGCAGAACAAGACCTACACTCATGAATGAGGTTACAGGATGGAGAGGGTCCCTGGGTGCAGCAGCTTCTGCAGGGTCCAGACCAATCTGGGGTGTTATTTATGCTCATAGTTCAAACAAGATCATTTCCAATAGAATTCCTCATATTTTCATGCCTGCAGTGGTGGCTGGCCTCGAAGGGGAAAGCGATTGCCCCTTCAGGAGATACCTGGTAGCTGTGGCCAGCACCACCAGCAGCACCGGGGCACTCTCCCGATCCTTGCTGCGGTCAGGAGGGCGCCTAAGGCTTTCACCTTGAGGGACGAGGATCCGCAATGAAAGGGCTGCTTCCCAACAGGAGGGAAGAGACGGACTCCAGCTGTAGTGTAATCTGGATTTATTGGCTCCAGGGGAACTGACAGCTGGAGACCCAAAACTGGGCTCTGAAACTAACTTTTAAAGAGGAGAGGATACAGAGGAGGAGTCTGGTCTTCAACTAATCAGCGAGAGGGTGGGAATGGGGAGAGGGTGATGGACACAGTGGAACAATCAATAGGGAAAAGCCTGGGGAGGGGCCCTGGCCCCCAAACCAATCACTCAACGCTCTGACTGGAAGATTCTAGAGAAAAGAATGGGCCGCTGAGTGATGGACAGGGCACCAGGGAGGGACTAAGGAACAGATATGTGGGTTGCTAAGGGGGACGGGGAGGGAAAAACAGGACTGATGGGGCGAGCGAGGAGAGAGAGAGAACCAGGGGTCTTCAACTAATCAGCGAGAGGGTGGGAATGGGGAGAGGGTGATGGACACAGTGGAACAATCAATAGGGAAAAGCCTGGGGAGGGGCCCTGGCCCCCAAACCAATCACTCAACACCCTACTGGAAGATTCTAGAGGAAAAGGATGGGTCGCTGAGTGATGGACAGGGCACCAGGGAGGGACTAAGGAACAGATACATGGGTTGCTAAAGGGGACGGGGAGGGAAAAACAGGACTGATGGGGCGAGCGAGGAGAGAGAGAGAACCAGGGCAGAACCAGCACAAACAAAGGGGTACATGGAGCAAACCAATTTACAACTTAACAGGGCTAAAGCATATGAAACACACCACAACACATGCCACATCTGTTCTTTATAAATTGCATGCTGACTTCCGATAATATCTACAGAAGAAATTTTAAAAAAATTAAGATTTTCATCAAAGCCAGCAAGCATGCAAGATCAAATGAAGCATCTTTGCACTTTTCAAACATTTTCCTGTCCACTGGCAATGATGAAGTCCTTTTTTCCAGCAAAGACTGAGGCTCATATTTGCATCTCAGCCCAGCACAATGAGCACCTTGAATACTGGTGACAGAAGGGCTACAATGGACATCTCTGTCTGCCCTGAGCATCTCTTTGGGTAACAAAGCTGGCCCCAGCCGTGCCCTGACAGCCCTAGGCACTGGGCATCTTTGGATTGGCTGGATGAGGAATGGGATGGGCAGGCACTGGAGGATTGGCAGTGCACTGCTGGCCCTGACAGTGCCTCTTTATTTTTCTCTGGTGGTTCCCCTTCTCTGTTCTTTTTATCTAGGGAGCCCTGAAAGTCTGGACCTATAAATCTTTCAAGGTGGCAAGCCAGGTGGCAAGCCAGGTGCAATTGCAGGCTCTAACAATATTCAATAGTAAATATTACACATTAGAAACACTGTAATTACTTTTTATAGTTAAAAAATTAAAAATAAGGGATTTGACGCTGTCTATGTGGAAAGACACATTTATTTCAGTAATTTTACAAGATTTACAGTGTATGTAGTTTCCGACCAGTCAAATACCTTGAGCCAGCCACTGAAGAGATTAAGAGTGGCCCTGGGCACAGAAGTTAGATCTCCAGTCTGTTCAGACAAACTCTTGGTGCAAAAGGGATTCTTGGAGGAGTACATCAAATGAAGTTCACTTTTCGTTCAATAATAGGCTTCTAAGAAGATACCAACTAGGTATATCCAGTCACTCTTGGGTTCAGTGGCTTATTTAATACAGCAGATTAAAAAAAGTAGTCTGCAGGCAGAAAAAAATTTCCCCTTCCTCTAGTTTATTCATATCACAGTTGGGGTTTTGAGGAAACAGAACTAATTTCCAAAGGCCAGAGCAACAAAACTTGAATTTCTAGTCCAGGTTTATCTTGGATACAAGCTGGCAATTATTCTTCATGCTCTGTTTCTCCTGTAGGTTAGGTAGGTAAGGCAAGGTAGGTATCCAGCACTTGTAGTAGACAGCATATGGCAAGAAAACACACAAGTGTGACTTCCTGGTAGTTTGTGATGAGTATATATATATCAGTTACTAACATATTTGATTGCTCTTTGTATATTTTGTTTAATTTTTGTTTCAGTTTGTTATGATGAGCAGAAATTGATAAATTTGTGAGGAATCTGACTGGTAGAGCTTTAATTTTTTCAAATATTGATTTTTAAATAATTGTTTTTTCTCCACTTGGGAAATGGTGAATAAATGATAATTAGGTATTTTAAATTATAACATCTGAACAGGACTTGAGATTTTGACCTTGAAACAGTCACAAGGACTGGGTCACCTACACTATTTTACATTTGCATTCCTTCCCTTTGCATTCCATCTCAAACAGGACTGTACATTTTCTTACTATTTTTCTTCTTGATAAAATCTCTAGACTGATACCAAAATATCTAGAGAATACTGCCAGCTGAAGTTGCATAACTATTTTAATTTCTTTTTTCTCAGGATAAATTGTAAAAAATGACATTGAATTAATCTATTATTGAGAACATCATTAAACTATAATGAGGACAAAGTGGTACAAAATACATTCATTCTCACAAATTCTTCATGACTGTAACCAGAATAGCTAATGGCAAAACATGTTACTTTTTACAGTAAAAATGTAATACTGGCAGAAGACATTGTAACTTGAATTGATTGTTGCACCGAACTTATAAATAAAAAGGTTTTATTTGAATAACAAACTATGTTTTTGTAGAAAACAAGTATGACATGAAAACTACTGTAGAGGTACCAGAAAGATGCTGATCTGGTCATGTTGCTGTAGCATAGTAGTTCCCTTTTTAGAGACAGGGTGAATTAATGGATGCTAAAGAAATACGAATTTGGTCCAATGTTTAGTAATTTTAGCACTTTACAATTCTGTTAAATTTGAACAACAGTAAGTCTGAAGAGCAAAGAAAATCTGTAATCATGGATAGTAATAAAGAAAACACTCAGCCTTGGGAATTGGTCCAGGGAAATGCTCGGTTTGTCCATCCCTTCAGGAACTGTTTTTCTAGCTCCCCTGTGGAAGAAATGGTTGTGATCACTAACACCTTCCTTCCACTCTTGTGGTTTCCCCAGTCAGAGCAGCTCCTGGCAGCAGCCTTCAAGCTATTTCACCCCTGCTTGAGCACAGCACAGATCCAGGCACAGCTCTGCCTGATGGTGCAGCACTGTGTCAGACAGCTCTGCTTGTCCCTGTGTGCCCTGGAGCACCTGAGCAGGGACTAAAGCATCACAGAAGGACACTGCTGGGAGCTGCCTGGCTCCCTCATGGGACAGCCACTAAGCACACCTCTCACTGGACTTAAACCATAATCGTGTTATCCTGATGCCTGTGTGCATGCATGCTACATCCAGCCTTGGAGCTGGCTTGCAATCGTGACCATGACCCAACAGTATGTGTCAAAGAATCTCTGTTTGGACAGTAATTCTCAGCTCTTAATTTTTGTTGTCATGTTTTATTGCAGGAGTGAGGAAAACATCACTGTGATGAGGAAGGGGCCACGTGGTATGTTGGTATTGGGAGAGAGGTCCTAGAATCGTAATGAATATGGGGACAAATCCCCAGATGATCTACTTCCATGACAATTCATTATCCACCACAGTCTTAAATCCTGCCACTGGGGTGCAAGGGGGGTTTAACAGCAATTAGTCCATTAAGAGAAAAGGACTTAAAATTGTTGTCAGTGTCTTTTTCTAAGAGTTTGGAAGATAAGAAGCACTTCTCATCGCAAACCATACAAATGGAATTCATATATGTGTGCATGTATATATGTGATTTATAACTAGAACTGGGAGGTGATTACCACTTTATGGAAAAGGTAACGATTCTCTTATCATTGCTAAGTGGAAAGACAATCTGTCTGATGGTAGAAACCAAGTTATTCCTGCTTTTAATACTGTTGTGAGTAAAATCCTTATTGTTCAGCCTCTTAAAATGAAGCAGGGAGCTCAGCTGTTAAAGATGGCTTAATGCTAAAAGAGAGCTGCAAACTGGCTTGCAGTTACCCTTGCAGAGCTCCCCATAGTGCCAGGCTGGTAATAATAACTTTTTAGAGAGTTGGCCACCTCTAGCATTTGGCTGTGTTGCAGGAATGCCAGTTGCATTAAACAAGTTCAAATACTTTTTAATACTTTTTCACAGCTTATTCAGGGTGACAAATAGTTCCTGTTCTGCAAACACGTGAAAACTAACGAAGATCTTCTTCCTGAAACATTGTTCCAAAGTACTGGTTTCATTTTAATGAATAGGAAGAATTTTGCAGAATTTTCTTCAAATCTTTTCCATGCATTTCCACCAAAAAGGCTGCCCTTGTTGTCCAAGTCCTGCAGCAGGGACTTGCTCTGCTGAGTCACTGCAGCTTGCTGACAGAGCCCACTCCTGCTCTCAACTTGGCATCCATGTGAGCCAGTTGGTCCACAAAAACAAGTTTTCCTAATTAGCCATCTCTATTGACAGGTAGAGGTCAGCTCTGTTGTGAAAATGTTGCTAGAATAGGAAGGGCCAAATGATAGGACTAAACCACTATAGTAATGGTGAAAGAGAGGAAGTTCACCCATCACAGGCCAGACTGTGAGTAAAGCCTGATTT
Source organism: Passer montanus (assembly GCF_014805655.1). Classification (NCBI taxonomy): domain Eukaryota; kingdom Metazoa; phylum Chordata; class Aves; order Passeriformes; family Passeridae; genus Passer; species Passer montanus. The sequence continues at coordinate 9,969,569 of NW_024366815.1, read as the reverse complement.
CCCTAGTGTGCATTCTGTCAGAGGAAGTACAAGCAGCTGCACCCCATCCTGCTCAGCAGCAGGGTGGGCACACATGCAGTAAAGGAACCCTCACTCTGTCTTCAGTCACAAATAAGAAGTACATGTGGGTCCTATGAAGATGGGATTTGCAATGGGCCACATCAGACTGGTGCCCCCAAGACATTTACCTCATCTGCTCTGCCAGGATGACCAGACAGAGAAAATCAGATTTCATTGATCGTGAAACACTAACCTTGCTGCTTCATGTGAAAATTGATTTTATGGCTCTCAAAACAGCTTTCTGAGGGCAGTGTTTATTGTGCATCTTAAACACACCTTTATGGCACTGATGTGTAAAGGGTTGGGAGACAAGCATAACATTCCTGATAGATCTGTTAGACTTATGCATATTATGACAGTATCATGACCCCACCCCCTTTATATACAGTTGCACCCATTCCTCGAGGTCTTTTCTCGTCTCGCTTCTCTGGAGACAAATAAACTTCTGGATTGTGCCCCCGAGAAGAGTCCCTCTTTTCATTTCTCTACTTCGCCTTCCTGCTGCCCATCGCTGCCTCCTGCTGAGGTGCTCCCCAGACGCCCCCGGCGCATCTGGGAAGTGCCCCCCCGCTGTCAGCTGCTGTGCCACAGCTTGGCCGGTGCTGTCTCCTCCCCTGCCCGGGGGAGTAGAGAAAAATTAGACAGCAGCCTGGATTGTGCCCCCGAGAAGAGTCCCTCTTTTCATTTCTCTACTTCGCCTTCCTGCTGCCCATCGCTGCCTCCTGCTGAGGTGCTCCCCAGACGCCCCCGGCGCATCTGGGAAGTGCCCCCCCGCTGTCAGCTGCTGTGCCACAGCTTGACCGGTGCTGTCTCCTCCCCTGCCCGGGGGAGTAGAGAAAAATTAGCAGTGCGGCAGTGGTGCATGTTTTTGATGATAATTCAGTCCTGGCAGTCAGTTTTATAAACCGCCCCCGCCCCCCCCCAATGTTGTATTGTTATAGTATATTTTATTACCAGTGGGTTGTTCTTTTTCTCCTTGTGGTGTAACAAAACATTGCCCTAGTTGTCCATCCCCCCAAAGGCCCGCCCTTTTGTCCCCTGTTCATCCTCCCATTGAATGTCAATCCCTCCCCAGGCCTGGCCCTTTCTCTGGAAACTTCCCTATCAATTTTGTTTCCTTTGAAACCCCGGTGGTTGGTTTAAGTTGTTCTCCTCCCCTGTAATCTTCTATTGGTTTAAACATTGTATTCCCTGTCTTGTGTTCCACTCCCAGTTTCTCCCAATTATTTAAAGACTGTATCCTCCCCTGCGACCTCCCCTATTTATAAGATGATGTACATCTTTGATTCAGTGTTTTTCCGTCCCTTATCCTCTGGGGAATAACCACAGTCCTATCCCCAAGGCAGTCCACCCATGCTGTAGAACAGCTGTGCCCTACAGCCACACCCTGGATTCCACAGCTTTCGGGGGGCAGCCACTCTCGCTAATGGTGCTGGGAGCTAGTGGGGTCAAAGAAATCCAGCACTGCAGCACTTGTGTTCTTTGTACTGTGAGTTAATGAGATGGATTTGATGATGTGACTGCCTGTGATCCTTGCCATGATGGCTGGTACTGCCCTCTCCTATCTAGTGTTGTGAGGTTAGGGAAAAAATCCAGCATTCTTTATTACAGGCCATTGAGAAATTTAATTTTGGAATAACACAAAGCAAAACCAGAATTTGTTTTATTTCGGTTTTGTATTTTGTTTTGGTTTTTTGTGTGTGTGTGAATGAAAGAGAGAGCAATAGAGAGGAAGTCAGAATTTATATAAAGGCTGTAAGCTGTGAACATGGGTTAACTTCAGAAATGAAGGTTCATCCTTGGTAACTTAAGGAGCTCCTCCTCACCATTGCCTTCAGAAGTCACAGAGAACATCAACTGATGGCATGCAGCATTAAATTTCAGCAGTCTCATTAAAGCTAGCAGGAAGCTGCTGGTGATGTATAAAGGCAAACACTGACGCAATCTGCTCACACAGTGATTCCACAATCCCTTGACGATGTTCCCAGTGACTGCAGATTAAACTGTCAAGCAAGGTCGCAGGCTCTTCATACCTAGGGTGCAGAACTGTGCTTTGTCAGCATGTTTACAAAGTTCTCTCAGTTTTCTGAGACAGTTTGGCTCATCACAATTGGTTTTTAATCACCTGTGATACTTCATTTACAGTACCAGTGTAGCTATAACAATTAATTCTCTGCCTATGACATTTGTTAGTGTAATTAATGCCTTGTTTTTAGTTGCTGTATCAAATTACTTAGTGCATTATTTCATGTGTCACCCCATGACAGAGAAGTCCAGAAAGACATGCCTGGCTTCTCAAAAAAAAAAGAAAAAAAAAAAAAAAGGATGACTTAAAGATAATTTGCTATAAAAAATTTTCATCTGTCCTGAAACAGTAAAGAAGCGCCTGGCTTCTCAAAAAAAAAAAAAAAAAGGTGACTTAAAGATAATTTGCTATACAAAATTTTCATCTGTCCTGAAACAGTAAAGAAGCAGAGGGCCCAATAAGGATAGTGGAGTTTGTGAATGCAAAACAGGTAAAAAGGAATTGTTCATATTTTACTTTCAAAATGACTGGCCATCTTGGCTCTGATAAATCAAGCAACACTGTCTTTATTAATTAATACTGGAAAGTAATTAGGAGTCAGTGCTGCTGCACACTAGCTCTCTGTTGTTCCAGTGGAGTGAGGAGTGTGGGGAACTGCTCTGGCTGGGGTGAAGCCACGGGCAGAACCTTGGAGTTATCAAAGCTCTACATGGAGAGGCGATGCTCCTGCGTGCTATCCTGGATGGCCGGCATTCCCCACTGGGCTTCTGCCCTGAGGGAAATGCCCCAGCCATAGCCACGGGCAGAGCCTTGGAGCTATCAAAGCTCTACACGGAGAGGCGATGCTCCTGCATTGCAGGGCAGGGACTGGGCAGAGAAGCAAGAGGAGACTGTCCGCTCTTGAAGTTCCAACAAACCTTGATAAGGTCAGAGGGGCCAGGACAAGGAGAGCCCCAAGCACCTCTGTCCACAGGGTTTTAAGGTATCGAAAGACAGGAGGAGGATACAACTGGAAAAGCAATAGGGTAACACTCAAGGTGGAGTTTTGGGGTAACAACCAACCAGGGTGGGGGGACGAGAGAAGGCTCACTTAGGGATTGGTCTAGGTAATGAATGGCATGGAATGTTCCAGAACAAGGAGCAGGGTTGCCTTGACAGGCAGAGAAGAGGGGGCAGGGTTGCCTTGATAGGCAGGGAAGGGTCTGGAACAAAGGGAGGGGACACCTTGAGGGACAGCTGGAAGGGAGGGCACAACTTCGGAAGAAACTAACTTGGGAAAAATATGGGTTCTAACAGGACAGACCATTTATCAATCAGTCCTAACAAAATAAACATAAAACACAAACCACAACAAGTCATCAAGTTGCCATCATGTAGGACAAAGGACAAGATCTGCTGTCTTCTCACTCTGGTCTCTGTTTCATGCCACTCTAGGCTCACTCCCCACAGCAACCAAGAATGAGGAAGAGCAAAGGTGAGCTTCAAACTGCCCCTGAGTAAAGCCTCCCACAAATGTCCTTGTTTCTGCTGCCATCTCCCATTCAGGCTGAAAAGATCTCCCCTGCCACTTGCACCTGAGTATGAGGCACCCTCATTGCTGGCTTCAGAGCTGCTGCAGGAGATGGAAATCACAGTGTTAAGACAGGGAAGTGAGGGTAAAGGAAAAGGAGTGTGGCACAGACAGAGCAGGACTGGATGCTAGTTTTATCATAGGAGACGCCTGGATATCTCTGTGCACTGCTCCCTGAGCTAAGAGCAGGACTCCAGGGATTCCTATAAAGAAAAAAGGCAAGAAGTGGCTTGACAGCTGTAGCGTTATGTGGGAACTGCAGAGGAAGAACGAAGAGGTGGGAGAAAAGTACATAGTGCCCATGTCTGTTTTCAGGCTATGAATTGGGATACAGAACACAAAGAACTGGAAGATCAACAGGGTGTGTTTGGAGCCAAGAGCTTTGAGTTGAATGTGCTTAAAACGTGCTTGGTGTCGGTCTACACAGTCTTCTGCTGCAGCAGCAGCTCCGCTGGTTACAGAAGCTGGTGCAAAAAGACAAACACAAGACAAAAGTTCTGTCCTTGCTGCCAGACCTCTGCACCCCACTCTCAGAGAGCTGACTGCTGCAGCTGCATTAGCCAATACTGCCAGCTCATTTTGTTTAGACCCATGTCCATGCATGACTATACCCCTGGTGAAGGAGTAATGTTCTCAGGGCATCCTGAGACAGAGATGACTCTCAGGGAGCAGAAATCAGGATGTGAATGGGTTTGTTGTGTCTCTTTACACCTTTGCACCCCTCCCATGTTTCTAGCCTGACCTCCCCAAGCTGGGCAGACACAATGGCCAGGACCAGGAGAAGGCATATTGATTGATCCTCTCCACCACTCGTGGTCCTTTCTCCCCGCTGTGTCAGGACTGGGTGACTGGGTGGCATTTACAGTATTTGCAGATCCTATATGCCCCATGAAAAAGCTTGCTGGGTTGGTTAACCCAGGCAGCTCACAACATGCTGCTGTCAAGGTCCCAAAGCTCTTGTGGCCAAAAGCTGGCAAGGAGACATGCCAGCATGACACTGGTCCTGCAATGACAAGCCCTGTCCTTGATCACTGAAAGCTGCAGGCTTCCATCACATGGAGAATCATCCTCAACCTGCTCTTACATTGTTGAGATTAAGCAGAAATGCTGCCTTAAAAGACTCTAACCTTGTACCTAAGCAATGAATTAATTTTAAAATGACCTGCTAAAGAGTACATAATGTTTTCACATTACAGTTAAATATCACCTCCTGTAAAAACAAAGGTGTTTAAGTAAAAACCTTGCAAAAATAGCACTTGAAAAAACGTGGGTTTTAACTTCCAATGATAATTATTTTTGCAGCCTTGAAAAGTAGTTCATGTTGTATAAGTATGCTTTAAATATAGTAGTTATCATTTACATCACAAAGGGTAACATGTTCTCTTCTTTAGCAACATCAAAATAACAAAGTCCATCCCTTCAGATGCTGATGGCAGTGTGTTACCCTCCAGGACAGTGGGAGTTGGAGAGAGAAGAGGAGAAATACATGTCACATCAGCGTTCTCCGAACCCCTTGTGTCATGCTGCCCGTTTCAATGTTGCAACACACTGAATTCAAAGCAAAATGGTTTCATAACAAAGGGACATATGTGATTAGTTGTTGCTGTAATGTGTTAGTTACCATAACGTTTGCAAGGACTGGTGTGCTGTCAGTGGCAGTCATCTGTGGTTCTCCTGCGGTCAAAGAGCGTTGGAAAGCTGGCTTGCAAGCTCCCTGGGTGACCGAAGGGACACACAAGAGGGGCTGCCCCTGAACCTTTGCCGAGGCTTTTGAGGTAGCAGCTGGAGCAGGGGCGTGGGTGACACTGCAGCAGGACACCAGTAGGATGCCAAGATAAAGAGCCAAAGGAGAGGACACTCGTATGCAGCCCAATGAAACTTTATTCAATGGGTGGGTCAGGGACGAGTGCCAGTGGAGCAGTGGTCTGTCTGGAGTTCTTAAATGGAGCTCATCTAGGGGGTGGGAGCATAACACAGCCAGTGGGGAAACACGCAGGGAGGAGCAAGGAACAGGACCAATGAGGCTAACACAGGAGAGGAGAGAAGCCTCTAGGACAAACCAACTGTTAGGATCAGGGTAATTGACCCTGAACAAAAGGGGTGGATCTGAGTTGATGGGCAGGGGAAGGGGACAGCACAGCTTGGATTGACAAGTCCATACAAGGGAGGAAAGGGAAGAGCAAGAGAACAGCCACACTGAGAAGCAACAGAGTGGAGGGAAAACTTAGGGGTAAACATTTTGAGAGAAACCATCTTGAGGGGATAAAACGGGGGTACAAGGATGAAACCACTATTCTTAACTAACATTGAATCACTATTACAATTGAAATAACTACAAAAACTCAAACAAACACACTGCCACAGTCATCATACACAACACATCTCTAGTATATATAAGAACTGCTTGTGAGTGGTTAAATGGTGGCTATATGAATACGTAAATATGCTGTTGCTGATGTAGAGCGTTTGGGTAGCAGTAAGTAAAGCAATCCCTTTAATCCTCTTACTTCCTAGGTAAAAAGTATGAAAACCCATGTGCATAAACAACATTAAATATGTCTGTGGTACCATGAAGAAATACAGTTTGACCACAGGGAAGTTTGCAAGAAGGGATAAAAAAAGGAGCCATGAAACAGGGGCAGCATGAAGGAGATGTGTAGACCAATTATCCAACTTTGATATCTCTCCAATGAGGTCAGTGACTGCTGTTCATAACCCCCACAGCTCAAGCTGCTGTCTCTTGGCCACCTCTCTGGAACCTCAAATAAAAGCTGAGTTGTGTTGTGGGAATGCTATATCCTTGCTCCAGAGGTGCAGGAGGCACTTCTACCCTGTGCAGCCATGGAGCTTCCAGCCAGCTTTGCAGAAGGCACCACTGGTGATGCAGCTGTGGCAAAGAATGAGTTCATGTATTCTTGTGAAATGCAGGAGATGAGGGAATTTCCGTGGGACTAATTTGTATCAGGTGGCATCCACATACAACTGCAATGTTTGCAAAAGCCAGGCTAGCTATTCTAAAGCTGATTCAGGCCTGTCCATAGAAACAGAAGAACATAAAATAGTCTGCAGGTAGCTGTACCTTAAGGTATTTATGTCTGTGTTTTCCAGCTCATAATCATATAGCAGAGTCAATAGGAAGTTTGCTGGCTTGGCTGAAAGGTCCTCCATGTCACTCTCCCCCATTTTAATTATGTGCATTACAACTCAGCACTGTTTCATATTGTAAACTGAAAGGACCAACTTTAACATGAAGAACAAATAGATGTACAAGCTAATAGTAATTATAGATAGAAGAGATCATTTCTGTCTTGGGAGGGGAAAACTGGACTGACGGGGTGAGCGAGGAGAGAGAGAACCAGGGCAGAACCAGCACAAACAAAGGGGTACATGAAACAAACCAATTTACAACTTAACAGTGTTAAATTATACAAAACACAGCACAACACTTCTACTCAGTGATACTACTCTCCCAGATAGAGCCCAAATAAGGAGGGATTTGGAAATGGGATAGATATGATACCAAGGAAGAGATATGACTGCCAAGGAGAAGCTTGAGGAGCTGATGTTCAGTGGGACAAAGGAGTGGCCACCTAGAACAATTCAAAGGGAATGTAGAAAGATGAGAGCCAAACCCCTCCTGAAAGATAACACAGAAAACAACAATGGCTGCAAGTTGTTCCTTGAGAAGGTCAGAATAGACATCAGGAAGATTTCTTTGCTAGGTGTGGAATTCAGTACAGAACCAGGCTATTCAGGGAGGCTGGAAATCCTCCCTGAAGGTTTTCAGGACTGGAGGGAGTCAGAGATAATGGGTGGGTAAAATCCTGCATTAAAACACCTCTACTGACATAAAAAGAGGCAACTGTTACTTGTTAGTATTCAGCATGGAAAATAGCTGTACTCAAAATGACTCTGCACAGCTCTGAGATTTCACAGCAGGGATGCTGTACTCTAAAAGAAGCATGTACACATTGAGGTCACATCCAGCAAGGTGGGGATATGTCAGGTCCTTCCACTGTGCAGAGATTAACTGCCCAATTTCTTGAGTAATTCTTTTCCTCCTGCTCTTGGGGAGGGGTAAAAAAGTATGTGAGGAAAGAAGGAAAGGGTATCTTCAGTGAGATTACGGCTTGACTCTGCTGTAAATCTTTTAATGAGGCACTGAGCATACGGCAGCCTTCTTCCATTGAAAAACAAGAAAGGCTTGTTGATCATTCAGCAGTGCTCCACATTTCTGCCACTGTGCTACAACCTGGCCAAAGGTTTGATCGCTGCAGGGTACAAGGTGGAGCAACCAAACCTTTGTCTGCTCCTCCTTGTGCTCTGCAGTGATCAGACCTCTGCTGAGGATGTAGCAAAAAGCTGGGCCTGCTGGGACCCACCCCAGATCTACAGCACATCATGTTCCAGGTACACTTCCATCTCTGCCAAGGACTCTCACCCAAGTTCTGAGAAAAACTACTGAGAGGCGGCCCAGCAACTAATGGAATGCACTGCTTATGCCTTGTTTCTGAAACCTCTTAATGTACCCCGCTGCAGAGTTTAAGGTGTAAACAGTAAGCCTTGAGCACCAATGTGTGTTATTTTGGTGTTTTTGCTGGGCAGATACACCATCCTACTGAAGCAGGACTGAAGCAAGCACTGCACCCTACCTGGGCCATGAACAAGGAGCTCAGTTCCAAGTTTCCATTTGACAAAGACATCCATTCACTGTTTTTTTTTTTATTTTTGTAACTTGGGGAGAAAATCACCCATTATAGTGTAGTCTCTGTGTCCCCAGGCCCACATATAATTTCCAGCAGCTCTCTTCAGCATTCCACATTATAAAATCAATCTCTATTTAAGTAACAGAAAGATACTTATTTTTTTAATTTTTAATAATGTATTTTGTGATCTGTTACAGCCCTCAGTGTTGTATTATTTATTTATTGCACCTGTATGGTGCCCTGCTACATGGTAATAGAGGAGCTACAGAAATTAGAGACCTAAGTAAAACCAAGTTCAATAATTTTGCTACATCTAGGACTACATCCAAAATTAACAAAAGAGCAAAACTGCAATGCAAGAGCAATACCGTCATGTTTTGTTCCCAAGTTTTAACTGACCCAGTGGAAGCAAGCTACAATATTCAGAAAAATCAATCATCACTGCAAGAAAAATTAGAACTGGATCTTAACACATATCCCAAGGCGTTTCCAGAATAAGTAATATGCTGTGGAGTTCTTAAAAGTTAATAATAGACTTGCACAGAGGCTCCAATGAAACAAATACAAAGGTTTTCTTTTCGTCCCTTTCTTACATTCTCCCTGTAAAAGTGGTTCCCTTTCAAAATACACTCAAAAGTTCTCAACTCAGGGAAAAAGAAGATCAATTTACCTCAAAAATGCCTGCATTCAATAGGTGACTATCCCAGCACCATTCATTTGGTAGCAAAGCTCCCACGAACTTCAGTAGGCTACTGTTTATATTAAGGATCTGAATTAATTTATCACTGAAACATGGAAGAATGGAAAGCAGGGGTTCTGGGCCTTGCCTGCAATTGGTGCTGACTCCCGGGGAAGTCATGGTTCTACCTGCTCAGGCACAACAGCTACAGCGTGCCTGCTTCCCCAGAGTTTGGCTGCAAGGAGCCCCACGAGCAGCCCAGGTCCACAGGCCCTGCTTTCCATGGGAAGAGTGCAGTGATCACACTCTTGAGTGGCAGGGAGTGGAAGACAGCCAAATGTAGTGTGCATTTACTGACAATCACCAAATGAATCCCTATCGTTCGTGGTGCATGGGACCTGGTACAGCGAGGAGGTGGAGCTGCCAAGAATAAGCATTGTAATGACTTTCCCTTCAGGAAATCTTTACTGAACTAAACAGAACTCGTTCTGGTATTCCTAGTTCAAATTGCTCATGCTTTGATGACTACATTTACAAAGTTCAATACTTCTAACATCTTTCTGCAAAACTCCCATGTCTCATTCAGTTCCCTCAAGATAGCATTGAAGAAATTTTTGGCTGACAGGTCTTCTTTCTATATTGCTTCTTCCCCAGCTCTACAAGCACTCTTGTTCTGCAGAAATACACCTTTTTTCAAGGCGATTTTCCAGTTGTTCTGATGCCTACCACTGCCTCTGGGTGGTGTCCCAGCTACCAGGCCAGTCTTTGATGAATGTCATACCATGACATTGTGCCTTTCACCCCACTGCCAGGTGCCTGCCTGCTGGACTGCTCTAAGTCTTCACAGATGACAATGAAGCAATTTAGATGCTGACTGTCAGGATATCTGGAGTGTTGGTTGAGTGAGCAGCAGAGCTGATCATGTTGAGCCTTTCCCTGCTTCCAATGGCCTTTCAAGATGTTCTGCTTCCTCAGACACTAGAATGAGAGTAGGACAAATAACTTCGTTTAATTTCTGCTTTCTGTAGCTGATTAAGTACTAAGGGTCTAGGCAGGAATTACAAATCCAGCCATGAGAGACTCAGCAATCTCAAAGCCTACTTGAAATAGTTCCAAAGGGAAAAATGCCATTTTATTGCCTCCAGGACTGGTTGTCTGAATCATACCTAAGAGGAAATTCCAAGAAAGCAGATAATGGGTTTCTGTGGATGGTACCTCCTTCATGCGCTATGCAATTGTCACTGGCCTTGGCATGAGGATGTGGTTTTGTCTCATACAGAATAAAAAACTCTCTGGTTTTGAGAATGGCATACAGACAAAGCAAACCAAACTGAGTGACCTTCCCAATTTGGTAAACTCACTGACTGACCTCCGTCAGCCAGGGCTGGTTAGAGCCAGCCACAGGTGGCTCCAAAAGCTTTTCAGCTCATCAGTGTCAGATCTGAGTCTTTTGTGGGGAGAACCTGAGCCTGGCTCTCTCAGAGGCAACTCTGACTTTGTCCAGACTATCAAAGCTCCATGTGAGCAAGGTGAAATGAATCTCCTGCTGAGGCAGAGCTGCACTACCATTTACACTCAGACATATGAGTTTGGGCTGGAAGCTAAGAGCCTGTTTTGTGGTGAGGGCTTAGCAGCAGACCCAGAGGGTGGTGAGTGGTCCAGCACTCATGAGCAGAGCTGCCTCCCCGGGCAGTGTGGCTTGCCTCCTGACCCTGCAGTCCTCTCATCAAATTCTGCCACTGAATGAGGGGCTGTAGCACATGTAACCAGACACAGCTGCTTCCTTCTTGGAGGGGGGTATGCCGGCGCTTGCTCTGCATTTGCACCATGACACAAGGCCATAAGAAGTGTCCTGCTGGATGCAAGAGACATCCCTCTTGGAATTCATCCCTCCCCGCACTGTGTCTTTGTGAGCCTGGCCATGACCTGCCTGGCCAACCTGCCTGCTCCTGTGTGTGGATTTCCACACAGAATTCCCCAGAAGAGAGAGCTGTGGTGGAAGGGACTCCAGAGGTACCTCCCTGTGGAGCTCTTCTAGCAGCACTTCTACAATCTTCCATCCTCCAATTTGCCCAACTCCACATGGTGCCCACCAGCACTGTCCACTTCTGCTATCTCTTGTAGCAAAAAATTCCTACATGCACGTTGTAGAGAATTGTTTTCCTTCATCTGCTTTAAACTGATCTTGGTCTAGTGCTCCCTGTTTCTGGTTTTATAGAATTTGAGTTCAGTGAATCACAATATTGAAGTCACCTTATTGCTGCCTACATGGTTTTGTAAAGGACATTGCTTCTTTAAATGGCTGCAAATTAAACAGCCTGAAACAATATTGAAGATTTCCATTCCCTTTGCTGCTTAGTAGAGCTTGCAAGTCACAGAATTCATTGCTTATTTAAGAGAGCAGCACATGTTTTAGACCTGGATTTTTGGTGGCAAGTGGTGTTTTCAGATGGTCAGTTTCTGTGTTTTTTGTAGGGCCTTTCCACAATTAACAGCTCCGCCTAAGAGAAAGGAATTAGCCCTGTCTTAGATGTTTGCAAAAATAGTGCCATGTACACACCTGCAATTTTAGCTAAAATACCTTTGAAAAATCATAGGTCAATTTTGAAAATTGCCCTTGAGTGCTTTAAGCTACATAAAAACTTTTCTTCTTGTGATGTTTTGCTGTGGTTTTGAATTAATCATTCGGACACTATGCTCACCAGTGCTTCCCTGCCAGTGACCACTGAAAACTGTGGCGCACTTGCTGAAAAGTACAAAACATTTTGATGACAGTCTTCAGAAACTCTGGCCATAGATACAATGGCTTCACTAACTATTCCATAGAAACACACTCTAAAGAAAAGTGAGAATCTTCACCCAACCTGCCCCAGAATCTACATATCAGCTTCTTTCTCTGGAAACCAGACCAAATAAAACAGGCTGACCCCAAAGGGACTGCCTGCATATTAATTGGCCCAAATTTGTAAAGCGCCTTGAGATAGAAGGTGTTATGAGAACTCTGGGAATGGAGCCAAAAAATGTTTCCCTGATGTAGCCCCGAGTAATTCTGTGCTGGTCTATCACAGGAATAATCTTTCTATTCTCCTAAATTTGTTGGCTGAATGTGTTGCTCTCTTTCATCTCAGTTGTTAGAAAACAACTAGCTTAAGGCCTTGAATCAGCAATAAATCAACTTTCTAAAACAAAAAAACATAACACACCCAGTAGATCAACTGACCTTTAGCCCTGAACATAAAACTGAGAAGTACATTACTGTTTGTTTTGCACCAGGCATCTCTCTATTCCTTTGTGTTCTCATGTGGTGCTCCTGGTGTTACTCTCAGCTACACTATCACAATGCCATAGCGATTCAGGCTCTGAGTAACCTATAGGTTTTTTCTCCTGGAGCATGTTAATAGGTTAAGCTCACAGTTGCTAATTTTATAGTATTTCAAAAGATGATAATGTATTTATGCATTATTTATTGCACAAATCTAGCTTATAGTAGTATTAAAAGTATTTATTATTATGTTCCTATATTAATATATATTATTTCAAGCAAGAATTTTTGCTGTGTTGTTTGTTGATTTTAGCTACTGGAGTTAGTATTCTGCAGAGTAGACAGTACTGTCCTGTGGGCTGAGACTGCTGAAATCTAATTACCTTGGCCAAGAAATACTATTCACTTTTGCCCGAGCATTGTTTTCTAACTCAGGGATGGACTGTGGTCAGTTTTGTCTGGGTATAAATGACCATGAAGAGTGATGCAAGGTTGTTGTATCGTGTTTATCAAACATTGTTTTATTGAGCTGTATATTTGCTTTGTTCCACATACCCCTACAGTTATAAGGCGCTCTCTAAACCCGATTTGGGATCAGGAGAGTGCCCCAGTGCTGCAGGCAGTGCTGGCCGCAGCCTGCCGGGATTTGGCTTGAGGTCAGCCGCCGCTGCACAAGGTATCTGCTCTCTTCCTCTACAAAGAATGCTTGTGCTGAGTCCCATACACCGAATTTCTCTTCCTCTGCCTGTGAACCTGGGCAGACCCACAGACTGCTCCAGCTGCTACAGACATCCAGTGAGTTGTGAATCCAGCTGTCCCCTTTGTTTTCCTCCCTTAGAAGGAAACCAGAATCATTCTAAATAGAAAACTGCATAAGCCTGAGCTGATGCACACACTGGCTAGTTAGGGAAGTGATTTCTTGAAATAACATTGGCATTGCAGCAAAAGCTCTAGCTTGGAGTTAACAGACCTTCACAAAAAGGCCTTGCTGAAATAAATTATTTTTGTTAGGGAATAGAACTATACAACAAAGACATGTGCACTCCTCTGTGGCTTGATTTCAGCAACTGACCTCGTGTCTTGGAAGTACAGAGCCTGAGTGGTCTACTTCTGAGAAGAGCTGCTCTTGGGCAAATCAGAAGAAAACACTGAAGATTGAAAAGGGCTGCCTTGTAGCAGAAATTGTAGCAGAAAATTTCTGCCTTGCAGCAGAAATTGGAATCCAGTTTGAATACAAATTTTAAAACTGTCGAGACCACAGCCTCATCCCTCCTCAGGAGTACTGCCAAACTTCTGCCTTAAAGCATGGGTGGAGGCTTCTTCTGGAGAGTGTTCAGCTTTTAGTGGTCTTCAATTTCCACCTTCCTTTCCCACCCTGTCAAAAGCACTGCCACACCACATCTACGTATCTAGAGCCAAGTCCAGTGGTCTCATTTGCTTACATGTGTTGTGGTGTGTTTCTCATTAAGTTGTAAATTGGTTCATCTTATGTACCCTTTTGTTGTAATGGTTCTGCCCTCGTTCTCCCTCTCCTTAATTGCCGTGTCAGTATAATATTTCTCCTCCCTGTTACCCTTGACGACCAATGTATCTATTGCTTAATCCCTCCCTGGTGCCCTGTCAGTCACTCGGTGGCCCAACCTTTCCGTCTAGAATCTTCCAGTCAGGGCATCGAGTGATTGGTTCAGGGACCGGGGCCCCTCCGTATGTTTTCTCCTATTGGTTCATCCGTGGTGTTTGTTACCTTCTCCTCACTCCCACCCTTCCATCCATTGGCTGAAGACCGGAGTTTGTGTCTGTACCCACCCCTCCTTATAAACTCACGTCTGACCCCAGTTCGGGGTCTTCAGCTGTTAGTTTCCCCTGGATTAAATCTGGACTGAACTACAGCTGGAGTCCATCTCTTTCTCTCCTGTTGGGTAGCAGCCTTATTCACTGCGGATCCTCGTCCCTCAAGGCGAAAGCCTTAGGCGCTCTCCTGACCAGACCCAGGATCGGGAGAGTGCCCCAGTGCTGCTGGTGGTGGTGGCCGCAGCTACCAGGGACGTTCCGAAGGGGGATCGTCTCCCCACTTCGAGACCCGCTGCCGCTGCATACATGTACTTGGGCTTATCCAGGAAGTACCTGTCCTGCAGTATGCCTCTCTCCTTCCAGCTCCACCACCTTGGACCTGATTTCTCCAGGCTGGCACGCTTTACCTGCACCATCTTCCATGACTTGTCATTGCAAGATGATCTGAAGTTCACTCAAACATCTTTCACTAAATGGTGGCTGTTTGCCATGCAACCCTTATTTCTTTTAGGAGATGTAGAAATCTAAATCTTAAAAACAGTAGGTTAAAAGAATCTTAACCTTATTAATCTTCAATGAGAACACTTTCCTGGACAGGTTTTAGATGTTGTCTGAGGCTTCAAGGACTTTTGTGACCTAAGCTATTTGGTTGTCACTATGTCAGACTTTCCTGAATCACCTATGTCTGCGGGGTGTGGTATTTGTGTCCTGATTTTTCCAGTTGCTCTGTGTTTTTACCTTTAGTCCCCCGTATTCTCTTCAGCTCGCTCTCTGATCCAAGGTCTCTCCATTGTGCCAGCTCAACTTCCCTCTCCTGGTTTTCTCAGCTTGCCTCACTATTCTCTTTCCTTTGGTTTTGTCTGCACTGAAAACACTAAAACTGTCTCACTCCACCTCTGTTGACAAAACTGTTGCGCATACTCATTGATCTTCACGCTTACCCTGACTCACTCCTACTAACAGTGGTTGCAAAACAGCTGTTTTTCTCAATTAAATTTTGATTGGCAATCAGCATCTACCTGTCACTATTACTCAGTTTTCTCCAGTGTATCCTTCAGCTACTTTCTATGCTATTTTTTCACCTGGTTTCCATGAGAGTTATCTCAGTGTATCTCTATCCTGCCAGACCTGTTATTTGGTTCCTGTCAGGAAAGAACAAATAGTTTATTCTCAGGCAATATTTGAGGCTTCAGCTGCTCCAACAACACTTGGAATATGGTGAGATGATGAGAGTCACCTCATCAAAATGTATCCAGGACACTCCATTGTGGCATTGTGTTTTCTGTTAGTTTGCAGAATGGTTTAATCCTCTGTTCCTCCCCTAAGTCCCTCAGAATGGTTGCTTACCAAGTTGTTTAATCCGTTTTTCCTGCCACTGGATTGCCCCTCAAAGTGATTGATCCCCTGTTCCTCCCCTAAAGCCCTTATATGTGTGTGTCAATCCTTATGGTGCTGCCCACCCCCCCTGCCTGTCATTGTAACCACCCCCCTTTCTTTCAAGAAGATTCTGTATCAATCATTCCTAGTCTACTCTATGATTTGTCCCCGAGGCTTCCTCCCTCCCCTGTGCAATCCTCATTGGCTCCATTGTATCTTGTACCCCTCCCCTTACCTTTGCATATTGGCTACCTTATGTTTCTACCGCTTACACCCACTCCCTTTATAAGGGTTTGCCAGACCCTTCCCCCCCTGACCCTGAGTTGGAATAAAGCTTCCTTAGCATTCATAGGAGCGTTCATTCTCTCATTCCTTCAAGGCCTTGAGACTTCGTAGCCTACACCAGTGTGTGTAACCCACACCGCAGACTGCACACTACCTGGGTATTCTCAGGGAGAGAGCCTGGGAGTGGCCGCTCTTGTGGCCCACTCCGCTCACCTGAGGAGCAGCTGATCAGCGCGTCTCTGGTAGCCTACACCAGTGTGTGTAACCCACACCGCAGACTGCACACTACCTGGGTATTCTCAGGGAGAGAGCCTGGGAGTAGCCACTCTTGTGGCCCACTCCGCTCACCTGAGGAGCAGCTGACCAGCGCCTCTCTGCTCCAGTGGCTGCAGTGTGAGCTACACTCCATGTGCTCACATCCTGCTGTACCATAGTAAATGGAAGTCTGTCCCAGAGCACACTGTAGCTGTACACCCAGCTTCAGGTGACAAAAGCTTTACAAATCTACCTCAAATCTTCAACTGTGGCAATGAATAAGAACAGTGGTTGAGAAAACAAGTTGACTTCCTTTCAAGTCTCACCAAACAGCCTGTGAGATGGGCAGCTGGACTTTAGATGAGATCCCTTCCTTCTGATTTGTTGACTGGCCTTGTGAGACCTCCATTTGGAATTTCACTGAGTTGTTCACTTGCAGTTTCACTGAGAGAATGAGAGGGAAGAGAGATGGGGTGCTCTCCTCCAATGGGAGATGTAGCTCCCTGCCATAAAGAAGCAAAGGTCCAAGATTTGCAGAGATCACAACTGAGTCAGCCAGCTGACTGGCAGCCCCTCAGGAGTCAGGGCAGGACATAAATCCTCATGAGTGGCAATAAAGCACAACACGGGGATCTCTCATTGCCCTTAAGGCAATGAAATTGCAACAAATTAAAGATTATGCAATTTGTATGGAAGACATTGCTACATAATGCCATGCTGGATACAGTCTCTGAGAAAATTATACTAAAGGACTATTTACATCACAAAGATCTCGTTCACCACCCAGGAAGAGAATTTTTTAAAACCATTATCTGGCCTTGGCATATCTGAGAGCTCCTGAACAGTAATAGTTCATTTTTTGCCATTGAGTGCATCAAATCTTGTGCACCTACAGCCTTATGACAGCACCAGATTATGTATTTAAAACATGGTGGTTCAGTTGGTTGAGTATCCCTGTTGCAATGAGATGCATGTTTCAGTTCAGCACCTGGTCCAGTTTAGGGAGAGAGTCCTTACACTGTGGAGAGTAAAACACAGCTGGCAGTCAGTATGTAATACTGCTCTATGCAGGTTTGTGAGAAAATACCTGAATTTCAGTTTGTATCTAGCCTGAATGGGAATATATGACATGAGGGCCAGTGGTGTTTGCACCAGCTAAATTGTCTCCAGGTAACCTTGTAAAAATCCAAAGTCCAAGGTACAACCATGCAAACTTGGACATGCTTAGTCAGAGGCTCATATAGCACAGCATGTAATTACTTATAGCATGCATGACAGTGGTGTGAAAAAGGAAAAGTCAAAAACTCCAGTTCTTGAGGAAGACAGTGCATGCATCATCTTTAGCTGTGCTGGAGTAGCTACTATGAGCACTAAAAGCAAATGTGAAGTACTAAGAACAAACATCACCTATTGCAATCTTGTTACCAATACAAAAAATTCAGTAAATTGAGCAACATGTAAAATATAGTAAATTCCCAACTCATTCACCATTTTTTACCCCACCTGGATCAAGAGAAAAGGCCTCAGAGATTAACTCTCAAAATGCTTTATGAAAATAAACAAAAAGATGGCCTGTGCGATCTTTGCTCGTCTCTCTTTTCACTCATAAAGCACTTGTCTGTGAGTATGCTGGGAAGGAGCAGAGGTGGAAGAATGAATAATAGAAGAGGCAAAGGTACTGAGAGGAGAAGAGAAGAGGACTGATAGGCAGGGCAGAGAGACTTGGCAGTTTCCAGATGCAAAGAGTTAAACAAACCTTCTGCATTTGCAGAACAAATGTAGTTTTAGAGTAGATGGCAAATGAGGATGATTTATTGAACTTTAAGCCAGTGTCTCTTTCAGACTGAATGACTGCTGCTTGCAGTCTGACTTGTTTTGACTTGAAATTTCCTACTGTGGTCGGACCAGTTGAAGGAAAGGTAAATGCTAAAACTTGTCCACTGTCTCCCTTATCTTTCCTAAGAAGAGAGAGTATTTTTCTTTTGAAAAATACTCTTGTTCATTCCTTAGATACGCTCTTAGTAATGCTGTTGAATGCCTCAAGGCCTCCAATGAGTCCATCTCCAGGGGTGAGGCTGTGGGAGACAGCTATGACAGAAACAAGGCTGGGATGCCTTGGGAGAACACCTTTGCCCCAGTCAGGGTGACAGGCTCCTAGGATCCCCTGCACCTCTATGTAGATGAGCTTCTGCTCATCAAATGTTGTGCACTCCCCAGTTCCAGTAAGTTCTATGCTTCCAGCTTCCTCATTGGTTCTCTCCAAAAAGTCACACTGCCTCCCCTCTCCCATTGGGCCCACCTGTGTCACCCCTCACTCCTCCCCTAGACCCTCTCCTCATTGGACTGTTTGTAGCCTGACCCCTCCTACCCTTCCTATATGTGCCAGCCTCTCCCCTGCTGATTATTGTTGGCCCCTGGTTTTCTTCTGCGGTGGTTGTGCTCCTGTTTGTTTTCCTCACCCTTGCCCCCACCTGGACCACTGGACCTTCTCCAAATAAACCCTGTTGGATCTACCAAGCCAAGAGTCCTCTTGTGTATCTGGTGAGGCTGTCACTACATTATCCGGGCTCAGGTGTCTGGTGGGCTGGGGGAGTTGTCAAAGCTGCCCGAAGCAGTGATGCTCTCGGTGCTGCAGTCACCCCGACAGCACCTGCCTGGGGAGGCTACTCTGGCCGATCCCACATGAGGCTTCCTGATGGCTATTCCTGGTACACTGAGCATGTGGCTAGTGGCCCAATCAGCACCTGGGGTGGGGGATCCACTAGTTTCACAGGCTGCTTCCTCCAGTCTTAGGTGCTTGATATGTGACTAAGAGCTGTGTATGTCCCAGCCCTAAATTGTCTTTGTCTTCTCTTGGGTCATTATAGGAGGAATCCTGCTGTGAGGAATGCTCCCAGCTCAGGTAAATGGTTGTGGGGGGCATGCAATGCTTTGACTGCCTGGGGGAGCCCTTGGGTTTCCTCAGCTTGGTCCATGTTAGGCAGAGGTAGCACAAACGTGGTCGGATCTCAGAAGCATATATTGCTAACCTCAAAGCAGGAAGAGATAATGCTGACAGCTATGGCAGAGTGGGACATCAAATGCCTGTGCTCAAGCTCCTGGTCCAGGATTTGTGAAGAAAGAAAAGATGGTTTCTAGAAGCAAAGGAGATGCAGAATTGAGGCTGTTCCTACAGGTTTCAATGCCATGAGAGTCACCAAGTCATGCAGTAGGGTATAAGTGTTTGCAAGTGAGGCTTGCCTGAGTTCAGCTGTCTCTTCCACTGGTGCCTGTGTGTTTTTGCTGTCTCTGAACTGATGGATACAAGAGAACAAAACCAGTTGGAGATTTTGAAAAATACCAAGGAATGTGTGGATTTATGGAAGTCAAAGGAGAAGCCAGTGACAGTGGAGGATGAGGTTCCCATTAGCCAGTGGGAGGCAGAGTGCAAGAAGGAGGTCAAGTCTGCCTGCTGGGATCAGCTGAGACAGGACTGTGACAGCTTAGGGTTCTCTAGTGGATGGAAGAAGAAAGGGAAAGGACAGCAGGCAAAGCTAGAGGTTTGTTAGGGAGGGAGATGGTGTTGAGTTGGCAGGTACAGGTGGACTCCTGCATCTGGAGAGGGACTGGGGACTGCCCATCAAAAACCTTGTCACGTGTCTCATTTCAGCAGAGGGAGGATGTTTTCATGGTGCCAGTCACTGTCCTGATAATCTCTCCTGAAGAGGAGGCAGTGGTTGTGCTTCTTCTGAGGCAGTGTCTGTCAGGTACACAGGTAGGCAGTGCAGCACACAGGCATGTGAAATTAGGAGTTCCCTGGGGTGGGGAGAAGAGTTCCCTTGCTCTGGGTGCTCTGCATGCTGGGGATATGACCAACAGTGCCCTTTTCATTGCAGATATAAGCCAAGCAACTGTTGGAAAGAGTAGTGATGACAGGACAGTACCAGGAGACCTAAGTGTTGTACCTCAAATCAACTGTGAGTAGCAGAATCTCCAGATCCTGGGATGATTTTTGTTGGAAGAGACTTTTAAGAATATCTAGACCCATTGCCTGCCACGAGAAGGTACACATTCCACTAGACCAAGTTGCTCCAAGCCCTGTCCAGCTTAGCCTTGAACACCTTGCAGGGTTGGGGCAGCCACAGCTTCACTGGGCAACCTGTGCCAGAGCCTCCCAACCCTCACAGGGAAGAATTTCTTAAAAGCCTCTAATCTTACCCTGTCCTCTGTCAGTGGGGAGCCATTTCTCTTTGTCCTGGCACTGTATGGCCTTGTTTAAAGTTCTTTTCCAGCCCTCTTGGAGCCTTTTTAGATACTGAAAGGTTGTTAAAGGTCTCCCTGGAGCCTGCAATTCTCCAAGCTGAATAACTCCAACTCTCTCAGCCTGTCTCCATAGCAGCGGTGCTCCAGCTGTTGGATCATCCTCGTGGCCTCCTATGAATGTTCCAGATCCCATCCAGCCTTTTAGTGTTCTTTCGGATGCTGTCAGCTAGTTGACTTGTAGATAACAAGATGTGTCTCCCACACATAGCCCAGTAAACTTTCTAGAAAAACTCCAGATACAATTATCTGTTGAAGTGCACTGCTTATTTAACTTGGTACTGTGGACAAGGAACAATAACTCATAACTCAAACAGAGAATATTATGGTTGTGCAAACTCTAGTGCTTTTATTTACTGGTTGTTACATTGCTACATTTTTTTGAAATTTCATTCGTTCTCTGCTCAGTAACTTCCTGACTTGACCTTAAGAGATTTGTGCCAAATTTATACAGATCTGTGTATTTGTGCATGGCATTACTAGAGAAATCAAAATGCCCACACAGAAATAAGGCAGATGTGAGAGAGAAATATAGAATAGTTGTGGTTCTCCTGCAGTCATGGAGTGGTGGAATGCCACCTAACAAGCTCCCTGGGTGACCGGAGGGACACACGAGAGGCTTTCCCTGAACGTCTTCCGAGGCTTCTCAGTTGGCAGTGCGTGCAGCAGCGTGGCTGACGCTGCAGCAAGTCACCACAAGAATACTGAGATAAAAAGTCAAAGGATAGGACATTCATTTGTAGTCCAAGACAGCATTACTCCAAGGATGGGTGAGGGACAGGTGACACGGAACAGGGAGTCTGGCTAGGGTTTTTAAAGGGAGCTTGCTAGGGGGTGGGAATCTCACACAACCAATGGGGAAACACTTGGGGAGGAGTATCGAGCTTAACAGAACCAATAGGGTCAGTACAGGGGAGGGGAGAAGCCTTGAGGACAAATTAACTGTTAGAACAAGGGTGATTGTCATCAAACATTCTGGAACAAAATGGGTGGCTCTGGGCTGACAGACAAGAGAAGGGGATAGCACAATTAGGATTGACAGGGCCATACAAGGGAAGGAGGGAAGGAACAGGGAGATAGACACACTGAGTGGCAGCTAAGTGTTGGGAAAACTTAGGAGTAAACTACTTGGGAGAAACCATTTTGAGGGGATAAAATGGGGGTACATGGACCAAACCAATGTACTTAACTAACATTGAACCACTAACTTTTACAATAAAACAACTGTAAAACTTACAAAAACATACTGCTACGGGTAGTGACAAAGACAATGCCACTTCATGGAGTTCCTGCTGGTCATTAAGAAGATCTTGTCAAATATATTCTAATCCCAAACAAATCTCATTGATGTTTATGCTTGCTGTGATTCTGAAGCCAACATAGATGTATACACTGACATCTGTCACTGACCTGACTGGTAGCTGTGTTTGGTCCAGAGTTATCTGCCAAGCAGGGGGAAAACCTCCGCCCTGGGAGGATGTTGGCATCACCTTCAGCAGAACTTCACAGAGAAGTGGTCATCAAAAATACACTGAAAAGCCTGAAAACCTTGTTAAAAATCCTAAAATAGCAATATGTTTTGTCAAGTGCAGTCAGGTCTGCTTAATCACAATTTGTTTGCCAACATCCAATTTTATCAGCTAAATGAAAAAAAAAGTCAAAACTTGTTCAAATGTCTTATTAAACTAGTTTCTGCTTTAATCTGTATTGTGCTGAGACAATGCCAATAAAACAAGTATGATTTAACTAGCTCTGACTGTTCTGATCTGACAAGCGCCTTAATTTGGATAATGATTTCTTGGCTATCCATAGAATATTCATGGACTCTACACGATATTCAGCTCTCCATCTATACTTGCCGAAGATTTGTGCTGGAATTATAGGTCTTGTTGCCTGACATGTAGAAGAATAATATTAGTCATTCCAAATACATTTCAGAATAACAAATCAGAATTAAATTATGGTATATAATTCAAACATGTTTTTTGAGACCTTTTAGACTGTTTGTTGTTTCTCCAACAAAGGAGGAAGATTCCTTCTCTCCAAGGGATGGCTGCTAAGGAGCCATATGTGGGACACAGCTCTAAATATTCCTCTTGTGTAGGCCGCTAACTTGATAACCAAAAGCATTTATGGTTGACAAATTTAAATTTTGCACCTCTCTAAAACCAGAAAAACCCATGAACACCAGTGGTTCCAATCAGTATTTTTGTGCTACTCTGTTGCTTGCACACATTTTATGACCTTACCTATCCCAAGTTGTCTTGGGCTGTGTATGTTTTCAAATATCCTTTGAGTCTGCTTACACTAAACAGTAAGAAATGCTAGATGAGGGGAAATATAATCACTCCAGTTTACAGAACTATTTGCAAACGTGGAACACAAATTTTGCCTGCGTTTGGGAACTGGATGGCAAAATTTGATCACTTCGTATTTGACTGTGACAGTGTAATTAAAATAATTTGACTTTTCCTGATTCTTTCTAATCACTGAGAGGTTCATGATTTGGGTTGGAAAGGATCTTAAAGATAATCTAATTCCAGCTCCCTTACCTTCCAGCAGGGATATATTCTACTAGATGAAGTTTTCAAAGATCCACCCAACATGGCCTTTAATACTTCAGGGATGGTGTGTCCACGCTTCTGGTCAACCTGTTCCAATGTGTCACCACCTTCACAGTAAAAAAAATCTTTCCTACCATATAATCTAAAGCTGTCTTCTTTTAGCGTAAAGCCATAGCCCTTGATCTATCACTATCTGCCTACTTCAAAAGTAATTTTGCCCATATTTTGTATATTCCTTTCAAGTACTGAATGGCTGCAGGGGTCTTCATGGAGGCCTCTCTTCTTCATGTAAAACCCCAACGTTTTCAGTGTGACTTCACAGGAGAGGTGCTCCAGCTCTGTGATCATTTTTGTGGCATTCTCTGGACCTGCTTCAACACGTCCATGTCTTTCCTGTGCTGTGACCCCAGAGCTGATGCAGCAATGCAGGTGTGGTCTCAGCCGAGCAGAGGAGCAGAATCCCCTCCCTGGCCCTGCTGTCTGTGCTGCTCTGGATGCACCCCACGACACATTTGACCATCTGCACTGTGAGTGCCCACAGCTGGGTCATATCCAGCCTCTCATCCATCAGTACTCCCAGATGCTTCTCTGGAGGACTGCTCCTAATAAGCTCTTCTCCAGGCTGTAGGCTGTATGTGAAGACTCAGGGGCCTGCCATTGGGGCTGTAACACCTCAGTTTGGGAAGGGCAAATACAAGCAAGGACAAACACCCCTCTAAGGGTAGGGTAAAAAGAGCCTCCCTCCCACAGGCCTCTGCAGGCACATGTTAATATTTTAAATTCTGTTGGCTTCCCAGTCAACCTTGTTCAGCCCCCTTTACCATACTTGTATCCCCCTAGAATGCTCTCCCCTCTCTTGATCCCTATTGGCCCCAGTTTGCCACAGTGTTCCGCTCCTGTTATCCCATTGGTTCCTCTAGTCTGCTTCCCCTCCTTTGCAGCATTTTGCCCTGGTCCCATTGGCTCTTGACCCTCAGAGCCACCTGTTTCTCCCAGTATTTATTCCTGTGCCCTCCAGCCTGTTGTGTCTGTCCCTTGATGCTCTTTGTGGTAGTAAATGGGTTTTGCCTCACCACACAAAGAACTGTCCCTTACCTCCTTTTAACAAGCATGCTCCTGACCCCGAAAGCAGAGGTTACTCTCTGGGACTTGTTGAAGTGCACCGCTTTAGCTGTGCTCATGTCTGGTATTGCCTCAGCCCAGGTGCAGAACCTTGCCCTTGCCCTTGGCCTTGGAACTTCAGGAGTTTCTCATAGGCCCACTTCTCAAGGCTGTCTGATGCCTTTGGAAGGCATCCTATCTTTCTGCAGTGTCATCTGTGCTGCTCAGCTTCCTGTCACTGCAAACGTACTGAGGGTGCACGCGGTCCCAGTGCCTCTGACACTGATGAAGATACTGAAGAGCCTGAGTCTCAAGACAGTCCTGAGGGACACCATCATCACTGGCCTCCATCTGGACATGCAGCCATTGACTGCAGCTCTCTGGCTGCATCCAGCCAGCCAGTTCCTTATCCAATGAACAATCCATTCTTCAAATCCACATCTCTTCAATTTTGGCATAAGGATGTCTTGTGGGATGATGTCGAAGGCCTTACAGAAGTCCAGGTATAGGACATCACTTGGTATTGGCTAGTTTATCTTGTACACTCCTAGCTGCTGCAGTGTCTGCTGTGGCCCTGATGGATTTAAATGGAAGTGAGTCAACATTTCTTGTTGACAGACTTTTTTATAGCATCAAAGCTGGTCGCCTCAGTAGTCTGTCTCTAACATGCCATCAAAACAACTGCATGAGGTATGTGGATGCTGTTGTTGCTGTGAGCCACAACTCAGCTGGCAAGGCCTGGACTGAGAGAGGAGTGGGCTGTGCTGGGCAGTCCTCACCACAGCTGTGCCTCTGAAGCTGAGCTTCAGGTGAAAGAGTCGTTTCCATGTTTTGTTGTTGTTGTTGTTTTCTTCTTTTTTGTCTTTTTTTTTTTCTGTTGAGAACTAGGTCCTAGCACTAGGCATACTATTACAAGGTTAAGCTATTACAGTGCAAATAAACTATTTTATACAGAATCTTATTGGGAAAATATACTTTTTCTCCCTCATATCACTCCAAAGAATTTGAATTCAGGAAATTTAGGTTTTCCCAAAACTTGTTGTGTCAGTTCTCTTTTAAGTGGGGGGTGCCTTTATACATAGAGAAGTAAATGATCAAAAGATTACTGTGTACTGTTTTGAAATTTACTTTAAAGGAAAGAAAGTTTATCACTTGAATATGGACATATGAGCAAGCAGCTCCTATTCACAAACCATGTATGGTGCTTGATTTTTCCAACAGTTACAGAAGGTAAATTTACTAGGTCTTGATTTTCACTGTGTTTCTTCCACTGAAGACAATGGAAAAACCCTTTCATTAATTTTATGGAAACATTATTTGGCCCCTAGTGACTCTACTTCTGTCTTTTCCCCACATTTTCCTTTTGAAAAATGATACATCCTGAAAAATAGCAGCTTGACTAAGGCTGGAGAAAGATTTAAAAATTAATAGAGAGAACTGTTGCTTACATGTGACTGTACACAGCTCTGACTTCGACTCGAAAAGGAATCTGATGGTAAACCCCCCTTTTTTCCATAACGTGTAGATATGTCCAAGTAGCGAACTGTGGCTGATACTTGACTTTCCCTTGGGGTTGGCTGCCAAGCTGCAGCACTAACCAAATCCCTGCCTGGTCTCCACAGGGTTTTACCTAGCACTTTCTGTGTAATACTGTCCTGTTTCTGGAAGAATTTAATGACCTATGCTGCTGTCAGCCACTCTAAGGTCTTAGAGAGCAGAGCTGCCTGTCTCAAACACATTTAAAGCCTCAGAAGGACTTTGCTGTCAGATAAGCACAGAAGGGAATGAAAGGCCATGTTTTTAAGGAATAGAGTCCTAAGCTCTCTATCTCCTCTATACTCTCTTTTTTGTATTCCTGCCTTTCCTCTCCACCCATCCTGGACTCCATAACCTTTCATCTGTCTCCAAAGGTGCCATCCACCATTTAATTTAAAAGTTAGTAGCTTTGCATTTGTGTGCTGAGTCATAGCTGAAGTCTGACTCAGGTCCTCCCAGAAAGCTGACCATGGAGTGTTAGAGCATTTCTTCTCTCTCTCCCAGCAGTCCACACCCCCACAAACATACCCCACCAAAACTCAGGATTTAGGCTCCCATGGTCATTGAACTTTCATCTGCTTCCGCTGCATGAAATTGTCAATTTCACTACATGCTTTCAGCCTCCAGCATCGGGTTGTAAGCTTTCTTTTGTCATGTCACTACTGTCAATGCATCAGTTGAAAATATGAATATACGAAATATGTTCAATCCAGCTAGCCTAATCCTGTGCTGCAGTGACTAAGGAAAAGCCTCCTTCCAACAGATTGGCTACCTGGGGCTGTAGCAGAAATTATGTCTCTTTCCTCTACTTATTTTCTTCCTATTCTCATTCACTGTTCAGACTGAAAAGTTCTCTCTGCCTGTCCTTATACTTCCAACTTTTCTCTGCTAATGTGTATTGACTGCTGGCTCCATTGAGCATCAGCCATCCATGCAGGCTGTCAGGTGAGGTCACTTCCTTCCTCTGCTGCACCACTGCCCAGGCAATCCACTGCTGACTGCTATGTGGCTTGGACAGAGCAGCTCTGCAGTAAAAGATTTCACTGGAGAGTTTGTGGCATACCCATGGCTATGGGGAAGCAAGTGCTTGGATGGCAGTGCCAGGGTTTAGGATAATGGGTGAAATCACCCCACCTCTGCAGCCCCAAGGCATGTAGCACCTGTCCTGCATCACAAGCATGTGAGGCACTAAGCAGAAATGCAGCAGAAATTGTGCACTACATCCTGCAATAAAACACAGCCAACAATAAAACTACACATGGATGGGAGAGGCTCTCACTGGAGGGCAAAAGACAGAAGGTGTGTAACTATTATGCTACACTTTGGACATTAAAATAAAAGCACGTTCTGACAATGACAGTTATTTCATGTCTTGACAGGTAAAATAAATGATATTGATAATACACAGAAAGAAAGAAACGGGCCCACAAGAAGGAGATTAGAATACTCAAAAGTCTGTCTTTCATACATTTCATCAGTATAGACAAATACTTAAAACAATAGTTTTCATCCCATGTCACAGAGAGGGAAAATTATTTTGAGAGGTAAGTCAATACTATTATTGAGGGCCATTGTATTATGTGCCATTCTTCTTCTAGGTGACACATTAAAATTTCTGGGATAAATACAGGAAAAACTTCAAAATTTATAATAAAGCTTTAAAATCCATTTAAATATTAAGTTAATGGATACCATTTTCCTTTCAGTTGTGAAGGTTTGCATCAATGGCATTGCATAGATAGGCAGTGAAATCATTCGAGCAGGGCGAGGGGGTAGTTATCTTACAATGACATGGAAGCAAAATTAGTTAAATCGCAAAATCATAGGAAAATAAGATCTATTGTAAATGAGTTGGGTCAGTTCCAAATTAAATCTAATGGGAGTTTTTTTCATCCATCCAGCAGTTGTCTCACCTAAATGATTGCTGTCCTTTGTCACATCCGAAAGGCTCATGACTTATATCCATTTTGATTCTTAATCTCATATATATGCTTTAATTGCTTGCTTTATAATGAATAAATAATTGCTAATATGAAACTATTTCATACAACATTCAAAAGTTTTCCAACTTGTACAAGCTTCATACAGATAATTTTACACACTGCACAGAGAAGATAAAAGCTCAATGACTGTAATACCGCAAGGGAATCTGTGGCCATAAAAAGTTCCTAATTTTTTTCTTAGATTTGGTAATCCAAAACAAATAAATTATGAGGGAACATTATTGCATTGACTGTGAAATGACAAGTATGCATTAGAAATTTCAATTTCTCGCACATAAACTTTGAAATGGCTGTCTAAAAGTTGGCCACATGGCTAAAGAAATACAGTCCCAAATTTATCCAGTCTGCTATCTGTAATTTAGCAGTATAATCACAGGAATTTCTTCCTTTCCATATTGCCTTGAGAGTATAGAAAATAAGCATATTGTCACAGGGTGAATCCAATAATTTGAAAAATAATAGCAAATTAATTGAACTACATTAAAAAAATCCAGTTTCTCAGCAAACAATTTCAGACAAAAAGCTGATTTATCATTTATGTTTAGTTATATTTTTTCCTTTATGTTTAAAATGTGAGAGAATTGTTCACTATTTTTGTTCTCTGAGTTTCCCTTATATGCTTAGTAAAGAAAAAGTATAGAAAATTTAAATTAACACACCTTAAATGGTATTATTTAGAAATAAATATAGATGTAAGCATCACTGTAGTATGTAAATATAAATGAGTAATCATATGAGATATGCATATACATACTGTCTGACTCCAGGTGAACCAGAAACAGAGGTTACTATCACGCTGTTAATGCAGTACAGCTCCAAGAAACATGCAAGAAATACAGAAGAAATTAGAGCAATAATGCTTGTGCTCACCTTTTTGCCTGCTTGGATTTCTGTGGTGATAGTAAGTTGTGAGAGCCTAAAGGGACCATTATGCAATGGAATTTTCAACAACACAGTTGGCTAAGGGACATGTTTGGAATAACATGTATACAAAATGCTTCTTACTCAGGTGTGCAGAGCCACATCAGGGCAGGAAATGCTGAAGAGATATGGGGTACATGGGAACATCTAAAACCTGCAGAAAACTGGGCCAGAGCTCTTTTTTTTCTCTTTCCTCTCATCTTCATGTCTGTAGTGTAGGATGTTGGGGTTGACTCAGCCCAAGATGAAGAAGATGAGCTGGGAATAAGGCCGTGGGAAAATGCCTCAAACTCATAGCGAGTCAAAAAGTCCAGTCCCAGAATTCCCCAGTTGTTATATGCAGATTTGTGCTAGAAAGTTCTCTGTTCCTGCCCCCCACCCCCCCTCGTTGATTTGTTCCCTGTTATCTCATTACCCTTGATTGGTCAATGTACCCCTGCGTTGTTTTTCATATCCTTTCCTATTGGACCTCGTCCTCAGATCCTGCCTTGACGCTGTCCTAAATCCTAACCTATATGTACCCCTGCTTTACCCTGGACTCCAGGATTCATCTAGTGTTTTCTGGTGTGCTCCCATGTAGTTTGTTCATGTTCCAGTTCATTATTAGTGTGTTTAGCTCCCAGTCCACTAGTCTGGACATGTGTCTCCTCAAAATCACCTAACTGGATTACGAACATAGTTGCTACCAGTCCAAAGCTATCCAGACCTGAACCGGATTGCAACATTTGGTTCCAGAACAGGGACTCCTGCCATTCAGGAGACCTGCTGGGAGCCCACCCTGCTTCCAGGAGTGAGTTGTCGGACCTTGCCCTTATTTTGTGCCTGCAATGGGGCAAAGCCTAGGAGAACTTTGCCAGATAAGGAGCAAGAAGGACACCGTCTTATCACCAACCTTCAAGGATAAGGCAAGAGAAGGGTGAACGTCCATCCCATTCATTTTCCCTCAGCTGGCACTCTAAATTAAGTTTTTGGAATGGGTGTGAGGATGTCAAACGTAGAAGAGAGAGATATTTACCAAAGTTTTAAATTAAAATTGGCAAACTGGGGCAAAAAATTTTAGAAGGAACTTAAGTAATTAATTTGCTGGATCCATAGAAATTTTACGGATGTTGCTGAGTCGAAGATAAATTCACTGGACTTCTGGGATTCGGTGGGGAAAAAGATTTATAATTTGGCAGCAAATTGTGACCACTCCACCCAGAAATTAATTCCAAACTTCAAAAAGACATTTGACATTATAAAGATAGACCAAAAGGAAAAACAGGAATGAGAGAAAAGTTATTTGACACAGAGCAACAAAAGTCTAATTCAGATCAGCGCAGGGAAACCAGCAAACCCTTTTCCTTCAAGCTTTTTCCTTCTGTCTACTCTGAGGACAGGGATGGCAGAAGCCTGTGCCCATGGATGGCCTGAGGAATTATGCGGCTCAGCCGGTGACCCTGCCATCCTGTGTCCGTCATCACCTATCCCTCCACCTGGGGTCTGAGATGGTCTGCGCACTACCATCTTGGACCTCCCCTGCACTGTCCCACCAGTTCTCTTGTGTTTTCCTTATCCTTCTGATCTTACTAATATGAAGCAGTTCACCTCCAACACGAACATCACTAATTGTAATACCACCAACCACCATTTTAAAAGTGACATTCATTTTGAAGATTGTTTTAACACCTTTGGTCAATGCTCTGGGACTTCAGGAAACTCTGTCCAAAGCCCCTCCTGCTGTCCTGCCTACTCCATAACATGCCCAGTGCTCCAAGGAGACAACTCCCACTGCCTGTACTGGAAACTTGTTTCGTAGCTACTCTCCTTTTCTGGAGGCCAGCACCACAACCACCTGGGTTCCAGAAGGGCTCGCCCCCAAAATGGCGGTGCCTGCGTCACCTTGGCCTGCCTCGAGGTCTAGCGTCAGGTGACACCACAAGTACAAGAAGGTGTATATAGTTAAAGGGGATCCCTCCGAAATCCTCGTCCTCTTCCTCCTCATTGGAGGATGATATCGACTGGCCAGAATCTAAAAAAGAGGCCTAGTTAAAAGATAGAAAGAAAAGTAATGAAAATTAGGCATTGGGAACTGGCAAACAAATTGTGAGGAATGCCAGTCTGGTACAACAGGAGGGGAAATCCATACTGGGAAACTCTGGTATTCAGCAAAATCAAAAAATTAAGTAAAGCAGCTTGAGAATATGAGAGCAGCTCACCATACTTTTCTATCCTGGGTGTGACAACCTTTTCAGCCCATACTTTTACCCCCCACAATGCACGGTACTTAATGACCTCGCTGTTAACACCCACTGAGTATTCACTGTGGGAACTAGGGTGGAATTAACTAAATTATTACATGATTATGCCAATGACCTGGCAAGGGTGCAAATTACTACAGACCAATTGGTAGGCCTCGGAGAGCTGGCAGCCTTCATGGTCGATGTCATCAGGTGAGATCTCTCAGTGCATGTGCTCTCTGGGATGGTGGGGAGCACAGGATGGAACAGCTTGGCATTTGATGTCATTACATGAGGCTGTCCTGCATGAGGACAGGGGTTTACCAGATGCGACTGGTAGCTGGGATGATGCTGGACCTGCTCATGGCATTGCAACTGGGGACAATGTTTAAAATACTTTCTGCACCCTAGGCAAGTGGAGAAGGGACAAGAGGTGGCATGGTGTCTCTTTAGAAATACTTGCTCAGATTCAACTTGAATATGACCCCGTTCTGCACAGTTATAACAGCGGATGTTGTCCTTGTTGAAGGGTTTTACCTGGGCCAACACAAATGCCTCTGCTACCCTTTGCATAACACCAAGGCCACAGTACTTTTAATAGATATACCTTTAGCACAAGCCTCTATCATTTGTTCAATCTTAGGTTCGGGGTTGAGAGGGAGTGTTCTCATGATCTTTTGGCATTCTGTGTAGACATTGGAGACGGTCAATTTCCACATAAGCTCCTCTCTCTCCTCCTCACAATCAACTTGTCTGTCAGTGCTTTTTTTGAGGTGGTCTGTGAATTGGATGTTGTTTTCTTCTGGGCCTTAGCAGATAGCAGCAAAGGTTTGCTGTGGGGTGGTCCCATCTAGGGTTTTTATTAAAGCATTAAGTGCGGTGTTTTTAACATCCTCGAGGACTGGCTTCAGTATGTCTTTGGCCTGGTCCTTGGGCTTTTCACAATCACCTTCACCACTTAATTAGTCCATTGAAAGTCTTCGAGGTTGATCCTCCTGTGCCTTACAGAGCTTCAGTAATTTTTTAAGTTGTTTTTTTCCAGGTTGCGTTGGAAAGGAGGAGTTCAGTGGGTGAAAGGAGGACAGATATAATGTGTCTCAGACCATGTGAGGTAAGGATCATGTGGGGTGAGCACATGTGCTTCAAATATAACTCACAAAAGATTTTTAAAATATGGGGACCTCCTTCCGTAATCCTTACATGCCTTACAGAGTTCTTTTATTTTCTGGTAAGGCATAGATTCCCACTTGGGGTTCATCCCTCTTGAGAATTTTAACAGCTGATGCCAGGCATCTATCCTCTCTGCAGTCTTCCAGTCCCGCTCCATAGTGGCCTGCTTCTGCACCCTTGTCCAGCGATCCTCAGACTCAGTGTTAGAATCTGAGGAGTCACTGTCCTACCCCAAGCGGGAGGAAGAAGTCTTGGCAGGGGCACAGTGCCTCTGGCAAACTGGTGAGGCCCAGTGTCATGGGCCCCTGGCAGCCAAGATGGCTGCCTTCTAGTTGCCATCATGTCCACTTCCACTCCCGGTGTCGTGGGAGCCAGAAGTGTCATGGCCAGTAGGGGTGGGACCTGAGGCTGGAGAGGTGGATGCTGGAAGGGGAGAGGCAGGGCCTGGCCCAGAAAGGGTTGTATTGGTAAGAAGGGGAGGTCCTGATGCAGGAGCCACCATAGACACGGTAGGTGGAAGGGAAGGCATTGTAGGGGAAGAGCTCGACGGTGGAGGAGCAGGAACCGGGAAGGGAGGAGAAGGGTCCTGCGTGCCATTTTGGCCTATAGATGCAGATATGCTGGGTATGAGGGCATAGGGAATAGGGTTAGATTAGTTGTCAGAATGGCATGATCAGTGCCATCCTGAGGAGGGGACAGAGGAGGATGGGAGATTGCAGAAGGCATGTGGCTCTCCTGTGCATCTTGGCAGTTCCCATCCATCCTGACCTTCCCTGAGAGGACAAGGAGTTAGGAACATGGGGGGAGGAAAGGAACATCTGGGAAGATAACTGGGGGTGTGGAACCAACAACTTTCCCTGAACTTTCCCTGATAGCTTTAACAGAATCATAAATTACCTGGAGAAGTGGATAAAACTTCCCCACTTTATAATTTCCCTCTGTTTGCAAAAGATATGACTTCACTCCAACCCTGTCCCAAACCTGAAGTGGCATAAGTGATTCCCTTGTAAATAAATAAAAATAAAATGAACAAAAGCCTTTAACTTTCCCCTTGATGAACTCCCTGAGAAACAAGGCAGCTTTAACCTGGAGGTAGAACTCCCATTGTAGAATGGTGAGTTTGGATCCCATTTTCACAGTGTCCCACCCACAAGATTTAAAAGGGAAAATGAAAGGATATGGGTGAACATAACTGACCCAACACTTACAAAGTGAGTGGGTGGGTCCGAAGTGAGAACTGGTGGGTCCACTAAAAGATCTTGCAGGAGTCCTGTCTGCATGATGGATCCTCACTTCAGGAGGGTCGTTCATCACTCCTTCGAGAAGGCCATCTCAAAATGGAATCTTCCCTGCAGAAAGCAGTCTCCCAAATATGATTTAAAATCCAGTGGCGACAGCCACTGGAGACACTTGCAGAGGCTCAAGAATGATGAGCCTCACGTTCAAACACCACTTGTAGCAGCTAAGCAAGGTGGTCAGTGCTGCTCCTTTCCCCATAAGCGTCCTTGGAGGGAGAACATTTGGGCAGGCACACGACAATCACGAGCTCAAGCACACCACAGCTAGCAGGCAGCTGGACACAGGAGGGTCTTCTGTAGGGGGTTTCAGCAAGGGTTTGCTAGGGTCTGGTGCTGAAGGGGTCCCAGCACAGAAGACAAGGGGCAATGGAGAGTCCAGGGTATAAATATGCCACAGAGGGGGTGGAGCAAAGCATCAGGGCCAATCAGCTGAGGGCATAGGGGAGCTACAAAGGGCAGGAGCCAATAGGAAGTGCCAGGGTGGACAGGTGGGGGGGTTACATTAGCCAATGGGGAAACAGGGAGTGGGGAATATTTTAGAATGGGGTAGAAGGGATAGGGACAGCAGTGGGCCAATGGAGAATACAGAACTGGGATAAATTAGCATACTGCTGCAGAGCACCCTGGGGGAAGCCTTCTGTTTCACCCTAGCCTATGGGGGATGCCCAGAGCCTATGGCACATCCCTCCAGGCCATTGCTACTGCCCTTTTCCCAGTAGGCTCATGGCCCTCCACAAATACTTTGTTTCCAATTTCCAAAACAATGATAATGAGTTAAAAAAGGTGATGCCAGGGAATTGAAGTAAAACTATCACTGGTTTGCATACTTCCAACGTCAAAGTTCAGAGATCTCTCTCTCTCCCTTAATATCACTGTTTGAGATGTAGGATGATCCTCTTGTTGACAGTTCTTAGAGAGCCTTAGAAGACTGGAAAGATGTGATTTACCATCTGCATTTTGCTGTTGGCTCTCGCAATCATTATTTTGGGGTGTTTGAGTTACAGCAGAAGAGAAGTGGCAGATCTGGGGCAGCTCTGGGTCTGTCACACTGTATAGGCAATGAAAACATGACTCTTTTAACAAGGCAGACTTACTCTCTCCAGGTCACCTGCACACTGGCACTGGGGGCAAGGTGAAGTTGAAGAGCTGGTGAGGTTTGGGAAGCTGACTCAGGGGCCCTGTACTGCCTGGACAGCAGATTCTGCTAATCTGTCCCTTTGGGTGACAGAAACTAAGTAGTGATGCTGCTAAAAGTCTCTGTGTGAGGCCTACAGGAGCCCAACCCCTGCAGCTGTGTCCTACCAGCATTTCATTGGCTTTGTCTCTGTTTCCAGCAGCTCTCCCTTCACCCTTCTGTAAGAAGCGATGCTCAGTGAAAACACCTGACTAGAAATATGGGACTCATGAACTTCACTGAAACTGCTTTATAGAAACCAGTGAGGCAGGTAAACAGTCACTCCAAAACCTCCTCATGGCCTGTGTGTGGTATTTGCTACTCTGTAAGTGATACTATATCATGAAGCAAGTTGGATTAAATTATATGAATGCTGTAAGGAGGTCCAAAATTCATAAAATGACAATCTCATCTCATTGAGAAGGTGGGCTACGTTTTGCATTTTATTTAGTACAGTGCAAGTCCATAATTCATGAGGGGTCACAACTCTTCCTGTGCCTGTTGCAGGTAAGGAAAATGTGAGACAAAAACTTCCCTGTTTAAGGCACTCTCTAACCAGAAGAAAGAAGTATTTGGGCAAAAGCCAGAATTTTTAAGAATATCTCTTCCAAAGACTGTTGTTAATATTTCCTCAAGGCACCATGGTCATTACTGAGTTAGGCTTTTCGTCCTTCTGCCAGGGAAGAAACCTCCAGTCTCCAAAGTGACATATCTAAGTCAGTTCCCTCTTCATGCCAAATTGAAATCCCCAATTACACAATCTGCAAACTCTAAATTACCGTACTGAGAATAACCAAGGTATCTTGAAATCCCCAATTACACAATCTGCAAACTTTAAATATAATTACTGCACTGAGAATAACCAAGGTATTCTGATACCCAGCACTACTGTTGGCTCCCCTACAGCTGATTACCTCTAGGATGCAGCATATGCTCTGTGTGCAGCATAAACACTTAGGTGCTCTTCCATATGGTATCTTGGGTGTTCCTGGAAGCTCTGAGACCTTTACTCTCATTGTATGGGCTTTGGAAATTAAGCTATTGCTGTTTTTGTCCAGAAGGACAGTCCATAACTTGAAGTAAAACCTGATCATGTCTGCATTTTAGACTAAGAACTTCATTCAGATGGGCTGATACATGAGCATTTTGCACTCAAACCTCTGCATCCTGTCACACCTGCGCAGCCAGTCAGCACTCACTGGATGCTCACCAACTTCCTCTACATCTTCTGAGGATAAGGGATGCTAATTCAGGAGCAGTGCCAAGCCCTTCTGCTGACCCTGGGGTCACAGAAGTTCATGTTTCACTGTTCTTCATCTGGTGCCAATGTCTCCTTATAGCTGAAGATAAAATTTACAGCAGTTGCAACTGTGGTGCAAAGTTTCACAAATGCCTTGAGTTAGTTTCTTGAGTTATTGCATCAGACACAACAATATGGAGCTGCAGGAAAATTAGCAGACCTCTCTTCAGATCAGGAAACAGAGCAGACAGCTGCTTGCTTGTTCCTGAGCACCATTAATGCACTAACAGAGGGTCCTGGAATTACCTACCTCTAAGTCCTCAGTGACAAAGCAGTCCAGTTTAAGTAGAAAGTATCAGCTGAGATGTTCAGATTTGACAAGAAATTTCTTGCTTTCATACACCCAACATAAATACAACTTTACAATGTATACATAAATCTAACTCTAATGAACATTTTGTCTGTTAATTCCATCCATGTACATTCATGTCCTTGCCATTAATACATTCGATTGGCAAACAAAGAATTTATTAGAGGAGAACCTTGCCAGCTGAAAAAAGTATTTTGCTTGTCTTGGTGTTGCAAAGCAGTTTTATTTGTACTTTCAAAGACATTTGAGCAAAAAAGTGTAGATCTCCACAAGTTAAATTTAATTTTATAGTCAGTGTCCTTGCTTGCAGTCTAACACTGCACTCATTAGTTTCAGTGTCTGTAATTAAAAATTGGAGGGAATATGCACAGAATATTCTGAACTTTCCTTGATGAGTCCTGAACACTGATTATTATATTTTCTTCCTTGAGCCAGCTCTTGCAAGCTCTCAGAGGAATATATAATATACACAAGATAGCTCACCTACTTTTGGGTGCATAAAATAAGCAGGATGGCTTCTGCTGCACTGTTGGAAACAAAAAGGTTTAATAAAAGGCAAAATAACAAACAGAAAAAAAATGAGCCAGGTACAAGAGGTCTTGCTCCTAGTAAAACACCTCACAAAAGCCCTTAGTTCCTTTGTTCTCTTCTTTTTCTACCCAGTTAGTCAGGCGGGACTTTTTGGCTTCTATCCAATTTCCTGGCCTTAAGTTTGAGGTGAAGTCTCTGAAGTCCTGTGAAGTGGCTTTTTCACATAATCGATGAGAGAAACTTAACTTCTAAGCTTATTTCCTTTTTAGGGGGGCAAAAAATAGTTTTGTCACTCGACAACAAGGAGTACACTCCCACAACTGATCAGTTGCAGGTTCACAGAAATGGCTTTTCCTGTGCTTTGTTTTGCCTAATGTCAGATTTTGTCTGAAAGCCTTTTTTAGCTTAACACATTCATTGATGTTCATAACAGCTGTATTGGCATGGCAGAGATATATAGGTAGCATTTCAGAGTCCTGTGTCTCTACCTGAGAGTTCAGTGTCTCTACCTGAGAGTTCAGTGTTGCTTCAGAGTTAATTTTGTTGTGTCCAGCAAAAACAGAAGAGCTCAGAGGGGGTGTGCAAATGAGACAGAATTTGCAATGAGACAGAGTGTTCAGAGCTGGGTACAAGGAGGCTGAAAGTGGGTGGTGGTGGAGGTGAACAGACAAAGAGGCCGACATTGTCAGTAGAGGCTTTTCAGTACACATTGACCAGTTACGAGCTATTAGACTCATGCTGGGGTATGCCACATTTGTCTGTTGGTTTGAATGACTTCTGTTACTTCTGGACAAACAGCTTTGTAACTGTCCTGACTGTGAGATGTCCAAGGGGGATGGGATGACAGGTGTGATTTAGGTTGAGCTGCAGTAGCCAGGCTTTAACTGGTCCGGGAACAAGGTGCAAGAGCAGGTGCATGGACCACATTTAATTCTCCTCTCCTTGGGTAACTCAACCATCATGCTCCTGGGAAAGGACCCTGCTGTGGTGGATTGCATCTGGGAACCCAATGTCCTAAGGTTTAACCAGCTGACTGCAGAAGTGGTGAAAGAAGCCTCCAAATGCCTGACTCATTAAGTACTGCGTATGGTGCCCTGCTGATGAACTGGCTGAGCACCTCTGATGATGAGCAAACAGAGGAAACAAAGGTGACCTGACACTGGACCTGGGAGAAAGGAGCTTGGTTTGCATGTTCAATCAATCATCTCCCTATGTTGTTCCACTGATAGTAAACTGTGCAAGAGAAATCCTGTCAGGGTCCTCAGATTGACTGCTGAGGCAAAGGACTCAGGTGTGAAAAGCTTCATCAGCTGAGACAAATGTTAATCTCCATACTCTCAGGCAGACTGCTCAGAGGAAGTTTGTCTGGTCCTGACGTGAGACAAGGTACACACTGCCTCATCTGGGTTCTGCATGCAGCTGTAGGCCCAGGATACGCACACACCCACATGCATACACATATCAAACACAGTTAATGGAAGATAACAGAAAAGCCTAATGAGCTTTCCACATCTTCTCTTGAAAGCACCTACGTTTTTTAAAAGAAATTCCCTTTTTTAATGGAAAAATTTACAAAGATTTCTTGTATCAAGCTCTAGGTTTCCATGTAAGTTCAAGGTAATGATATTTGCCAGCTGTGTAGTTGCAATATCTACAGAGGAACATTGAAGATCTATGTTAGTTTGGGACTCACAAAAAGTAATTCATTATGCATAATGGTGATGTTGGCAGTGCATGCCAAATGGTTAAATCTAATGTAGCATACAGTTCCATTAAGGCACAACAAAATTAATCTATCCCTTCCCACCAGGAGGTTTAAACAAAAGCAATGGGGAAGGAGATGCATGGAAAAAACAGCAATTCATTAATGATACGAAGACATAGAAAATAATTAGGCTTATAACAATAGATTAGAGGACTAAATTAACCCTTTTACTTTCTCTCCAATATACACAAGTCAGAACCCTAACACTGGGTGTTATGTAAATGAAACTTTGTCTTCCAATTTTCTTCCAGGGAGGAGATGAACAAGAAGATCAAAATGAAGCCACTAGTTCCTTTGAATAACTTTATTCTGGTTTGCAGAAACTGCCCATGGTGACTATTTGCATTCAAAGCCACACTTTGGATCTCCAATGGGAAATTCCAAATGAATGAGTTAACTCAAAGAATAAAAGAGTTGTCATTAAACTGGTGTACAATTATTTGTGTAATTAATAATACTGAATCTAAGGGACCAACCTAAATTAATGGAGATATAGAGCTTTCTGTTGCCTTATAGGATATGCCAGTTAAAAGGCACCATTTTCTTTCTTATATAAAAGTCCTGTTTCCCCAGTAACACAGGTGTGTATTTTAAACCACTCTGTGCCTTAACAGATGCTGTTTACTTTAAGGTGTAAAGGAAAGACAAGTGTTTCAAAATACACTATATTCGTTCAGGATAAGAAATAACCCAGATGCACAGATCTTTGAATAAGTAAAGTAATCAAGAACATTCCTGGCCTTCTGTACTTCTTTTTTTTTTTTTTTAATTTAGCTGAAAACAACAAGGAACTTCCCCTCTATTTTCTGCTTAAAGTTCTCAGCTCTATTCTGGAGGAAAGAAACTCTAAACACCCAGCAATACTTAGGGGATGAGGTGAATTCAGGGCACAGGGTAGTTTTGGGAGAAGCTCTGCAGTGACTGCAACTCTGAGGAGCACAGGATTCCCATCCCTAGAGCTCACTCCAACTTCACCTCTGTGGGCCAGGAGTGCGGTGTGCCTACAGCATTGCCTGGATGTGAGCCATGAGTCACGGATTTAGCTTTTTATCCCACTGAGTACCCAAAGCTGGAGCACTGGAGTGTGTTGAAACTCACGTGAGACTCTACGGGACTAGTGTAGATTGTACACAATCAAGTGTATTCACAACATCAAAAGCCTCAGTTGATATGCTGAGAACCTGGCACTTCCCTTTCCAAAATGACTCTGCAAGCACCTAGAATGGGAGACAAGGTTGGCAGGCAGCAGGAACATCACAAGAGGTAGTCTTGCAGGCAACATGCATCTAGGACCGTACGGGAAACATATCATAACCAAAATTGGCAGCAAGTCCATCTCCCAAAATGGAATTACGATTCATAAGGCCTCAGGCAAGCAGCTGCAACAGCAGGACAGGTGACTGCACCCAGCACCCCACCACAGTGGAACCAATGCAGTAGTGCATGGCATACCTGAATTCAGGTAGATAGTAAGTATCTAAGGCTGGTAAGTATCTAAAATTAAGCACTGCCACTGTCTTTTTTTAAAGTATTACTGTTAGTGGTAGCTGAAGAAGGAGGGTATGGGGAGCTATTTAAGCAGCTTTGGTCCAAGCTAGCTGAAGCTCATTATCTTGTTCAGGGGATCCTCTTGCTCTGTTTTGCTCATGCCTGTTTCCAATGCTCAGTGTGTTGCTCCAATGAATTTCTGCACAGGGAAATGGCACAAAGATGGGGAAAAGCAATGATCTTGGTCCAGACTGGGGTAAGCTGAAATCTTCTCTTTGAGTTGTTTGTTCCACTTCAGGATTTCCCTTCTATCATCTACAACCATAAACATTTTAGGGCTCTGATTCTCCTCAATCCAGTGTCCTTGTACCTTCACTGACTTCAAAGGAAACATTTACCTTAAAGTGACTACAATTTGATGTTTGAGGTAGGAGGCAAAGACATACTGATTTTGTTATTGGCAGTGTTATCTTGGAAGGCAGTGACACACCTCCCCTGAGTGCAGCGCAACAGGTATTGTCATTGTTTAGTGCATCTCTCTTAGTATAAGTGGTGCATCTCTCTCTCTGTCCTGTCCATCCTTTTATCAAGCTGCCTAAATGAGGAATACCCATACACCTGATGAATTTGCTTCAGAGTTAGCTGACAAGAGTGAAAATGAATGGACTCCAATGTAATTCATTAGGTATTACATTAGGGCCATGTGTTTTATGGGGTTGGTGGTCAGAGACAGGGATGACACACACGCCTCAAAGCTTCATGTGACAAGCAGCCTGTTTTATTGACCAAACCTAGTACATATAGGGAACTTGAAACACCCCAGTCTCAACTGCTGATTGGTCTGATCCCCACACAGCCCAGCTTCTGAACAGTGAGATGTCTGCAGTTTAGGGTGGAACGTAATAGGTGAAGTCCTTGTGTAGATTTAAATCCAACCTATCCTTGCCCACCCAGGGACTGTAATGCTACATATAGGTACACACTTTGTTCATTGATTAAGTAGATATTTAAAGTAGATGTGAAAACAATATTTTTATTTTATATTTATTGAGTGATGGTGGCATGTCACTAAACTGGATCTGTGTCCTCTGCATAACTAATTAATCTACAGGGCACTCCAAAGCTGGTGACTGGAAAATTCAAGAATCTAGAGATAAATATTGCTAGGTCATAGGCAGCAGCCAGAAGTCCTCTTCATCTGGAAAACTATTTGACTATTCTTCATTTTTAAGGTACAGCTCATCTAAACCTCTTAATTGCAAAGATTTGCCAAGATGTGCATGATATATCATAGATAATAGAAAATAATAGTCTTACAGAGATGACTCAAGGGCTCCTGAGGTAATAGAAGCCTAGAGGTGAACACTGGTGCAAAATCTCAGAAAGATTAAAGAGCATTCCTCTAAAAAGGCTGCATAGATGACAGCTCAGCTGAAGTGCCGCTACTCCGGTGGGTACAGTTGTGGGTAACAAACAGGAGAAGCTGGAAGTCACTGTGCTGCTAAAAGGATATGAACCAGTTGCCATCTCTGAAAGATGGTGGGATGACTCTCATGATGAGTGTGGCTACCGATGGCTACAGCTCTTCAGAAGGGACAGGCAGGGCTCTCTGTGGGTTGCCCTCTACATAAGAAATGAATGGAATGTGAAAGGGCTCTCTCTGAAGAACAGCTGCAAACAGGTTGAGAATTTTTTGGTGAGAATCAGAAAATGACATAGCAGAAGGAACCTTTTGGATTATGCCTATTACAGGCCTCCTGATCACTGAGAGCCTATTGACTACAAAATCTTCTTGCTCCAGCTGTGGGAGGCATCATGCTCACAGGACCTTGTTCTGCTGGAGAGCTTCAACCCCCAACATCTCTGGTGGCCTGTAGGCAATCCAGGGGACTGCTGGAATGCACGGAGAATAACTTCTTAAGCCAGGTAATTGACAGCCCTGACAGAAGGGATCTGTTACTGGACCTGATGGTCACCAGTGCAAATGACCTCATGGGTGACATTGAGGTAGGAGGCAACCAAATCTGCAGTAAAAATGCAGTGCCTGGGTGTAGTGTCTGCATGAGTAGACAAGTGAAGAGCTATGGATGATTATCTGGATTTTTCTAATGTCTTTGACATGGTCCCACCCAATGTTCTGAACTCCAAACTGGATGGATACAGATTATATGGGTGGACTTTTTGGTGTATAAGGAACTGGATCTATGGACAGAGTCAGAGAGTTTTGAAAAATATGCATTCAAATGAAGATCAGTGACAAGTGGTATCCCTCAGGGATCTATACTGGATCCTACTGGAACCAGCATTGTTTAATATTTTCGTCAGTGACACTGTGGGATTGAGTGCACCCTCAGCAGATTTGCAGATGACCCCAAGAACAGTTGTGCTGTTGGTACACCTGAAGGATGGGATGTCATCCAGAGGGACCTGGACAAGCTGGAGAAGTGGCCCATGAGATACTCTTAAGTTTTAATAAGGCCAAGAACCGGGTCCTGCGCCTGGGTAGGAGCAATCCCAGTATCAATATAGCTGGGGATTGAAGGGATTGAGAGCAGCCCTGCCAAGAAGGTCTTGGGGGTGCTGTGGGATGAAAAGCTGGACGTGACTGGCAACACTCACTCACAGCCCAGACAGCCAGCTATATCCTGGGCTGAATCCAAAGACTGAGTAGGTTGAGGGAGAGGATTCTGCCTCTCTCCTCTGCTCTGGTGAGATCCCACTGGGAGTGTTGAATCCAGCTCTGTGGTCCTCAGCACAGGAAGGACATCAGCTTGCTGGAGCCAAGTCCAAAGGAGGCCACAAAAATGATCAGAGGGCTGGAGCACCTCGCCTGTGTAGAAGGACTGAGAGAGTTGGGGCAGTTCACCCTGAAGA
The DNA here is from genome assembly GCF_014805655.1 of Passer montanus. Taxonomy (NCBI): domain Eukaryota; kingdom Metazoa; phylum Chordata; class Aves; order Passeriformes; family Passeridae; genus Passer; species Passer montanus. Next base: position 9,927,005 of record NW_024366815.1, on the reverse strand, counting down.
GAAAACATTCCAGAGAGACCTTAATTCCCCAGTATTTAAAGAGGCTTTATAAGAAAGATGGGTACAGAATTTTAGCAGGGTCAATTGCAACAGGAAAAGAAGCAATGGTTTTAAACCAAAACAGGGTAGATTCAGACTAGATATAAGGAATAATTTTTTTTACAGTGAGGGTGGTGAAACATTGGAATAGGCTGACCAGAGAGGTGGTAGGTGCCCCATTTCTTGGTCTCATTCGAAGTCATATTGGAAAGGACTCTGAACCACCTCAACTACTTGAAGATATCCCATAATAGAAGACATCAGTTTCTGGGGCACAGGATTAGACATGCTTTAAAGATCCCTTCCAAACTAAAGTGTTCTATGAGTCTATGAATTTAAGGTTTCACACAACTTTGGATGTCCACTTCCTCCTCTACAGCAGTGACCTTTTCTGCTGCTTTTGCTGCTTCATGTCTCATATCTCATAACAACAGCAGTGACCTTTTCTGCTGCTTTTGCTGCTTCATGTCTCATATCCTGGCACTGGTGTCTGTTAATCTCAGCTCCTCATCACAGCTGTTCCATTCTCCTCTCAGTGCTGATCCTAGCATGGCAGTGGTTTGATTATTGAGTTCATCAGGAGTAGGACTGCATGCATTACCAGTCACAGCTCTGTCCTTCTTTGTTCATGCATCAGCAAAGTCCTGGTCCCTGTGCTGGTGATTTCCAGAGTACAGCCAGCTTCTCACTAAACTCCAATGTTTGGTCATGTCTCTAAGTAAAGAAGAAAAGTGAAATATGGAAAGCAGCATTTCTTTGGAAACTTCTGAATTTCCACTTTCACATATCATTAACAGAGAAAAGAAAAAACAACCCAGACTAGCTGTCAGATTCACTTGAGTTTTCAAGGTCAAGACTTAGGGAAGACAGTTATATTTGTACATTGAGCAAATAATATCTAGGACCTAGTGGGACAAGACAAATTTGGCAGCCAGCAATGTTGTTCTCAGAGTACCACTTTGGAAAAAATCCTTGTGAGATGAGTCCCCAGCCAAAAAAGGTGTAGCTCTAACAGCTGAGCAGACACCAACAAGCTGAGAAGAGCTTGTTGACCTCCTTCCCCATGACTGGCCTTTCCTGGAGCCAAAACAGTGTGATGTAGTTTGCAGCACATAATGGACTGTTTGTCATGCTGACCCAGAGCTGGAGTATCCACCAAGGAAATCTGGTGTGCCTTTTTCATTGCAAGGCTAGGAAACAAGTGGGAAACTTGTGGAGAATATCCAATCTGAGATATCTGGGAGTCTTTGGAGGCTACTGTAGACTCTCTGCTTGCTCTGTAAAGTAAAGGAGCCAGACGCTGAGATTGTGTTCCTAAATCTACTTAAAATTATAAATCACCAGCTGACAGATGATTACAGTGTACAGCCTTTCTTCCATCAAACTAATGGAACTTTTAAAATTAATTAATAGGACTCTGAAAAATTCCCAGAGCCTTGTTTTATTTTCAAATTAACACAATTTTCAATGAGATGGTAGATCTAGGCTTAAATGCTGCCATGAGTTATACACACATATCCCTACTGCACACATTTCCCTGCTAAATGACGCCCGAGTATGATGACATGCAAGCATCTGCATGTTCCCTCTTTGTAAAATGGAAAAAATTCTGCAAAAATAGACATTTTTTATCTCTTCAGATAAAAGATTCCACTTCAAACTGTTTTATATTTATTGTTTATATAGTTATTTTAGGTATTTGCATTCTCAACAGTTACTTAAAAGCTGCACTTGCCAAAACCCATCAATTATTGCTTTAGTCACAACTTGCACATTCACTGAGATAGTAGCAGAGAAAGAAATTTTAAACTCATTTGGATGTCAGAATTTCACAGTAGAAACCTGTCTCTGTGGATATCAGTGTCACCCTTTCAAAGAATACTGTGTGAGGTTGTTTGAAAGAAACTGCTCCTGGGTGAGCAGTTGGACAAGAGAGGATAATGGTAGGTGTCAGGGAGTCTGGCTGGTGGCAGGAAGAGGATATTGAAGAAAAACGGGGCTGGCACTAAGGAAAATGAGATAAGAAAATATATCTCAAGTGAGTGTCATGGCACATGGGTGGCTGGAGTAAACTCAAAAAAGAGCCTTGTGTTACTTTACTTGCAGCCTGTGGTGTAAAGGTACCTATGTTGTTGGCCAACACCCAGAAGACCACACAAGTGGAGTTCCTGCTCTTTGAACACTTTGAGAAGTGGTGGATCAGGGAAAACCATTGTTTCAGACAGAAACACGCAGCCTGAACTGAGGGGTGGAGGCTGATCTGCACACAAAAGGTGCATGGGGCCCTTTCTGGTCCACTTACAGAACACTGGGCCAGGAACAGGCCACTGCCTCACCATCTGCTGCTCAGCATAGGAGTGGAAGGGTAAACCCTCCTGGAAATGGTACAAATCCCACAAAGCTGACACCAGTGATGGGATGCCAGTGGTGTATATGAGACCATAAAGGAATCTAGAGGTGATGACTCCTTTCTACATAGATATCTTTAACTTGTTTCAGTAACCTTTAGTCCGAAATTTATAGGAAATTTCTTTCACACCATCATGATTAGTTTCTCTCTGCATTCCCCTGTCATTTTAACTTCATGCTCTTTTTGGATTGCAGTATCAATTCAGGAAATAAACACTAATTTAAAAAAGTGGGGGGAAGTGTGGTTATACCCATGTTTCTTAAAACTATTAATTCTTCAAAGTAAAGTACAGGGATAGTCTGTCTCAGGTTAGATCTAGAGCTAATGGGAAATTGAGAGGCAGAGCAACTCTTCAGCAGGCTGCAAAGTCTCCCAGTCAGTAGCAGCCCTGCTTGGGTTGCCTGTTTGACATACTTGCCCTCTTTACTGCCATCCTGAAAACACCATACAGACCAAAACCCCCAACTCTCTCTATTTTGCTTTGTTTTCTAGCTGGAGAGTGTATCTGAAAGCTACCCCTAATAGCCTTTCTTTTGGTGAAGGTAAGGGACCATGCTGGGCCAGAAGAACAGTTAAATGAATGGAATGTGTGAAGAGCTGTAGGAGATAACAGTAGATCATATAGATATATGACTATGCTTACTAAGATGCTTACACATTTGAAACTGTAAACAATACTCATAGTTTTAAAATATGATCTTAGGAGGAAAAAAAGCCTTTCTAGACTGACCTCCAACTAGCAACCAGGACCCAAACCATACACATGAAGAAGCTGGGAGCCAGGCACTATTTGGGTAGCAGCGTGAAATAATGCAACTCAACCAGGTAAAATGATTCTTTGTCCTCAAGGATAGAGTTCTGTGGATGTGGGTCAGGGAAGTGCTGTATTTACCACCATGAATAAATAAAATTCACAAACCTAAAAGTTGTAAAGATATGCTTCTTTTACTTTATATTTTACCACATCTTTTATTGCTTTCCCATTTTTACTGGCTGAAATGCTCCCACAAAGAGAAGAAAATGTTGGTCAGAGCAAGAAAAGTAGGGTTCATGTTTTTCTCCACTGTAGTATAAAGAATATGTCCATCTCCTCAACACAATTTCTTACATGGTCAATGTCTGCTTATATTTTCAAGTTAGAAAAGAAGCCAGAAGCAGACACACAGTACAAATCAACATCTGACTCTGTGGCTGGTGCTGTAAGAAAGGTTTTGGCTTTTATGACAACGGATTGTGCTTTAATGATTGTAATCTGATAGAGAAGGTTGGGATAATTCCATTTAAAAAGGGCAAGAGAATCTTTGGCAGCAGGCTGGTCAGTTTGGTGAGACAGGCTTTAAAATGAAGGACTCAGGTGATGAGGTCCAAAGTGTCAATGCTTGTGCCATTGCTTCTGGGCAGTAGGTCATTTCAACCAGTGCGGTGACAGATGTTCCTTGACTGCTTCTCAAGATGAGAATCATAGGGCTAACCACATCAAAGGTGTGTGTGGTTATGATGAATTCTCTAAAACCCTTTTCTGGGGAAGCTGGATGCTTGATTACCTTTCTGAGGTGCCCGTACATAAAAATGCACACAGCATGGGGAATGAACAGCAAGAACTAGAAATGTCTATGTGCAGTAGCAGGGCCACAATCTCATTGCAATTAGACATGGTGAGATAGCTCACATGATTACAATGTTGTCATGGGTGGCTATGTACTTTTTAGAAAGGACAGGTCAGTGAGGTGTGGTTCTGGAATTGCTCTTGGTGTGAGAGAGCATCTGGAATGTATCAAGCTCTACTCAGGCATAGACAAATGAGTTTAGAGCTTGTGAGTGAGAGCTAAGGGGCAGGCTAATACAGGTGACACTATATAGTGAGTGTTAAATACAGGCCACCTGATCAGGATGAAGTTGATGGGGCTTTCTCACAATCACAGGTCCTGGTTTTCTTGGGGAACTTAAACCCCCCTGATATTGGTTGGAGAGACAACACATCTCAGTGCACAAATCCAAGAAGTTTCTGCAGATCACGGAAGCTGACTTTTTGATGTAGGTGGTGGAGGAACCAACAAGGAAAGGTGTGTTGCTGGACCTTGTACTAACAAACCAGGAGGGACTGGTTGAAGATGTGAATGTTGGGAGCAGACCTGACTGCAGACACCATGAGACAGTGGAACTTGGGACCCTGCATAGAGGAAGCAAAGCACTAAGCAGGATTAGAACTCCGAACTCCCTGACAGCTTCAACCTCTTCAAAGACCTATTTAGATGAATTCCATCATTTAGGACCCTAGAAGATAAGGGAGTCCAAGAGAGCTGGTCAATATTAAACATCGCTTCCTCCAAGTTCACAAAGATGATGAGAGGTCTGGAGCATCTCTCTTATGAGGAGAGACTGAGAGAGCTGGGCCTGTTTAGTCTAGAGAAGAGAAGACTGAGAGGGGATCTCATCAACACATATAAATATCTGAAAGGTGGGTGCCGAGAGCAAGGGCCAGACTTTTCAGTGGTGCCCAGATACTGGACAAGGAGCAATGGTCATAAACAAAACCACAAGAAGTTCCACCTCAACTCGAGGAAGAACTTTATGTTAAGGGTGGCAGAGCACTAGAACAGGCAGCCCAAGGAGGTCACAGAGTCTCCCTTTCTGGAGACAATCAAAACTCAGCTGGACATGTTCCTGTGCTGCCTGCTCTGGGTGATCCTTCCTTGGTAGTGCAGTTGGACAAGATGATCTCCAGGGGTCCTTTCCAACCCTAATGATTCTCTGATTCTGGGATTCAGGGATTCAGGATTAAGGCTCGTGTCTTGTGACCAGCACTCGGATAGTACAAGTGTTCAATTAGATGTGAGGCATCTTGTAACAGAGGTCAGCATTGCAGAATGTTCAGGAAAAAATAAAGAGGCCACTTGCAAGAAAATACAATTTGAAAACAATTTCCCTCTCCCATTACTTTTGACAGACTGGCAAGCAGGAAGAAGTAAATGGGTAGTAGGCAAGCCTTAACGTCCCTTCAAGGAATTTAGAGCCATCAAATGATATTGTCCTTTTATTTTACAAATAAGGCACTTCAGAAATTAACTTCATTTAAACTCCGTGTTTGGAGTTTGGTTGCTGCATAATTATAGTGTGAGGTTATGGTTACTGTTGCTGCAAGGAATGTAAATAAATGCAGATTTGCTCAAAAACATCAGTGCTAGTAGAAATGGGCAGGAGAGAGTTCCCACTCCTGTACAGCCATTGCTGTACACGGACTGATCTTGTAAGAAGTAAGAAATTACCCAGGTTTTTTGACACCACTGACATACCCGACAGGCAGCAAGAGAAGATGGGCTGACACAGTCATCTTTGATTTAGTGGCAGATAATTCCCCATGATTTCAGTGGATATAGTTCTTTGCTAGAACTCATCGGATAGAAGAATGTTTTTTTAAAATGGTTTCAAAGACTGCTGTTTCATTTAGCTAGCCCACTTCAATAACTCTTATAGCTACTGTTCAAATTACTGCAATTTTCTGATAAATTCAATAAGGAGTCCTGAGACTAAGAGCTGCAAATGACAAAGGAGTGCTCCTGGGGTCATTCTGACTTGTAGCCAAACACAGAACTTCACTTATGAACCTATCTCATGGTGCATCACCCAACAGGGCTTTCTGCCCCACTCCTCCTCCAGGAGCTTGCTGACCATTCGTGGTGGAGACCTTCAGGACACCAAACAGAATGAGCTGGTAGGCAGAGGATTTTTAGGATTTTTCTTATTACAGACTCAAGCATGTTGACCACAAAATTCAGGATGAGCAAAGGAGCTACAAAAAGTAACATCAGCCATAACTCCCTTTGTTTCATCAAATCTTTCATCTGAAAGAAGGAAGCCTAGGGGAGGCCAGAGAGGGTGTAGACCCATCAACACCCTGAGCTGAGGCTCATCCCATGATAGCATGGCTCTCTCAGTCTTCCCAACAGCTACACAGAGAGCAGAACCATGGTGCAGAGCAGGACTAGAGTTGTTCTTGCAATACAAATGCAAGTCTGTATAGACATGCTCTACGTACTGGGGGTCTCTTCATTACAGCTTTCTCTGCAATTATTGAGGAGCAAGATAAAAGATAAAAAATCATCTGTGTCATTAAAATTGACCATGTTGTTGGATAGATATGGTTCCAAAGATAGTGTCCAACAACAATAAAAAAAATGACACTGCTACCTCATATTCTGGACTATCTTTTCTTTTCTGAAGGGCAGTGCTGCAGGCTGCTGCACAGAGATTTACTCTGGGTAGCACCTTAGTGTTGTTACTGTTGGAACATTTGCAAGCCCTTGGGAATTCCTGCTTGTTACTAGTAAACATTGCAGCAACAATCAAGGAGTAGACTGAAAAAGGACTGAGTCGGTCGCAAATGATTCAAAATCTGTGGGTTTTTTCCATATAACAATCACCATAGCCAACTAAGAATAAAGATAAGAATAGCATCACCTGGGAGTTGAATCATAGCAATTTACTAGACTGTTTTGTGAGGAACGTGAAGGACAAAGGCATCAGAGAAATAGGTTTATCTAATGTTAATACAAAGTGGCAGCTCCCCACAGATTTTAAAATTAAGCTGGAAAGGGTTCATTGCTTTTTTTCCTTTGTTCTGTCATCACTACCTTTTATTCTCCACTTTTTATTTTATTTGGACATCCTTTCTCCAGGCTCTACAAGGAGATCCAGAAGTGATCGCCACTGCTTTCCTTGCAGTGCAGCCTAATCAGATATGTGACCCAGAACTGCAGACCCGAGGTCATCCCTACAAGATATTAACGTCATTCTCAGGATCACACTTTTTGTAAGATCTCCGTTTCAGTTAAGAAGGGCATCTTGGAACTGCGCCGGTTCCACATCCCGTCTAGCAAGCAGTATGGTGCACACACCACAGCACTTCCACCACCATTCTCCTGCTCTCCTGATCTCATTTTGGTACACACAGCACGTACCAAGCCAAGTGGTCTCAAATTCACTGATGGCCTGCAGCCTTTTCAAGTGAGAAGGGAAAATCTGCAATCCTCTGTGTAAATCAGAGAAATTCTTAGCTCTGCGTGGTGTGAAATCTGCTGCCCTTACCATTTTGGTTCAACTTGTAGCTTTTCCACATTTATAAATCTGCACTGTGAAATTAAGCTATGAGAACATACTACACAGACTCCAGTGAAAAAGTAGTCAGTGCAGAACTTGGCTGCACTAGAAAAATACATGTTTCTTGCCAATAGTGTGGCATTGCATAGAGCTTTACAGAGGACAGATCTGAATCTTTTCCTCCCAAAAATACTGAGGTGTGAGATCCAAAGGCTTTTCTTTATAAGAACTAAACCCACATACAAATTAGGTATTAAGCCTTAGATTACCTCTTATTTCTGATGGGCTGCTGATTTAGCAGGCTTTTTCACTCCTAGTATACATCATCATGATCTGTCCTCTGTTTCTACCTAGGCCTTTACTGTGTTACATTTATGCTCTAAGAGTATAATTACTAGCAGGGCTGCCTTAGATACATACATGGAAATATGTAGTACAAAACACATCTAAGAAGCAGAAAGGAGAATACAAGGATGTCATTCATCCAAACTAAAGCTGGTTACAGTGACCTACTCAATTTCTCAACCTAATACATGAAAAATGGCAATAGAAAGCTGAAAAAGCAGGTAAAGGATTTTGGCATGTATAGAGCCAAATGCAAAATATGATGTTTAACAATGCATCTGGCATTTACAGAAAGATGCCCTCCACAAGATGTATATCTATGGAGCTGTGCGGGCAGCTTTTAATCAGGATTTTTAATGCTTCAGATGTGTGTACAGTCATTGGTGCCAGCTCAGCTCTGGCCTCTACAGCAACAGGGCACTTCAGTATGCTAGAAAGGAAGCAAAGAAAATCAAATTTCATTGCAAATGCTTTGGGCACAAAACATTGCTTTACCATTAGCAAATAGGCATACCCTGTTCCCAAACTTGTGTTTGACATTTTGGATTGATAAAGAAGTGATAAAAACTTGATAAATTCATAAAAACTTAAGTGATACCTGCAAGGCACAATTTAGAAAACTTTTTTCCTCTAATTTTATTATGTTTTAAAGTATATTCTAGAGTTCCTCTGTCTTGCTTGAAGAAGGGAAGAATATATTTTTTAATTGCCATTATACAGAACACTCTGAGTTAATTTCTATGGAGAATATATCTTAAAATCATTCAATCGCTAATTACTTTTATGAGTGCAGCATTTGTCTGCAATGTTTGCAAGCAGAATATCTGAAAGCTAGAAACACATGTTTAAATTATGTCTGTTTTTCACTCTTGAATAGTAGATGTGTACTCTGTCACTGTCATGCATAAGCAGTTGATTGACAACCCAGATGGAGGAAAATTAATATCTGCTGTAAGCACGCATATCTCTGGGCTTTGAGCTTAGATGTCTAACTCCTAGAAAATTAGGTGATGCCTGTCTGGTTTTTGAGAAAGTCTCTCTCATGCAAATATGCAATATTTATTAAAAAAGAGTCTGTTACAAGCTTTATCTGGCTCCCATTGACATCGTTCAAGACGTTCACTTCAGCTGGAGCTCTATGGAAGTATTTCCAAATGACACAGCCTGTACTTTCAGAAGTAGCTGTATTCCTCTTGTTTTTACAAGTGTTTGCTGTGATGTCTAGCTAATCTCTTGTGAAGATTCTGAAGATTTATGAGTTGCCATTGTTGCTTTGTCTGCGCTCACCAAAGGTCACAGCCTCTGGAGCTCACTTATCTAAAACTTTTGCAGTGTGCATTTCTGAAATCCTGTTTATTAAGGATACTACAGCATAACAGAAACTCTGAAATAACACCAGCAGACATTGCTCTTGCCTAACTTCAGGGAATCACGTGCTCTAATTCTGCTAAAGGAAAACTAATCATATTCAGCATATGAGAGAAAGAGCTGTCTGCAGTTGGAAATGACATGATCATTTGCATTGGAGATAAAAATGAAGGGCCATTAATTTTATAGCATTAAATGAAGAGAAGTATTAGACCTGTATAATTAACTTCAATGAATACATTTCAAAGACATTTTCACAAATGTATGTAGGAAGTGCATATCTGTATATACTATTGAGGGAAAATAATTATATTCAATGTAATCTTATGCACTGTATCTGCAAATATAATATATACTTTGACAGATTTCTTGTTCATTAAAATTTGTTTATTTGCTCTGGCCCACTAATGGATGTAACATCAAAATGGCAATATTAAGATTTTGTTGCTATTATTGATCTCTAGTCATCTGTGGTCCCCTGAATATAAGTGGTGATTTTAAACTGATGTGAATTTTACAGTATTGGTCACATTGTCCAGCTCTATATCACCTTATCAGCTACTTTAAATGTACGTAACCATTTAAAATTAATATTGTAAGCTTGGTTTTAAGTTTCAGAGTTTTGGGGGGATATTATTATTTTGTATTTCTTTTATACTGGGAAGAATTTACTTTAATTGGGAGTAGGCACAACCAGCAACTAGTTGGTGGGGAGGTGCTCTAGAGAAACCAAGTGAGGTAAGCAACTACAAAAAAAAAATAATAATTAAAGAGTCTTCACATTAAAAAGAATTAAAGGAATGGGATCCTTTAACAGCTCTAACATTGGGAAGGTATGACGAAAATCCTTGGGGTGGATGTCAGAGATGTCACTGAGGTTTTTTCTAACAAGTGTACACTGAAGGTAGTACCTTGCAGAGGCACTGTGTGTGCATCCACCTCCTGATCTACCTCCACCATAGCAAACCTTCCACGCCTCATCTCCTCTACAAAGACAGTGATCCTGAAGCTGTCTCTGCTGACCTGCCTGCTGCAGTCATGCCTCTTTATTTTAAAGCAAACATCCAGTTATGTATAGTCATTCTGTCCCTGGTGGAAGAAACTCCCCTCAAATACCCATTTTTCTCCCTGGAGTCTTGCCTCCCTCCTCTCCTTTGCCTGATTTGTACTTGCTGAAGGTCACACTAAGAATGTCTGACGTGTCAGCTGCTCAGTTGAGAAGGTACAGGGGAGGGCCTGGAGCTTCAGCTTTCCTTGTGCTGCCGACCTTGGCTCCCTGCATGCCCAGCTCCTGTGAGACAGCTTGGGCTACGGTGTCCCTGCTCTCTCTAGTCTGGACCTGGGCATGGTCTACCCTCAGCGGTGGTTCCTTCCTATTTCCTTACCTGCTTGTTGTACACTATCAGTGTCTGGTTTTATGTTAGGCTACCGGAGCCACAAATGCTCCTCAATGCACATGGTGGCCTCATGTGAGGGAAAGGATTGACCTAATACTCTTCTTCTTTTATTTTGAGGAAAATAATATCCAGAAATATCTCAATCTGTAACGAAAAGACCAAAAATACTAAACAAAAATAATGCAGATCAAATGTTTACTACCAAATGTATCTACTAGCCACCACATGAAGTGATAGCACAGGATTAGGAATATACGATTTTAGAGTTTTTATACAAACTATTTATATGCCAGAACTGTATTAAAACAAAAAGGGAGAAAGAAAAGGAGAACACTATTTAAAAAATAGTGAGCAACCTGAAAGGACAGATTTGCACGCAGTTAACTGGCTGAAAATTGGTCATGAGTATTTCCATACCTGGATGTAAAACAAGGGGCTCCAAAGAGGCTGACCTCATAGGAACAGAGTGCAGAAAAAGGACAGAGAAGGAATTCTTTTGGCATGGTCTCAACAGCTCAACATAGCATAGTCACACCTGATCTGAATGAAGCTCTGTCCTGCAGCCCTCTCTTCCTCTGACTCTGCTGTGTCTCACTGCTTCCATGGGGGTCAATTACTAGAGGCCTTACTTTGCTCCAGTGTGCTTCTCCTGAGCACTTTAAAAAAAAAGGAATAGCAATTTTGTCTGCTTTTCCATTATACTCCAGATCTCAAAGATTTCTCAGTTCTACACAGGTCTTTTTATTGTGTGCTCAGAAATAAGTAAGTTGGATTTTTTTTTCATTTCACAAAGTTTGACATAGACTGCTGGCTAGCGGGAAGTGAGGATTTTGAAAGAGTAGTAGACCTCTAATAATATAGAGTTTTCAAGGCCCAGAGATCCTTTGCTTTCTTGGAGACATTTTTATCAGAAATCCCTTATTAGCTGGGTGACATTTAGGGGTTTTTTTCCACAGCAGAGATGTCATCTATATGTGTGTGGAAATCTTGTACATCACTTGACCTTTTTTTTAAATATGCTAGATTTGTGTCGAGATCTTATGGTTTTTTCCATGTTAAGCTAAAACACACGGCAAGGGACTTCTCTAGTGCTAGCAGCAATGTTGCAGATTGTTTGCATGCGCCGTACCATACTAAAGCCCAATCAACAGTCTCCACCAATATAAATGAAACTGACTTTCCAAATATGATATTCAATCAACTTCCTAACTTCTTTAAGCATTAACTCAGATGACTTTTGAATCAAAATGAAGAAATCCTCACATGTGACTTTTTATTGTATTTTCCCCCTGTTACATCTCAGAGGTGCTGAAAAGCATGTATTCCTAGTCAGCCTTCCTAGGAAGGAATGTTTCTTAGTTCCTCACATGCCAGTGCACTGTGACTGCATGAGGAGATGCTGTTTGCTGTCAAAGTGCTGGTGCATCCCATTGCATTTTTAGGTTCTGCTCTAAATAGGTAGCAATGAAGAGAAGTAGATGTGGAGGTAGAGGGAGGCAGAACAAAGAGTGCTTTGGTTTGACCTGTAAGTCTGATTCACCACGAGAGCTGGGCAAGGTAGCAATGCTAAGGGGACTGGTGGAGCAAGTCAGTGGTGTGTCTTCTGGAGCAAGTGCTCACTTCATCTTGGTGTGTTTAGGAGCTGCTTCTGTGCAAGACTCAAGTCCTGGCTGGGCTAGAATAAAATGGACTGTCAGGGTGCCTGCTCTTAACTGCTTGCTCCTTACACCTAGAAAACCAAAACTCCAGCTGTGGAATTAGACCAGGAGCTTAAAGGTGTGGACGGAAAGTTTGTTAAGACACTTTCCAGCATCTGCAAGTGGGATGATCTGTCAGTGTATGAACAGCCAGTTATTTATGTCTCATCCAGGGAAAGGACTGCTACAAGATACATTGGTGCCTGGCAGCAATATCAATTCACGTCTGTTCAAATTCCTCCCTGGGCATTCAGCCACACCAGGGTGATTGAAAACAGTGGCTCCCCAGGCATGGTCCCATCCCCTGATGGGACCAGTGATGTATCCCTACTCCTCTTGCGCTTCCAGCTCTCTAATGGGGCCCCGTTTCTCTGGCTGTTGCGTGTCTGGAGTGTCTTTGGACAGTTGATTAATGTTTGAAAAATGTTTGTAAATATTTGAAACTAATTATCAAATTGTTGGGATGAATGAGTTTTTCACAGGTGGACATTTAGTGTATATTTTTGTGTGTGTTCTTGTCTGGACACTCATTGAAGTAAATTATGCTGATGCAGCCTTGGTTGCAGAGTTTTAAAGCATGTGTCAAGTTTTCTCACTATGTTCCCTATATGAGAGAATATTTTTCAAGTAAAGGGTTCATCTACGTGCAGAAACCTATGTGCAAAATCTGGATTGAAGCCCAGAAATAGTATATTTTCTAGTGTTTCTCAAGAATTTTCTGTCCAATGGCTTCTGATTTCTGTGGTAAACTACTCACTCCATGCATATGGAAAAATGTATGTCTAAAAGAGTGATGATCTGAAGGTTTTCTTTTATCAATTACTTAATTATTTATTTACCCAGAACTGGAATAATAAAAACTGGAGTACACAGATACATATGTTCATTGTTACAACATGCCACACACATACATATTACCAAGGTAGAAAGACAAAAGGGACCCCACCCCTGCAATCTCACATAAAGACACCTTCCTCATTATAGTAATCTTCTTTCACCAAGCCTTTTCCACCATTTCTTGGAATGGGTAACATTGCAACATTGGTACATATTTTACAGCATTTAGTGGTAATTGTAAATTCTACTCTAGCTCATGCCTGTTTTCCTTAGATTGGGAAATTCTAATATTTTGCCCCTCCAAAAGCAAGCCAACACACTACTTTTTGCTGATGTAAACTCTTTAAAAATATTTTATTCTATTACACACATATTTAGTCAAGTAATTTTTATTTGTTTGCTTTTCTAATTAAATTATACTTAAGTTTCACATTCCCAGGGTTGCACTCCTGTTTCTGAGTGTGAAGCAACAGGTAGTTACAAAAACATAATCTCTTTGATCAGCTGTGAGACCAGAAGTTGTGTGTGCTTTTGAACAGAGAGGTGGACTTGTTATTACCCTGGCTGAGACTGGTCCTTGGTGCTGATTGTAACTTCCAGACAGATATTAGAAATTTATACCCTTGTTGGAAGTATCAGATCTGCCAGGAGTCTCAGCTTTTATCTCTGCAGTATTGGGATATTCACTAATTGCTCAACCTCAAGAGCCTGACCAAGCCCACCCGCTGCCAATCAAAGCTCTAGCACATCAAGTCTGTACAACACAATTATCTCTCTCCCCTGTCTCAGTCAGGTGCTATTAGAGCCTTTCAAGATTCAGGTCTCCCTATTCACCCCTTCCAATGAAAGATGTAATTCACAATAGCCAACAATTATTCAGACACAGTGTTTCAAATTCTTATAGCCCATGTATTAACTAAAATAACTAACTTCTGCATAGCAGTAACTCTGCTCATGTCCAAACCCTTCTGTTTTCAGCAAGAATTATTGAAGTGTATGTGACACCTTTCCTTGACAAAACATTTTATTCATACCCCTATCACTATGTGACTTCTGACATAGGGACAACAGCTCAGCTACTGTTGGTACTTTTTGCCCATTTCAGGAGACAACCCCATGCAACAGGAACTCATTCATTATTTGTATTCTGTTTCTCAGATTGTTTTGGGGTGTTTATCCAGATTTTTGTTTACTAGAATGGCAATACGGGACAACTTTTCCTTTCTGCATGACATTCTATAATAGAAGCAGTGAATAGTCATGGTAAACAAAACTAAGTTTACTATTTTGGTGACATTTTCCACCAAACCACGTGAAAGATAACAGGACTATGTTGTCTAAATAAGGCTTCCATGCTTGAAAGCCTTGCTCAACAAACATATTCAGCCTTTTTCAGACAACACAATGTCAAGGTTTCTACATCTGGTAATAATAGCTGTGATATGCATGATCACATTCTTGGTTGTATTGCCTTTTGTGTAGGAAAGAATAATCTGTGACATGACTACATTACTTGGCTTTATCCAAGAGTATAAACACATCTACAGTGATTTGGGATGTCATACCACGAGCCTGGTCTCATTTCACAGAATCATAGATTGGTTTGGGTTGGAAGGGACCTTAAAAATCACCCAGTTCCAAGCCCCCTGCCCTGGTCAGGGACACATTTCACTACACCAGGTTACTCAGGGCCCCATTCAACCTGGCCTTGAACACTGCCAGGGATGGGTCATCCACAATTTTACTAGGCAACCTGTTCCAGTGCATCACCACCCACACAGTAAAGAATTTTTTCCTAATATCTAATCTAGATGTGTCCTCCTCAAATTTAATTTCTTTTTTATTTCCAGCTATGTCAATGGCAATCAGAATCTGTTTTTCATTTGAGATATTTTTGAGCCCATTGATAAATAAATGAAATCTTCTGGATTTCATTTTACTGCTATTGTCAAGTGCTCTATCAAGTGCTTTTGCAATAGCCAGATCTTTCCCACTATTACATTCGAGAGGCAAATCAAAAACCTTAACAGAAAATGAAATCCCTTTAGTCTTGAATAACATCTATTTTGGCCATCGTGATGAATGTTATATAATCACTCTGCACTGACACTGACCTCTCAGAAATAAAGTTCTGAAAGCTTTTATGTGTAAGGGCTAAGCATCCTGGCCTATATAAAAGTACCAATTTCCCGTTTCTACTGATACCTATGGCATAGATGTTTAAACTCTCCAAATTAGACCTGTCAGATGTATGAGCACAGTATGATCTTTGGAGGCACCTGTGAGTAAGAGAGACTTTTGCTCAGAGTGTGACCCCATAGTTATCTCAATATTTAAGTTTGCCTTACTGTGTCTTTGATAGCCTTGATCAAAATTCCTTTTTTAGAAAAAGACTACTCTGTAAGTTTTCAGTTTTATTAGTCACCTCTTCTGCCTCTCTCCTTACCATGTTCACATCACTGTTTCTAGCACTGTGGGCACATATTCCCATCCTGTTGTTACTGAACGGCCATTGGAGAGCAGCTCGTCAGGGTGGGCAGCATAGCCCTGAGGTGGGTTACTGAAAGTCACTCCTGAATCCCCAGACTTGCAGGTCCTCCAGACTGGAATGGAAAAAGCCATGTCAGACTGATGTGGTGCTGGTCACAGTGCTGCTTTGATCAGAAGGTTAGACTAGTGGTCACCTCCCGACCAGCATTCTTTTATGTCCAGCATAACTTCATTGTCCATCCACCCTGAGCTATAATTCTGGTGAATGCGTTGCAAAGGGTTTCCTGTAAGCTAATGGTTGTGTTGTCATCCTCTCTAAGTTGAGGGCTATGCAAATCCTTTGAAGTTTTTTGAAACTGTGTTACCCTTTGGACTTATTCATTTTCAAAATGCCAAAAACATGTATATTTTGCCAGAGTGTATTTATATCAGTGCTAGTTTTTATCAATTCCAACTTTAATCCTTGTGACTCTTCTTGGCACTTGACTATTTTAGTGCTGTTTCAGATCCCCCAGGAGACACACTGTGCAGTACTCTCTGCTTCCCCACAGCTTCAGGCAGAAGTAGCCAACTACTTTTGCCTGGCAAATTCTGACTTTTTGTCATAACTTAATTCTGGGTCCTCTCTTTGCTCCCCAGATTGTCTGGCACAAGGGCCTCATGCCCAGTCAGGGGCAGAGTTAACCACTCTAGCCTGGCATCAAGATTGATCCCTTGGGGTTCAATCATTCAGAGGACTTCTGTTTTCTCGCTTTCTTCATCTTGTCTTGATCTAAAAAGTTATAACCATATGCTGAAAAATCTTACAAAAGCAAATACACTTATGCAGGGTTCAGGATTTCTTGAATTTATTTATGACATCTTCATAGTTTGCCCTCTCTGCCTGAGTTCAGTAAAGCCTGCTAAGAACATCAGCTGAGAACCACTCATTCCCAGAAATGAGTGTTAATTTACACTTTTTTTTTCTTTAATTTACCTCTTTGCTGGTGGTTACAGCTTGCAGAGACAAGGGAAAGTCCTGGTTAAACCACCTCCCCTTGTTCTTTCCACAGTCAGCAATTTCATGATTCAGTTTTTATCTGATCCCTTTTGACACTCTTCAATTTTTATGAATTTTGCATTCTAGGTAGTGGCAGGTATTGTTCAGCAGCTGGCCAGAGTGAAGGCTTCTACAAGCTTCTGCTTCATTTGGCCCAGTGAATGATGCAGGAGATGCACGGTGCATTTCAGAACCCCCCAGAGGTACTGCTTCCCACTGAAAGTACCCTTGCCAGTCAGATGTCGCTGACCTTGCCCTTTTGCCAACACCACCATGGCTGGTTGTAAGTTATTAATAAGCTGGCAACTAGAAAGGTCCCCTGACAGTCAAGCTTCTGTAGCACAAAGGAAGTCTCCAGGGATGAGACTTCTGCATCCATCCTCTATGCCTTGGAATGTTCCCTTATGAAACTTGGTTCCAAGTACTTTTGCCTTGTCCTTATGTTTAGATACTCACCTGAGTACTGAGTATCTCCCTTACTATGGCTGCAGAAATACTGTGTAAGGTCATGTTTTATGTTTGGGGTAATTTTTTTTTCTTTTTTTTTTTCCTGCAGGTATTGGTATGTTTTGCTTTTTTCCCTTTCATTTAGATGTTGAGTTATGCTGTGAATTGAGGGCTGAAAATAATCTCAAAGCCTTGTTCTGCTTCTCTGGTAGAACAATTTCTTCATAATAAGGTTTTACTTACTTTATGCATTCTTAGTTCAATCACATTTGGGTTTTTTTAAAGCCTTCTGGCTCAGGAATTTACTTTTCAGGTCTTATCTGGATGCATCTCAATTCCTAGATTTTTCCTTACCCAAATCACCATCATTGGATTTTTCCTGGCCAAAGAGCTGCAAGGTATTTCTTCTGATTGGTTACTCCTCAGCTGAATGACTGGAGTGTCCCTATAACTGGCAGAGAGTGCATGTTAATAAGACAGTGTACACTAATGGCAGCATTAGTGTATGCCGTCCTGAGGCCTCTGATGACAGCTGGACTTCATAAAAACTGCATTATTGCTCAGTAATATGTGGCACCGAGAAAAGGAAATGGGCTCACAAGCAGTGAGACTGCAAAGGCCATAGTTCCTCTGCTCTTTTTTGTTTGCATAAGACAAGGATTAATTTTGCCTAGTGGTACACTTAGATCCGGGCCAGCCTGCTGCACTGTTGAGCAAGCACACTTTTATTATTAAGTCATCCATTTTCCTTTCAAAGATATTTTTAAAAGAATTGGAAAAATAAAGTATCCAACTGTTGAGATTCTATCAAACTATAAAACACATGGACATGATTCATTAGCAGCATGACATAAATTATCTATGGAATTACATCAGAGATAATCTCAGGTCCTTATGTCATTATGGTGATTGCCTACTAGTTTTACCAGAAGCAAAATATATTTGGAAGCTTAAATTATGATTTTATAAAACATAACTGATTTACATGTTTTTATTACATGTGTCCTCTAGTTTGCGGTATATTACAGGGTAAGGTAAACAAGGTCTTCCACCTAGACCTGAGTATGCGCTATGTTAACATTCTTTTTCAAGATTTAGTTCATTATTTTTCTTAATAATGATCAACATGTTTGATCTAACTGTACCTAAGGTTCTACATTATAACAGGAAAAGGTGCTGTATAAATCAGTGAATGAAATAACTATTTCAGCATTTCTTTTATTTTATTTTTTAAGGCATACTTTAACTAGCAAAGTGCTAACAAACACGTATGAAAAAGCATATTAGGACAGTACTTTACCCTGACTATTTTAAGGCCTACCAGCAGTACTGGAAGAGCCAAAATGGCATATGTGTATTATTATACATACATCACAGTGTCTTTTTATGTGTATATAACTAAAATTAGTGATTTAAAGAAATTGCAGAAATCGCTTTATTATAACAATGGCAATTTTATTTGATGGTGATTTAAAACTGAATAATGCCTCTAAGTAATTAAATTTTAAAAAAACAACAGCTAATAATTGAGAAAAAATTCCCAGATAATTTTCTTTTTTTAGTTTTTAAGGATTAAATAACAAAGTTTGTGTGCTTTATTGCTGATTTCTACCATTAAACCAACTACATGCAAGCAGTGCTGATTGCTACATAAAGAATTACACTCCTGGGTCCTACTTGTATTCATTCTCGTTCTGCACTTTAAAAACCCATTCATCAATCACTGTGCCCGGGATGTGCGTGCTGCTTTCTGCTGGCCTGGCAGTGCAGCCCCGTGGGGTGAGGGAGGCCCTGCGAGCTGCAGGGCGTGTGTGGCTCCCTGCCCGCGCCCACAGACCGTGCGAGCGCTCGCAGCACGCCCCACGGAGCTGCAGAGAAACCCTTCATGGGCATGGGTGTAATGGCCTTCATTCCCTGCTGCCCAGAATCTCTTGTAATGTTGGAGCCTTAAACCAAACCCATCTTGTAAACGGCCACGTGAGTGTCAGCGCCGGGAGTTTTTTGCTGTGCAGCATAAGCGAAATGCTGCATAATGTAAAATGATGGCACTGTTAATCCTGTAGCACTGGTGATTCCCAGCCCCCTCTGCTATTGATACCAACATCATTGTCTCTGGCGTTAAACTTCATCAGTATGCAAAAGGAGTGTCACTGTGATGGGTGGTAACTTGGTTGGATGCACTTTCTACATTTCTGGCAAATGAGTATAATTATTTTCAGAGCTGCGGGCAACTCATGCATGTTTTATCCTCCATCTGGACCTGCATGGTACACAACAGTGATAAAAGATGATTTCTCCCCTTGGATGTTCATAGGCCATCATCGACACCGTCCTGATGAAATGGTCATGTATCCCCTAGCACTTCTATATCTGCCACAGCTTGACAACAAAATTATTTCCCTATAGTACTAAAACACTTCAAGTATTCAAGCCCTCTGTGCATATATTTGTGTTTTGAAGCATTCAGTGTTAACGTAAAGCAGTAATTCATAAACTGCCAAATTAACTATGCAGAAATCTGAGCAGGGCCTTATGAGGTCTGCAAAGCAATAGAAAAGAAAGCAAAAGCTTTTTGCTCCAAATATAGTAGTAATAATAATAATAACAACAACAACAACAATAATAATAATAATCTTCTCAAGTATCAGAGGCAGGTTTTACTCTCCCATTGTCAGTGCTTTTCAGTCCTGGACTTAGTTACTGCACACTGAAGCTAAAGCTGGGATGCTTTGAATTGAACTATTGTCACAATTACAGGTCACAACAAGCTGTGCTGTTGTTGCTCAAGCAAAAAGGGGAAATATGATCTTCCATCACTGACCATTCAAAAGGGAAAAAGATGAAGGCAAAAAGGCTAGAATACAATTTACTAAAAATAAATATTCATCTCCATGACAGAAAATAAATGAAGTCCACCCAAGCAAGAAGAATCAATATCTGTAAAGCTGAGATTGCTCACAAGAGAAGAAGGATAAAAGAGAGATCAGCTTCCTTTGTTTCTTTGTTATAAAATCATTTTAATGATTAAAATCCATCACTATGATTGCCCTCTTTAGCAAGTGTAAGCTGTCCTTACAGGCTCACCACTGATCCTCCAAGAGCCAGACACCAGGATTCATGTCACCTGTACCAAACAAAAGACACCCCTCTCACCTTTACCATAGGATCCTGATTCCCCCGAAAATAAAGTAAGGGTTAATTTTGACAGACCCCAGAAGGGGACTTGGTGTCTTCTGATTCTCCATCCACAGGGCCCAGCCCTGTCCAAGGGGCAGCCTGGTGGGGTGCAGGCAAGGTGGATGCACAGGCACTGCGCCCCTCGTGCTGTGACCATGCCAGACTGTGCTGCCTGTGCCACCACCCTGTGCAGGGCCGATGGCATCAGCACTCTTCATCATGGCTTTGCCAGGGTCACCATAGCAACAGTGTAATAGATTTGCCCCTATTCAATCCCAGAGGCCACATTGAAGTGCAGTGCAAAATTTGCTGGAGTCTGAATTCCTTTCAAGTCATGGTTCATGTGTCAGGAAACAAGTCAATGTGCGGGCAGCAGTAAACACAGGGAGAGGAAGAAACCTTTACTCTCCCATGCCACATGCTCCTGATTGCATTCAAATGTCAAGACCCTTCCATTCCCCATTTCTATCTCATTTTCTGGTTGTTAATTCACTTTTTGGATGGAGACAGCAGTGGGACCGGGCAGCAGTGGTGGGCAGAGAACAGTTTGGCAGCCCCAAGGTGACCACACTCCACTTCTGTGAAACCAGTGTGCTCCCGAGGGAAGCAACCCCATCCTGGGACATAGAGAATACCAGGAGGGGCCAGCACTGCCTCTGAGCACTGTGAAGAGCAGCTTGTAAGTGAAATCATTCTCTTGTCTCAGCTGATAGCTAAAGCAAAACTGGTTCACTGACAGATTGCTTGACTGTGGTAACAAGAACGAAACATCTCACAATCCTGACATCTGCAAGCCCTGACGAGGCAGGGGACTTCTCTATATCACTGGTTCAGCTGTGCTCCCTGACACAGCAAATATATTTATTTTATTTCAAAGATTCATGCTAATACAGTTTGTCTTGGTTTAAGAAAATTAGCTCTATTCCAGATGAAAAAAGTACATGCTTCTACAGCTTTGCTCATTATTTTTTTTACCCTCACAGTTGCTCCAGAGCTGGGGAAGCCATATATATACATATGGCTTGGAGGAGGCCAGCCAATTCTGCCTTGGATCTGCAGAGAGAAAAGGAATCCTGGGAAAAGTGTGGATGCTGTTACATTTTAAGCAAGAATCTTTCCAGTCCTCATCCAGAGGGCACATTTATTTCCATACCACGGCACTTTCTGCACCCACCCCTCACTCATGAGATGCATCCCAAGAGAAACCTGCCCAGGAGGAAAGCAGAAGGTTGACATGGTAGCAGAGCATCCCATGCTGGAACATCATGCTGCATCCTCTGTAAACCAAAGGTACCCCAAACACAGACTCACAGAGCTTCTTCGCTGATTTCCATGGAGACTGGACTGCCTGGAGTAGGTAAACTGCAACCCAGGCTCTCTGCACTGACATGGCAGAACAGATCAGAAGGAAAACCAGCATCTTCCCTGTACTTCTTTCCTGACTAGTTGATTTTTTTCTCATTTTGCTGAGCTCCTGGTATGCATGCCTGTTCTGGGAGCACCACTACTTGCAGGGTGAAACCCCCTGGAGAAGGATGGCAGTGTCAGGCTCGTGGGCTGTGGCAGTTCTGCTGGCTGCCATGCATTTGCTGCACAGCCCTCTGAAGGGGCATGTTGGTCACGCCACCACAGCCCAGTCTGACCCTCCTCACTCCTCTCTGCCAGTGACCAGTGTCCCTAGTGCAGCAAGCTGCTCCTCACTGATGGCTTCCCAGCAGGGCTTGCATGGAGCACGGAGAGACAGCACGAGCTTCTGCAATGTTATTAATTTTAAATATGATTTTGTTTTTTTGGCTGGTAGTATGGTTCCTTTTCTGTTTTATTTGTTGCTTGTCTTTCCTAGCTTGTATGCTGAAATTGGCACTTTATTTTCACTTCAATCCCAGGCTAATATCAATGCAAGTGGTGAAATAAGAACAGGAAAAAATTAAATGCTGTTGCTCCATAAGCATTTAATCCACACTGGTGATGGATTAAATTTTTCCTTATATGTCATGGAAATAATTCTTGCAAGTCTGGAGACACATAATATTATCTACAGCACCCTATTCAGACATGCAAACTAAGTTACCTCTGCTGTACTCTGAGCAAACAGGATTGGGCTAATGGTGTTTTGTGTAAATGAGGCACACGTTAGATAGAGTTCATTCAGGTTCTGTTTATCTAGTTATGATTTTTCTTTGCAAGACCTTTCAGTCTCCAGTTTCCTTGTAAAGATATCTCTTGCAGCATGTATCTAGGGGATGGGGGTAGGTCTAAAGAAGTTCGAGATTTTGCAGATGAATACTGAGGAAAATAGATACCAAGGTCAGGCTAAGAGAAAAGAAATTGATTCCAAGGGCAGCAGCACAATTGAAGAGGCCTAGTCTCCAGCAAAACATTTTCATTATCATTATTCTGCTATATCAGTTGTAATAGAAGGTAACAGGGGAGGGAAATTGTGTTGGGAACGGAACATAGCAAATTTTACTGGCAATTTATTATATATGTATTTTGATTGCTCCTATCTCACTGTTCAGCTTCTTTGCACAAAACTGCATTGTGGCAGACCCTGGTAATGGATTCCTTCCAGCAGACCCCTGCCAGTTCAGGTCATTGATCCAGACATATATGCTGGCTCAGAAGCAAGAGGCTGCACCTACAGCCTGCCATGAACATTTTCAGGAGTAAGCTATTTCACACTTTAGTGTTCTCACCATTTTGAATATATGTATAGTGCAGTGCTGTATATCAAAAAACCACCTACATAATCTGCAGATGTGACCCATTCCAGCAGGGAGGAGTGGGAGAATAGCAGCAGAGTTAACAGGTTTTTTGTTGTGGCTTCACACAAATGATTACAATATTTACAAGACACTATCACGGAATGCTACATGGAATGTATTTATATTAAGGTGCATTTCATATTGCATTAAAAATTATCAGCTTCACTTAAATCACACAGATATCTACCATATGCTAAAAAAAGGTCCTGCATGTAGCTATGTAGAAGAAATCACTTCTTTTCTGTTCACAGAAAGAGGCTGTTACATTTTCTAATCCATAAGAAAAAACTGAAATATTGAAGCAGTAGTTTTAGACATCTATAGGCCAGAAAAGAGCCTAAATTTGCACAAGGCATACAGAGTAACTTGTGGAATAACTGATTTCACCTAAACAAACATGGGAACATTTCCAATTAGATAAAAACATACTCACTTAGCAGAAGGTGGATTGCTTTGGAAAGAGATAGAGCTGTCCAGACGTTAGGTCAGAGATGAATCTAAAAACAATGTCACCAAATGGGACCAGGAGCCTCCTAGGTGTCTGTGGGTCTTATTTTACCATATCTCTTTTACACGACTTTGAACCGGTTTAGTTGCACAAAACCACTGTGGTTTTGGTGGTCATTTCAAGTCACGCAAAGATTTTTCTTGAGAAACAGAGAGAATGTGCTTAATAGGGTGGAAAAGCTCATTCCAAAAGCCAGAGAATGAGGTTTCAGGGATGCAGACCTGAGCCAGAAGGAGTGAGAAGCCTTGCCTGCTGCCAGGCATGGACTGGACTGGGGCATGGCCTCTTCTCCTCCCCAGAGTCACCCAGAGATGCACACCTCCAAGGGCTGCTGCTCAGACACTGTTCCCTCCCCCTTCTGCAGGGAGAACATCCTTGGCAAAACCCAAAGGCCTCAGGAGCCCTTCCTGACCTGATGTGAGAGATCTACACTTGTGAGAAGGGACTCACCTACAGGACCTGTGGATGGGATGTTTAAATCAATGGAGACACCATGGAGTGTTTAAATCAGCTAAGCTGGTTTCAGAGACCATCTATCAATCTTTATTCTTACCTACTCAGAAAACACTGGGTTCAAATGAAAAAAAACCCCTAACTTCATTATACAATGAGCAGAGCCCTTTGGAAGTTATCGTTCTGTCAAGGGCACTCAATAAATTGATTTAACAGTTATACATTTGTATAAATTAGATGTTTGCCACCATCTCCAGAATTACACAAAGTCCAAAGACTTTCATTACTACATAAAAGAAAATTAAAATTCTGTCTTAAAGACTCCTAATTCTTTTTTTATCTCCGTTACAGAAAGGCTATACCTGAATGCAAGACCATTTATGATTGAAGACCACTGCTTAAAACAATTTACCACTGAATTTTCCTGCACTCTACCTCAGCTTCTCATTTTGTTCTAAGTTCTGCTGAAGCTGTCTGAAGCCATGTACATTCTTTGCACAGGCTCACACTTACACACATCTCACTCACACCAGTGCTCACTCAGGGAACAGAGCTCAGCAGCTCATTGACCTTTAGGTGCTCCTTACAGAGCCAAACACAAGCAAGAGTGCTGCTGATCTTTTCCACACTTCGTGACATCAGAGCTTTTCCAGCCCTCTAAGCCTTTCTTATGTTTGAAGGTGTCCCTGAGTTTTTTACATTTCTGTCTCACCGGTGGGATGGAGAGGTGAGAACTGAGCACAGCCCTCCAGGTGAGAACATGCTCTAGTTTATGTGATTGAATTGTGGTCTCTGTTTGTCGTGGGTCCTTACACCCTGGTAGAGTTGCTGACTCTCTCTGCTGCTGAGCTAAGAGGTGTTCCACAGTGGTGGAACACCTCTGTTTGTCCACACTGGTAACTCCCAGACACTTCTACACACTTCAGAAAATTACACTCTAGGTATGTTTTCTCAACATCTGCACATAACTACAGATATCACCACACAACACTATTTGTAAGCACAACGAATGAGCTGTCTTAGGCAGAGTAAATCAGTAAATTCCTAGTAGATGTGCCCTGTAGACATGCCATTGGCATCTGAGAAATAATGTATGTGCAGAACAGACTGTTCCCTCTTACAGCTCAGACAGCAGCACTGAACCTCACCTGCCAAAACTGTGCCCCACGTTCATCCTGCTTGTCTCAGCCTGTCTTTGGCAGGTGAGTGTTCAGCCTTTCACAGTTTGGTTAACATTAATGTGACTCTTATTGCTAGAAACCTAAATCTACTTCGTCCTTGATTTAAACAAATTAATTGAGGAATGCTAGTTCTAGAGAGTGACTTGGTCCATCTTTTTTATAATTAAACAAAAAGAGCAATATCCTAAATAAAATGTTAATGGTTTGAAAGCGGGGAGGGGGGGAGAGAAGAGTTGTTTGGTTTTTGTTTGTTTTTATTTCTTGTCCAGGAGGAAAATTTCAATTTTTCAGAACAAAAAGTTATGGGAAAAAAAGATTTTTAGGACTATTGGGATACTTTTCATCTCTACTCATCATGAGTTTGCCCAAATATTCTTGCTTTAGAAGCTTTACTTTTATTGTAAATTGAAAATATAATAACATTAAATGTTCATGTCATGAAATTAAATTGTAGTTATAAAGAAATGTGGCAGCATATTTAAAACTGCAATGTGCAGATTACTCAGTTTGACCCTTTCATAGCAAATTTCATTGAAATTGACAAGTTCATGTGAGCCAATGTCATTTAAATAGTTTTGTTTTATTGTTTCTAGAAAACCATTCTATTGAAAACACTTTAAAAAGTTTCTGCTTTGCTATGTCAGCAGTTTACCTCCTGTTCTTCTTTATTTTCTCTTAGCCAGTGTCCTGTCTAAAACTGAAGAATTTTTTCTGTGTATATTTGGCCTCTTTATTTCTTTTGTAGCTTCTCTTGGTGGGCTTTACCAAGTTGTCTAAAGTCCACATAATTTTTACTTCATAGGAATTTATTTGTACATTCTAGAAGATTAGAGAGCCACCACTTCCCTTTGAAAAAAAGTGCTAATTTGACTCAATTTTGTTCTTCCATTTTGTTTTAATTATAATTTTAAAAATTCCAAAAGTATTATGCCAGATTTTCTAGGTCATTCACACTTAGAGGTAAATGTAGCATATTTCATGAATAAACATTCAGCCAAAATTTCCAGTTTCAGTTAAGTTATGAGTGCTTCAGCTCAACCTCTTCTCTTTGAGCCTCCTTAAAGGTGCTGATGGTTGGCTTGCACTGAACCATATGGCTCACTTCTTTAGAGTTCATCTCTTAGCTTCACTGTGAATTTTTCTGGGACACCCCTACCTCAAAAAACACATGATTCTTAACATCTTAACATGTTTTTTGAGCAGGAAAACCATGTGGACTTTAAAAATTATTTTTGTGGAAGGTAAAATAGAGAAAATTTTGCCCACCCAAATTTCAGATACCACCAGCTTTCATACATTCAAAGGCTGAGGTCTGCTGTTGCATCCAGTGCTGTTTTTTACCAGGGTAGGAATACTTAGAGCAAATCAGCAGCCTGAGCAGTGTTGGGTTCCTATATGCACTGTGGAAAAATGGAAGTAAGAAATACACAGGCATAGAATCATTTATATTGGAAAGATCCTTTAAGATCACCCAGAGATGGGATAGTAATGATAGTGTCTGCTCAAAGTTTACAGGAAGCTTTCTCAAAGTGTGATGGGAAAACTGGCAGAAAAAAAAGAAAAAAATACTAACAAACAGGTTTAATAGCACAGAATCATAATTATTTAAGATGGGAAAACACCTAAACCAGTCGCTTGCAAAAAAAAAAATCCAGTAACCTGACAGCATGTCTTGCTTTGCACTTGTGCAAGTGTCTGGGCAATTGCACAGGGATCACATGGAAGATGGCAGAAACAATTGCATGTACCCTACAGATGTAATTCTTTATTCATCTCCTTATTCTGCAACTCTAAAAATTATGCACATTCCTACCTATTTATTAATATTTTGTTGAGACCAGAACTGAGCTTCATGGGAAAGAGTGCCTTTGAGGGGAAGCAGAAGCCCACCAGTTAGGTCAGAGTGGGAGCTGACATTAGATAGAAAATACCTGGGTGAAGTGGTGACATCACCTCTCTAACCATCAATTCCCAGGAA
This sequence comes from Passer montanus, assembly GCF_014805655.1. Lineage (NCBI taxonomy): Eukaryota > Metazoa > Chordata > Aves > Passeriformes > Passeridae > Passer > Passer montanus. The sequence goes on along the minus strand of NW_024366815.1, from coordinate 9,899,777 downwards.
TCATTCAACACAGGACCGTGATCATAAAGACGACATGGAAGACTTGTATTTGTCGTGATATGACATGGGATTGGAACAGGGTCCACCTAAGTTTGCATTTTAGGCCTGAGGCAGCAGCATCTTAGAGAGGTGAGAAACACCTACATCCTCAGCTCAAAGTAAAAGCTCTGAAACACCTTTTGTGCAGGTTTTAGCACCATTACTTAGACCTGATGATCTTCTTTATGTTTGTTATCTAGACACAATCAAAGGTGGTTTCAGTCAACTTCATTTAAAGGGTTGGTCCAGTTTTGCAACCCTGCTGCCTGCACTCTGGAAAACAGAAAGCTTTTGGCAGAATTTGGGGCTCCCTGCACACACAGACTCCTGAATCACCAGAGTCTCTAAAATAAGGCTCCAAGTCTCAGATTTTGCAGAGATGTGTGAACCAACCACCTCTCCAATCAGCAGCAGCTGAGTTAAAGAAAATTTACATTCATTGAACATTTGCCTTGAAACAGCACACAAAGGTGTGATTCAAAAGGAGGGAAAGACTTGAAACCTGAAAGCAGGTATATCAGAGAAGACTATGTAGACAGGAAAAGGCATCACTGAAATGAATAATATTCCTATTGCTACAACCCTCATAAGGGCTTCAGAGGTAGGATGGATCCCCAGTGAAGAGCTCAATGCAGATGGAAACCAATTACATGGTTTTTACAGTAAATGAATAAGACAGTACATAAGACATGCACACCTTTGTTACCTGCCAATCCATCCATGTGGATACAGTGAACACTGGGATTGAGTTTTGGCAATATCCTACCAATAAAATTTGCCGCTGGCTGATGTGGAGTTGAAGTTTGAAGAGCAGTCCTGTGTTTTATGAGAGTAGAAAAATGCCATCTTCTCTCACTCTGACTTATGTCCCCTTTCCCACCTCCCAGAAAAGCCTTTTTACCCTTGCTCTGTTCTCCATCCCTGTTGCTTGTTGGGGGTCATAAATACTGAAAGCATCTGGGAGATCTTCTTGGGTCTCACTCATTTTTGTGATAGGTCTTTCAGTCTTTTTGTGGGGTAGATTTTTCTGGACACTTGCTACGTCACAGGGTAATTGCTTCGGTGGAAAAATAGATGTGTATCAAGGAGCCTGGCAGGGACTGTAATCTGCATGCTCTCACCTTGAGGATTTGTTTTGTCCACCTGCCAGATCCATAAACTGAGAGGACAGTGAGAGGAGAAGAGTGACTGTAGAGTTGCATCCCTTGTATCATCATATTACTTCAATTACTTCATAAATATACAGACTTAACAGGCTTGGCAGGAAAGGCTGTAAATGGCAACACCTGAGAATATTGAAAAAATGTATATATATTATATATATCTGAGGTTACACCTGCCTGTCATCCAGATCAAATCCCTAGGCTCTTATGCAGTCACTGATGAAGCTGTTCCTTCTCAGTAGAATCATCACCAGCCTTGGCAGGGCATTTGACATGCACTCCATGAGGCAGCTGACCACAAGACAAGCTGTTTGACTTGACCAAGCCCCTTGTACTTCACATATCACAAGAACGGAACCAGTAGAAAACAAAGAAATTGAAAGCCAGTTCTCTGACAAAATGCTCATTCATGGCATCAGGTCTATTTCCTCTGTAGTCATAGGAAATTATTAGATTTTATTTCAGTGTAACAAGAATTACTGGAATAATTTATTATTCCATTATTCTGTTATAATCATTCTTGAAAATAATTATAATTGAATAATTTACTAATAGCAACAACTATTTATTGTATATATAATTAATAAATATTATAGGTATTATTTTATAGTGATTTATATTATTAGCAACATATAATATACAACAATAAATGTTAATATTTACTAAAATAATAAAATAGTATGTAATGAGAGTTTATTATTCCATTATCCTATTATAATTATAATGCATAATAAGTTGCTCAACTTGAAATTATTCTGGGTTTTGATTACTGTTAGAGAAAATATAAAATCAAAATTATTATGAGACATACATTCAATTCAAACATGGGCAGTTTTCACCTAGGTAGTTTTAATTTATATGAGAGATCACAAGAAGAGTTTCCAGTCTTTTTATCATGTTATTGATAGACAATATCTTCAGACATAACTGAACAGCTGCCCAGTCACGTATATTTATATGCTTATACACATGTATCATTAGTTGATATCTACAATTTCCCTGGTGTTCTAAATCATATACATGAAAAAATATTTTTTTAGAGTGCTATTTTTAAGTTTTGATGTTAGGATAATCTTTTTCTTCTAAATTTATTTTCTTCATGTTCTTACATGGTGTTGTCAGTCATAATTTACAATATAAGGTAAAAGATAAACATCTCAAGATCAGAAATTTGAGAGTGGGAAGAGAAGAAGTAGGGAGGAAGAGAAACTGTTTTTTCACTTTCAGCAATGCGTTTGAATAATAAGTCCCATGACAATTAGGATCTGATGCTCTGTGGTATTTTTGTAGGGCTACTGAAGCTGCCAGAAAGAATTCTATTCCCTCAGCTTCCTCACTGCTGCTTGTAGGAATGGGGAGGCACCAGCCAGAGAAGCTGCCCTCATCCTCTGTTCCCACATTTCCTGTACTTTGCCAGTCTATGCAGGCAGCTGGGAGGAAACTTGTTCTCTATTATTACCCTGGGGAAAGACAGAAGACAGTTTGTCCCCTGTACTTTAGGGTGAATATGGGCACAATCACCTTTTCACTGTGCAGCAAGAGAAACTCTTCTCCTTCTCTCCCTTTTGCCCCACTCCACCTTTCTGTCCTCCCAACAGTGAAACAGACAAACGAGATTCTCCCTCTTTGTTCCTTCCTTAACCACTTGCTACTACAACTGTTGAATAAACTGATTAGTGTGGTGTTCTTTAGAAGATGTGCTGCACTGCTCTGCCACAAAAGAGTAATTTTATTATAAGGAAGGGAATATTAATTTTCATGCTTTGTGTGTTTAATGGTGATGAGGATTATGATCTTATGTTTTCATGGTGTTTCTCTACCCAGAGGACCTCAGCTTTCTCTATAAACCAGCACTTAACTCTGTACAGGGCTGGGTTTCTTTCCTATTAAAGTGTAATCTCTTTGCATTGAGTCCAGCAATGATGGAAAGCATTACAAAACATTCCTCTAGGACACAAAGCATAGCCTGCCTAATTCAGCTGGAAACAGCAGCTGGGTGGCAGGAGGTGGGGAAGGTGGCCATGAGGAAGAACATTTTTAGTTGCCAAAAAGAACAAGGTTCACTTTCACATGAAAGAGTAGGACTCTGCAAATAATTTGGTGTTGAGTCATTTCTGGAAAGGGACAGAGCATTTGCCTCCACAGCTTAACAACTTGCTTCTGGGCCTCCCACCATGGGGCACTGAGTATGTTTAAGGTACATCACTACTAACAAGTGGATTCACTTTGAGCTTCAGTAGGGGAGGAAGCAACAATGATCAAATAAACTGTTCATTACCAAAGATTTGCTCACCTCTTATTTGGAAAGAAGAGCAGTGGTTTAGTGTGAATTGACACCCAAAACTGAAGAAGTTTCACCTTAATATTCAGGGAAGAAGTGAATTTTTCCAGATGGAAGGCTGAAGATTTCTTGATGGAGCTAATACCAGGCCAGCTGTCACTGCCTTGCCTGAACATCAGCTGAGGGAGCACAAGGCTGATAACCGAATTTGGCAGAACACTCACTCCCAGCTGAGCACCTTTTGAGGAGGGAGTTGTAATCTCGGGGATCCTTCAATAAACAGGCAAACCACTGACCCTGGGGGAAAATAAGGTGGTGAAGGGCTAGAAGGAAATTACCATAGTAGTAAACTTTTTTTAAACATTAATTTTCTTTATTGAAAATTGTTGAATTGTTGAATCTAGCGGTTGTGCTGCTAGATTTTTTTAGAGGGAAGTGTGTGCTGTAGCTACACCAGGAGCTGAGCCTGTTGTGTCAGTCAGGCACACCCAGCTGGCTACTGGGAAAGCTGGGATGGGACAGCATGAAGCTAAGTGCAGAATGCCAAGCCAGTCTGGGCAGCAGGTCAAATATCTGCAGTTAGCAGGCACTGTGCTTTGTGATGGTGAGACTGGCTGCTGCCAGGCACACAACTGGGGCAGGACAACACAGCATTGTAGTGTAGGTGACACATAACAGCAAGTAGGTGCAGAGTCATACAGGGAATTGGGATGTGATAAAAGGGCGAGAGGGACTTGGAAATGGGATGTAACACCCAGGGAAGTGTGATTCTGAAGTGGAGTTGAAGGTAACACAATATACCCCTGCAAACAGCCTGTCATCATTTCGCTTCCTGGAGAGCTGTGCAGCTGGGCTGGTGAGGATTGGTGCAGCCACAGAAAGTGACAAAAAAAGGTAAATGCACAGTGTCTTGCAGCATCCTGGAGGCTGCATGCCTCACATTTCCCATGTCCTGCACCATATTTAACACCAGTGTCCTTCTACCCTCACAGGATGGAACCAGTAAGAACCATCCTCTGTGAAGCAGCCCAGCTGCACTGCATAAGGAGCAAGATAAAAAACAGTGAAATCATTCAAACCCCACCCGCAGCTGCCAAGCTGACTGCCAATATGTGGCTATGTCCTCTCCCACACACAGGGTGTGCAGCATGTGGCTGTCCAACACAGAGTCCTGGGTCCCTGGGGTCTCTGCCACCACCCGCCTTCTGCCTCCCCAGGGACCAGATGAAGATCCCAGCTGGGGAGCAGTGGGGAGAGATGCCTCGACCATTGCAATGAAAGCACAGCTGCTGTGGAAAAGGAAATACTGATCTGGTTCTGTAGTGCTTGAAATTAGGTAAACCCTCCCTCTCTCTTGGTGGAAAGAATGAGGTGACCCCACAGGGAAGGGGAAAAATCACTTTTGGCATGTTGGAAGTGGTCCTCTGAAGAGGCCATGCAGTTCAGTTGTATGTTGTGCCAGTCCTGGAATCTAGGGGTCAAAATTATTGAAAAGGCCTGCCTAGAAAAAGACAACATTTTTAAATCTTGCCCTTCACCTGCTTAAAACTGAGCACAATAAGGCATCCACATGCCTTCAGCTATGAGAGGCTGAAAACTGGTACCTTGGCTAGGAAGTGTTAAGCCACCTCAGCTATGATCAGCTCTCAGGGTGATATCAGACTGAGGCACAGGCTCTGCAGTAAACATTTCCTTGTTCACTTTTTTCCCTCAGTAAGCTCTGAAATCTGGCTGTTGTTTGCAAGATCCAGAGCTGGAAAGCAAGTCAACAAGTTGCTTCATTGATAGATTTATGCTTGGAGTTTCATCTTCTTCTATCAGATTAAGGAAGTAGTGTATATGATAGCGGGTTCCATCATGCAGCAAAGAAATGTAAAGTCCAGGAAAAAAAGGCACATAGTCCCTATGTTACTTTTTTCCCCCTTCAAAGTTCTATATTGATTTTATCAAGCTCTCCCAAGACAAAAAGCTGTGACAAGGACAGAGGTGCACTCAGACACACGTGTATTATAGGAACATCTACATCTGGCTTTTTTCTACTTTTATGGGGTTTTTCCCCACTCCCTCTCTCTCCCCCTGTGTTGTCTGACATTTAACAGGTTTCAGTGTTGCTGTTTGTTTGGCATTGGTGTGTAGCAATTTGTGGTATACTTGATAAGTCACTCCAAAACTTTCACAGGTGATTGAACTGTGTAACTGGGCAGGCAGGGAAAGAGATCTTACCTAATGCAAACAGAGTAGGCATTAATATTTCAAAATTAGTTGAGCAGTGATATTAATAAGAAATTTTTTATTACATGAGATTTCCACAGGTTTTTGCAAATGATTAGTAAACTTGACAACTGGCTATCTTGTATCTTATGCATTTAAAATTAAAAATCCAGTGTGAAAATATGCTCTGACATTAATGACCTCTCTATGCTGAGCAGTTTATAATTTGTAATGCAATAAAAGAGGATCAGATATACACAGGCATAAACTCTGCCACAACTGATAATGTAAAACATCCCTTCTATCATTTGCCTTTCCTTTGGCAGTATAGAAAAGAGACAGAAATTAATAATACGTGCCTGAACAAAGATGATCTTGAAAACATTGCCGGTCACATGTTTGCTCTAGGTCCTTATTAGGGGGTGAGTGGATTTGTTGTTAAACACAAGTTACTTGGTGGGTAGGGAAATGTGAGAGAGAAAATTATTTTAGGGATCAGACATCTCTTTTAAAGGTACAAAGTTGCTTTTTCTGGCATGCGCAGTAAGTTTCAGATAATGCTTTTTTATAGGATATGAAATGCTCTCTCCTAAGCAGTGCTGTAGAAACAAGGCTTTTTCTCTCCACTTAGTGCAAATACCCTTTTTTGTTATACAAAGAATCTGAGCTTGCCTGGGATTGAAATGATGTCAGAAGAGCACCTACAGAGTTTGGATATGCAAATCTCTGATGTGCTGAAGAACACAGAGGAAGAAAGAAAGACCAACTTGAGAAAGATGTACTTGAAGAAAGATCTACTTGAGACAACTGGGAGGTGTTCCTCTGGTAGCTTTCACCTGACTCTAAGTTTGGAACACGGAATCTTTCAAGAAGGTTATGTTATGTCATTTTAACCACTCTAATTCACTGCTGAGTTTACACCCAGTCCAACCAGAGCCAGCAAAAGAAAAAGCACCTAATCAAACAGAAAGAGCCTTGGGGATTCAGTAATGGGTACAGAATGTGCAGGCTGTTGTCATTCTTTTGATTTGTGCTCAGATACATTTTCTATTTGTCTGTCAGAGACTGCATGCATTCCCTTTGGATTGCAAATAATCTGAATCTGGATAAAATCATTACAAAATGCCCTTTAAAACACTGAGCCTGCATTTGAAATGAACATGCAATGGAAAAGCAATGAGGATTAAAAACTTAAGCTAAATGCAGAGGAGCCAGAGCACTGCAGACATCCTGCCGTGGATCTTCTTTACTCCCTTTCCTGTCTTCTCAGCTCTTCCTTTCCAGTGAGTCACCATCACCTAGGAGGCTGAAGATGCAGTACCTATCTAACCAAACAAAGCCAACACAACCAACATAATCCCTCCAGAGAGGAAGCCTACTTCCTGGAAGTGCCTGCCGTCTGCTCCCAGGGGTCACAGCACACTGTCCTTCCTACACTGCAACACTTCTCAGGTATTCCCAAGAGGTTTTTCTGCTCTCCCTGTGGCTCCTTCTACTTTTTGCATGAATGCTAAGTGAGGCATGTCATGCAACCACGTTGCTGTAAGTACACAAGCAGACTGAAACTAGCTGATTAACATGGTTGCTCTGCAAACATTCATTACACCTTGACAGGTATTCTCAGTTAGTGATCTTAGAGTGAATGCAATTAATCCAGTTAAAGGCATAGGATCTTAAAAACAGGTACAGCACAGGTGGGTCCAACACCCCTGAGTGTTGCATCTTGGCTCCAGCTCCACATTGCATAGGCAAACCTTCAACAGCAGCTTCTGAGTAGGACCCGGAAGTGTCACGTAATTAGCTCTAAACTACAAAGCACTCTTTTGCTTCTCAAATATATGCATTATGTCTACAAACCAAGACGACAAGACTGCTTGCTCTGCTCATGCCTGAGGGAAGAGTGGGACTAAGCATCATGCTTGGATAGTCACCTCAGCTCTAAGGTGCTGCAGGACACCCTTCCTCTTTGCAGCTTTTCAGTGCCACCAGCAGCACCCAAGCCATCGAGGGGGCACAGTGCATGGACTGCTCTAGCAGTGAGTGGAACAGTCACTTCCTGGGCGTGGTGTAATTGCCTTCATCCTACGAGCACCCAGCCTCTAAAGCTGGCTGCAAAGGATCATCTCAAGCATCCTCTTTGCAGCTGCTGTTGACACAAAGTCCCAGGCTGAGAAAAGCTGGAAGTGTTATTGAGCACGTGGGAGGGAAGAGAAAGGTCAATGACACAGCCCAACTGAGAAATGAAATGAATATGCAATACATTTCACATGGAGTTTAGTTTGTGGAGCATCCTACCAGCAGCCATGGAAAAAATATGCATTTTGAGTCTGTGTCAGACTCTGAGGTTTTTGTCTCAAAGACTTCTAAGGAACCCAATTAATACAATTTAAAGGTTCAGGAAATATCTTGTCATGGCAAAACTGATCACATGTTTAAAAAGTATGATTTATTTGCAGGCCTGTTTCTATTGGTTTTGTGATTAGGTAGTTATTTATTTTGGAATATCAGCTTTCTTCCTGTGTTCATTCTCCAGTAAAGTCACTGTCTTGTAGCTACAATATTCAATCTACTAAATGTTACAGTCATGTCCCAAATTCAGCTTTACTCTTTTACAATAGGATGTAAACAACAGAGGATAGTGTTACTCTAAATGTGTTCTGCCAAACCGCAAACCCTCTCATACTTTTTGATTTCCATGCCTGTTGATAACCTCTCCAGCATTCCCCAGCCTAGGACTTCTTGACTCCTCTCCTTGACTCCTACATAAAGATGTACAGTTTCTCTATTCATCCCTTGCTGTCCCTCAAGAGTTCACCCTTCAAATATTTATTCCTAGGCCTGTAGTCTTTCCTATCTTACCAAGAGTTGTGCTTTTCTTTGGATCAGATTATACCTATATCACTCAAACAACTTGGACAAAGACTTAAATGTATCAGCTGGATGCCCTATTTCTTCCAGGTCCATTCTTACAGTGACTTCCATCTTCTATCCCGTGGAAATCTCATTTGTGCCTTCCAAATATGATTTTCACCTTCCTCAAAATAAATCTGTCACTGCAGCAGAAATACACATAAAATAGTCTTGCTTTGGCTCAGCCACAGATCTCTGAAGCAACCAGGCAGAGGTCAGTGGGAGTAGGAGTGGCAGTGTCCTGAAGGAACAGACAGCACAGGACATGGTTCTGGCAGAGCTGTGCCACAGTGGGGACTCATGGTGTGCCAGATAAAATCTTCAGGATCTGGTGTTTCATCCAGCTCTCATTAACATGCACTGGGAGTCCTGTCACTAGCTCAGAGAGAAACTGGGCCAAGTCTTACACCCTTTCAAAGTTATTTAAAATCTTGTTGCCATCAGCATCCATTTGCCATGCTTCTAAATGTCAGGATTTAAAGTTGTTTTCCTCAGATGTTAGTCACTAGCTTTCCATGATATATTCCATTTCATACCAATCCTAATTGTACTGTTCTATAAGGATGTATGTTCTACAGGATGCATTGTCATATCCCCTTCTGATGTAATTGAGCACAAAATTCAACAAAGATTTTAAAATTCTCTCTGCTAAAAATATGAATTAAATTCCTCCCACATATCCCACTCTAATGTTTCTCTAAAATCTATTTATCTTAGTCACGACCTTACAAGCATGAACAGAATGTGGCAAATATTTCACAGTGTAAGAATGTGTCTAAACTTTGAAAAAAAGTTGATATAGCTGAAAAGGTATAATTTCCACACAGCATTCTGGTTTTATACAGTGATAAAATAATAGAGGTGCCAGAGAAGGTATTACTTTGTATTTTGCACTTTACTTTTACTTTATTTCTCTCTGCTAATTGAGTACTGCAAGTTACTGAGTGTTTTCAGCCCCGCCATGAAAGCTGAATATCATCAGTCCTTGCTTGTCAACATTCTGTAATTTACAGGACTAAGCCTTTTCAAAAATAAGTGATTTCCAACTAACAAAACTGTCTACTTAGGGTAATTTTCTGCTCATATTCCAATCAAGTTTTTTGGTATCTTCAAGAATAACAGGACAAGGTATTCAGGAAATGGTAATAAACTGGGAACACAGAAAAGGAGTGTTATTAACTGTGTTTTGCCATTTTATAAAAAATCTGAATAACAATATATAGAAAAGACAAAGAAGAATTCAAAACAAATAGGTTGGTTTAACATTGTCTGACTCTACTAGAATTTATTGGAATTTTCTAGAACATTCTTTACTTTTTCTTCAGGGATGAACAGTAAACAGTCTTAGATTATGATATTATTAAGTTTGCATTCAAAACAAAAGTCAAATTGCCCAAGGAAAACAAAAAGACTGTCAACATTGGACCATCCCTGTGTATGTTCTGGGATAGATCCAAGAACAATATGTTCTGGAAAAAAAGATTATGTGCCAGAGAAGTTCAGTCCTGGTCAGGCATTCCCTAAACTCTAGAAATGTGTAATCTGAGATAACAAAAATATGTCACAGGCATCTTCAGTATTTATTGATGCCGTTTAGGAAGCATGAGGTCAGAGGCAATAAACTTGCTGCATAATGTTGTTCCATGTTACTGCATATGGCAAAAAAGGACTGACTTTTTTCCACACTAAATGGCAGTGTTTATTACACCATATACAAGTGCTAAACCAAGTAATGATGTCTATTTTGTTTACATTTCTGGTAAATGGTAAATTCTGGTATTAATCTAGAAGGTGATCCAAGTTACCATGCTTCAAAATAAGAAACTTATTTTTAAATGCATTTATTTTTAATTTATAATTGTCTTTGAAGGACTTTCTCTACAGGGGACCATATGGAAAGTAACATAATTCACACTCCATTCAGGGGAGCAATATACCACCAACTCATTAACATAATTTGGTTGACATGAGTCAAAGAAAAAATGCAAGCCACACGCACCCAAAGTCTGAAGCAGCATGATTCTGCTGAGTTCATTCCAAAACATCTGTCTTGAGAAAGGGTGTTTGTTATACATGAGCTGTCAAAGAGCATCTTGAGAGAGTTTAGAAAGACCCCTTCCAGACCTATGGATATCCCTCTAGACTGAAAAACTTCCACTCTGAGATTTGTTTCTGCAAGAGCATTCTTTCCTGAACAACATCTGATATCATCCTCATATCAATATTTTTCTCAGAAAATGACAACAACAATAACAACAACAAAAACCACCAATAAACAAAAAAAATCCAAAGCAGCTTGTATAATCAAATACATTTTGGTCCCAGATATTAAGGCACAGCGCAAGAAGAACATAATGACAGAGTGTTTCACCCAATAAAAGTTTTAACTCTTTTCTAGGTATGGCTTTCAATCTAATCTACTTTTTAAAGGAAAATTCAGTTCAGGATATTGCGTCTGTTTTTTCACAGATTATGTAGATAGGCTGGACCTGGCCTTAGAAAAAACTGCCAAGGCTGATGTCAGTAAGGCTAGAGTAGAAAGGAATATAATTACGCTTCAAATGGCAATTCTGCCCTTTTTTTTTTTTTTTTTTTTTTTTTTTTTTAATTCTGCTGGAATTATTTCACCTCTTCCTTCTCTCTTACCCAACTCCATCAGCTGATGGGGTGTGTGCAGGATGCACAGGCATGCATGCTGTTCTGGCACAACCTTCCTTACAGCTTTCTGAATCTCTCTTTTAATGAAGGTGTTGAAGAGCACAGAGCCTAAGGCTGAGCCCTGTGGAACCCAACTAGTGACAGGTCACCACTCTGATGTCAGCCCATTCACTGAAACCTCTGTGCCTGACCCGTGAGCCAGCTGCTCTGCCATCATGTGATGTGTTTATCCAGCTGTGTGCTGTCCAGAAGGAGTTGATGAAACCTTCCAAAGAATAGTACCTTGCACTTTGCATTGACTTTCTACTTTTTCAAAGCATCATCCCCAGCTGTCATGATAACGCCCAATTTTATCTTTATTTTCCAAGTTATCTGTTCCAATGAGGTGCTTTCAGAAAATCAATTCAACAGACTTCATTTTCCCCCCTGTAATTTGGTATTGAAAATATTGCAGAGAACTGGACCAAGGACTGATTCCTGTGGAACCTCATCACCTAAAATTTGTTTTAGTAGTACCTCCTGGCTGTTTCTTGTCTCCCAGATAATATTACCCCCATTTTAAGGGCTGCCTCACATAGGTAATTCTTACTTAGTCATGCTAGAAAAAAAGTCATACAAACTGGCATGATAATCTCCCTAATCTAAAAATATTGAATTATTCCTGTTTCTCTGCGTGAAAACTCTTCATCAAGTGGTGTAAGACTAACAGACATTGCTTACTCCTGACAAATCTATGTTTCCTTCTATGCACCAATACTTTAAAACTTGTGTTAATTTTTAGTTTCCAAGAACTAAGAACAACCTGGGAGCTTCATAGTTCTGAACTCTTTATTTTACCCCAGTTCATAGAGATAGATACCTTGCTCTTGCCTGCCCTCGGACTTTGCCTTTTCCTGCTCCCTCACATTTTCTAGAGCAGGCTGTTAACAATACTACCAATAGCACTGCAACTACAGTCGATAGCTCTTTTATTTCTCTCTCAGTGAGGGTCACTGAGCCCAGGAAGTGTGAAAACATCTGATTTGCCTGAAAAAACTCAGTCTTCTTTTCCTTCAAACTCATTGTTCATGATCATTGCCTCGTGTCAATTCTTCCTAGGGTGAAACCTGTTGGAATTATATTGGCTGGGGAAAATGTCCTGTGACAGTCAGTGTCAGCTTGCTTTGGTGACTGACAAATTGAGTTACACTGGAGCTCTCCAATACTAACGCCATCTGTTGTTTGATTATAATCAATAGGTATCATGGTATGCCTGTGGAAAGTGATGTTTGATTACTTTTACATGAAGGCAGTACAAAAATATCTCTTATTTCAAAGTATCAAAATATGAGCTGAGAAGCTGGCAGATAAATTATTAGAATAGAATCTTTGTACTGATAAACTTTTGAACTTTCATTGAACTTGTATACTAAGAATAGGCAGTTTTTCCAAGAAGAAAATTCACTAGACAACCTACAATTTTTCTTTCATATGTTTAAGAAGATGTTCAATCTGGTAAGAAAATAATAGTAATTTATGCCTTTGATTGTAGTTCTATAGTCAGAGAGAAGCAGCCATCATCATCAGCTGCTGTCTGAGTCACAGTCCTATTAAAGAGGTAGATACCACCTTAACTGGATGAAGCCTCAATATTTTGGCTTAGGTGACCAAGAAGCTTCCACCTCCCTCTGAAAAGAAAACATCACTATCAGCTGAATTACTCCTGGCTGAAGACTTGGCACAGAAATATGAAATCCTCCTTTCTCCTCCTCTTTCTCCTCATATTCCTTAAGATGAGACAGTCATACTCCCTCATGCATGAGTAAACAGGCTCTAGGCTGACCTAATAGCTGCAAACCCACTTTCTTCAGGCCGGGAGAATTTGAGATCCAGCATCCTGCTCTAAATAAACTGATATCAACTAAAAATTTGTATATAATTAATAATGCAGGTGATTATTTTTTACTACTAACCCTGCTGTGAAGGAAGACTGAACCCATTAAAAAGTATAATTAGTCAGTGCACAGGACACAAACTGTAAGATTTCCTGATAATCTTTGTTTCATCCTCCTTAAAACACAACACAAGGAAATGAGTCAAGGAGGAGGACATATGTGAAGGAATGATTTGCAGAAAAGTTATCTCATCTGGACATTTGGGGTATGAAGTCATGTCTTTTCGACTCTCATTGGAACAAGTCTATCCTTAAAATCCTCTAAGCCATGAGATCTACAGTTGGGCAGCTATATTCAGGTGAAGGTGTCATATGTAGAGGGTATGAACACGGACTACTGGTTCATTCTGTGAAAACCAGCAGAATCTGGAACAACAGGCTACCAGGAGTTCTGTTTTCCCCACTTCCTCTGGATCCAGCTCACTTACAGAATTCAATGAGGTTAGAGGGAATTTAGGGGAATATGAAAAGAACTGACAGCCAATCACAGCCCCTTGTTGGTCTCATTGGTCCTTTTAGGGAAAGGAGGCGATGGATGATCCCAGGCTGGGTACAGCAAGACTTTCCTATCTCCACTGCAGCACCATAAATGAGCTCTGTTTCTGCAGCTACCCCACTCCATTCCCTCTGATCTGTTGCTTCTCATGCTTTTAACGTGAGACTCTTATTCTGAATGCTCTGTTGCTCTGAAGCAGACTTCCATGCATCTCTCTTTTCAGGAATATATCCTTTTCCTCCCTCATCTTTCTGGTACAGTTATTCAGTAACTTCCATTTATGACCTCTAACTGAACATTTTCAAAATTGAAATTTCCCACTAGCTTAAACAGGTCTTGTATCAGTTCTATGTTAACAATTTTAAAGGTGCCAAGGTTGCCTCACTTAAAGAAGTCTTCTGCAACTTAAAGAAGTCCTCTGCAGCAAGCATTGCACAGACTGCTTTCTTCTGTAATTAGAAATGAAGTCTCACAATGATTTTTGTTCCTCTTGGGTTTTTTTTGGTTTTTTTTTAGCTTTTAGAAAGAAGTGTTGCATAAATTCCTGTGAGGTCGGAGGTATGAGGTGATATCAATCTGGCAAACTGCATTCCCTGCAGTGGATTAGCCCTTCTGAGGATGCTTAGCACAGAAAGAGAAAGCAACACTGCCAGCTTGGGAGCGTGTGTATCCTGAAACAGGTGTGTGGTTGATGAACTTAAAACTTTTGATATGAAACATGCCTCTGACAAAGGTGTTCCCAGCATGATGGTCTTCTTCTACCCTTATCCTCTTCTCCCAAAATGATTTCTCTTTGTTTTGATCTGTCTCTTATTTGTCTTATGTGTGCACTGCAGAAAGGGCTCACAGCTCTGCTGCTTCTCTGAGTTTCTCGAAAGGGCTCATGTCAGGGATCAGCCCTGGCAAGGAGGCCAAGGGGATCACCACTTCTGAGCAATCCCTCTGATGCACCAAAAGTGTGTGAATGCCTGCAACCCACCTGCAGGTAATGGTCCCTGAGCAGTGGTGAATGCCACCTGCCCTGTGCTGGGCCCATGGTGGGAACTCTGCTGTGCACAGCATCCCTTCTCAGCACCTGGAAACATTCCTAGGCACACCTGCTTTTACCCTGCCGTAATGTTTTTCCTCTTCCTCAAAGCTTCATGCTCAATTACGGACAACTGCTCTACTCCGGATTGCCCCAAAAGTGACATCTTTAATAGTTTACTGTTAAATCTGATCGCTGCTGGTCAGAAAGCAAGTTGCAAGCTCTACTGAATATTACCCAAAAATAATTTCCTGAGTGTTAGTTCCATGGGTAGGAGATAGGGTGACAGTACCTCTTATGTTGATTTTCTTGCCAACTGTGTTGCTCTGACAGCCTCGTGGCGAGGTTAAAGGTTAAAAACAGTCATGCAAACTGAAGATTTCCTGCTACGGTTAGAAACTGGCACAGAGAGCGTCTTCCTTCTTCATTCAATTATGAATTTAAACTTTACTGTCTAGCACCATTTGTCAAAAATGTTCCTGTAGGACAGTTTGTTTTTCATTGGAAAATAAGAAGCAGTTGGAATCCAAGCCTTCAGCAAGGCTGTGAGTGGGTGTTCCATGTGAAAGACAATACAAGGGAAAAGTCAAACCCAGAGGGAAATCTCTCCTCTCTCAAAAATCAAATAATTTCTGACTTATCTAAGTAAAACTATATAGAATTAAGTTGAAATAAAATGTTCTTTCATTTTTTTCTTAAATTTTACCTTTGAAGCCAAGTCAAACAAAAATATTAGACATGCCATCTTTGTTTCCTAGTTGCAGTTCTGTTACAGAGCTCCTGCCACTTGGACAGTGGAGAATGAAAGTTTGACTACTCCTTACAAGGCAGCTGATGTGCACAGATGCTCAGGAACAGCAGTCTGAAAATATCCTGGACATAAGTCTGAGGAACTTTTTATCCTTTTATCTGTAAAGAGTTTAAAATGAGGCAAGTCTCTTAGGCTTGATTTTCCAATAGAAAACATGTTAATAACATAAAAGAGTTATTAATGTATGACATCAGCCTCACAGAACATCCCATCCAAAGATGGACTTTGGCCATCCTCTACTATTCCATTTTATTAGAAAATCCCGTTCTCCATGTTCCTTCTTCCAACACTTTTCCCCAAGGAAATCAGGATTAAGACATTTCTTTCTGCCTCCTTCCAAGTATCCGCAAACTCCAGACCCCAAAGTCTTTTCCCTTTAACAATATTGAGTACTCTAATTGCAATATGTACTATACATGCAAATTTTAGTCATTAGGTTGAAATTAGTTTCTTATTGAAAGTAAGCAGCAGTGTCCCTTGAAGCAAAAAACAATTTCTTTATAGCAGATCAATAGCACATGGGAAGGCGTTGTTAAATTGAGTACTTACCTTATTGTGTATGCTGGCAAACTTAAGTACAGGAGCTTCTAGGCAAAGGTATACTGGAGAGAGTGGTAATAATGTGGTAAAACCCTCATCTGAGACTGTGACAGCAACATGTTTGAATCAGATTGTATGGAAAATCAATTTGAATCCTAAAAAATATAGAACTCAAACAATTTGCTTCTTGCTCAAACTGTGTAGGCATCAGCAGGTTTAGGTCATAGCAGAGACTATCTGTAGGTTTTAGTAGTCAGCAAAAGAGATTTGAGAGTAAAGACGATACTGAAAGAAAAAATAATAATTGCCTTTTTTTCCCTCAGAATATCGTTCTAGTTCACTTTTGCAAATCCATATGCTAAGGCCAAAACCACAGGAATTTCTGTGCTACCCTAAATGAGATCAGTGCAGCCTGGAGCCACAGAATGCTAACTAAGGCACCAACAGCTCACTTATGGCTTCCTTACATAACACCAGACCAAAGTGGGTGAATCAGACACCAAGTCAGGAGGCTCTTTTCTATTCTCAGCTCTTTTCATAACTGTTCCCGTGGCTTTTGGCAGATTCTTCATCTGAACTGAAGGATGACTAGGACCAATGTTTTTAAACAGGGGGCCTAACAGTTATACATTTAATTTTGAGTGATATTGCATCTATGGCACTGAAGAAACAGTGTACTTCTGAACATCACTTGTTTATTTTGAATTTTAAGTATGGATTTATACAGCAAGCTTACACTCCCAAGTGTGGAAGTGTGTACCTCTTATCTGCAAATCAGGGGGAATGTATGAAGAAACCACAGCCATGTGGCACCCACTACAGGAGCAAATATGACACCTAATCCTTCTACAGGGGTACAAACAAGCTTTACAGTATTATTGCATGGAATAACTGGAATTGCTGGCCTGGGAGTCTTTCCCAGATTGGCATTCTGTATCCATTCTGGACAGTCTAATGGTGCTCACCAGAAAAATCACTCCTGCATCCTCTGGTTTAGATAAGTCATCATCCTCACATGGTGCAATGAATCAAAATGGGCACACATATGGAACCCAGACAAATGTGTCCCATTTCATATGTTCCACTGCAGCATATGGAGGGCATGGTACTACAGCCCACAAGATGTAATTCTCCAAAATCTAGGGAAGAAAAATATCCTGAGGGTGATTCACCCTGCAGTTGAGAAACCGTTACAGCAAGGATTTCTGAAAAATCTCCCTAACTTGCCATATGATTTGCTATTACAGACATATGCAGACACATATTTAGCTTAACTTTTGGAGGACTATCCTGTCCAGTGACCTTCCTCCATTCTGTGTTAATTCAACAGGTGCGAAGAGCAGTGATTTTTCCCTCTTTCAGGCAGAATGACAGTGAAAGAGGTATGGTATTCTTTTCATCAGAATCTAGGAAAGACACGATGACCTGCTGATTTGCACAATCTCTAGCTGTTTGCCAAGTTCAAAGTCCTGCTCTTGCAAACTTTTTCTCATTTATAGGAGTGAAATAGCTCCAGCGTGAGAAACTAAGAGAACAGTATTTGTGATACAGCTTCAGAGATCTGAGAAATCTTTACAAAAATAATAGTTGTGAGCAGATACATAGTACAAATTACATTAGCATGAAAAAGGACAAAAATATCTGTCTTGGATAAGCTTAGAGACTATGGAGAAAGTTAAATATCTTCACATGTCATGATGAAGTCCAGCTTAAGATGCTCAGGGGACAGGCTGAATTATTATCACTATTCCTGCAGACTCCCCAGTTATGGCAAGAAACCAGAAGTTCCAAAAGAACTTTTGAAGGAGAAGGGGGAAGGAGAGAGAGGTCTGCTTGGTTTCAGCACCTGTGCAAAACACTGGGATGAAACAGTTTTAAAGGAGGCGTGAGCTTGATTTGAGCTGGGTTTACCTTTGTAAAAGTTTTTTAATATTCTTACAAAGAACCAGAACAGACCCTGACAGAACACTACATGTGTCCTCAGCTTGTACATCAAGGAAAGGCTTTAATAATTCTGCTATGACTAGGTCATGGCTTCTGGGTTTGCTTCCATCCCCTCTGTGTTTTTCATTGAATACATGCAGTAAAGCTGCTAAACTCTGGAGGACAAGCTGGAAGGAAATCTTCCAGGAAGCTCCCCGAGCCCATGGCCATCAGCATTCTTGCTGCAGACCTCAGTGCTGGTTGTAGGGGCATGACAGAGCTGCACCACATGGCACATGTGTTCAATCAAAACAACTCGTATTTTGAGTACTAAATGTCTAAAACAAGTAACACAAGAACAAGTTGTACCACATTAATTGTTCACAGTAGTTTAGTGTTTCTAAAAGAGAATATTTGATAAACTGGGTCTTGTTTATGTAATTAGAAAGAGATGAAAATCAGTACATTATTAATTTTAAATTATTAGTTCACTTCTAATATCAGGTTGTCTGAGCTGTTTCCTCAGAACTCCTTACTGAGGAACTCAGAACTTCTTACTTACTCAGAACTCAGAACACCTCCCCAAAGATCTCCCCAGGGCTGCTCCAGAGAGTCCTGTCCACCCAAGGAACCCAGGCCCCATCTCTGATGTGAGGCACCTGGTGAGTCACAGAGCCTCGGAGCCATTCCCCAGTGCAAGGGCAGTGCTGTGGCACTGACTGCTCCCTCTGCAGACCCGGTGACCAGGGTGATGGAGTTTGGGAGCAAGGGAAGCAAGGCCCAGCAGCATGGTGCACCTCAAGAAGGAGGGAACATGAGAGGAACTCCCTTTCCCACCCTTCCCTGCTCCTCCACCGACAGAAGGCAGCCCCAGCCCACTTCCAGGCTGGAAGGCAGCCCCATCCCACTTCCAGGCTGCAGGCTCCCCTGCAGGTTGGTGCTTGACCAGTGGTGATACATGATGGGCTGGAGAGCCTTAGCCCTGCTCTTAGCAGGTGAGGGAGGAATCAGGTCAGCAGGGTAGTGAAGAGGTCCATTCCTTCCCCTGCTTGGTTATTATCTATTATGATTTGTACATGCAGAAGCTGCTGGTTTGGTTTTTTAAAATAACTTTTGCTTGGGAATACACCTTTTTTTTCTTCATCCATTTTCAGTGACAAAATTAAAAAGAACACAACTGTGAAGGAAGAGAGATATTGGAAGAAATTAAATCTGACATTCAAGTTCCTCCTTCTACCTCTAGCCCAATTTTTACAGGGATAGACTTTACCAAATAGAGGAATTGTTAAAAACAAGCAAACAAACAAAGAAAACACAACCTAAAAAAAAAGACCTTTCAGAATATCAGTGGAAATCAACTCAGTATTTTCTGCAAAAATATCTGAGATTACTTTGTTCAACATTTTGTCTCTGCCAAAGGAGGGCTCAAAATGATTGTTACTGTACATAGAAGAAAACCCAAAAAGTCATGTCATGATGCCAGTCATAGTATCATCACCTTTCCACTCCTTTCATGTGGGAATTTACTCTATTCATCTCTGTCTTTGACAGTTTCCAAACTATGACAGAGCATTGTCTTTTCCTGTGCAATGATTTTTGTTATACTTCCTAACACACTCTTGCAATGGGTGGTAGCAAGCTTTTTGGAAACCCAAAAGCATTTTACTTACTAGTAATTTATCTGAGCTCATCCCTCTACATAATTGTTCTGTTGAAACTAAAGGTATCATTTTATGTTGCATAGAGCTGAAATAGGTTAACATAGCTGGTATATACACCATTCATCTTTCATGAACCTGAGGACACTGAACCGGTAGAAAACTTACTCATCCTCATGCATCTTGCACTGCTGGATTTATAGGTACAAGTTAAATGAGGACTTTCTTAACAAAATAAGCATACAGAACTGTTGTCAGTTCCATCAAAAACATATTCTGTATGGTGCTGCATACAAGCCTTCAGGGATGGGTAGTAATGTTTCTCTTTATAAAAGCTGTAAGGACTACTGATCTTGCAGAGGAATGTAATAATTATAAAACATTTTAAAATTCCAACTACCTAAACCATAGTTGTTCTTAGTGTGTTTTGTCTCAGAAAGTGTTTTTTTGATATTCTTCCTTTCTAATCTCATTAAAGCAAGCAGAGTGAGAAGAGAGGCTGGGAAGGTGACACCCATCAGACCTAGAAAATTTGGTTTCTAGCAAAACCTGTCTGGAAGTTTGGAAAAGGACCCAAGACCTTTGTCTTTTATATAAACCATTATAGGGACACTCAGCTCTGTAACTTTTTTCCTTCTACCAGCTGATCTGTACATCCCAGTGTCATGCATTACCCACTGTGTGATCAGTAGTTGTTTGCATGAACTTCATCAGTTAAGAGTCCCAAATACCTAATCTAAAAATTAAATTAGATCCAGTTAAAGGTCTTTAAATTGAGTGTGTTCAGTACTGGAGTTACTAAGGCACAATGCCCATAAAAGGCTGTACTTTTCCATGTACACACCTCTGTCTTGGGCATCTGTGGAAGAAGAAACTTCACAGCAACATGAGGAGGTGACACCAGCTATGGATGGGAGCCAGGTCATCAGCGTGGCTATAAAGAGAGTAAGCAGAGGTTTCACTGCAGACTGTCTAGTAAGCTATCCTCCCTCATCTGCTGAGCCCCAGCAAGAGGAACGCAGCAGGGCTTTATTCAGGGTCTCTGACCTGCAGGCACGGAGGAGCAGCCAATCAACACCCACAGGCTGTCTCCCACCTGCCAGGCTGACCACAGTTTGATCACCAGATTATCTCTGCCCTTGTTGCTTACATTTCCCTTTATGGAAAAAAAGGATGGAGATGCCTAACCTATAGTTATACACCAACATCATAAATAATAATTTGATCCTGGATCGAGCTGCAGCCATGAGTTATTATTTCATCCTCCATACATGGAGGTATGCAAGGTGGGAGAGCAGCCCTCTTGCCTCCTCTCAGGCTATGTTTCCAGCTTTCCCAGCTCCACCTTTTGGAGGCTCTCAGGGACTCCGCATACCCAGCACATCCTCTGTCCCAATGAGGCTCTTGGAGATTTCCTGAACCATGGATTTGTTTTAAAGCAACAGGTATTACATATAAAGATGCTCTTAGCAACAATCAAAAATAGTTAGGCAGGGTGTGTAATACCAGTGACATTATAATAACCTGGTAGCTGCCAGAAAATTAATTAAAATAGCTTAGTAAATGCATCCATGTTGAAAAGTTTATGAGCACTTCAGCTGTTCAGATGGATAGATAGGTACCCATTCAGAAATAATGACTCAGTAGCTGTTCCCCTTCTGAATCAGTATTCTCTGTCAGAAGCTATGCAGAGGCTGCTCCACTGCTCTTTGGTACCCACAAATGTGCCAAGAGAATGTGGCTGATGATGAACAGTATTTATCCCTGATAAAGGATAGATAGAGGAAGGGAGGTGAGACAGAATGTATTCAGGGGATTGTGACACTGAAATTTTAGGACTGAATGTTAGAAAATGCTTTATATGGGAAAAAAAGTCAGTCATCTGAGATTTGGCATGTATGTAGGTATTTCTTTCCATAATAATATTTTCTAGAACAATAGGAGGACATATTTAAGAGTTGTCTCTGTCTTTCACAGGCCTCTGTGTTTTCTGTTTCTATCTCTTATATTGCAGAGACCAAACAATAGCTTTGTCTGCTCAGCCCTCTGTCATTATTAAACAAACTGTATGAGTATAGTACCAATAATACTTGGAAAGACCTTCCGTCTTAATGGAATAAACATGAAATTAAATCATTCACAACAAAATACCATCTGTCTTTGAAATTAAAAAATACCAAACAAGTTTGCATATTGTATATATTTCCAGACTTCCACATTTCAAGTCCTTGCCTAGCACCTGTGAGTGTTGGGGTTTTGTACAGCCACTCAGCTAACAACTGCAGCACCTAATGAAGTTACGAGTTCATCAGCTCATTATCATTCTTTTGCCACCTCCATGACAATATTTTTTAATGTGGCGTGCTATAATGGTAACTACTTATTTTATATAACCTCTTTTGTAGCCCAGAAAAGCAGTCTTTTGTGGGGTGGATTAGAGCCAGCATTTTGCGTGAGCATCTTAGACAGAAATATTATAATTTGCCTAATCTTGTCTAATTATAACCATTTTTGACATCTCTTTTTGTATTAGTATTGTGGTTGTATGACATTTAAGCAAGGAAAAAGACTGTGTAAGAATAAGTTAAACAGGTCTTACTTTACTGAGTGCCCAGTGACATTTATGACATGGTATCAGGAGCAATTATTGTGCTAATTGTTAATTTCTTTATTTATACAGCATTTTCCTGAAGAGCCTCCTGGGTGTTCTCTCAGGTAGCTCATCTTTTCATCTGTAAGGTAGCTGATATTTGGCTGGACATACCCACCTGCTTTAAAAGGCTTAGAATGAAGAAAAGTCAGGAGAAAATGTCGTCTTTGGGTCCTGACTTACAAGTGTTAGAAAATCAGGTTTAAAAAAAGAAAGGCGGAAATAGGCAAAACTCCTCAATATGTGGATAGTCTAGAGAAAGAAAGTACACAAGTAAGGGGGTGAACACTGGTCAGAGAGGCTTTATTGTCTGGCACAGGACTGAATTTTTCTGAACTGTTGGATAAGGATATTGAGAACTGAGCAGCTTGTGAGAATTTCATTTATATTGAAGAAGCAAATTGCACACTTCTGGAGCAGTGCTTTTGTCATCTATCAGGTGGGATGTTATACATGATGAATATCTACAAATTTTCTAGAGAGATAAACTCTACCAGGGATGTATCACTTTTGAGTCATTGGCTTCCCAAATGTGGATTAAGAAATAAATGAAATAACTAATGGCACATCTTAGTTATTCTAGTATATGATGGATGACAAGTATCTTGCCAAATAAACAGCAGACCTACTAGAGATAACACTGTGTCAGATGTGGGTTTGATAGATACTCAGGAAATTATAGTACAGTTGGTCATATAAGATTAACTTGGATTGACTGAAAATGAGAAGATGTAGTTTAAAAAATGGAGCTTTATATAAAAATAGGTCTAGGACATTGTCAATTTGAAAAGGAAATCTGCAAAATAAAAAACAAGTTCTTGATAAAGTGTGAAATAGTGAAGAAATTAAACATGTGAAATCCAGAAATATTCTTTAATAAAAGATAAAAAAGTTATTGAAAATGAGAAAAGAGAGAATATTCTGGAAAGACTTTAGAAACAGCTAGATAAGCTGTCATTTTCAAAAGCTATTAGAAGTCAGCAAAGAGGGGAAAAAAAGGAAGAAAAGGCACATTTTGGGGCTCAAAATTCAGTTTTAGCTATACTTTACAGAGAAAATAAGGAATAAACTATGAAAAGTGAAGTAATCATAGAAATAAAAAGGAAAAAATAGTGGAGTAGTTTGCTTTGCAGCTACATAAGGGAGAGAGAAGAGAAATTAGGGTTCAAATTTAGATAGTTTGCTCTAGTTTTAATAATAAGCAGAGATTGAGCAGTGAGGTAGGAGCAGGATGGAATGGAAATGAAGATTTGGGAACACAGCTCACCACAGCTGGGATTAAATTAAAATTTATATCACATAATGGATCCAAGACAAGAAGAAAAATTGTCTGTTGACAAGGAGGGGCATAGTTGATCACCACCATTGCAGTAAAAGACCTGTCACATGAAATTGCAGGTCCAGAAACAAGGAATTTTTATAAATCTTTCCAGTAAAAGTAATGTTGCATGACTTCAGAACAGCATCCATAGACTCTGGCATTGAGGACCAAAGGAAATGGACTTGAACAACACTACTCTTAGACTCATTTTAGTATTAAGAAAGGCTTTAGACAGAAGACCATGCAACAGATACTTTGGGAAGGGGAATCATGATAGAACAATTTATTATCCTATTTTACTGAAATAGTAGATTTTTAAAATAAACATAATTAAGTATTAAGACAATAAAATGTGATAATTACATATTATTTAATAATGCACCACATAGGAAGCTATTAACATGGTGAAAATAGGAGTGGATAAAATTTCAATACATGCTTTAAACTAGACAGAAGGGAGATAAAACAATGGATCTCTTCAGAGAAAACTACAGGCACATGGATTTTCCAGTGGGGCCTCTTATCAATACATTTCAATACAAATATTAATTTATTTTCTTACCATGGCACAGAAAATAGGGCTGTGCAATGAATGTCAGTCAGAGTATCACAGAGGAAAAATTCTGAAAGTAAGTGAGACTGATACTACAAAACAGGATTAAAATTAACCCTCCCAATGCAAGACCTGGAAATTATGCAGATTTCTGCTGAAAACAGGGAGTTTGTCACCTGGAAATAGTGTAAAAGGACAAAAATTTAGATACCCTGATCTTTCTGAGGATGACACCACGCTGTTACTGCTGCTGTGTGGGTCTGTGGAAGAAGAACAGCAAATGCAAACCAAGGTTGTGTAAGTAGTGGTGACACCACTGGACAAGGCCCTGGGGAGTTGAAGCAACTATGTTCTTAGTGGAGGTACAGAGCATAATGCAAGGGCTGATTAAATGTCAGTAATGGGAGGTTTTTATCATTTCCACCTTCTCACAGTTCCTGATCATTCTTTGTGCCTCTGTTTACACATCCGTGCGTGCAAACACACAAAACTTATGATTTTCCTCACTGGAAAAATGAAACTGATTCTACTGAATTACAGTTCGGTGTGAATGCAAACTCCAAAGCAATGGATAATGGTCTCTCTATGTTTCCCATTTTGAAGCCCAGGACATCCTGACCTGGCCCCCAGCTCTGATGTATCTCCTTTCCCAGCAGGGCTCTCCTGTGCTTGCACTGCAGCTCTGCTGTGCAGCTCTGGTATGAGCTTGTGCGTTTCTCCCAGCCCAAGATGGGCAAGTTGACAGCTCCTAACATGGGTAATGTCTCTTTCACAGCTGAAGCACGGCTGGACCTGGCTGTGATGCCTGCACATGGAGAACACATACACAAGAGCCCGTGTGCATTGGTGGAAAGCATTAGCTGTCTCACCCTGGGTGATACATTAGCTGAGCTGGAGGGTTAAGTGCATGTGGAGATTGAATGACCAGCCTTCAGGAGCATCTCAGTGCAGCTGCAGCTGCACTTGCAGAGGTCACCTGGCACATTCTCTGATGCAAACAGAGGTATCTGCATCTATATATTCAGCATCTTTCCTTGATTCACTTAAATAATTAAACACTGTGTTCTTGCATCAAGAACAATTCTACCACCCGAGGGTTAAGTGCATGTGGAGATTGAATGACCAGCCTTCAGGAGCATCTCAGTGCAGCTGCAGCTGCACTTGCAGAGGTCACCTGGCACATTCTCTGATGCAAACAGAGGTATCTGCATCTATATATTCAGCATCTTTCCTTGATTTACTTAAATAATTAAACACTTGTTCTTGCATCAAGAACAATTCCACCACCTCCTTTCCATGTGCACAAAACTTTCATTCCTCTCTTGACAGGGAAGTAAGTCTCTTGTCATTGAATGTGATGTAGTCAAATTGACGTATATTGTTAAATCTTAACTAGCAGCTGACATTAAATCGGAATGTACTGAAAAGAAAATGGGTCTAGCAATGTTACTTCCTCAATTTGCACAATGACTTATTTTAAAACATAATAAATATTAACTGGTTCTGAAAACCTGCAACTTTCAATTGTCAGAGATTTCTGTACTTTAATTCTTCATAGAAAAATTGTAATTTGCATACTGCTTTTGAAAAGGGGAAAAATACAGTTTCAGTTTTCATATATTGTAGCACTGTAGAGAATGATCTCATTTCTTGTAATGTTGTATCCTGTCCCCAAATCAATAAATATTTTAAGCATTTAATGCATTTATCAACTCTTCTGTAAAAAAAGTACAGAAGAACCTATGCAATGGTGTCAAAGATATCTCATGCATAGAGGGAGTCTCACCAATCTCTTGGGTGATTCTCCACCTTGAAATTTAACTTTATATCTTATCCAACAGCAGGGCAAGAAGTGAATCAATTCCGTGTTCCCCCAAGAAACCAGATGCTGGTTTTCCTTGTGGAAATTCAATTCTTCTAGCAGATAGATGTTGTACAGTTTTGCACCATGTGAAATTTCACAGGTTACTCTTATAAATAAAATATGAGAATATTATTAGATGCGATATGTGATTTAATGACAAAAACACACCTTTAGCTAAATTGGTCCAGGCAGATTTATTCCTTTCCTTACAAGTAATGGCTTGCACTAGTTAATAGTAAATATAAAAGAAACTCCTCCACTCCTTTTCTTTAAGATATTTAAGGGAGAGTAATGAGGTCAGATACCCTAGTATGAAATTTAATAGGACTAAACTATTTGATTTTTATACCCCACTGAAAAATGCCATCAACTCTGGATTCTTACACTGGAAATTCTTGTATTTAAAAAAAAAGTTGGTTTTTTTTCTCTTTTTTTTCCCCGCTATGTATGCAGACAAGCAGGCATTTGCACTTGCAGGCATGCACATGCATGGACACTAGTATTGCATTAATTAAATCCAACAATATCAGTTGGATTTCAGTCATCATCAATACAAATAAGGATCACAAGACCATTTTAAAAGAACCTTTTAGTGTTGGGGGTAACTGCAATACAATTAGCATTAAATGTATGGTCAGAATGAAGGTCATCTGCTGAGACAATGGCAGGAACTTTGTCCAGAACACATAACATTACATTGACTGGGAACAACACACCAGCAAAAAAAAAAAAAAGTTTTTGGTATCAGAAAAGCAGGGGTTGAATCTGAACCACCATCAAGGTACACAGCTCTGTGAAATATGGCAGAAAGGAGCTCAATGCCTTTAGCAGAGAAAATGAAGACTAAAGGAGATTTTTTTTATGAACAGGGGGATAGAGAAATGCTATTTAAGGTAAGGGACAATCAGGGGCAAGAACCAGTGTATGTTCCATTGACAGGCATAAATATGAGATAGTAATAAGGTGGAATCTTCCCCAGGGGAGCAAGATAGCTAAACAATCATTTCATATGAATACTGAGGACAAGAAATGAAATATTTCTACATTAAAAATCAACTGCCCTAAAATTCAGCAAAATGATGCATCTCGATTACTAATATTCAAGAGAGATCTGAAACAGGTACAATAAAGTTATTGTACAGAAAAGAAAAAAAAGTTATTATTGAGAAAAGAAGCTGTAAAGATCAGTGACGAAAATAATAAGACTGATTGTTGTTTTAACCTGAAGAATGTTACACAGAGGTTTATTCTTGAGTTTTAATTTGAATAAACTTCTTGGAACTTCCTTGATGGTATATCCTCTTCTATTGAGCATCATGCGTAATGTCTACTGGTGTCTTTTAGGGGCTGATTTATTAATAGCAGTATTTTACTTTTCTACCTTCCAGTTAGGTTCCTGTACAGATTAAACAGAAACTCTATAAACTGGAAATTACAATTACATCTGAGTTTCATTATTTATAGTTATTACTTTTAAGATCAACTATTGACGAGGTTTTGTATTTGCTATGTATCAGATTTTTAAATCTGATACTTAAAAGATATATCATTCAATTTAGTCCTTCATTTTTCCTAATAGCAGATCTAATGGCATTTCCATGTTAGGAACTAATTCCATGGTTCTTTGTGACCTATTTGATGCAGATCTCTTTTGTCATATTTCTTCTGTTCTTTCTTTCTTTTGAATCTAGCATAAGTTCATTGTCATTTGTAGCAATCAATCCCCTGCATCAGGCTATCTAATTCAAAATGGTATTCAAAATCCTTGAACTCTTCCATATCCATGTTTTTGGCGCTGAAGTTCAAGGTTTTGAAGGGGACTAGAGATTGGCAAAGGTTCTTCGAGCTACCCTTGCTGTCATAGCAACCCACAAACTTCACAGAGGGACCAAGTGAGAAGTGAAAGGTCTCTGCAGAGCTCCCATGAGCAGGGTGGAGAGAATGGAAATCTCCCACTCTGGTATGCAGAAGGTGAAGCTGAGTGGTCTCTCTGATTTGCATAGCCACCGAGGTGCCCTCTCTGTAGTTGGAGAGTTTGGCAAGCTTTCATTACAGTACAGAAATCCTATAAAGAGCTTCTGTTTTTCTGTGCTTTTTTCTTCTCTGAAGAATAAGGTGCTTTTATTTATTTAATACCAGAAATTAAGACATACTTATTTAACCTAGGTTTAACCCAGGCTCTACATTAATTACTAAACTCTTAACTGAAGCCAGGAAAGGCCTGTGGGTGCTGTGTCCTTCCAGGCTTGACCTCTACCTGTACAGCCATCTGCCATCACCCATCTTCAGCTTTCACAAAATAAAAACTCAGTAGGAGATAGTAAGAAGAGGCAAGAGAAATTAAGAAGGCTCTAAATGAACATTTGGCAAAGGTGACTTACTTCAAAAGAAATGCAATAGTAGTACAGGCTGTTGAATAGTTTGTAAAGAAACTGCTGTCATCTGCTTTTCATTCAAACCTGACACATATTTTTTGTGTCCTAAAGCCTCTGAATCTGCAAAGTGGCATATTGCTGCATTTATAAGATGCTAGTGCAACAACCACCATAATCATCGGTGATCCAGCTTTAGTGGATCATGTTACACAGTAAAACACAGGTCACAGGGGACAAAAAGCCCTGGAAAGTAACCTTTATTTACTTAAACAGGGACTAATATAGATGGTAAATAATCTAGATGATTATTATCTATTTAAATGTGCAACTGCTCTTTGTATATGGTCACTGGGGACTTGCTATAACATACTTCAGTTTATCAGGCCATAGTGGGACATTTTCACCTGAACTGTCACTCAATTTATTTCTCAGACAAAACTAAGAACAGTGAACATCTTCTCTACACATCCCCTGCGCTCAGAAACAGATCTTCCCTTTTGTGCTGATGTGCTCGCTGCACCTGAGGCTGCCCCCCTACATCCTTCTTGGTGAGTGCATGAGCATAGAGTGAAACTGAGTACTAAGGAGGCTTATTCCAACCATATAAATATATTCCTGTTATTTTTATATGGTCAATATATGCTGTTTAAGGTGCATGTAAGTAGAATGATGGGAGGCTCCTTTTTAGAGGAAACTGGAATGAATAATAAATACATCTTCATGGAAATGGCCGAGGGGAAGACGGATCTCTAGAAAGAAATGCAGTGAACTATTGCCTGCCAGCCTGTTTCAACCCTTCCTGCCCTGAAAATCAAATAGCAGTAGGGCTGCAGCTCAAAAACCCCCAGGTCCTCTGCAGACTGCGTGACGCAGAGTTCCCACCTCCCTTGCACCTGACAGCAGCACCAGCATGGCCACCTTTTGAATATCCTCATTGCACACAATCCTGGTCTTTCCATCCTCCATGGCATGGATGCTTCCTTGTGGGATGTGAGTTCTCATCTCAGCAGGGAGGGAAGGGAAGAGAGTGGGATTTGTGATCCCTGGGGAGAGACCAGCCCTGCTGGCACAGGGGCATCAGAGTTTTGCCGTGCTGCACCCCTCACCACTGGGCAGAGAGCCACAGCTCCCCAGCCAGCTCCAGAATTGTCAAACTACTTCAGCAAAGTCAGCATAATCCCCAGGTAAACTCTGATATCCTCTTTATCAGATTTAGCTGGAAAACAAACCAAATAATTTAAAAAACAAAACACAAGTCCTAAACATTATCTATGTCCTTAATTATCCTGTTCTAGTGAGTATTTTATTCCCTGTCTGGTCAGAACATGAATTATCCTCCTAAATACAGCAAAAGTTAAATCCTACGCACCCACAACTACAAAAACAGTACAGTGATCAAGCTTAAAAGAGCATATACATTTTATTAATGGATGCTTTATACAGCTCCATATAACATAAATCAAACAAAAAACCTATTTCCGCCTTTAAAGGCTGCAATAAAAAAGCTTTAACATTATTGAGGATAATTTTATTAAGTTTATAACTTCTTTTTTGCAGTAATGAGATTGCTATGGGAATATTATCTGGTTTCTCATGAAGCACGTCAATTTGTTAAATAAGTTAATAAATGACTATGCATTAATCAAAGTGACAAAGCTATGAAGAGCTGAGAATGTGAGACAATTCTGGTGATAATATTAATTAGTATTTAATTAGAAACTTAGGGGCCATAAATAAAAAATCATAGGAGAGACATTTATGCAAATTGTTTTGAGCAGTATTTGCTTTAGGAAAAAACCCTTCCTTTCTTTCATCCTTCTCTCCTTCCTCTTTTTAATTTCTTTCCACCCTGTACATAGCAGAGTTGCAGTGACATCACGTGGATATTAATAAGCCCATACTGGGTTTAATTTTTCCCAATTAGGGAGGTCTACATTTGAATTGTGTTTCCCCCTCCCTTGCTTGAACTGAAGATTTTTTCAGATTCCTAACTTCTAGACAAGTGGAAAGAACAAAAAAGCCCTGAGAACTGCAAAGGGATAGGATTTCTACTTCTGCTATTTTACTCAAGATACATGTCACGTTTCTTACAGAGCAGATTTCATTATTTCATTACACTTATGCAAGAACATTATCTTCAGTAAACCTGTTTTTCTAGTCACAAGTCTGTTTTTATCACGGCTTATTTATATGTGAACAAGACTGAATTAAGCCAATGTTATCCACAACAGACAAGTGCCAGACCTACAATTCAATCAGCCCCTTCTTGGAGATAATGTCAAGGGTTTGAAGTAATGGGACAAAAAAAAGTGGAGAGAGAGAAAATCAGGGTCAAATTGATCCAATTCTTTGTATATAAAAGGGATTCTGCCTAATAACATCTAAATAAGCTCTAAATAAGCTCTTTTTTTTTTTTTTGCCTAAATAAGCTCTTTTTTGCTCTCCACACACAATACAGCATAAACAGGTCTAAACCTGGCCTTCAAGGAAATGTGAGACTGACATGAAAATACTAAAGTTTTAAGTGGTTTCTTCAGACATTTCCTTCCAAAGTGTTTCATCCACTGTAGTGTAAACCCAAGATAAAAAGTACCTGGTACCCAAGGTTTTTGGGTTATTTTTAGTGAGATGTTTAGACTGAAACACCCAGCGATGACACAAAATTCATTTTTTATTTTATTTTATATTTGTTTAACAAATAATGTGCATCTGTTAATAAAATTAAACCTGATAAATGAATGATGGAGCTCTTTTCAATGATGCTCCTAATTCCCATTTCCAATATAGCAAACTGAGTACCTGAATATATTTTTTATTCCCCAGAATACTGCAGTTAACACAAATATTCCTTCAAAATTACTGGCTGCTTCTGTGCTGCAACACATATCAGTTCTGGAATTTAATAACATATTTTACTGAACTTCCAGAAGATGAAGTCACTAACAACACATATCAGTTCTGGAATTTAATAACATATTTTACTGAACTTCCAGAAGATGAAGAGCTGAGCAGTAGTCACTAAAGACTCAAAAGAAATTGTAGTATCTTCAAGCATTAAGACAACAAACCTTACCTTTATGTATTTCCTCCATCTCTTAGTTGATAAGCTCCAGAGTTGCATGTGAATGCATACCTATCATTTTTTTTTTTCCTTTTTTGGTAGATTGAGACAGATCTACACATTTCACCATTCATAAAGGTTTTGGGATTCTTACCTCTGTCTCACATTTCTCAGCCACCATTTACTTTACATATTGAATGACCCAAAAATCTGATTTATCACCTTCCTTCTCTAGTACAAATTTGAAAGTAGGAGGCCAGGCCTTCTGTGTGGGCCATGAGCTGCACGTTGGCTGGTTCTGTGGTAATTTTAGTATGTTCTAACTTTTCTGTGAACCCAGTAAAAAGGATAACATGTTCAGTAGTGTCTTTTTTGCTTGTAAGCTCTCATGTGCTCGGGGTCTAGCAGCCCTGGCTGGTACCCTCTGAGCAGCATGACCACAGAGCTCCAAGATCTGAAAGCACCCACCACAATTCTTATCTCCACCTTTTCCCATGAATGAATATGGGGTACAGAGTGCTTTGGAGAAGAAAAAACAAGAGGGAAGATGAAAAGCACTGGGGTACATAGCTGTCTTTTGAGGTCAGCCTTGGCACCATTCCACGCATTCCTAGCAAAATCCTTTTTTTGGTTTGTCTGCAATGTGGTCAAACACAGGTTAATACAGTGTAGGCATCAGAAATTGATGAAAAGAGGATTTGGATGGTCTGTGTTGAGCCCCTAGCATTCCCAATATTGTTGGGCTGCAACAGACAGGATTAGGTATGCTTCAGTGGTAGGGAATCTTTGTGCACATGGTATTTTGGAAATTCCCCTCTTCTTTTATGGCCTTTCCTGTAAGCTTGCACAATCATTGAGAATTCTTGCTCTAAAAGACCTGGTGCTTCTGTGTGGTTCTCCACAGACAAGGATTTAACCTCTCTCATATTCTTGCTCAGCTCATGAAAGGTGTCTATGACGTGAGTAAGCAAAAGCAGGATGCTGATCTTGGTGCTGCAGTTCTGTAAATAGCAAACTTTCTGTCTCCTGGGCTCAGCCTGGGTCTTTCTATCAAACCGAAAAACAGTGTATGCAGCCCTCCAGAAGGAAGCATATTGCTCATGATCAATATGCTGTGGATATTTTCTACCTGGGCTTTCCTTTTGATACTGACTCCCACAGGTCTCGCCTGGAAAAGCTGGCAGCCTGGCTTGGACAGGTGACTGACTCTTTCTTGGGTAAAAACTGTTAGGTGGCCAGGCCATGGTGCTGCATGGAGTTACATTCAGCTGGTGAGCAGTCAAGAGTGATGTTCCCCAGGATTCAAAACTGGGCCTAGCTCTGTTTAATATCTTTA
This sequence comes from Passer montanus, assembly GCF_014805655.1. NCBI lineage: Eukaryota > Metazoa > Chordata > Aves > Passeriformes > Passeridae > Passer > Passer montanus. The sequence continues at coordinate 9,866,967 of NW_024366815.1, read as the reverse complement.
TGGATAATCTGGATGAGGGATACACTGTCAGTTTGTAGATAGTATCAAGCTGGGTGGGAGTGCTGATCTGCTGGAGGGCAGGGAGGATTTGCAGAGGATCTGGGCAGGCTGGATCATGGGCTGAGGCCAGTGGGGTGAGGTTCAACAAGGCCAGTGCTGAGTCCTGCCCTTGGGTCACAACAACCCCAGGCAGTGCCACAGGCTGGGGCAGGGTGGCTGAAAAGTGACCAGTGGAACAGATGTCTGAACATGAGCCAGGGTGGGCCCAGGTGGCCAAGAAGGCCAATGGCATCCTGGCCTGGATCAGCCATGGTGTGGGCAGCAGGGCCAGGGCAGGGATTGTCCCCTGTACTGGGCACTGCTGAGGCCACAGCTCCAGTGCTGTGTCCAGTGCTGGGCCCTCAGTGCAAGAAAGACACTGAGGAGCTGGAGAGAGTGCAGAGAAGGGCAGTGGAGCTGGGGCAGGGTCTGGAGCACAAGTCCTGTGAGGAGCAGCTGAAGGAGCTGGGGGTGTTTAGATCAAAAAAGGAGGCTCATGGATGTTATCATTCCCTAGAAGTACCTGAAATGAGTCTGCACCCAGGTGGGGTCAGTCTCTACTCCCAGGCAACCAGTAACAGGATGAGACAACATGGCCTCAAGCTGTCTGAAGGCCAGTTCAGCTCTACATCAAAAATTTCTTCATGGAAAGGATTATAAAATCTTGAAACAGGCTGCCCATGGAGGTGATAGAGTATCCATCCCTGAAGGTGTTCCAGAATTGACTGGAAGTGACACTTAGTGCTATGGTCTAGTTAACAGCTTGGTGATCACACATAGTTTGAGCCTGATGGTCTTGGAGATCTTTTCCAACACAAATGATTCTGTATTTCTGTGACTTGTTCTGTATGTTATCTTCATAGTGTTCTCAGAGAGAGACTCCATCAATTAGGACCTCTTCATAAGCAGCATGCTCTTAGGGGGTTTATATATCTGAGTACTAGAACCTCATACTGCTCTTGTCTTATGAAGAACAATGATTGCCTAGGTAACATTTGATTGAGTCATTAGTAGGTCTTCTGAAACTGGCTGCAAGGAAAAGATACTTAACAAACCCAACCCTACTTCATTTTCTGGTGAGGCCACATCTGTCTGTGTCTTTCCGACAGAACAGGGAGAAGAAGAGAAGTGCAATCAGAGAAATAACCTATCTTTAGTGTACTACTCGGGTGCAATTGCCTTCAAACATAGAGAACTGAATGGGATTGCACAACAAGTACTTCCCATTCCCATGTGCCTGTGTTAGCAGGGCACCTTAGAAAATTTTATACAGACAAGAGATTATGCCTTTCCTGAGTTTATGTATCCACATTGATGGCTAGTCAGAAATTTGTAATTACTTTTCACTTTCCAGAAAATATTTCCAAAACACTGGAATTTGGCAAGCTTCCATGGTTTAAAATTTTACTGGGGAGAAAACACCTAATGTACAACACATGCAATTGCATATGAAAGTGAATGTCTTTTCATTTGTTAGTGCCTGGTTTTTTTGTGTTTGAGTTTTGTGGGCATTGGAGGATGAAAGCAAAATCTGGAATGCTTCAGCAAAGGAAATAAAAAAGATAGTCTCTCAAGTTCTTCACTTCTGTTCAGGCAAATTATAGAAGTGATCTGGATACAATACCAAGCAAAACCTGCTTTTCTGCAGCTGCTCCAAAGTGTAAGGGAACCAAGGCTCATTAACCTCACCAGGCAGACGATTTGATGCAGTGACCACACCATGGCTGGGACATGGTCTGTTTGCATCAGGAACTGCAGGAGCATTTCAACACAGACATCCCTCTGCATTGTGATGCTGGGGAAGTAGAAATACTGAAAATGGACCATTTCAGTTCCTCTATATAGTGGTTTTGCATTTTCCAGGTTTAACCAGTGAACTCTCATAGCACTTCCCAGAAACAGGCAGAAGCAAAGTTCACACACATGGCTTCATGGAGGGGGGAGATGTAGACAGGACTTTTCCAGCATCTGAAGGCTCTGTGTGCCCAGCCGCATGCCTTCTTACTCCTTGCTCATCCACAAATGTGTATATATGTCACAGTTAAGAAAAGTCAGTCTTTACCTCACTCCTACCAATTCCAACTATATAGTCATGGGCTAAAGTGGTATCCCACTAGTCTCTACACTGGGATGTTTTGTGTGTTTACTGATTTTGCCTGGTCTGATTTTTACTTTTACTGAGGATACAGTGAACAGTATTCAAAGGTTGGGCAAGAGCACAGACAGGAGTAATACAACCACAGAGTCATAGACCTCAGGTTGCTTTGATATTTTGCTGATATTAAATATCTTCCCACTACCATGTTAGGAGGTATGCTGAGCCTTTTTTATATACACTTTTCCTTGCATTTTTTTCCTTTCCATTTTTTATTTTTACATAATCCTTTCCTATACATGTTCTTGAGTTTGCTTCCCAGTCTCTGAATATGCACAGAGATGGCAGGGAGAGTTCGTATGAGCACATAGACATGGATTTCAGGCTCCTGATCCTTTCCTAATGACTGCATTCTACAAGGTGGTGATGAAAGGCTAGATAAGTGAAAATATAACAGAAAATGCTAAAAATGAGAGAAGAAAATTCTGACAGGTGAGAATGCCTGCTTTGGAATAGAAAAACTTACTGAGGGGAAAAAAACAGTGGAAAATGGGTTGGGGAGGCATGTTCCAGAAATTACGGCAAATGGCCTTTTTTGGAGGCAGGGGAGCTCCTCAAGAGGTCGTTAGCAGTCTGGAGAAAAGCAGTTATGCTCCAAGGACTGGGAACAATGGGTGTGGTGAGCCTGCCTCCAGTGGCTGGCTGGTGGCACAGGAAGGTGCAGGCAGGTAGCAGAGGTCTCTGCCCAGGTGCCCAGTGCCCACCCAGCCGTGCAAGGATGGTGAAGAGGCTCTGGCACATTGCAGGCAGCACCACTGCCAAGGCTGCGCTGGGGGTGCTGCCTGACTCCAGTGCTGCCCCATGCATACATTTAAACTCACTACAATTCTGTGCAGTCAAACACTGGTTTAGGGTATATCTGTGGTGGAGTCACCATGAAGTATTTTTTATTTCTGAGAAAGCATTCATGAGAAAGTAAATGGCAAGTTATTAGCCCTTTAAAGACAAATAAAGCTTTTCTGAACTACATCAAATAGAGATGGGCTTGACTAACACTGCTTGCACTTTTAAGTTTTGCCTGAACTTCCAAGGTATCTTGCTCTAGGCTCCTCTATCCTAACTGGTGGTCTGAGACCCAGAAACTCCTTAATTTCAAAAAATAATCTCTTAACGAGGACCTAAAAGTATTTAATTTTCCAAATATTATTCTGAATTCCATTTCTTAAGTTTCTTCACCTATAAAATGGGAGCATAATTTTCTTCATAACTTATTAGGGTTCATCAGTGGATGACCATGTGTCCTGGTTTAGGGCAAGTTTGGGAGATAACCCCCCAAAGGGGCTTCTCTACAACAGCAGATTCAATTGCCCCTCCCCCCTCCAACCGGTTCGGGAGAAAATGTCTCCTTGGAGAAAAGTGGAAAGAAACCTGTTTATTAAACAATAGAAACCAAATAATATTAAACAATAAAACAATATTAAACAATCTAAGGAAAAGCAAACTCAGAACAGTCCCCTCCCCGGGTTGCACCTCGGCTCACTCAGTCTTTGATCAGTCTCTCTGGTGCTGGAAATGCCGCGGCCCAGGCCCGGCCAGGGGCCACAGGTGGAGCTGCCGGTGCTCTTCGGGGTGTTCAGTCCAGAGCAGGCTTGAACAGGTCCAAGAAAAAAAGGAAAAAATCACAATCCGGAGAACTTCTTTGCCTCAGCTAGCTAAAACTAACTAAAAGCAAGAAAAAGGGAAAAAAGGAGCTCTGTCCCGCTGTCTGCCCATCCGCAGACAACACAGTCCAGGAGCAGGAATGTGGAGGAGTGAGAGCAGTCTGAAAACAAACTGCGCGCTTCTTCCCTCCCCTCCTCACTGTCTGGAAGAGAGTCTTAAAGATGTAAAACTTATTATTCAGTATAAACAGAACAAGACGATTGGGGATAAAAGCATCATATAGTCAACCCAGGACACCATGCATGTACATAGTTATACTGTGCAAGGCCATATTCTACTAAACTTACTCCTGACCCATTGTTAGCTGTGAAAAGTGTCCCTTTTTTTCTCCAGAGTTGCCCAAAGGTGAACAAAACAGGTGAATAAAGGTGAGCTCATCCTCACAGTAAGTTGAGACCTTTGTGCTGAGTTCAGCTGGGTTATGGCAGACCTCAGCTGTGTCATCTTTGAAAGGTCTAATACCTGCCTTTGTTTGGAAAAGCTGGAAGTAATAGGTCTGTAGGAATCTAAAGAAATAATTCAAAACCACAGTAGCTTTCATAAGGAATAATCTTCTTTTTCTATATTTTAAGAGACCTATGAAACCCCAGAGAAGCCTTGGAGTTCTTTCCTCAATAAATTGAACTATTCTCTTCTAGAGCAATTCTGAAGCTTTTGAGTTTTGGCTCAGCTCTGACCCTTATTTTCCAGCACTGCAGGACACGGAGCTTGTCCCAGTGCTTAAAATGAGAAAGATTTCTTCTTGTGTGATGGGAACCATGGCACCATAGCTACTACCTTTCTCATCCAGAAGAATGACTCCAATAAGACAAAGCTCATAACGATTTGCAACCTCCTCAGGGCAAAACATTTCTAAATTTTCAGGAGAAATCACTGCATCTTGCAGGACTGCTGGCTGTTATTTTGTTTAAATACCAGAGATGTCCATTGAGAAGGTGGCCTTGAAAGTACTACAGTAAAACATTCTTTTTCAAAATATTTTAAAATGTTTCTTGCTGGTGAGAGGAGTCACTTAATCATTTAATCATTTAAGATACTGCAGGCCTTTCAGCATATTGATACCTTTTCCATGACCATCACCAAGGTTTTGAAAGCGCTGGCAGAATTTTATTGAGCTGGTCAAGATGAGGTTGAAATATCAGCCTATTTCTCTTACAAGCATTTAGTGGGCTGATATTGCCATCCTAAGTGTTGGAGCCAGATTCGGACCCTGGAAAGGGAAAATACACAAAGTGAAAGCTCCCGCGGTTTGGGAAGTATTCCCTGGAGGACTATCTCCACTACTGACTCTGGCTGAGTTGCACGTGGGCTTTTCATACAGGATTCCCAAATGATTCCCCTGCATTCTGACTCATGGCTGTGTTCATGAACATGTGAGCTAACCAGAAATTGCAGCATTCTCTTCTCCGCAGGCTCAGACCTGACCCTTTGCCTTCCCCACATGAATCCCTCTCTCCGTATCTTGAAGGAGTGATTTACCAGGACAAAGGCTGTCACATCCAAACCAGTAACTGCCACCTCTCTAGGTATGGCTTAGATGCAGTATGCTACCATGCAGTTACAGGTGGTACCCAGCCAGCTGCAGCAGAGTCTGGCACTGCCAGGCAAAAGCTGCGTGTCAACTCAGAGTTGCACCACACTGTGAGATTTGAAGGCTTTCTAGCTGCAAATGTTGATGAATATATACATTTTCCACTTTGATAAAACAGTTCTTGACAGAGACTCTTATTAAATATGATTGATTATTGTCAGTCTGGCATGCATTCATCATGAGATGAATACATATTCCACTGTTTGTAGCATCAGTTCTTAAGGTTCTGGCTTACACATATAAGAAGCTGACTACATTGCAGGTCTGCTCTCAGCGTTATTGAAACTGAAGCCTCCAATGAACACAGGTTTCATGGAAGACAAGGCTTGAAAGGACATGGAGATCAGACCCTGCTGCGCCAGGCAAATGCATCAAAATTTATTGTTTCATAAACAGATTAAGCAAAATGTAAAAACAGATTTATGTCCTCAACAGAATGAATGGATATTAAAATACTTCGCTACAATGGCAACAAAAAATATGCTGCTAATTCCTTGCTCAACTATTTTCCAGGGATATTTATTAGACATTCATTTTGAAGTCAGTATTTTCTCTTAGTTGTGAGTGTTTTCTATCTTGGCAGTAAAGCACTCTGCTTCCCAAGGTATTTACAGAGAGTGGTCGTGTCCCTTTCTCCACTGGCAATGACAAGAAGCTGGGAGTCTGGCCCTTAGGATAGGCAACCACTGCCCTGGCAGTCCTAGGAGTCTCCCTCTGCCCAACTCACATCTGAGCTCCTTCCTAAACAGAGGAGACCAGACTTCTGTGCTCATTTCCAGATGGGATATCTGCAGTGCTGCTCCCTCTGACATCCAAAAGATATTTCATTCTGATGGCACCACTAGGCTAGGGATGCATTTTTTTTCTCCACAGGCCTGTTATATTTGTAGCTATTTTATGCTCAGCAAAGGGTCTTAGTTCTTTCTTTTGTCACAGCCAGCAACCTTGCAGCAGAAACATTTGTTCCCTGTGAGTGACATGCAACAGCAAATTGTACACCACATCAGTTGGTTCCAACCACAATTTTATCTGGTCCTTCCCCTGAGATTGTACTATCCCCTTCAGTGCCAGAAATGCTTCCTACACCTCCAGCAGCCCCCACCCAGCCCACTGTAATTGCTCATTCCTAATTTGGACAAAGAATGTCTTCACAAAAATAGCAAGAGGAAGCCTAGGTTACTGACTGCATTTTTACACTCCTTTCATTCTCATTTGCAACCTTTTCACCACACACACCTCCCCTACCTCCTCCTTCACAACATTATCATGCATTCCATTCCTCCCCACATCTCCCAGCCAAACAGACTTCTGTCACCAAACTGCTGTCCACCACTTGGAATTACCACCACTTGGAATTTGTATTTTTATTGTATAATCAAAGTTCACAAAAGCCATTCATCACATGCCAGATCTAGGGAAAAATATATTTCTCTTATGCAACAGAAATTAAAAAACAAAAAAACCCCAAAAAAACCAAAACTATACCCAGCCCCTCTGCCTACTCAGATATATATTTCATATATAGATTTTTTTTAAAATTTTTTTTTTAAACCCAAAAACTCAAACAAAAACAAAACCACCACACAACCCGCCCCCTCCCCCAGTAAGAGAAAAATGTCTGCCATTGAAGATGTTTAGCCACACTCAGCTGGAAAGCTAAGTTTCTGAAAATTTATGAGCCCACTAGGAATGAAGTAGCCCCTGGAAAGAGTGAGGTTAGGCTCTCACTTTACTAGGGGTGGCTTTTCTCATCCATCCAATGTCAGTGGACAATCCTGCTGGCTCAGAGCAGAGGGAAAAAGAGAGAGGGATGCAGCTCCCCACAAGGACAAAGAAAACGTAATGGCAAGGAAAATTGTCTTCTGGAAACTTTTACAGATACTATAAAAATGAGTCCAGGATCAGTCTGCTTAGGGCCACCTTCTGCACAGCATCATTTTCTTGGTAGTATTCTTGTATCCTCCAAACAGCAATCTGTGAGAGATGAGGCAGAGCCCTGCAGCAGTGGCACGATGGGCACTGTCAGCAAGGAAACAGGAAAGTCCCACCTGCACCATCTCGTACCAGCCCTATGTGCAGCCTCAGGGCTCTCCCCACCTGCCAGCAAACCCCAGCCATGCTTCTTGCTCCATGGGCCCTCGGGTGGGAGCTACATCGGGGTTTGCCATCAGCTGCACCTCTGGTGGTGGCTGTGCCCATGGCAGAGTACCTGAGCTGCTGGCATCCACCCTGGCGCTCGCAGGAAGGGTCCCATGTCTGTGTCACACTGACACAGGGACACACCTGCCACAGGGGCTTTGGGAAATGTGAGCACACGGGAACCAAGCCACTGCAGAGGCTTGTATGTATTGGGCTATAACACTTCTGCAGACACAGTCTGACTGATGCTCAACCTGAGTGCCCCAGAGGCACAGACATTCCCTGATGCCTGCTGGGACCCACGCCTGCTCCTTCAGTGACACTGCATCACCCACGAAAGCCAGGCTGGAAAGGGCTGTATCTCATGGCACCTGTATGCACTCAGAGTCACACATACAAGTTGTACCTTGGCCTGGAGAGTCAGGGATTCCCTGTAGGATCTCCCTTCCGGATGATGGAAGGGGCTGTGTGCTCTCTGTCTCTTTCCTGAACAAGCCAGCAGTGTGGGCTCCAAGCAAGAAGCCCATCTCCCAGGGGATTCACCTGCTGCATGCAGGTCAGGGGCAGCTCACTCCCAGGTCAGGGACTTGAGTGACAAGCTTGGTGCATTAAATAGAGGTGCATGAATGTGTGTAGCAGCATGCCTCCTGCCCTGTTTGTGAGGTGTCAAGTGGGGCCTTCATTAATTTACAAGAGACTGCTGTTTCAAAACATGTCAGCATGAGCACTGCTCCCAGCTTCATTGCTTCTTCCTTGCTTTGCAGTGGTGAGAAACTTAACATGAAAAAAATCAAAGAACAAATTGTCACACACTCTAAAAGCAGGAAGGCTTCTGGGCTGTCTAGTCTCCTCTGAATATCACAGACTGTTACATTTCCTCTAGACGTTGTTTCAAGTCTGGAATGTGGACAAACGATGCACTGGATGAGCTCCTCTGAGTCCCACAGCAGCACAGCATTTCCCAAGCCGTGCATCTGTCATCCTGGAGCAAGTCTTTGTATAAGTGGCAAATGGTCATGATGCTGTAACTTCCTTTCTGGGCCTTTGTAGTTATTGTTGCTCATGTCCTGTTTTTCATAATTATGTGATAGCTGGGTCAGTGTGGACTCCAGCAATGAAGAGCAGAGAGTAATACAGCAGATCTGGCACAAAAGCAATCCTGTAATGAGATTTATGTATTCAAGGTTTGCTTGTTTAGCAGTTGTTTTCTCTGCTCATACATCTTCTCCTGTTATACAATGGTTATCTTCATAGAATAGACTGGATTTTAATCAGACAAAAATTACTTAACCTGTAATTAACCACTGAAATGTTGATTATCCTACTTGCCTGTACACAGAACACAAAACCAGCATGAAGTGCCCTGTGCTTTCCACTCCTTGTTCCAGTGAAAATACCACAGGAAAAGGTATTCCCCTGGTACAGTATATAGAATGAAGATAATGGCATAGAGAAGAAAAATCAACAAAAACTACCTGCTGAAATAAGCTAAAATGCAATATGTAAGGGACTAATATTTTCAAAAGAAAATTCTGAAGGCTAAAATTTACAGAAAAATTTAGATAATAACTTTACTTCATTGATTTGTTTTCAGTACGAAAAACTGAAAAAACCATGCACCACAAGAGAAAGGTTGCTCTCCCACAATGCTGACTAGAGGCTCTGCTGCTATCATAATTGCAGAAGAGTTGTGTACATACTAAAATAGGACATCCCTTTATCCCATATAACTCAGTATTTAAAATATATGCTTGCAAAGATGTTTGTAATTATATAAACTATGTTAAAAAAAATTGAAGAAGAGAAAATAATTTTTTTCCCCTCTGGATATTTTCTTTGTTGTAAGTGGTTTATTTGAATGATGATACAATGTGGTTTGTAGCAGAGGATTTTGTGTCTGGAATAATGAATTTTCTCCTAACATGCTCAGTTTAAGCATCCATTGAGAAAAAAGTGCATCACACTGTAATGATGTACCACAACAGCAGAGAATTTCATATTAATGTAATGTGATGCCAAAGGCCCTCCTGGCATTGTCTGAGGTGCTGCTGTAGAGCCACTAATTTTGCATTGTTAGTGTTGATAACATCATCTGAATACAAATGTAAATACTATAAACAAATTCTAGATTAAAATATGGCAGGAAATCCTCTCTCCTCCTGAAAAATAAAGCTGATATTTAATTTTCAGACAAGCTGTTTTCTTCTTAATATCTTTGCACACACAGTTCACAAACAGCTCATCACAAACTAAGCTGAGATGAAAACAAGCAGGATGCTGTCAGCTGCTCTGAGTAGCCAGCCATGGGGATGCTCTTACTCCAGGGCAAGTATACACATGAGTCTGTCTCCCTGTTCAGGGAAGGAGTTGCTCCACATAGTCCATAGGCAAGAGCATGCTCTCAGCTTGTAATCAAGAAACAGCTGACGTGGTCTATCTGCATGCCAAAAATTGCTCCAGAAGAGCTTTGTGCTGGACTGTATTCCAGGCAGAGATTTACCCTGGCGCCAGCGGGGATTTGATTTCTCTTTTTGTTCCCTGTCTGTTGCCCCTTGCCCCTGCCCCGCACAGTATGAGTCTGTATCCAATTCCCCAGTTCCAAACATCCATGAAGGTGAGCACAGCACCGGTGTAGCCACAGCGGAGAAGGAATGGGAAGGGAAGATGCTGATGCCTCTTTCTGGCTGTAGATGTGTGCCACCAGCCTTTCCCTATCACGTGAGCCACCATGCAAGTGTATAGAATAGCACTGAGAACAAGGCCTGCTTGCACCAGCCCACACCCGTCACAGTCTGTTCACATACAGAGTTATGTTAATACCAGTGTGTCCCGAGGTACCTCATAAACACAATACAGACTTTAAAAGCAGAGATTAAGCTAAATCACTTAGAGCAGTTACCTCCTTCTATGACTGTGCAGGACTGCACTCCTTACCAATTGGAGCTGAAAAACACCAAATTATGGACTTCATACACATTCTTGGCATATTATTCTTCTTTCACAGGCAGGAAATATTTTTCTAATCTTCATCTAAATTTGCTCAATATGCTGTTCCCACACTGCTGATAACAAACCTTTGGAAACTAGTACTCTGCAATAACAGCTTTGCAGCGTTCCCTCTTCAAACTGCAAGCCTGGATTGTGGTGAGGGAAAGATCTTGCCTTAGAAATGTGCCAGCACTGCGGGGACATGACTGTGGCAATCAGTGCTGAGGCCAGCTGCTCCTGCAGCCACACATGGGCACAGCAGTCTGACAGCAGCTTGACTCGGGTACAGCCAGCAGGGTGCCACGTGAAACTCAACATGAAAGCCCTGGGTGAGCAGGGAGGTTCATAGCCAACCTGGTTAGAGCTCTCTGGTTTTGCAATCACTCTGCTTGCTTTATCCAGTCCTATTGAAATTAGTCAAATTCATCACAGGCATCGTCAAAGCTAGAAATGCATTGGAGGAATACCTGTAGGAAGGAGGTTAGCCTGTTCCAAATTTGACACTGGTAACTTCCTGGTGAGGAAAAGGATGTTACTAAGAAAAGATGGAGAAAAAAGGTGTTGATTGTTTCAGCTTAAAAACCCCACAATGAAATATTGCATTGTTTTGAAGTTTATTCTTGTCTTCCTTTCTTCCCAAAATATCATAGTTATTTTGAACGAGGAAATAGAAGAGTTACAAAAGGGAGAGATTTTCTTCACAACTTTTGCCTTTTAAAAAACAGACATTTCTGTGCTCTTTTTACACCTTGTTTTGATGTCTGTTTCGTTAAAAAACATGCTTTTGAAAATGAAAGAAGGGTTGATATTAAGGATTCCGTACCTAGTCTCAGATTTCTATTCTTGTTAACCCTGTTAACCCTGACAGAATGACTTTCATAGTTTCAATAATGGTTGTCCTTCAACAAGATAAAATGTGGGTAAAATTCTGCTAAGCCTTGAACTCTGCCAGTCTCTCTCCATGTTGAAAGTACAAAGAAAGGATAGACCATGCCTTTGTAATTTCCCAAAAATAATCTGGAATAACTTTAAATTTTATTTTTCTTCTCAATTTAAAATTATTCATCACCCCCATACAGAGAGTTTGCAAAGAAAATGTTTTGGTAGGGAAACAAACTTTAGGGGTAGGAGTATGGGATATTTGCCCTTTTTTAGAATACTCATAGGTCCTTTCTGTATTTCTGTGGCATCCTCAGTGTTTGCTGTTTTATTTCTGTTCAGTCCCAGGCTGAATTTTTCCAAGCAAGGACAAGTGCCAGAGCTGCTCAGAATACCACGTTTTCTAAGATGTCCACAATATTAGTGACAGAGCAGCTGAGAATGTTCCAGAACCGGCCATGGGAGCATTGGCCCAGACTCTTGGGACAGCAGTAGTCTTAAAGCCCTATAGTTAAAGGCAGTATCGTAGGTTTTTCCAAAAACCCAAGCTCTTCCCCTCAGACACTTTTATCCCTCCATACAAATCCAAACTCCTTTCCTTCAGCTATAGTTCCTCAAATAAGGCATTGCTGGCCAGAACAAGTTCAGTATCAAAACTCAAGTGAAGATCACAGGTACTCTACAATGCAAATCAAAATACAGTTTACAGACATGGCTTCTTCATCAAACCACTTGGCACACAATTCTTCATTTTGACATGCCTTTTACAGGCATGGGCTTAAAAGATCCTGTGGTGACTGCATGGCACTGCAGCCTGTGACAACACATATTCAGATAGCAAATATACTTGCTCGCAGCAGGAAAAAGCTGGAGGTTAGAGGGAGGGGAAACAAAATCATCCAGCTTTTCCCATCCAACTCTGTGGTTCTAGTAAAACACAACCTGATCCAGATTTCTGAAGTGTTTTGAATAAAGCCTAAAAGCTATGCACCCACAGTTTTTTGAAGCTCTGTAACAACCAAAGTCAAATAAAGTGTGCTATATGGTACAACATCCCAAAAGTTCAAGGGCATTCATAAAAATAACCTGGATACTCCAAAACACCTGACGTCAGATCATCAAAGCCTGAGAAAAGAAAAACTGCATCAACCTGCCTTTTGCATTTTTCCAGTAAAAATAAAAGCCTGTATCAATTCTGAATGCCAGCAGATTGTGCAGGCTGAATATCTGAAAGGAAAACCTTTATTACAGAGTTGCAGTTCAGAGCTTTTTTGGAAGCAGCAACTCAGCAGGGTAGTCAATAAGACTTGTAAATCCATTTACTGCATGTTTTAGATCAATTTCACTCTGAGTTCTTGTACAACATTTCAAACCTGCTGAACCCCCAAGACGTTCTTTTCCTGTGGTGCCTTTAGAATAAATCTCTCAGTCATCAGAAAACACTGTGTGTTTTCCTTCAGTGCCATGACTTGTGACTGGTATTTTAAGCACCATTAAAACTAAGGAGCTGAATGTTGAAAATAAAGCAGTAAGTAGATATTTTGCAAGTTCCTTCCTTTTTGCCATACCGTTGCTTTTGTCTTACTTTCAAACAAATGACTGATTCAATTTCTTGTTATTGTTCTTTTTTCCACTGCGAGGTCTTAATTGCAGCCTGAAATACATTGCCTGTGTGGACAAAATTAACAATGCATCAAAAATCAATAAAAATATGTGCAGCTTTTTACTTCAATTCACTTACCGATGTTTATCTTTATGACAAGTTATGGCTTGGCATACGTCTTACCAGGGTCTCATTTTTCTTGTTTACATCTAAATCTGCTGTCACTGCTCTTCAGTAACTTTCCTGAAGTTTTGCCTTGCATCTGTAGGAACCTTCTTGAAAGCAACAGGGAAATATGCTACAACAGCTGTGAGCTTTAGCCCCTCTCTTCTAGACCATAATATAGCAAATAAAATTCCAAGAAGGTATTGGTCATGAGTTATTTTTGCCTCAATGGTTCAAGGGTTTTTATTCATAAGATTACTTTGAGGGGTGCCTTAAGGGATGAAAGAGCTATTGCTATGCAGTATTTGAATGTTACCGCCCTGCAGTGTTTGAATAAGTGCTGCAGCTCAGAGTAAAACCACCAAATGCATGCAAAGCTCTAGCATCCCCAGACTGTGATACACGTAAGCACCTACAGCTGTCTGTGAGAATCGATTTAGATTACAAACTGTATGCTGCTGTTAACTCAAGGCTGGTCTGCACAGGGAGGTAGTGCGAAGGGGGGCACAGGCTGGAGCCTGAGTGCCCACGGCCCAGCAGCCCCGCCAGGGTCACCGCGAGCTGCAGACACCAGGCGGGTGCCATGCCAACAGGATCCCAGAGACTGCAGCCGGCTCCCAAGGAGCCGACCTGGAAAATGGAAATCACTCAGGAGGTGACTCTACAGCGAAGGTAGCCTGTGGGTGAAGCGTGTGTATTCTGGAAGCTGCTTCATCGCTGTGAATGATGCCTACCATCCACTAGTGATTGCTGGGCTTGGATTACTGTTGCTAGCACACAATAAATTCATGTTACACAGACCCACAGGTCTCTGAACAGCTGGTGCTGGTCTCCACTAGAGCTAGGTCAGCTTTTTCTATTAAATAACACATTTAATTTTGTCCCCCATATTACATCTGCACACAGATTTCAGTGTTTTCATTATTTAGAATTATTCACTGAATAATGCATGAGAACATCTTGCAGGCTGTGAATGCTATGCCACAACTACTGCTTGCTCAATAGCTGGACTGTGTGATTGGTCACCAAAGTAAAATAGAAATTTTATCTCCAAACTGAGAAGTATTTTCAAGTTGCATGTTTTAAAAATGAGAAAAATCAGTCACACACACTTTTTACCAATACCTATAACATTTCCAATTCCTTTGTACATTTTTAAGAGAATAAATTTTATGTGTTTATATCTGCCATCAATACAATGTGAAACAACACTGCAATTGTAGGTAAGTAAATAAAGTCAACTCTTAGCCTAGTGGCAGAATGCTTACCTAGGAAATGGGAAATCTGTGATCAGCTTCCTGTTCAGCCTGAAGGCAATGCAGTCACTTCCCTGCAGCTCCTGCAGGTCCATTCCCCCCCAGCTGAGTCTTCCAGGTAGGGACATCCTTTACATTACACTTTGAAAGTTTTCCTCTTATGAGTCAAAATTATGAGTTCCCTGAAGATGGGGGCTGGCAACAAAAACAAACAAAAACCAAGGAAAAACACAAACAAACAAACAAACAAAAGCCCAAAAAACAACCCAAACAGCAAAAAACCACAAAAACACACCAAAGAAGGGAAAAAACCCTAACAAAAAAAAAAAAAAAAAGAAAAAAGAAAGAAAGAAAAAAAAAAGCCAACAAAACAAACCCAAATCAAATCAATCAGCCAAATGGACAACAACAACCAAAAAAAAATCCAACTACCAAAACAACTAAAAACCAAGAAAAATCTGGTTTTGTAACTTTGTAACCTTAGTGGGACACCTAGATCCAAGGCCCTTTTCAGGAGAATGCCTCTGAGTAAGGAGACAGTGGCAGAGGATATAGCACTGGCATGGTGAAAACACCTTCCAAGCAGCAAGACCTGCTCACCCCAGGACAAAGGAGGTCACTGCTCTCTGTGTCCTGAGGGGATGTAGAGCAGCCAGAGCGCAGCTCTGATTCATGCACTAGGGAGGAGCAGGTAGACAGGAGAATATCTCACTTAATATCTCCCCTAATTGACTCCTGATTGCTGCTTAGTCAGTGCAGGAAATTTGGAGCTTTGATACCCTTCCCACTGATTGACCAAACAGGCCCTGTTTTGACTCTGAAAGAGCCTGCCCATGGTGGACACCTAGATCTTTACACAGTGCATGGCCTATACAAAAGTCCCAAGCTCTGTACCTGGCCCCTTGGCCCTATTTTTGATTACTTCTGTCTTCTGGAAATAATTCTCATGTGACTCCCTGGCAGCAGAGGGGAACTGGAGGACATTGTGGGGCCTGACAGGAGCCTTGCCTCCCTCCAGCTCTGCGTGCATTGAAGGGGATGGGGAGGACTCCAAGGCCAGAGACAAGGAAAGGTATGAGGTCATCTTTCACATTTCCAATGAAAAAGTAAGGATAACTTTGCAACAAATACCTTTCTGAAAGGAGGAAAGTCTTCCAGAGCTGCTATAAAAACAGAAAAGCCAAAGGTGAGGAAATGCCAGGGAGAAGGTATGAAGGTAAAAGTTTTACAGAGAGGGAGAAGTATAAGCAATATTTGGAAGGTACATTTTTATTATTAAAAAGCAACAAAACAGTGGAACATGACAAAACCCAAATCCTGTGCAAGATCCCATGTTTCTTATAAAAGTTACTGATTTTGTAGGTACTAATGGTTTAGCCTCAAAAAATTATGGTGGTTTCTGCACTATCTCCTATGCTTAGTTACCCAAAACATCCAACTATAACAGTGACAGAAAGAAAGAGATATTGAAAAACGTCTGCATTTTTTCTCCAAGTGTGCTTGACTCATTTGAACTACCAGGTACAATATGGTGTGAGATTTTCTGTCTTGAATAACGGAACTCACACATATTTTCCATTGTCTACCTTTGCCTGTGGTATCCACTGAACAAGAAATATTGAACATGAGGACAACACTGTGCAGCAGAAGGTGCTGTCAGATGAGCAGAACTACTCAGTGTTTTGCCCTTGCAGCAAATCCATATCCACAGAGATTTCCTGGTATTGCTCCCTCTGTCACTGGGTTTCTTTTCACAGTCATACCTTTGCTTTATGGCAGTCACTCCTTCCTTCTGTCTCTATGTTTTCCTCCATTTTTTTTCCCTGCTTCATCTTGGCTTATATCTTCCCTTCTGCACTTTGGATTTCTCTTTGCTTATTGTCCTTCAGAAGAATGGTAAGTCTCCTGTAAGGAAAGGTTCAACTTGACTCATTTCTTCCTCAAAGGGAATGAAATGAGTCATTCCCTGGCCATGTTGCCCTTCTCCTGTAAGGAAAGGTTCAACTTGACTCATTTCTTCCTCAAAGGGAATGAGGCCATGTTGCCCGCCCTTATCTCCCAAGAACCAGGAGAATAAGTTAAATATGTGCTTAACAAAATTATTCAAATTTTACAGGACTTAATTGCTTTTTGTACAGACCGTAAAATCTCAGTATGATGTAAGCATGATATAAAATCTCTGTGTGATGTAAACTGATTCCTTGTCCAGGGCTACTACTGAGCAAGAGCCAGGAGATACAGTGGCCCCTCCAGAGCTGTTTTAGTGGCTGAGGACCCCTTTCAGATGAGTGTCCCAGTAAAAATGGGGAGTGAAGGGCAAAGGAAGCATTCCAAAACACTCCTCATTCTGCCTTGGAGATGGTGGAAGAAATCCCTCCTCCAGGGGCTGGGAACAACAGGACAATCACAACTTACATAACTTCTGCTGGTGAAGCTACAGTGACATTACAAGGCATGTCAAACTTGTTGGCAACACAGAGCCCAGATCTCCCTTTAGCTGGAGAAGTCCCACTCAGCCACTCTCCTAGGATGCTCAAATGCATCACCTCAAGCACATTCCTCCTGCTTCTTTGCTGGCATTGAGATGTATTGTGTGTCAACATTAAAATGCAAATACACATCCAGGACTGCATGCTTAGCTGGAGACATCAGGAGCTGCTTGAGCAGTGCAGGTTCTAGCCACTTGGTTTCCCTTCCCTGAGAAAAGTCCTGGAACAAAACCCCTGTGCACAGAGATGCAGATGCTTTAAATTGCCACCTCCACTTGGTTTCAAGACACAAAGGCAAAGGAATGCTTCCAAGTTCAGGCCCCTCAAGGCTTTCATTTGAAGACAGCTCCTTGTATGCCCCTATTTCCCATCTGTAGGGCAAAACCTACCAGCTGCTGAGAAGCACAACTGACAACAACATGCACTGAAATTAAGAAATTTGGAAGTGAGGCAGCAGGCTCCAGCCTAGTAACTGAACACAGGGCTCTGTGAAATGGCAGGCCTGGCTCAGATGAGCTGCCTTGGGTCACAGAATCAGTGGGGCTGGGAGCTGAGGTAGTGATCATCACTTCTGGGAAAGAACACCACACCCACAGCTCACCTGCCCCTGGGCACAGAAATAAGAGGCTGCTGTGGCAGAGCTTAAGATCTGGATGTGAACAGGCACTGCCAACCACACCTGTGCCCCTGGCACGGCTGGCTGGGCACTTGACAATGTCACCCAACTGTAGCTGACTCAAATGTCCTCTCTCTCTGAGGATCACCAAAGTCAAATGCAGCATCGAGTCAATTATCCACTCCGTGACTCAAACCAGGTCTTTCCCTGGAGCTGTATGAGTTAGGGATTCAGTCAGTTCGTTGGTGATACTGAGAAGATGGGGTTTTTTTTGTTACAAGTCAACCTAAAACAGTTAAACTGGTTTTTGGGAAAGGAGCATTCACAGTAGATTAAAATGTTTAATTCAACCTCAAAACAAGATTTCTTGGGAGGGAGTGGGGGAAGAAGAATTGTGTCTTTTTCTCAAAATTAGGCAAAAAAAGATAGAGGGGGAGTTGGAAAAGCTTGCATTGGCTGCCTTAACATGAAACAAATGAAGTTGCTTTACAAGTCATTTTCCTTCCCAATTTTAATGCAGTTCCCTATTCATCATGAGAACAAAGTGACTCTTTCTATGATTCATTCTCATATGAAATTCAAAGGGCTTAAAAATGTGCCTGATTTTGGAAAGTTTCTACATAATTTTATAGCTCAGGCTAGTGTTCAGTTAGGAAGCTGAGTTCCAGCAAAGACTGCTGACTATAGGCAAGGAGAGAAATCCCAGGGTCTAACAGCAGTGGCCTAACAGCAGGACCGGTGTCCAGCAGGGAGTGCAACCTCAGAATAGCTTCTGCAGTGCTGAGGAGGTGGAAAAAGAAAGAAAGGGAATGGGGAAGTTTAAAGAAACACAGGATGTGCAAGAGGAACCAGCAGAGTGATTCAGTGTGATTTTCCGGTAACTATGAAGTTGCAGGAAAGGTCAAGAGGCAGCACCCACCCACAAACTTCCATCTCCTGAAACATTCAGACAGGAGAGGGGTGGTGGGACTGGGGTCAAAGATTTGAAGTTAAGGTTCTTATCTTTAAGCAGCATGGCTATTTGAAGAATCCATGAACTGTTTTCCTGCCTCGATGTCTCAAGAATCTGTATTTCTGCTCTTTCTGGAGAGATGTTCAACCACGTATGCTTCTACACCTATGAGAAAATGGGATTGGATGAAAAAAAAACCTAGAAAACCTGTTCCATTACATTATCTCTTATAGCAGATTATTAATAATAATAAACATACTACATCACTGTATGCCTTTTAATGGCATACACAAATGAGCTCAGGATGAATCCCTGGTTTCCTCAGTCCTGTATATGATCTAAGAGCAGAAGCAGAGTTCACAGCCTTAGCCAAAATAGGCAACAGACCTGAGATGGGCCTGAGGCTCGATAGTCACCGAAGAATGTGCAGCACAGCTGTCCAGTCTATGAATGACCCTGTAGATGCAAGAATTACATATTTGGGGTAGCAATATGAGCTCTTGGACAAAATTCCAGCAGGAAAGGATATTGCTGAGTAGAAACAGAGGATGAAGTTTGAGCTGGGGCTGCAAAAGCATAGTAGGCCAGTAATGCCAAAGAGTGTTGCTAGTCAGGCTGAGCAGCTGCATCTCAGGCTAGGGGAGACTCTTTCTCCCCAGAAGGAGCACAGCATGAAAACATGCTTACTCCTGTCCCTGGGCCTGCAGCAATGTGAGCTGTTCCTCCAAAACTATATTCCTAAATTCTGTCCTACCTTTTCGACTAAAGTCAAAACTGGTTTGCCAAAGTCCTATTTGCATCACCCTTGCTAAGAGATTCTGTGCAAGTCATTGTGCTACAGGTCTGTAGTGTAAGTGAAGAACAGATGCACAATATTTAATGTTGCAGCAGAAGTGTAAATTTTAGGCAGTAAGAAATATTTCTTTATCCTATATGTGGACAGTATTTCAGTAGAGTAAATAAGAAAATATCCTGGAAACTAAAGACTAGAATAAAACATGCCAAAAATAGGGTCTCAAAGATTGTTAGCAAATTCTCTACTTCAAAGCAGCAATGGGGAAACTACATCATCCCTCTGCCATTCCATACAAAGAGTCTCTGTATGGCATCAATGAATAGGCAAGTGCAGCCAACCTTCTTGCAATTGCCTGCAGGTTAGGAATTTGGAACTTGGTGGAAAATTTGATACTGAGTCTGAAAATTCACTCACATCTGGACTTTAATGTAACAGCCTAAAGCAAGCATTGCTCTAAATTTTAAATCACAGTGAACTTGATGAAGGGCTTGAGATGATCTATAAGAAAAGGTCAGAAAAGCTGTAAATGTTTATTTCCACTTAAGCAAGTGCTTTCAATCCAGCTTTTACACGTTCATCTATGTTTTCACTCACAGTCTCTGCAGAACCCTTCTAGAGCTTTTCTGTCCTAGAAAATCTTTACCATGCCTGCACTGAAAGGCAATGTATGTGGCATGTAGCCCATAAGGGACCAGGATAGTGGAATCTGCAAGCAGCTGCATTGCAATTGCTAACTCCAGCACAACAACAGAAAACCAGCTGGGTAAGAAAAGGGAAGCTTGGACCCATTCAGAAACATTAACTGTTTTGGCAGGAAGGCTAGGGGCTATCCTGCTTTCAGCAGCAAATAAAGAAAGATACCTCAACTGCTGAGAAACCATGAAGAATATAATGGACAACAAACCCCATGTGAATCACGTTAAAGACTGTGCACAGGGGATATGCACCTGGGAAGTCATCATACTGCATTGCAAGCACCTATTATTTGTGAAGGGAAAAAAATTAGAGAAAAAAAAAAGAGAATAGACAAGCCAGGCCATTATACTCTTCTCACAGAAAAGAGATGTTAGCAGGTTCTGAGTCACTTGTGAAGGGTGGCAGATACTTCAGTGGCAATGGGTAAAAGGGAACATTTTATCTGTCATTTGGGCTAGCCGGCTGCACACATTGCAAAACACAGATGTGCCTGGCCTGCAGCCTGCGTAGGAATAACTCACTAGTCATGCCTGAGCTTCAGCTGTGCTCACTGTAAGCCATAAGCAGTACTGGCAAGCTGTGTTTGAACTCTGCTGAAATGGCTGGTGATTTGTATGGCCAAACTGCCAGAGTGGGAACCCAGCACCATGAACTGTGCAGGAATTTGGAACTGTTGTGTCTAAGCCAGGTGAAGTGTACACCCTCATTCTTGAAGCTAGCTGCTAAAAACATCTGGTACAGGAAGAAAAATAATGATGGGTACCATGGCAAGTTCTAATATTAATAATGACATATGCTTGTACATCTGAGAAGCAGACATTTAAAAGATAAAGGAACTTCCTGTTAAAACTGCAAGAGAATAAAAAAAAAAAACCTGAGTTTAATCCTGGTCACACTAACATGTGGTTCCTCACAGCACAATTCCATATTACTTGCTGTGTGCTCTTTCTTGACTGAACTGAATTTTGGAGTAGTTACATAACATACAGCCCCAAACTACCTGTCCAGTGATGCCTACTTTTGTCTGAGCCCAGCTATTCTCAGTGGATTGAGTGCTATTTAAAAGGCCATAGCAAGCATACTTGCAGAGCATGTGCTTTCTGGGGTTTAGACCATGACAGGTGAAATCTTGGTTTAGTTTCCTCTAAACCCTCATGCTCTTTTTTCTATCCATGCTCTAACACATGGCATTCCTGGTCTACAACACAAAGCAAGTGACCTGCAATGCAGCAGGAGGAAGCAAACATGAGAGTTTATGCCACGAATGTCAGGTTGAACAGGATCAAGTCCAGGCATGAATGGCTGCATACTTATAATTTGTTGAAGTGATGCTGCCTCCAGGAGTATTTGCCATTTCCAGTTCAGGAAGGTACACGTTTGCTTATTTAGGCTTGCATGCAGAAATGAAGTCAATAGGTAATATTTGGAAAATAACTACTCAAATAGGCTTACTACATTTCTACAATGACTACTGAATATAGATGATAAATTTTTCTAAGCTATAGAGTACTCTGTCCCATCTGGCCAGTTTCTATGGAACACTTCTCTTTGTAGTAGCTACTGAAAGTGAATGATGATAGTATTCTCCCAGGTCAAAAGCAAACCTCACAATGCCTACTGTAAATTCAAGGGGCTCTCATACTGCATCAACAGGTCCACAAAGCTGAGGTGCTGTGGCTAATACTACTTTATCATCTAGGACATCTCCAGTAAAAAGAGAATGGGTATAGGGTGAAAGAGAATTGGAATGGTTTTCACACAAAGGTAGAAGTTCTTAGTATTATGGTGCTGGACAAGACTAACATCTCTTGACTTCAAAGAATGAAGAGTTTCAATCTCAAGAATATAATGCCAAATATTTGCCAGGATTTTTATCTTAGTACAACTATTTATAGTGGCTCTAATGCTATGTAAAAGACTGTAGAAACACATCCCCAGGGGTTTATATTACTATTTAGCTTCATAGTTCTTTCACTTCAAATAAATCATGAACTTCTTCAGATGTGTCAGAGGCATTCCATTTCCTTGACTGCAAATGACAAATGATGAATAATACTCATTGTTTACTTTTTTCCTCACTCCAAATTCCTATGCAGCTCTCCAGTGACTCCAGTTGCTGCATTTGGTCTGGTTTTCTGCATGTGTCCTGCAGAATGACCATGAATCTCTCAGATTTCATGTATGAAGACCATTCTGTTTCAGTGCCCCACATACGGTATTCTGCTCATTTACTCTAGCTGTGAATGTAGTGGTTTTTCTTTCCCATTTGAATATACAAAAATATTTGAAGATAAGGGAAACATTATATGGAAATAATTATTCATTGTTCTGTTGAACTTAGGCACCAAAGTAATCATGTGAGTAAACATGGAGCAAGATCACTTTGTTGGTAGTGTGTGTTGAAGACTGTGATTTCACCCTGTCCCGAGGTAAATAAACCATGTGCAAATATTCAACCATTCAAAAAAAGTTGCAAGCTATGTTTGTGGCACTTATAAATTAAATATTTTTACTCATGCTGCATATTAAAAGAACATCAGTGGAGTAGCTCCTTGCATTTTGGGTAGGACTGGCTGGAATAAGTGGAGACATACAACAATATAATCAAAGAGAGAAGCTATTCCTTCTCTTGCACTCAATGGAGGCTATCATGCAAAAATGAGTTAGTAAGCCAGTAAGACTGCCCCAGTCCTAATACAAGTTTCAGCAGCCTGTGTTGACTTTGGTCTTTCTGAGCACAGTTCACATCACTCATGAATCAGTGTAACAAAGCAAAAGTACACATTGTCCCAGTACACAGCCTAGGGGTCTTTGGACATGGCTCTTCTGTTGACTTCCTGCTGTGGGAGGAATCTCTTGGGAGCAATCAGCCTCCTTTCCCTGTAAGATCTTGTCTGTTGGGTCATGTGGGTAAGCATAACACCCACAAGTGACAGAGACACCCATTTGTCTCATCCTGGGAACTCTTATGAGCTGAAGGTCACACTGATGGTTCTCTATCTTAAGAAAATATATTGATAAAGGATCACCTAAGCACTGATTATGCTTCAGCAAAAAGGGCATTAAATAACCTGTAGCATCCTCCAATCTGCCACCACCTGGCTCGGAAGTCATCACTAAGGGCAGCCTCTGCTGCCTCAGGAGAAACTTGTAGTGCTTTTTGGTTCCTCTGTGGATAACTTTGGGAACAGTATTTTCTGCATATGACTTCGACTGGAAAACATGTGAACCAGGAATGACAATACATGTTTCAGGTCAATAGACTTTTAAACATTTTGAGTGAACAGACAAGATTCCTCAGTTGCCCAGGGTTTCTGGTTTACCCAGGAATGACAATACATGTTTCAGGTCAATAGACTTTTAAACATTTTGAGTGAAATATTTGCCCCAGGTTTCTGGCTTAGAATGCCATATTTAGTACTGAATGTATTGTGTAAGAATTTGCTTTACCTATAAGAAATTTGCCAAGAGTGCAGGATGAAGGAAAATTTCCATTCCAGCCAGCCTCTTTAGAAGCCATATCAAGGTGCTTCTCTCATGTCTCAATTTTGCTGTCAGCTGGAAAATTCCTGTCAGCACTTAAGCCAGGGAAATTCCCAAAGCTTAAACCTTAAGACTGCCCTGACTGGCTGTCCTCTGCTGTGCCCTGTAGATTACAGAGGGCTATCCTGGAAAAATGAAACAAAACATTTAATTAAATTATGCTTATTAAAAAGTCTCTACAAAGCAAACCATGGAATTTTTTTGTCTTTTCAGAAAATGCTGCTCAATAGCAGTTATTTTCCACAGTCAGTTCTGCTATGAGCTGAAAGCAGCACACACATTGCCATAGTTTAGGAGAGAAACTTGGTTTTTCTGGAAAAGTACACAGGAGGAAAACAGTAGTTCAAATCATCTGAAGAAATTACCTCAGCTAGGCCATACTTGAGATGATTGTAATGTCATCCTAGTGGAAAGAGGTTTAGAAGACCAGCTAGTCACTCAGTACATCTAAATTAGAAGCATCACTTGGTTTTACTGAGCCCAGACTATGCTTAAACTGAATTCCCAAACTGCATTTTAACAATAGACCTCAGAGGGCCATAGTTGGGGAATCTGGTCGAGGCAAAGGTCGTTCCTATCAATATTACCTGAGTTGTGTTGCAAACACAGGAGGATACCAATGTTTTGTGACTATATCCATCATTAGAGCAGTTTCTACAGAACAGGTAAGATCAAAACAAAAGCTTGCTGACCCTCTTGCATTTCAAGATTGCATTATCTTTATTACAGAAATCCCTGAATGCAGCTTACTTCCCATTACATATTTAAGTCCGTGTTGTCTCTGACACCCTTTAATTCTCTCAAGATCTGAAAGCACTTTTTCTCTATACTTATTAATTTTACATGGTACTTTGAGACAAGTTAATAATAGGATCCAGCTCATCCATTGTCCCACTGTTGAGGAACCAAAATGCATGGATAGCAAACCTAGTACTAACAGCAATGCTATTCAGATAAAGTTGATTTTCTCCAGCTGTGTCAGAATGTTTAACAACCTGCTGCTCCTGATCCCTCCAATTTTGCTCCTTGGAAGACAGTAATCAAACTCACAAGTATTGTAAATGTATAATCTAATTTTCCTTCCAAATTCTACATACATTGTTATTGCAATTCACATCTGAGGTTCATGTGCTGCCACATTGATACTATCTGTGCAATGGAGACGCAGACTGATTAGCCAGAAAATACTGCTCAGCAGAAGCTATTCTCCTTCCTTGAAAAGGTAACAGGCTCAGGAGTAAAAGGAGCCACCAGGGAAGTGCCATATAGTTTGAAATAGGATAAATCTTTTTCTTTCTGTGCCAGTTCCAATACCTACTCTAAAGGCATAGGTGATTCAAGGAGACATGGGCCATACTGTGGTCTTCAGAAGACACCAGTGTAATAAAAATATTTACTTGACAACTTCAATTCAGGCATT
Organism: Passer montanus; assembly: GCF_014805655.1. Lineage (NCBI taxonomy): Eukaryota > Metazoa > Chordata > Aves > Passeriformes > Passeridae > Passer > Passer montanus. The sequence continues at coordinate 9,841,978 of NW_024366815.1, read as the reverse complement.
ATTAATTATCAAAGGAAGCCACAAAGCAGCTTGCAATGAGTGATTTACTTGGGTAACACACCACTGCTGTATTTGTGATTAGTCTAAAACAAAACACCATGTTTGTCATCATTATTTTCAGTTCTGAAGTTTAGTGAAGTAAACTCCCACCTTTCACAAAAGTACAGCCATGTGTAAAGACTGGATATATTGCACAGAGTTTGCTTCTTGTTTCCACCTGAGTTACATGTTGTGAGTCCCCTTTGGGATACCATTAGAGTGAGGAATAGGACCCTAACCTGACAAAGTCATCTCTCACTGGGACTGATGCAGAAGGAAGGCAGATTAGAGGGAAACCTAAAAAAACCCTGAGTCTTTGGAAGCAAAACCTAATAAATAAGATCATGGAGCTTTGGGATTTTGAGTTAAATGTTCTGGTGCCCTTTTGGAGAAGAAAGAGTACTAGATCTCCATGCATGAACTGCAGACTTTCAGGAAGATGATGACTTCGCAGAGCGTGCCTAGGTTATGTTCCAGACTACTGCTCTCATCTAAAGTTTGCACCAAGGCACTCCTCGTGCACATAGATCCGAAATCATAACTAGAAGTACTGCAGCTGAGCCCCTGGCTTATTGAAAGGACAGAGCTGCCACAGTCATGAACTTGCTTTCTGTCCCAGCTTGCATCTTGTGTCCTTGGCCTGAGGTTCTGAAGATGGCTTTGTTCTCCAATCTGCCCATCAACTGACTCGGTAGCCACCTCCCCTGAGCCTTCTGGGGGCTGCTAAAAATTAGGAAGTTTCTGGGAAGTTGGCAGGAGAGATTTGCTAAAGACATGAAAGGAACTGTGTGGTGCTGCACCTCCATCAGAGGGAAAGCAGTCCATCTCGTATCAGACTGTTTTCTACTGCCCCAGTTGTAAAAACTACTGATCACACCACAGCTCAGAAGATACAGACAAGTCACTCTATTTTCTCTCACTGTGATTTTCTTTTTTAGTTTGTTTGTTTTTGTTTTTTTTTTCAAATTGTTTGGTTTGGAAGGGGACCTTGAAGATCATACAGTTTCAACCCCCTGCTGTGGGCAAGGACACCTTCAAATAAACCAGACTCTGGTCTTGAACGCTTCCAGGGATAGGGCATCCACAACTTCCCTGTGTAGCCTGTTCCAGTGCCTCACCACCCTCACAATTTTTTTCCTAATATCTAATCTAAAACTACTTTTTTCTTTTTGAAAGCATTTCTTCAGTATCTTCCTTCCCTTCAGTAACTGGTTGAGCATCTCCCCCCAAAGCAACATGGTCCCCTTTTTATTTCCCTGTGGTCCCAGAGGCTGACCATGAACACTCCCTGCCTTGTCTTTGAGCCTCTTCAGGCATATTTTTCACCTGTAGTCAACATAGCTTCATCCCACATGGTTCACTTGGGGCACCAGGCTGCAGTGGGCTGCTGGCACACACCAGGAGACTGTGACAGAGAACATCGTGTTCCGTGGGGAACAACAAGGAAACACAACAACCAACCACTGAAAAACGTATGTTTTTTCTACATATCACACAAAAGAATGGAAAGACTGTGGCAGTGACCCCAGGCTCAGCCATGTCCAACAGAGTAGCAGCATTCCTGTGTTTAACACTGCTGTTTGCTGCTTGTGCTGTTTGCAGAGTGAGTATGTTATCCCCTGGGATCACAGCTCAAGTCTGAACTGCATCACTTCATCCAGGCTACAGATCGGCTTTGCCATCTCAAGTGTGACAGACAAGCTTCACACTCTTGAGCAGCTGTGAAATGCTGCACAGCTTCCCTTGCTCCAGTCCGCAGCTGGCTGCAGCTTGCTAGCAAAAGAGAAGGATCCACTCCAAAAGTGCTTACAACAACTTGGGTGAAAGATTTTAGCTACAGCCAATGTGAAATGCCTACTGTTGCCTGTAAGAAAGTCAGAAGCCCACAAAAATCTGTAAGAAAATGAGTAAGATGAATTAATGTCTAGAAGCTAAGTTTATCATGGGAGGAATTTTAACAAAAGCAGGTGTAGTGGCTGCACTCAGAACACAAAGAACTAGAACAGTTGCTACATATTTGGATTTATTTCAGGACATAAGAAGAAGGGAAGAAGCTGGAAAAAATAAGCACTGTATCACACACACATAGGAAAATTTACATGTTCTGAAAGTGGCTGTCATTTCTATATTGCAATTGTAAAAGCTTTTGGATATCAAACACATTACTTTGCTACATACTGGCACCAATGGAAGTGTCAGACAACACCCAGGGTTTCTTAGATGCCATTGAAGATTGAATTGGTTTGAAGAACAGAAATTACAAGCTTCACTTCAGGCAAAAGCCAGTATATCCTCTTCCAGAAAAAAGACAGATGTCTGTTTTAAACCCTTTTATGGTGGTGCCTGTTAGTATCAACATGCTTAAGGATGTGTTACTATTTTCATTTTAAACCTCTGCTTTGAAGTGTTTTTTAACTCAGCTATAAACATATGGCACTTGCAGGGTCAGACACAACTCTTCTGTTTCTATATCAGGACTTTAAAGAAGTGTGCATGCACACAAACATACCTAAAACAACGGTGGCATCCAAGTCTTTAATGCAGTTCTGTAGCCCCAAATTATCTAAATTAAAAGAATGAATTGTCTTCAGCCTCTGACATCATAGCTCTTTACTTTCACTGCTCTCATGCTGTAGTCAGTTATAATTTGTTTTAAGAACTTTAAAAGCAGCTGCTGCTAGACAACAACCACTTCTTCTGAGGGTTCTAATATTACTGCTGCATGAGCTTCCCCTAAAGAGGCAATCTCCCTTTTTCTCCCCATGCACATTTCTGCAGCAGACCTGTACTGAGCCATATGGTAAGCAAGCAAGCAGTAGTCTGAAAACCTACTTTATCAGGCACTTAAAAGAGCTACCTTTAAATAGGTGAGTTTTTTAAGCACTTGGCTGAAAAGAGCTTTGATACATTTGCAGAACATCAGTGAATGAAACAGAGCTGCCAATAAGCAATTTGTTTAAGTTTTATTTTTCACTCCTATTCTGCTTTTATTTTTAGCTTTTATAATGAAAACAAAGGAAATTAATTGAAAAGTTTCTTCATTTAAGAAGGCCTGGAGGTTCCCTGGTACACTCCCTGCAGCCCGTTTCTGAGACGTGCTGGGTCTCACATGGGCACGGATCCCTCCAGGCAGAGCAGGACAGGCTTCTCCCAGGTTCCATCAATGGAGCTTTGCAGAAAGGAGTGAAAGTGGGGATCACCCCAGCAGCTCTGGGCAGATGTCCCCTGGGGTTACACCCTTTGCACAGGCTCCCACCAGCTGCTGAAGGAACAGGCTGTGCACTCCACTGGGCTTCTAAACGCTCCTGTAGTTTAGAAGTGGAGTAGTTTATGGAAGTTAACCATCGACCTCACTGACTATTCACACACAGAAGCTCAGCTGTAAAATTCTGTATCTTACTAAAACAGAGCTAAATCCAAAGGCAATTCCAGACTTAGATCTGGTCATCATGTTAAGGATCCCTGCCATAGGACTTCTAACTTCTATTATATAGCGTAAGAATTTGTGGGAAACCCTCCCCCCTCCCCCCCAAAAAAATATATATTTAGTCTTCTTGAATGACAGCTTCCAGAGATCTGTGTCTTGTATGTGCGTTCTGTAACATGAAAAGGGCTCTGCAGTTATGCTGCTGAACATTAAATAAATGTAGCAAGCTGAAAACCACCGTTTGGAAAAACCAGACATCAAGGATTCATTCCAATAGGCAAGGAGTATTCTTTACAGCAGAATTCCAAAACTCTGTACTTTCTGAATTTAACTACAAATCCACAGTGTTGCAATTCAGTGACTGTATTAATTACTCCCAATTCTCACCTACAGAAACTTGCCAGAACTACTGGCAAGTTGCAAGATCTGCAGAAAGCCAAGAGCTGCACAGAAGAGCATTGACTTCAAACAAAGACAGCAGTCAGTCAGGCTCGTGGATGGGATGGGAGGACCCAACACAGGGAGGCTGCAAGGAAGATCTGTGATCTCTCTCAGTCACATGCCATGCACAGGGATCATCAACCTGCTGCCCGAATCTTTACCACCATTTGTACAGCACAGAAGCAATTAGCACCAGTGAAAAGAAGGAAGAAGCATTTTCTCCAGTGCTACCTATGCCCATGGCTTATCAAGACATGGACTTAAAGGACAGAAACAAACATGCTGACTCATTGTTTTGTTCCCCTTGCTGCCCTCTGGCCTGGACATAGTATGCCCTTGCAGAATGTTCATGGATATGGGTATAAGCACTCCACCTCAGATGGTCCATGCACTGTTCCACAAATGCTTCACCCAGCTGCAACATGTGAAGAAAAGTTCTGGCCCATGGATAATAGTCGTGTTTGGGCTTGGACACCCACATACACACATACATATTGCCCCCATACCATAAGGTGAGTCTACATTTGTCTCTACTGAACATGCTCACCTGTAAGTGCACACTTGAGTAGCAGCAAAAACAAAACCACTGTGAAATTAAGTAGCACATTTGGGTCCTGAACTCAGCAGATACTAAAGCTCAAGCTTCTGCTCAAAGCTCTCAACGCAGCTGCACTTCTCAAATGCACTGTCCAAATGCTAAAAATGACTTTTATTTTATTTCCTCTCACCAGAGAGGAAATACAGAGATTTGGGATTGCTGCTGGTAACAGATAACCTAGATGTATTGTAAGTAATGCAGGGTGAGCAAAGAGATAGCCCACTGTGATTGTTAGTGTGGCAAGTGTGCCAGAAACACATTGTTCTCCAATTCAGCAGCACAAACAAATGCATAAACTAGTGTTTTCATACTGGTCTCAACAGAGTCAGTGCCATTTTAGGTCATCCAATTGGGTCTCCCACACATACTCACAAACTGTATACAGACCATTTGGGTGCTAAAAAACTGGCAACTAAAAGACAAAATTATCCTGTCTGGTTTGCCTGAACTTTTCTAGGAGTGGAGAATTTGTGCCTTGGCAGCGCATATGCTTAATGATGGATGCACTTCCAACTCTTGCCAGTAATTACTGCTTTTTTGACTTTATTCTTTCTGATGAAAGACAAAATGTTGTGAATTATTGCCATCAAAAAAAATTGCCTTTTAGATTCTGGCTTTTATTGCTTCCACATTGTTCTCCAATTCAGCAGCACAAACAAATGCATAAACTAGTGTTTTCATACTGGTCTCAACAGAGTCAGTGCCATTTTAGGTCATCCAATTGGGTCTCCCACACATACTCACAAACTGTATACAGACCATTTGGGTGCTAAAAAACTGGCAACTAAAAGACAAAATTATCCTGTCTGGTTTGCCTGGACTTTTCTAGGAGTGGAGAATTTGTGCCTTGGCGGTGCATATGCTTAATGATGGATGCACTTCCAACTCTTGCCAGTAATTACTGCTTTTTTGACTTTATTCTTTCTGATGAAAGACAAAATGTTGTGAATTATTGCCATCAAAAAAATTGCTTTTTAGCTTCTGGCTTTTATTGCTTGCATTTGCTGTGCAATGAAGTCCAAATGCTCACAAAATAAGTGACATCAAACTTTGATTAGTGCCATATTGCTTCCTCCTGTGCAATGGTCACTTCTTCCACAAATGAGGATAGGTCACTTCCACAAATGAGGATAGCACATACAGCCCCTAATTACCTGTGAGGTGCAGTAACTTACCAGTGTTAGGTTCAAGGTTTCCATGCAAAGTCAAAGGGAATCCAGCCTGGACAAACTCTACTTGCTACACTAAGGTAATGCAGTCCAGCAGTTAAGAGAAACATGGTATAACATTCTATATACCATGTGAATGGTGAGACTAAATAAAAAATTGCTGAGATATAAAAGTTCTGGATCATTTCAGATGGAGAATACAGTGATACCTGGGAAAATGCAGGCTGTGAAACCAAAGCCACCACGCGATAGTTGTCTTCCTCACATGGACTTTCCTTCACATGAAATACTGAGAGGTTCAGAGCAGATAAAAACTCTTGAGTACAGTCTCCCTCTACAATCACCACTCCATAAGGCAATACTTAAATTTCTTTTTCAGTATTTGTTATCATCTCACATTCAAATTTCCAAACATGTCTATTAGGCTTCTCAGTTTCTCATTAAACAATTTAGACAAAGAATATGAAAGACCTCCTAAATTGCTAAACAAGCAGCCAAGCCAAAGGCCTTGTAGCACACAGTGGTTTTAAATTGGATTCCAGATTTGCAAGAATGGTTGGAGAGGCCCATTTTTCAAAACTAAAAGTCCCAGAACTTGCAGGATGACAGAAGTGGAGACAACCTCCTGAAAGATGTAAAAATTGCAGACTGCTGGAGAAAAAAAGTATGCACTAGGTCAGACATTTGTATTGACACAGAGAATTGGTGGGGCAAATACATCTTGAGTTCTGAGGCCGAGTCTTCCCATGCTGCATCTATGCCATACCTGGAATCAGTCATCAGGTGTCTAGAGAGAAAAAGGTTTTAAACTAAGGAAAGAAAACACCACCCAAAAATACTTCCTTAGCTCTCTCCCACCAAAACCAGCTGGAGAGGGGTGATGGTTGTCAGAACAGTGTTAAGTTAAAACTGCCTTTCACACCTCTGTGTTCATAGTGCAACAGGCAGAGTATGAGTGTGATGAAATTCCCCTCCAAGTACATTTGCTCATTTCAGGAACAAGTTAACATGTCTTCCAGTTTGGTGTTTATTTGGAGTATTTTAAATTAATATACTGACCTACTAAACATGTTTGAAGCATCAATCAGAGGCACAAAGTAAATCATGTTTTCTTCAGAACCCACAATTTCCATTCATTTAAGTGACCAACTGCTGTTCAGTGTTTTACAAATGGGATCTTCCTGGGAAAGCATTTCATGTAATTTTCCCTGTTGCAGCCTTGGCCTCCTGAATTAGTTTGGTTGTGCTGCTCTGGTATCCTTAAGATATTGGCAAGACAGCCCAAGCAAGGCCAGCCTTTGTCCCACACCCTGCCTTCTCAGAGGTGACAGCAGGCTTCAGGGACACCATCTGCTAAGAGATGAGCTGTTATCTGCCTGACTCTTGCCTGGGCATTGGAAAAGCCAGGCACTGTTACTGCACTGTTACTAGCAGACATTATGCTGCTTAATGCAATATAGCTCATCTGGAAATGAAGGCCACAAACCCCAAACGATGTTTCCTGCCCACTGACCAGGCAGAATTTGGCACTACTTCTCTTGCTACTTTTTTTCTTATAACAGTCTTCTCAAAAGTGTCTGCCAACATTAGCCTTGATGTAATTCCAGCAGCTTCACCAGAGGAATATTTAGCTCTGTCCTTAATCACCCTCATCCACTTTTTGACTTGGCAGAATCCTTCTGTGAACAGTGATGTGCCTTTGATGCCTGAGACACCAAACCAAGACTTCCCTGTGGTCAGACAAACAATTCCAAGGTCAGAGTGGTGGAAAGACAGACAGTGCTGGTTTTGCACGTCAGCTGTGGCTGCTCCCTTATGCCTCACTGAGGTCACTAGCCTCTGCATCAGCTCACCCTTCCCATTCACTGCTCCACAGATTCTTCCAACACCACGGATCATGGTTACTAGTAGCTCTGTTGCTCATTTTACATCATCAAACCACAAGTACATCACCTTTCATGTGAACATTTTTCCAAATACAAAGCTCTTTAAATTACATATGCCAAAGGACAAAGGCTGAAGAGGAAGAAAAAAATCCCAACAATTAAATGCATTTGTCACAAAACTCAACAAAAGATGACTCATTGGCTGGCTTCATGATTGTTGTACTTCCTAGTCATTATTGCTCTCTACCTAAAAAGCTATAGAAATTAGTCAAAGTTGCCTTTAGAAATAAGTTCTGCTTTGTAGTCAATATATGTTAATAGAAGTCTTAGGTCCTATGACCTTGGAGTTGTCTGCAGATGCAGCAGCTGATGTGATTTTCTTTTTAAGACAGATTCTTTTTCTCATGGCACACAATTCTCTACTTTTAGTAAAAGCAGGGACACAGATAACACCATAAAGATGGACTGCAAACATTTCAGCTGATAGGTAGGTGCTATTGGATTCTGATTGCCCAGGGTGTTAGCAGAGGCAAGACTTACCTCCCCATGTGCAATATGGAGCATACACTTCTCCACAGGAGGCAGATCCCAGCAACCTCTTCTCACAAGTAAAGCTGTATTTCTGTATCTGACAATTTGTTGTGTCTCCAATTAAGATTTTTACAAAGCTTTTCATTTCACATTCAGTATAGTCTTGCCTGTTGCAATGCAAGGGCTGGCAAAACACCTTGTGGTTTATGTTGCTTGTTTCCCCACATATACTTGCACAAAGTGCATATTTACATGGGACAAACATTTAAAATAGTTGAAAAATATTTGTCTCTGAATACTTTATCTCTAGTCAAAACTGCAGAGCAAGAGGATACCTGAGGGTATCATGCTTCTGAATTCAGGTAAAGGTATCAGCTATACTGCGATTTTTCCAAATAATATTCTCCATTAAAATTAGATAAATTCCTCAAACTTTTGCTTTTAAAGCAGAAATGGAAAGCTGTATGATTTTTCAGTTAAAAAAACCCCCTAATTCTTACAAAATCACTGACATGAAGGCATCTCAATGAAAACAAATCACTGCAAATTCTAACTACACCTCAGAAGAAAAAATTTCTGTGTAATCAGCACCCCAGTTTTGCTGCACTTGTAACTTAAGCCCACTTACATGAAAATGTGAATTGCTAAAAATAAAACAAAAAACAAAACTGAAAGGAAAAACTCGAATAAATTTGAAAGAACACTAAAGAAATATCAAAGAGTGACTTTCAGACTTCTGAAAGCCTCTAGCAAAAGCCCTCAGGCCTTTCTTTTTTCGGTGGATTCCTCCTACCTCCACAAACCAAGGGCAGGACATATTGAGACATGTTTACTATAGAGACTGGCCAAGTCTCTGCTAGTCCTTGAGGGCTTGTAATGTGGTGTGAACTGCACTGCACAGCGCCAGTGCAGGCACAGAAGAGATTTTACTCAGTCATAAAAATAAGTCAATTGAATTCCATCAGTTTTGCAAGAAGTGGCAATGTGTTTGTCCAAACCAGGTGACAACTACCACGACTACATGTAATTGTAACACCTGGTCTTCAAAAAGGCTTCAGTTTTGCAATCTACATAATCCAGAATTATCCTTACTGTGGCATTATTTGTAAAATCAGAGAAAAAACCAAAACAACTAAAACAACCACAAAAAAAAAAGCAACCATGCAAACCCTATTACAAAATGAAGTGATAAGTCCTCTTTTCCTTCCTGTGCTACTGCCCATGACAGATAATTCATCTAGGACAAAGTAATGAACCAAAAATATAATGAGAATTCAATACTTGGAAGGAATTGAAGTCACAGAATGTCACAGAATGCTAGCACCATTAGGTCAGGACACCTCAGCTGTTAGCAAGACTTGGTAAAGGACTCGTATTTTACTTGACAAGTTATACAAAGATTCAGACCTTTTCCTTCTTAATCTTCAGTGATGCAAGCCTCACTGTCAGAATTCATGGTTACACTGGGATCTCTGTTAGTTGGTGCAGCATACTAATTTTCTTTTCAGCTGAAGATACTAAAAAAACAGGAATTGAAAATTATCAGATCAAACATGACATCAAGTAACATTCCTAAGATAATTAAATAGTGGTAAAGCAGAAAGCTGCTCTTCAATTTGCAACAATGTCATATTCCATCATTCTCCAAGGGCTAGAAAATTCACACAATTACTATGGAGTAAGGGTTCCAAAAAATAAAAATATCACCTATCAGCTGATGAGCAAGAACTTCACACTGTGTGAAAAGAGCTGCATGACTCAAAATACACAAAACACTTTAGAAAAGCCAACAGATGAACAGGAATAATTGTCCTTGAATACATCCACAGCACATCTCAACTCTCATGGCCACTCAAATAATCCAGAGTGGAAACACACCCACACACACTCCAGAATCCTACCAGGATGGTACATCAAGGCTTACTGTTTGATGTACAGAATCACCTCTTCAGACACAGGCAACATTTGGCCCCTTCTCTCCTTACCAGGTCTTCTTCCACCAGCAGCTGTGAATACTGCGATTGCTCAGCAGAACTTTTGAGGAACACAGCATTTATTTCCCGGACTTGGTGGCTGTATTGCATACCACCACACTGCAGTGAAATCGTTAGATGGGCATTCACGATCTATGAACACAATTCAATTCCAGTAACAGACACCATTAAAGGAGGCAGAATCAACTTTCAAAAAACTAATTTTAATCAAAACAAAAAAATTGTTGATCATTAACAAGTTTATAAAACAGTGATTTAGTTACATAAATAAATTGATATCAGTGTATCAAATCTTAATTACTTTCAACTTCATGAGCATGTTTACATGGGTGATGAAGTACAACCTTTTTACCTATTATAATAAATAAAATGGAGAGCATGAAATAGTTTTTCTAAACAAAAATACCTACAAACATACCTCTAGCATGTTCTCTAATGAAGGGAACAAGAGACACTGGACAACTTTTGCACCAAAACATAAGAACTGCTTTAAAAAGCACAAGGATACAGAACCATCAGCTAAAGTAAAGACACTATACTGTAACCAAAGTTGGTATTTAATAATATAATGAACAGTTTGGTAGTTAGATCTCCAGTTTGGTTATTTTAAAGCATTAAGACAAGGCAAGATAGAAGGCTGCTTCTTTTTGAGTAATTCTAGAGAAAATAAAATATATTAAAAAAACAAACTGAAAAGTAGAACAGTCATACCTACACAACTTTCTGTCCTGCACAAAGTCAAAATACCTATGCAGAATATATATATATAATATATATATATGTTATTTGTGCACAAAGGTTAGCTTATTATTAGCTCACTGCAAAGGCGTAACGTATCATGTCAATAATTTTGGAAAACATTTTGCGTTTTGTGTCAAAAAGGATATTCTTTAAGTCTTCTAGGCTAGGAGGCACAAACCCCAATTCTGGCATACTGTATTCTTAATGCTAAGGCTTGCTGCTCTGGCTGTGTATTTTTTTGTTGTCCCTCTTTACTATAGTGCCTGTTACAAGCATGTGTGTATGTGTGTATACATATATATGTATACACAGGTTGTATAAATATATATATATATAAAATTTTCCCCAATAGGTATCAGTCCAACCATGCAACCCAAAAGGTGGCTCTGCATAGATGCCCAGCATATAGTTCACCACCTGAGCCAACCCTGAAGCAAGGCGCACTTTAGTCCTTCTGATAGGTTTTTTTTTGTTTAAAACCAAGCTACTGCAGCTTCAAGTATTTTGCATTACATAGATTTTTTTTTATAAATTAGTTAATGTTATATTTTTCAATATTCAGACATATACTATAATATATATACAGTACAATAAATGCTCTCATTCTTTTTTTAATTTTTTTGATAAATCCCTGAGAATGTATGTTGACAGTCGCTAAGTTTCCACATGCACAAGCATTGTGTGCCATGCTTCTGGATGAACAGCACTGCAAAGCCACGTGGTCAGCCTTTTAACTATTAGTATTTCATTTGTTGGTTTGTTTAAATATGCTGAAATGTAAGGATGAGTTACAAAGGAGTAAAGCTGAATCCTTTCGAGGTACTTATCACAGGATGGAGGTGTTTTGTTTGGTTTTTAAAGCCATTGCAATATATGTTTGTTTTTGAGGCTGTGAACGTATACAGAAAGAACAGGAGAGCGATGTGGGCTTTTGCCACTTGACAACATATACTCAGTGTAAACCAAACCTTTTTTAACCTCTCTCTCATACAAAACAGAAAAAAGAAAAGAAAATTAAACACACAAACTTTCACAACATGACAGTTTAGTTTGCAAACTCAATATAACTATACACATATAATACCGGTGTGGCTCTGTTTCTTTAAGTTAAAAAGGATACAAAGGCAGGCTCAAGTAAAAACAAACCACCCCTCCCCCCCAGTCCCCCAATCACTCATCTTCATCAACCAAACCGTTCACGAACCAGCATCATCAGTTTCTTTTTGCCTTTGTAGATTTGTTTTAGGTTGTCAATGAACTGTGTAAACTGGATGTGACCATCATGAGCCATTAGGAAGGTCTCTCGTGCCTTGCTGAGGAACTCTATAAACTCACTATAGTGTCGTGGGCTGATGTGAGTGAGACGTGAATGAGTTGTATTAATGTAGGCTCCGATTGTGGCATCCAAGAGTTGCCGTAAAGGGGCTTTGTCCAGTGACATAAGCTTACCAGAGTTCCTCCTTCCATGAAGTCCCACCATGCCAGGAGTGGTCAAAGTACACCTACGCAAAATGTCCGACAGTACTGTTGCACACTTGACACTTTTGACCACCAGAGGTATTATAGCTGCTAGCTCATTTTTCCCAAGGGAGTGGCTGAGCGCACATGCCCACAGAACGTCATTAATGGCAGGGTGTGTGTCCTGATTGTAACTCAGGTTGAGATGTGTCATGGCCAAAGTGGCCAGCTTGTAGGCCCGCATGGGGTAACCACGGTGCTCCATGTATCGTGCTATGGTAAAAAGCTGCGAGTAGCTCATGCCAGCTGTAGCAGCATCTAGAACGATTTGGTAAGCGGTCTCAAAAGCTATGTGATCCTTTTCACATAGGGTCAGTGCAGAAAGGGCACAGTTTTGAGGATCCTTCATGGCACACTGTAGAGCAAGCGTCCTAGCACTGCCGGCCAGCTTCTCCTGCTGATGGCAGTCCAGATGCAGGCGGACAATGGTGCTGTTGGACATCACTGTTGTAGCAACAATACTAGTGGCTTCTGTTGGAGTGAAAAGTGTAAACCAGTTTTGCATTATACTATCCAGTGCATAAACACCTGGGGGAGAGAAAGAAAGGATTAGCCACAACTGATAAAGCTCAGCAGACAAACATATTCAGCAGATTACACTTCCCACAGAGTCTAAGAGGTTACCAGTACATCCCAGCAAGAAGGGCTCACAAACAGTGTGGCTAGAAAAGAACATTAAAACTAAGACTACTGTACAAACTCTGCAGCAATCATATAAACCCAGAAAATAACAAAAATAGCCTGCAAGATAAGCTTTAATCTCCTGTTGTGACAGCTGAGCTGTTTTGCTTAAGACAATATGGGTAAAACATTCTGGCTTATTTTATCTCATCATCTCAAAAGCAGCCCTCACCTTGCACACCAAGGCAATTGCAACCTCTTTTTCCCACTGTAAATCTCAAGGCACAGCACATGTGAAAAGTACGCAAAATGGCTTTATTAAGAGAGCACCATGGCATACCTCAAAATCTTAAGTACATGATCATCAAGATCCTTATTAGAGAAATACAATGAGGAATATAAACTACTGGATATTATATTTCTCAGTGCTGCTATATTCCCAGCATGTTTCCCAGGCGGAGGAAACACTGACTGACGGGTTCCATAAATTGAACTTGGAATTAACTGGAGTGCCTTACTGTTAGAGGCAGTTTACACACATTTGTGAGCCCACCTAAACCACACACAGTGGTCTTTATTTTCTCTGCAGAACTCTAATGCTTCCCATGCACCCCACCACTCATTTGCATAACCAGAGAATACAGTATCTTCAATTAAATAAACAGATTCCTAGCATTACCATATTGATTCTTTACTGTGTTGATTAACTCTCAAGAGTACTTTGCATGACATTTTAGGCTCTTTACAGGACACATCTATTAGAATATGTAAACCAATGTAAAGCAATTTTAAATCCAGTATTTTATTTGCTGAGATGCAGCTGCACAAAATAATACCCAGGCACTAATATCTGTAAGATAACCTCAGCAAAATTTACCTTAGCAAAGATATAAAAACAATAAAACAAGAGCATTGCATGAAAATTTGCACACACAAACTACTTTCTGGCTTAGAGCATAGAAAGGCAAGCTCTATTTCCCCATGCTATTGACAACAATATATGGCCAGCTAATCATAAAGCAAAGAATGAATTAAACCAAAGAATAAGCAGCAGCAATCTCCCTAAGTTCTGAAATTCAAGAAGCATCTGTGCAATACAATCCAACTCAGATATATGAAAAAGGAAGAAATACAACAGAAAAACAAGCTCTCCAGAAACACCTTTACTGAAAATTAAAATGGCTCCATTATCATAAGTACTTAGATTGTTCCCATTACCATTGCTGCTGATTTTTGTTTTTTGTTTGGTTTTTTTTTAACAGCTATATAGCTTTTAATGCAGTCATCTTTATTTTCCAAGCCTGCATTCTCATTTTGAAGATGGTAAACCTTAACACACAAGGTTTATGAGATACCTCATGAAGACATGAAGGAAATCTATAGCAAAACCCAAAATTATCCGAACATGCTACTTGAGAGAGCACTGATTTCCCACTTCCATATTGAGTATTTTGGGTATTGAGTAGTTGCATTTGGGTGATTCCCATAGGTTATGCACACCTCCACCTTATGGGGTGAAGAAGTCACACTGCATTACTCAACTATTGTCTCACTTGCTTTTTGCCTAAAAACACCCACTAATCACTGCCATAATGTGTGCTCACCAAAGGAATTTTAGAAATGAACATGAAGTGGGAGGCATTTGTAGAATTTGGGTGTTGACAAGGAAGATCAAGCCCTGTAAGAGTAGCTGACAAGAGAAATATTTCAGAACATACCTACTTCTGTTGCACATGTTACCAACCACCTCACCATTTCCCGCCGTCGCCAATTCAGCGTTGACAGCGTCATCCGCATCACCTGTTAAAAGAACACAAACAAAATAAAAATTAAAAGGCCATAGACAAACAGAAAGGAATTTTAAAGTGTTCAAATACACTGGAGTTAAAAATGGCAGCCTCTTGCCCTCTCCACTCCATTTCCTCTTTTTCAGCTGATATATCAAACAATTTGAAAAACATTGTTCAGATATTTTTGAACAGCATGCAGAGAGTAATTCCAACTGCAGACCCTTAAAGGATAGAAGACAGCGACTGTTTTATCTGGGGACAAGGAAAAAACCCTATCCATAAAAAAGCCTTCTCCCAAACAACAAAAAACAACAATCAATTACCAGTTATTGAAATTAAATTATGTAACATCTCCTCCCTCTATGCACAAGTATATTTGCAATTATTGTGTGATATTCCAGGGCATATAATTGTTGCAAGTAGTCAGGTACTAGATACTGAACACAGACAACCTAATTACAATTAAGTGGAGGAGAAAAGAAAGGAGAATCATCTATAGGCCACTAGAGACAGTGCTGACATTGTTTCTTGCAGGAAAAGCCTTACTGTAAGAAACTACACAGCTGGGAATTACATCTTTCTTCTGGAAAACAAATCTTTAAGATCCTTAAAATACATTTGGTAAGCCTGGAACATAACAGTGGGCAAATTCTACAACAGTTCCAGTTTGTTAGGTTTGTGACATTACTTTCATTAGATCATGCTGAAGATATTCTGATGACACTGTCAACCACAGAAGAGTATCCATGAATACATGAATACCCAAAGTGTGCTGTTTCCATTGGATGACACTTGGTGAAAGCCTGAGGTGAAACACAGGTCAATTGTAAGGATTTTTCTCTCTCTCAAATAAACATTTAAGGCAAATAAAAAACAAACAGATTTCCACAGTGACCATGGAAATATGAAAGCCTAACAAAGCACACAGAACCCTCAGCTTTTTGATTAAAGATTTTAGTACCTTTCTTCAGCATAAGAAGCAACTGGGAAAATATACTTTCTCCAGAATTCTTTGGAGATATTTTTACTGAACTAAAGTAATAAATGGTTTTCTGATCTTTGCATGTTTTTTTTTTTTTAAGAATTCCCTGAAGAGGGATGGAGATATTTGTTTTTGTTGAAATGAACTGCATAAACTTTAAGATTCAAAAGTGTCAGGTAATATTTACTACTTGGCTGTCTCCTTTTAACTTGCAAAGTCTCTCCTCAGAGTCTGAAAACTGATCTGCAGTACTTGTACACCTCAAGCACACTCAGATGCATCTGACTATACCACAGCTTGTGGAGTACAGGATGTTGATGGAAGTGAGAAGGCTGTTGTCAACATGCTCTGCCTTAGCAACCAGTCATTATGGCTGACCTTGGCTTTCAACAAGCATGTACCAGTTCTCATTTAGGGGAAAGGAAGATAAAGAAAAGGGGAAAAAAAACCTGAAGACCATGCAGGAAATACAGTGCATTTCCAGCAAGCAGAGTAATTTTACTTTCTAGCCAGTCCTACATATAATCCTGCACCCACCACACTGGTCCTCTCTCACCCCTGAACAGAAGAGTGCAGCCAACAAGTGCCAGTTCTACCTTCCACTTGAATGGCACAAATGGGACTGTGCAGATTCTTGGTCTGTGTTTACATTAAGCCTTGTAGTAGAAAACAGAACTTAAAACCAAGTCCAGACAGAGCCCAAAGACAGTATCCTTTCCTGTGCTTAAAAGCTACAAGCATCAACACTGCATCAAATTTCTTTCTTCTATTATAATAACAGTAAATGAGGGAAATACCTGAAGACCCAACTCCAGAGAAACTTTCAGAAGAGTTATGTCTGGCAAGCTGTCCATGAGTGTTGCTATTTTAAATGCATCCTGGGCAAGTTTGAAGATGTGTGATGAGGAGTGGATGTTTTTCTGGATGGATTCTAATACTGTTTCCAGTCTCCGAACATCACCTGCAAGGTGTAAACAGAATCACCAAAATGGAACAAACTCCCAAAACACCAAGCGTTCCATTATATCTGAGCCTGACATTGCTATGCAACAGTATAATGTTTCAATTACACACACTGTTTTTAGAAACGTTCTATGATTAAATTGCATATGAATGAAAGATATAAGAGACCACAGACTTCTCTATCTGAAGGTGTTAGTGCAGCACAGGGCCAAAAGTCACACTGATTTGTGAATTTTAGAACTGACTTGTCACTTCTGTGTCTCATTGTCAATGTCATGTGTCAGGAGAATAAAAAGCTGTCTCATCATACCAATACCTCATACCATCTAGCCACCAACTAACTAACCAACTACTATGCTAGAAAGTTACATGAGAGATTTAAACCGGTTCAGTTTGTTGTGCCCATTTCAAATTACTGCCAGATTGTGATCTGGACTCCTAAGCATGAGTTTTATAATCTGTTTGCCCATGCAATATTAAAAGCACACATAACTGAGAGCAATGTACCTTTGGCTGCTGTTAGCATGGTTGATGCCAGCTCACACTGCTGGGATTCAATATGACTTAGGGTGAACCAGCGGGGATACCGGTTTGGAACAACAGAAGCGATGTGGTGCGGGCGGGACAGGTCACCTGAAGGAGCTGTGGATTCCAGTACCAGCAACCTGAAATAAGAAAGAAATCCTCTTTCATTAAACCACTATTACATTTCGCTGCTCATGAG
The DNA here is from genome assembly GCF_014805655.1 of Passer montanus. Taxonomy (NCBI): domain Eukaryota; kingdom Metazoa; phylum Chordata; class Aves; order Passeriformes; family Passeridae; genus Passer; species Passer montanus. Next base: position 9,824,554 of record NW_024366815.1, on the reverse strand, counting down.
CTAAACTAAAGCTGCAAAAATACTTGGTATTGTGTATGAAATATGTTTTTTCAGTTTCAGGAAAAAAAACCTGGAAAACCACTTCTCTCCTTGGGGAAACTCAAAAGTTCATTTGCCAAACTTTCCTATATCAATAGGCATTTTTAACCTACCAGTATTTTATAATGTTCTCTAATCAGATGTTAGGGTCCCAAACAGCAGTGACAGAAGTTTCCTTTAATATGATTTTCAGACTCCATTTTCTCATCAAGTATTCATAAATCAAAAACAGTCTTACCCAACAAAGAACATTCATACTTCAAAAATTCAAATTAAAGTGTTGTTGACTACAACAATCCAAATGACAGCCCACAGCAAAGCTATAACCTTACTGCCCTTGCAATATACTAAATACTGACAGTACAAGAGCTACTCTATAAATCAGTACAAAAAATAGGAGTGAACAAAAATAGGCTTATTTTCAATACAGTTAAGCACAGTTTCAGCATATGAATGGTTAAAGAAATAGTAATAATGTCATGGCCAGAAGAAAAGCTTTTCCAGTGCTTAGCTTCTTGATGTCTCTTAGTGTCTGAGGTCTGTTTCCACCAGCTTTCATACGCATGTGATTTTCTAGAAGGAAGTGATGTGTGAGGATCAAGGAAGTTGCATCTCTTTTGTCCACAAAGCTGCAACTACCGAACATTGAAAATCCAATGCATTGTGGTTTTCAGTGATAGACTATTTCTTACAGAATAAGCCCATTTAAATAAAAGTTACAATTTCTTATAATTAAAAAATACCAAAGTTCTGTAAGCAGCTGTGGAGTATATTAATTTTTTTTTATTTGCATTAAGATGGATTTGAGTTCCATCAAGTTTTTTTTCAGCTTCCTGAAGCATATGATATATTAGTAAAACAATAATACAGTATAATAATAAATTTAAGAATTCACTGAGAAAGGTAACTTTGAATATATGGAAAGGCATCTACCAGGCCCTTTAAAATACGCCACGCCACCCAAATAACTATCACACACATATAAGTGCATGAAAATAGCAAAAAAACCCTTGTACCAAGTCAAATCTATTCTCCAGCAGCACAAAGACACCTCTTCATGAACATATTCTAAAGCTGATTTTTTCCAAGCATAGAGTGATGTTGCGGAGGTTCATTATAAGATAGCGTCAATGAACAGAAAAGATCCTAACTATTAAATTAAGAAAGGGATTAGTAGGTTATGAGTAAGAGTAAACAGCCAAAAAAGCATGAAAGAAAGGCTGTTTTGGAGAAATCTTCTGTCACTTCGCATATCACTGCCAGCTTCTGTGCTCTATTGCTGTGAAAAGATGTGCTGCTGTGAATTGGTAGCTTTCACACAATTTTGGCAAGGTTAGGGAACACCAGAAAAGCACACGTAGATTTAGCATTCTTAACTTTTTTTCCGCCCTTGAAACATCAATTATTTAGTTAGGTTCTAGCAAAGCTACCTTGTGAATAAACATCACCATTAAAGTCTGGGTCCCAAAGCCTGGCTGAAATTCAGGCTTAACAAAGGATCAAACCAAACTAAGCCAAACATTCACAGATTACAAGTGAGCAGTCAACTGCAGATCCACATCTCCAAGGCTATGCTCCATATGTTTCAGTCCTGCAAGCAGAAAACTAGATAGAAGTGACTGTCAAGAACTGCACAACCCTGTCCTTGCAGACCTGAGGTGCATACATTAAAGGCTTTCTGGTCTCAGTTTCTATTTATTTCATATTAAGTGTTCCATACACGAAATAGGACTGAAAAAATTAAACAGTAACAGGTATTTTTGAATACAGAAAGGTTAAATACTCCTGAGCTGCCATGGGTAATTGATCCATAGACTTCTGTGCAGACTGACACTGAACACTTCTACCTGAAGAGCAACTACCTGAGGTCTTAGGAAATTTATTTATTTAATAAACGTGAGAAAAGAAATATGCTTTACTTCTAAAAACATGAGCAGCTGTAGATATTTTCATGCAACACCTTTACAAACTTCCACATGGGATTTCTGTCCTTGCCACAGCCACTTCCTCCCTCCCATAGAAGACAAGATGCTCAAGTTTTTATCTTCTGACCCATTCAACTTCTCAGCCATGAGACAGACATTCAATCTTCATGTTTGCTTTATTCTTGTCCCCTCAAGGCAGTATTACATTACTTTTTCATTTGTTTTGTATTGGGAGTCCTTTATTCTCTGAACTAACATTTTGGTGTGAATGGAAAGAATAATCATCCTTCTTCAGGAGAATTTAAGAAGTGCAGAAGAATGCAGACAGATATGGAATAGAAAGTGTCTAAATCTGCCACCACTATCGTTCAAGATAGCAGTCCACATTTCTGAAGAGTGCCAAATATCAAATTGCAAAAAAAAAGATTACTGTCTAGGGGTGAACCTTCATCTGTCTTATAAAGTGATGAAAAAAATAGCTATGGAGGGAAAACAGCCCTGATTGCACTGACATCTCCTGTGATTTTACCAGATGGAAACAAAAAGACAATTCTTTGTTACAATGGTCTATTTAAGAAGTAATTTCTTTGGTTGAGATGACAGCTTTATAGCAAATGAGGGCTGGAGCTACCCAAGACTAACTGGAGATTTCATCATTTGGATCTTTCAATGTCTTGTTTGTTTTTCTAGTTGGGAAAGGAAACTTTCAAAAAAAGAAGTTTTCAGTTATGACTGGTTTCTGGGCAAATCCTTGTTCAAACCAAACTGCATATTGACTCCATGCTCACTGAGGCAGTCAGGAAAGCTGCTGATGGATGACTATTCCAGCCTTGGAGGATCATTTCAATAGCTTAGTTTAAGGAGTAAAAAAAAATGCATACAAACTACCTCTTGAGACATACTTTAAGGTAGTAACTGAAAATAAATACAAGACAAGTATGTTTTATAAAACAATTAACTTTTTTCCTTAAAAAAACCCCAAAACCATAGCAAACAAAATCAAACCAACCAATGAAACAACAAACAATGAAACAAAACAAAACCAACCAAAAAACCCCCACGTACCAAATTTTGTACTATCTTCCTGTTCTGATATAATCACTAATTTATGCACTTACCTTGAGATAAAAGAAGACCAGCAAACTTAAGTGGCCCAGGTAGCTTTCTGAGCACACATTTGAATGTACTCAATAGTTCATCAGTAATGTACTGTTGTCTTCTCAATCTATTTCCTAAAATGCTAACTTGTAACCAGCAAGTATGCATGGTCACTCTTCACATTTTTTAGACTCTTCCTACAACATCCATTACTAGACACTCCTGGAGGCAGAAAAATACCCAACAGGCAAAGCAGACCTTTGGCTTAAACTGACAGCTATATTTTGCTCTTATGCAGGACCTCCCATTTAGTCCTTCAAACACAGGAGTTATTTCTCCCTATTTAGCTTTTTGGAGAGAGTAGCGCCAAAAGAAGATGCTTCAAACCACACAGACACAACCTGTTTGATGAAGCTAAATACTCTTCATGTGGGTAGGATGAATCACTGTGCAATCATGCTTGGTGATAATGACCAGGAAAACTCAACCTCTTTTCTTTTTTATAATCTAAGACTTGACTGCTCTTAGTATTCAGCTGTGGCTATTCTTTGCCAACCATCAACTACTAGGTTCTTGATAGTGAGCAGACAATTCAGATAGGACAATTCCTGCACTCTATGTGGACAACAGTTTTATCACTGATCATTTAGGTCCTTGAAAACTCATTCAGAAGTCTTTTCTTAGATATCATTACCAATCTAACCTGTCCTGAGACAGCACACACTGAACACTGCCTGAGAAACATCTTTTTCCTGATTACTGAAGACAAATGTGATGAAACCAGACATTTTGCTGACATTGAGTGTACTCCATTTAGATCCCAACATTCACCCAGAAGAGGCTAAGATGTTATGAAGCACTAAATAATGCACAAGCTCTGACCAGACCACTCAAATCTACTGTTGAGAGTCAATTTATAAAGAAGGTGAGTGAAACAAATTGTCCTGCTGAGCAGACTAAGCAGCAAACGATCCTGAGACTTATGGTAAAAGATCTCTTTCCTTATTTCATTACCAATATCATCATGCACACACAACCACATGGGTGGGAGGATCCATATGCTAAAGTGGCTTTATAACACAAAATCCTGCATCCCAGGTGTGGGATTTTACAAGTATCTGAAACAGAAAATCCCGTTTTACAAGTCTAAATAGACACTAATTGGACATTTATAAATTATTATAATACAGTTACTACAAATTTACTTTTATAGATGACACAACCAAAACAGTACCTCCTTGACTCCTTGAATGGAAGAATGCATATTTTAGAGGAAGAGACTAGGTCTTGATTACCAAACCTTTTTACATCTACTACAGTGTGCTTTTTTTAGACAACTCATGAATACGTACCGCATGGCTCTCAGTGCAGTTTTGTATGCCAATTCAGCATCATGAGGTAGGAGAGAGGTGAAGAGATACTTGGCAAATGTGTGCATTGGAACACTCTCTCGATGGATGACTTCACCTAAGCCACTATATGGTCCACCTGCAGGAAAGAGAAACAGAATGTCAGTCTTTACAACCTGCTAGACCCCAACTTCTGAACCTTAAAAAGCGTTCAGTACACCTTCAGCTAGAAGTGGTATTCAAAGACATACCCTCCTGCACAAAAGGTGATATTTCACTGAAATATGTAACACATCATACATACACAACCTGTTACAGTTATATTAAATACCACATATTATTTAGGAAAACAACACACACTGCAAATGTTATCATACTAAACACACTGCCAGTGCTTATATGAATGACAGAATGATTACAGTATTTCATGGACACATTCAGCAAGCCTGGTAAGTGAAAGCAGAAAGTCATAATCCTAGCTCTGCCCCCACACAGTTGTATTATGCACATCAATACCCATGCATCGTGTTGGTGTGCCACTGCTTCATCACAAATTCACCAGGAAAAAAGAATGATGACCATAGAAAAATGTGTATCTTTAACTGAAATTACATGACCAATCACCACAGCAGCACCTGATCCCTCAAATATCTCACTTGACACTGGCATTTAAGTAACCCTTTGGTTACTTACTGGATGCAGTCATGACTCAAATCCCAGGTCCCGCCCTTGGGTCACAACAACCCCAGGCAACTCCACAGGCTGGGAACAGAGTTACTAGAAAGCTGCTCAGTGGAAAAGGACCTCAGGGTGATGGTGACATGAGCCAGGGTGTGCCCAGGTGGCCAAGAATGCCACTGGCATCCTGGCCTGGATCAGCAGGACTGCAGCAGAGATTGTCCCCTGTACTGGGCACTGCTGAGGCCACAGCTCCAGTGCTGTGTCCAGTGCTGGGCCCTCAGTGCAAGAGAGACACTGAGGAGCTGGAGAGAGTGCAGAGAAGGGCAGTGGAGCTGGGGCAGGGTCTGGAGCACAAGGCCTGTGAGGAGCAGCTGGGAGCTGGGGGTGTTTATCCTGGAGAAAAGGAGGCTCAGGGGTGACCTTATGATTCTCTACCCTTGCCTGAAAAGCCCCAGTCAACCAGAGACACATAATGAAAGGAAATAGCTTCAGATTGTGCCAGGCAAGGTTTAGACTCGATATCAGGAAAAACTTCTTAACTGAAAGGATGGTCAGGCATTGGAACAGGTTGCCCAGGGCAGTGGTGGAAGCACCATCATTGATTAAGTTTGTTCAGATTAAGTTTGGATTTGTCACTTAGGAGCCTGGTTTAGTGGTGAAGATAGTGGCTGGCTTAATGGCTGGACTCAACAATTCTATTAGTCTTTTCCAACCTGAACAATTCTATGATGATGAACACAAGATCAGATCAAGCACCAAAGCTAGGTATTAGTCCAATATACCCATATGATCTTAAAAATTCTATTTTATGTATGTGAAAACTATCACTATTATTGGGGCAAAGGATTTTTCTCTCTCCGTAAGGTGCAGATTTCAATTTGGTAACAGCATACAGACAACAACAAAGTTAAATGAAACTATTTACTTGTTGAGTTTCAAACGTTCACAGTGCATATGAATCCTATTTCGACATTTTTTCCTGCGCACTTAAGACTGTTATTCCTGTTAATAGGAAAACTATGTCAAATAGCTTCTGACTTCAATGACAAGAGGTTCAGGCATTAAATGCTGCGAGATACAGAATAATAATCTTGTATTAAATATTGCTGGACAATTATTGCACAGGTAGCACTTAGCAGTCCCAGAAGCTACTACGACTTCTACTAAAACTCTAACTCATCACAGACAAGAGGTTCAGGCATTAAATGCTGCGAGATACAGAATAATAATCTTGTATTAAATATTACTGGACAATTATTGCACAGGTAGCACTTAAGAGTCCCAGAAGCTACTACAACTTCTACTAAAACTCTAACTCATCACACGATGGATGGATGGATGGATGGATGGATGGATGGATGGATGGATGGATGGATGGATGGATGGATGGCTGTGTGAGTGCGCTTCTGTTTCAGCAATGTTTTTGACTGCTGCCTTAGCACAACATGCAAGGATAGAAATTGCTAGGCATGAAAAAATTCTGAGCTCCATAGGTGGGCATTTCTAAAGACCAGGGCTGATTGCACATGAAATGTCAAAGAAGATTTAGTAAGTAACAGTGTGTCTCATAACCATTTGAAATGAAGCTGAAAGCCATTCAAATCTAGCTGGCATTGCTTGAAAGAAAAAAGCAATTTCATGTATGTTTGCCAGTTGGTGGTCCAGTGAGAAACTCAGTCAGGACACAAAGAACACATGACAAAGGATTTATATGAAAATATATTTTGCCATTAACTTAGCAGTCAAGCAAAAAATCAGAACAGTTCTTGCAAAACAGTCTTATGTTCTGCTTTCTCACAAACTCAAATGGTAGCTACACACAGCATGCACTAATCTGCATTAACAGCATAGAAATCAGCTTAATATTGGAGTAAGTTTTCTTTATCGTATCTACCGAATTTCAACTTCCGACTTCACAAACTTCGAATTTCACAATTGGTATGATCAGCACCTTAAATCACTGCACAGCTTTTCCTCCATGTAAACTGGCAGTTTCTGCCTAACGTGGAGTAAACTGAAACTACTGCAGATAAACCAGATTTCTCATCACACACTAATGCAAGACAACTGCTGCACATTGCTCACAACGGCAATTTTTTAGGCAGTTTTATTAGCAGACTTTCTGCTATGATCAATTCTTTACTACTCTAAGAAAACATTAGAAGAATTTCAGTGATCAAAGTAGTAAAGTGAATTATTGGAGAGTATGTCAGAGAAATTCTGCCTTTTCCTCATAAAGCATCCTTACCAGTAAACAGATTTTATAATGCAGAGGAACCCTACATGCTAATAGCTAGATCAAGACAGTAGCTTTTCTCATCCTAAGGCCATAAAGCAGCAGTACAGACACACCATGATGGAAACTTTCACTGTGTTACAACTTCTCTGCAGTTTCAAATCTAGGCAAAAACAGTGACTTAAAGTTGGGAACCCTAAGCAACATATTGTACCTCTTCCATAAAAGACAAAGTTTTAAAAGACTAATGTGTCACAAAAATAGAGTAAAACCTGATTGTTATGCAACCATCTCTCAACTTACCTAGGACATTACCACCCTCCCCTTCGTGCCATGTGCATGCACTCAAAACCTGGGTGTCCCACCCAGCCTTCAAAAACCTGGATTATGCCTTTGGATAATTTTTTTCCCCAGAGGTTTTCTCTTCCATTCAAAGAGAACAAAACCAGAAAGACAACCTTGGAACCCATGACATCACACTCTGAATATGATGCTTAAGTGCTACATGTTAAGCCTTATCAAAGTTAAGGCAAAAGTACAGATGTTATTCCAACACTGCCTAATTCTAAAACACAAACGGTGTGTCATGGTCATAACTTAGGCACAAGACCAGACCTGAAGCCATGATATTTGACCAAATACTTTTCCACCTATGACATAAACTTCAAAGGCAAGTAATCTTCTTTATTTTCAGAAATAAAGTGTTGCATTTCTGCCTCAGCAATTATACATGAATTTTCTGAGCTCTTCACTTTGGCACAGTGGTTAAAATATTAATACATTTATAAAGCTGCCAGTATAGTTCCTTTTGTAGAATACAAGGAATACTTAGAATTTTGGTATCTGGAAACTGTTGATAACTGATGTCTGTACTATGTAATAGTTAGCCTGGAGTATACAATCAGGTTACTGAGATTATGACATGCAACAAATGTAAAGAACAAAGTGTATTCAAAATTAAAATAAAAGGTTTATAAGTCAGTATATGAGTCATCTCTGCAGTCATATGATATCCAAAGTATGGCAATTTTCATAAGATTTGATAAAAACTTTCATGGAGTTCTACGCAAAAAAAACATCTGAAGCACATAAGGCACTTTCTGCAGCAACACTAGTTCTGTGTACTTGTGTAAGTGCAGACAGTTTAGAGAAGCAGTTAGCATCTATATTCAGCTACCTTCTAATAGGAAGACTGCTTGTTTTCGAAAAATCTTCACCAGAGTATCATCCAATTCAATTTCTTGTAGCTTAGAAATGAGCTGCTCCTCATTTCGACAAACCTTCTCTTGTGCATACAAGCCATCTGGCATTATTCGTTGCTGTCCCAGCCCTATCAATGCTACTTCCACAGCCAGCGTTAAGTAAGATTCCCCTTCTTCTAGGAACTTGTGTGCAGGTAGGTGCTGGTACTCCAGTGATTTGCATTGCCCCAGGTTCTCTGTAAGGGGTGACACAGAAAGGAAGACACATCAGCAAATAATTTTAACCCACAATCTGCCTACAATGCCACAAACACAAAAGCTTCCACTGTTAGTATACTATTTCAGAATTATTTAAATTATTAGCTAGTCTCAAAATTCAACACTCCAATCTAAAATACACCATCTGATTCCACACAGCAGAAATACACAAAAATAATTTGGTTTTAAATAATCCACTCAAGTAAAAATAAAGGTTTTAATTTTTAAACTGCACAATTTTAAAAAGACAGCTCCTCCAGCTTTGTGTTAATGAGGCCAAAATTGCAAGATCCATTCCAATTTCTTTCCCCACCCATTTCTGTATTTCCTTAAAGCCCTGATGTGCAAGAGGAAGGGAAAAATGCTTTTACACCTACGTAGATGTAAGTTGAAATTATTATAATTGTGCAAATACAAAAGGCCCGGGAACTCCTCACCTTTAATATATGCTCTGTTTGCTAGCACTCTTTTCAGGATTTTAATTTGTTACACTTGTGCTTATGGATAAAAATACATACTGTTAACATTAGAAGTCCTACTTTTAGTAACAATTACAAGCAAATCCCACACAGGCCAAACCACAAACTGTTTTAAAGAGTGCTATCATTTCATTTGGCACTTCACAGACACAACATATGACAAAATACTATTTCAGCTTGTAGCATTTTACAGTCTAATTTGGGAACAAAAAGTTGTAGTTGCCAGATGTATGGAGATGGGCAACTGCAACAAATGGAAAGGCTGAATGCACTTGCAAGATTGCATGTTTGTGTACAAAAGAAGTTACTTTTCAGCACACAGTATTTTTATTTCATGGGTTTGTTTTGGTTTTTTAGTAACAGCAGAAATCTGATTTCCAAATTTTTTAATTGGAAGTTTTTCCAGAACTAGTGGGTAAGAGAGCAGAAGTTTATTGAAGAAAATCTAATTGAATAAAAGGACTTTTGAGGCAAGAAGATTGTGGATGTGTATATAATAGAGCTTCAGATAAAGTCATGAATCCAGTTTCTGTCCACATAGTGGTGTTAAGAAGTTAAGGTGGAAAGAGACTGAGAATTAAGGAATTACTCAGTTAAAATCCTGGGGAACAAATACTGAAATCAAAACGGCTGTATGTATCCTATCCCTATCCTAAATCATGTATTGATATAGCAACACTACTTTCCAACTCCCACCATTTATAGACTATATATGTTACCAATTTCAAGTGTTTTGTCATTGTTTTGGAGTATTATGTTCACTGTAGCTAAGAAATCCAATAACATCCAGGGCTGTATTTAGGAGTGTTGCAAGCAGGCTGAGGTAGGTGATCTTGCCCATCTGCTCAGCACTGATGAGCCCACATCTGGAGTGCTGTGTCCAGCTGTGGGCTCCCCAGCACATGGGCATGCTGTAGGAGATCTAGTGTGGGAACACAAAGATGATTAAGGGACTGCAGCATCTCTCATATAATGAAAGTGAGAGAGGTGGGATTATTTAGCCTGGAAAAGAGAGGGCTCAGGAGGATCTTACCAAAATGTATAAATATCTGATGGGAGAATGTAAAGAAGACAGTGCCAGACTCTTCTCAGTGGTATCCTGTGACAGGACAAGAGGCAATGGGCACAAACTGAAATACAGGAAATTCCATCTGAGCATAAGAAAACACGTTTTAACTATGAGGGTGGCTGAACACTGCAGGAGGTTGCCCTGGAAGGTTGTTTAGTCTTCATACTTGAAGTTATTCAAAACCCAAATGGACACAGACCTGAGCAATGTGCTGCTCTAGGTGACCCTGCTACAAAGTAGACCAAGTGGAATAGATGATGCCCAGGAGTGCCTTCCAAACTTAACTGTGATCCTGTGATTTCCTGCAATTTCTCAGAATGAGGAGAGTGCAATGTATGTGGAGAAGACTGCTGCTATGAAGTCATATTGGGTTTTATTTTAAATATGAAATACAGAATTTTCTTCAAGAATGAGTAACTGGTAACTTTTAAGTGCTTTCTTAGTTTAAACATTTTTCTCCCCCTTGTGTTTTCCTAAGGTATGCAAATGTGGATTCTTAATACTATAGAAGCAGTGACTTTGAAACTGATTCAAATAGGCAAGACAGAAAAATACCTCCAGTAAATGAAGAAATGTACCAGACTGCTGCATTTGCTTGGTCTTACCCGTGAAATCGGAGAATCCATGGAAGCTGTCATCATCCACCCTGCAGGCTTCCATCAGGCTACCAAAAAGGGTGCCAATGGGGTCCAGAGGGTGTCCCACCCAGCCTTCAAGATTCGTTATTGAGGTTACTCCCCTGTGGAGAAGTTCTGTGGCAAAAAACACAGAGAAGGGACAGAGGGAAAAAGAGCTCATGTAAGCCCATCAAAACAATTACACAAGTGAAACTGCTTAAAATGCCCTCAAGTACAGAATTCAAAGCATTTCCAGTAGTTTCTGCATAGAAAGAGAAAATAGTATCTTTCAGGGTAAATTCATTGCCCTTGGTGAATATGTAAATGAGGAATAATAAAAGAGAAAGAATGGAAGCCAAACTTTTTGAGCACCAACAAAGCATACTATGGGTCAAAAATTTCAATGGCAATGTCTTTTAAATCTCTTCCTTGCTACTACTAGAACTCTTCTGAAAATGACTGCTTGAAGAATTACAACAAGGACTTTTTTGTTGTAAATATCGTATATTTACAACAATTTGCTCACTCAAAAAGACACAGTACCTTTTTTACATTTTTAAGTTAATCTGATAGAACTGAAATAAATGAAAATATTATAAAATATGTTCCAATTTCATAAATTATGAGCTTATACAGCACCTCTCTCTCTGCACTAAACTCAGGATGATAGTTACTTTAAAAAAACCAACAAATGTTTAAATGAGGCACACAAGAAAAAATTGTCTTTTCATAGGATCAAGTGTATTTTTGGTCATTTTAAGATTTTAGTCCACAATACCTTCGTCAATATTTTTCTGTAGCCCATACCCATTACTTGGTTAGAACACAGAAAAAATATTAAGTGCAATGAATTGGAAGAAGTGTGGTTGTGGTAACAGGTATTAGCTATTCCCCAAATCTACGTCATATGGATCCCCAAATCCACGTCATATGGTAACAACTACCCTTTGACACTCACAGCTTTTTTCCTCCCAGACATACAGATACAAGTAAACGATGAGAGATTAGATGCATTATTGACTACCCTCTAAAAACTGTATACAAGCCATTATGGCTGCTCTGCTTCTCTGCCTGTCACACATTAACTTGTACCTCCCTTCACTCTTGTTCACAAAGCATCATATATCTGAGTAACCATATGCATTAAACTTTTAAGTCCTGCTTTCTCCTATTTAAATGAATGAAAATGAAACACAGACACACTGTCAGGATGGCTGAGGTTTTTTGAAACAATCCATTGGTGTGTAATATGAAAAAACCTAAGTAAATAATTCCATTCCTAACAAATAATAAAGACAATAGGCAGAAGTAAGGAATATTACCAAGAAGGATTCATCAGGGTGACTTCTTACTGATTCACTTTGTTCTATTTTTTTCTGTTGTGCCTACTTATGAGCTTCTCTTGTGTCATGCCAACTAAAGGCTTCAATCATACCACCAGAGGCATTTAACTTAAAATCACACAAGGGGCTCCACGGACATCAGATTAGCCACATGAATAAAAGCTAAGCAGAAGCATGGGGCTTTTACTGAAAAAAAAGCCTACAGCTGGGCTGTAGCTGCAGTTTCCCTATGCTTGTAGAGACCAGCACACTTTATGGTATTAAAAGAGTCTTAAAAATTCCCCATGAAATTCAAAAATAAAAAAGCACTAAGTGACAACACAGAAACAACAAACTACTTTGTTTCAGGGCAGGATGGATCACATTTCATGCACTTTTTAAAAATTATAATAGACTATTAGGTGATAGCTACAGAAACTGCTCACAAGGAAAGGAATTTAACAGAGGTACGGAATGTCTATATGCTGCAGTAGCAACTGGGAATGAAAAGGAGCACTATTACAACCAGCACACTTGCAGCAGATTTCTCACACCTGCCAGTGGTATGAACACACACACTGACACAGACACCTAACAAAAAACACTTACTCCTTTTTTCAATGTGAAAAAAATACAGAGGCACATAGGAACTGCAGCTGAATTTTTATCAGCTAGGTGCATATCTTATGTTCTAAATGCTCATTTCTGGGAAAACATCTGAACACACTTGAAAAATTTACACATATGATTTCACACTGGTATTTTTGACTACAATGCATGAGGATACACACAGTTTACAATAACAGAGAAGATCTAAAATGAAATTTGAATGAAAGGATTAGTGTAGCAGCTGAGAAAGTAATTCCAGTTTTTCTACATACTCTTCTACCACAAAGCCACCCCCTTCATCCACTGCCTCTTCAAACTACATAGGTTCAGAGCAGAATTATTTTGGGTTGCAAGGATCACGTGCCACAGAAACTATATCTAGAAGAGAACACCCCTTAAAAAAAAAAAAGGTAGTGCTCAGTGAAACACCACAAAATATTTTATAAAAAATGGCATTAAAAAAAATACCAAAGAAACAAAAAAAAAAACCCAGCCAATCAAACAACCAAAAAAACCCCCATAAAAAACTCAATCCCTCTCTATAGAGAAACTAAAATTTTAAGCATTATAAGAGATTCTCTTGAACACACTGCCACCTGACACATTTGATGAATTTTTGTACTTCAGACTTTGCCTCATTGTACCCTCTAGACTTATATTTCAGAATATAAAGCTCAGCAAAATTATAGATCAGAGAAAAAAAAATTAAACACCTGACATGGCAAATGAGAAGTCACCCTGTAAACAGGGTGACTATTTTCATGGTGTAACCAAAACCTCTGATTGGAATAAAGGCCCTATCATGACATATATATTGGGGAAGGCTGATAAGAGCCCTGCACAGCTCACAAGACAGTTCACAGAAAACCTCTGTCATCCAGAATGTGACATTACCACTATCCATCTCCTTCACTTCAGTTTCAAAACCAGTTTGCTCATGCAAACTTCCTGGTGTTACTGTCAACTTGCATGCCTTTTGCCCTCCTCTTCCCCACATTTACCTTTCTTCTGAGCCCGGAACATTTCCAGCTGTTTCTGCTGCTGCCTCCTTAGTGTATTAACAATAGCTATTGCTAGCCTCAGTGCTTCTCGTGGGTATCCATGAGATCGTAATGCATCCACCCTTGCGCAGGCTGTAGGAACGTGTTCTAAAACAGAAACAGTAACTGAAGAATAGCAATGCCTCCATAAATGCAATGGCCCTTTTTGCTAGGTTACTCAAAAGGGGTTTTTTTTTGTTTCAATTTTTTTCTGTTTTATTTTGTTTCTAAAACTGTGCAAGAGAGACTTAAAGGACTACTTCTGAGCCAACATTTCAAGAGAGCCTCTGTTCTTTTTGCCAGGCTCTTCATCCATCTCCCCACCACCTCCCCCCTCAAAATAATGCCATAGAAAATGAACAAAGCACCAAGTCATGGAAACATCTTTCCGGTTTAGCCACTTACCATGCCAGAGGGGCCACCCCTGAGAGTCAAAGAGCAAGTTTTCAGTGTCGTCATGGTAACAGTAGTTGGTGTATAGGTCACTGCTGATAATGTGCTGTAAGTGGCTGTCCTGCCAGTGCAGATCGCACGCCTCAATGGCTCGAGTAAACACTGTCCGATGTGGCCTGTTCGATGAATCTGTCATTTTCACAGGTTTAGAATACTGCATCAGCTTTTACGCATTCATACCTGAATCAGTCATTCACAGTATTCTTGTCTTCTGCCTATTCACCAACCCCAGTCAATGGGCAGTCTGCCTTGCCCTTTCTCCACCCAGCAGCCTGCAGATGACATTCCACATCCAATTATTACCCAAGAGCTCAGACAAAGCGTGTGCCATTCGTCTTGCATTCAGAGAGAGATCTAAAAACCAGCACAGCTGATGCAGACACGACTCTGCAGAGAGAACTGCTAGAGGTGAAGGACATTCTACAGCAAGTACAAACTACAATGTACATGGCACTCAAGCTTCCCCAGTGTCTCCTTAGATTCACAACTGTCAGAATAAAGGAGGAGCAAACTGCATAAAAGATTTGTAGTTTTTCTTTCTGAGAAGTGACACTAACTTTTGACACTGACTTTGACTACTTGTATAACTTTGCTTGTCACAAACATAAACAAATACTATTAATAAAGTGAGGTCCTGGAGCCATAGGACTGACATAATCCTCACTGGACATCTTCCTACGGCAAAATTTCTCTAGTGACATAGCACTGCATCTATCAATGCCCAGAAGCCATGTCAAAGTTATCACCAGTGTGTCCAGGTTGGTCTGAACATGATGAGCAAGCAAAACACCTCTCTAAGGGGTCATTTGCTGAAAACTTATCTTCCTGTCTAGCTGTGAAATTTAATAATGAACCAAGCTTTTTCCTTCACAAGTCATCTTCCAAGGAAAAGAAACAACAACACACCTGCCTAAGCGCAGATCTGACACCTACCAAGAAATTTAATTTCAATTTTATTGCAATTGTATGCAGTGTGTATTATTACTGATGGTTTGAGGACTGCGAGCAGTTTTACCTGCAAAAACACGCTGCACTTTGCCTAGTTATTAGCAGTCATCCTCGTTTGAAGATGACTCTACAAAGCTTCTGTCAGATTTGACAATCACATTTTAGACTAGAAAGCATGATATTGAGTACAAAGATACATCCTCCAAGACGGTAACACTGCAGTTGCGCCCTCCACACATCTAGTAATGCAGAAGGCACATACAGAGCACATCCTACTGACAGATGCTTCAGTTTCTCACACGTTCCATGTGAGAAACTGTTTAAAAAATCCCTCTTTAAACAGCTATCAAGCCTTTGTAACTGCAAACAAAATAAAAATCCCAGAAGCAGAAGTAATACTAGAGTATAGTCAAGCAAAAAACAACGGGCTTTTACACAACACACTTCAAGGACATCCAATTTTCATGCAACAATATTTAGAAGCACCAAGTGAAGAGTTAGAAGATCTAATAAAACACAAATACCTGCTCTGAAAGTGTTACAGCCCCAGTATAACAAAAAACCACATTTGTTCTTCTGCAAAGATAGCATTAGTACAACTGATTTTCACTGGTCAGTCCTCAACAAGAAAGTTACTTGTCCCAGGAAAGAGTGCTGAATTCTGCAAGGCTATAGTGTGTAAGATATAAGTTATATTATATGTTGCAATCAATGCATACGTTTAGGCTCACCTTGGTTAGCATTTGCACCCTGAGGCAAAGCATTGGTTAAATTGGGCAGCTCGTTTCCATGGTTTCCATCTTCCCAGGGACAAACATCCACACTGTTCCATTTTTTCAGCTGTTTTAGCCAACTGGACTTCTGCTCCAACTTGCAGTGGGGATTTAAGACTATACACATCCACAGAGCACCTGATTTTAAAAAAATTGCTAAATTATGTTTTCTATTAAAAATTCAGCAGCCATTAACTAATTGCAAACTTCTACAGCATATACTTTTTCTCCACTCAAAGGCTACACTGCTTGCTTCCCAGCTACGCTCAACACCACACAGGGCTGAACTCCTGACACAGGCACTTGGGCTGGCGTGGCCAATCTGTAACAGCTGAAATATGGTTCCAAGCCAGCCTTCTCAATTAAAAGGCATTAGTAGGTCTTTTGTATTAGAAATCCAGAGTTCCCAGTGTATGGCTCATCAGATAGGAACATCAGTCAAAGGCAAGAAAGAGTTCACATAAAATTACAGAAGTTACATTAACCAAGTTTTTCTTTTAATTCTTTTCTCAGAAGTGAATGTTGTTTTATATTAATGACACCTATGTATCTTTCAGCTTCACATTACAGAAACCAAAGACACACATTAGTAAGACAAGCATGTTGTAAACATATACTTTCACACACAGAACCCATCAGAAGTACTCATGTAATTCATTCCCAAATGCATCTGGGTCTCAGATAACCAGTACACATCAGTTTTGTGCAGTGTGACAGGAATAAGACATTTTTATAGCAATTACTTCAGTAATTTAGTTACTCTAGAAAATTTGTTTTACATTTTCTGTTTAGGGAGTTCTAAGGTAAGGCTAATTTGGGCTGACATATCACACACCACCACTTCATAAACTGCTCCCTGAGACTGTATCTAGCACAGCAGGCATAAATACATCTGGGTGTCTAGAGGCAATTTTCAAATTGACAGGTTTTTCTCTAAGTCAGCTGTCCCTTCACCAGCTGGAATTTTGATAGAAGCACGAACACATCTGAAAATACTGTTTAGCAACAGCTCATTTGCTCATTAAGGATGTGCCTTATACACTAAAAGAGATCACAAGAATATGCTTAGACTGTACAATGTTCATGACAGGCTGGAAAAAAAGCCAAAGAATAAAATGCAGTTGGTTCTTCTAGGATAATAAATGTCTGCCATTCTGTGATTCTTTTGCTAACTAAAAATGCAAAATTGATACCCAGGGTACAGGGCATCACATTACATTCATTCCTAAAGTAACTCAGGTTGACCACAGCACAGAAGCCAGTGGAAAAACAGCATGATTATTAAGGTTAAGTCTCCTGCTGTTCAACACTAACATATTAGGGAAAGCAATATCCAAGAAATCCAAAAACCAAACCAAAATACAGTATGTTACTATTCAGAACACCAGAGAGACACTAAATTACTGCAGTTTATTACTGCACAGTAGATTAGACTACTGCAAGTGCTCTGGGTTCAGGAAGTGTCTGAAACTTGCCATGGGGATGAATAAGGCCAATACGACTTTTAAAAACTTATTTTCTTATTTTAATATATTACTTTCTTTAGATGCACTTGCCAGCACACTTCACTCTCCAAAAGGAGTCAAATTACAACTGGTTCTTATTATTAAGCATCAATGATTCAGTACTGCCCAAGACAGAATGTCTGCATTTCTTGCAATTTGCAAAACAAAACATAAGATGCAGCACATCGGAAAGCCTTGGAGAACAGTTGTGGGCTTGCTTATTTATTTCAAAATCAAATATCACTCGAAGGCATTACGCTGTACCTCCCAGCGTCTAACAAAAAAACCCAAGCAAAACAAAATAACAACAAAAAAACCCCCAACAAAACAAAAAACAACAGCAACAAAAACCAAAGAAAAACCAACCAAAACCAAACCAAAACAAACCCCATAAGACCAAAAAAACCAAACCAAACCAAAAACAAAAACCAAAACAAAAAAAACCCAAAAAAACCAAACCAAAACAAAAAAAACCAAACCAAACCAAACCAAACCAAAAAAAACCCAAAACCCAAAAAAACCAAAACCAAAACCCCCAACAACGTACCCATATAATACTTTGTAAGCAGATTCCCAGTGTAGGCAGACTGAAGCAAAAGCAAAGTGGAATATCTTAAACCCACTCGGTAAGTATTTCAATCATCCATCAAGGCAGAACACACACTGCCGTGCTGCACCATAACCCTATAGAATAAGTGGCCTTTTTTTTTTGCCCTCTACATCTGAGGAACACCACTAGAGGCATGACTATTCACCAGCCTCCTAAGGAAGCTCCACTACACATTTGGTACATCTATAAGGCAGGAGAGGGCACGATAACCCAAACTACTAAAGTTCTTTTAAAACATCTGTAGTTTCATGTGGGAAACTATGTCAAAGCTAACTACGTTTTTAGTAGTCATTGTCTCTGAAACTCAGGCAACTTTCACGTAAAGAAAAAGTGTATTTCCAATAAAGCCCTCACAACCCGCTTAAAATTTCTCTAGAACCCACAGCTGCACCCTGCTCCCTGTGAGTTCAGAGAAAGCTGCAGGCAGTATTTGAGATCTCAAACAGCTTTGATGGCTGTTGATTCCCTGCAGGAAGAGGAGTGTGAGACTAAACTCCTCCACCAGAAGAAAAAAAGGGAACAGAAAGAGCTTCTGTAGTGATACGAAGTGTACTACCTGGAAGAAGGACGCATAATGCCAATGACCCCACACTCTTCAATCTATTTGGATTTCTAGGTCTTTTTGGTTAGTTTGGGTTTTAGTGAGGTTTTTTTGGTGTAAATTTTTTCCTTCTCCCCTCTCCCTGTCCCTGCTTCAATTGTATGCATTTATCTCTATTCATATCTCTTCCTACTTTTGCTCCCCAAACACCTTCTGCCTCCCCTGACATGTGCTCCATTCTGGCTGTTTCAATTCACTGATTCCTGCCCTGCTCCTCACGCTGGAAAGTCTGACAAAAATGTTCACTTGTGCTCACCTTTATCAAGTGGCAGGAGCCTGAAGGATATTCTTATTTTACTCTGATGCTGCTCAGTGGAAGCGCCCTCGAACTAGCCCTTATATGTCAACATGGTACAACCTGAAGGTGGGCCCTAGTCTTAAATAGGAGAGTTTCTATTTCTGCCTGATGGCTCCCACTGGGGGAAACTGCTGATCATGTTTACCTTTACTATAGAAACGGCCTATGGACAAAATGAAGGAAAGGTACTCATAATTTGCAAGAAAGGTACTGGAATCAATTTCCAGTGACTTCAGCCTTAAAACTGCATGGCAACAGCTCATGCTCCAAAGAAAAGAAAGGTACTGGAATCAATTTCCAGTGACTTCAGCCTTAAAACTGCTGTTGGCAACAGCTCATGCTCCAAAGACATTGGAACACATTCCAAAATACATTCCTACCATTCTTAAGTTCACATGTTTGATTACATTTAATGATGTCACCAATTCAAACTACAATATGAACAAAAGTCTCATTAAAAAGTAACACTTTTTAAAAAGAGACACCAAAACCCCAGAGAAAGTATTTGTGTTTACAGATTGCCTTTCTCTCTCATTACTATCTCCTTTTCCCCAGATTTTTTTCCATACTGGTTCTCAACAGGCTGACACATCAGGCTGACACATCTTCCCCCCACCCCAAACTGCATGCTACGAGAACACAACTGAAGTTCTTGTTTAAATTCCTGGACTCTAACTTACGTCTTTTCAGTACAAAACTCTTCACAGCACACTGCCAAAACAATCACCATTCCATATACAAGAAGTCTTCTCCAGAAAATATTTGGAAAATATGACAAGTTGCAACTGCAATTTGATACTTATTTCACAAGGGTATTAGAGCTGCCATACAGCAGTGAGGAATTGCCTATTTTGATTCAACACTAATCTATCTCTTGACCTGAAAAAAGGCAGCTTTGCCAGAACAGACCTTTGGTTCAGACAGACCTCCTTTTGAAAATGCAGAATTATCACTCATCTTCAGTGTTTGTCACACCATAAAAAAAACCAAAGCAAACAAACAAACAAAAAACCCACCCAAAACACCCCCCCCCCAAAAAAAAACCACACAAAAAAACCACAAAAGAAAAAAAAAAGGGAAAAATTTTACATGCAGGCCTTCCTTGCACATACAAATGAATTTCAGTACTTTTATGTTTCTCTGGAGACATCCATACCTTGGAATTGATGAGACAGCGTGCATTTACATTGATCAGGATTTAAATATGCAACTGAAAAACGTTAAGAGCATTAAGTCACTGTAAAAGTATATGTGGTATAGAACAGTAGGATAAGTACACATCCTGTGTACACACATAACCATGAAGCTAAAGGTAGTGCAAGGGATGTGTATAGACTCTCCCAAGAGATTAAGTATGGCTCATTGTTCATAAACCCCATTATATTTTAATCTTGCCCCAGTAAGTGAGATCGTGGTGATGGAAACAATTTTAGGGGGGTCCTAGGAAACTGATCATTCCTGAGGACCCAGCATACACTTCAGTTCATCTGTTTGATTACACTCCACTTTTCTTAAAAACACCATGCTGTCTTTGTCAGGGCTGCTGTACAGCTGAGCTTGGGTCAGCATTTCCTCATTCACAACACCTGTGTAATCAATTGCTGAGACTTGGCCTTTGCTTTGGAATTATACATTACATACACTTTAGATCAAACAGTGCATTTCCAAAATTAAAATATTCAAGAAACAGGTGCTGTAACACTTCTCTGCCCTTTCCATTAATGCACAGCTTTATCTTAAGAAATAAGCTACAGGAGTAGTATTTGAATTTCAAAGAAAATGGAATCAGGTAATCAAGACCATTCCCTCAGCCCAAGAGACAAGACCGCTTCAGCACCTGCTGCACACTTGCCACTGTGCCCTGCTTAAGACTAATCAATTGTATTACAAAAGCATAGTCTTTCAGCATTGAAAGTTCCAGAAGAAAAACAATACTGGCAGACAGAACCTATGAACACTTTGAAGTATAAGTGTCAGCAAAGGAATTTAAAGTGGTTTACATCTGTACTTTAAACACATACCCACTTTCACTAGGACAGCCACTTGGAAACCTCGAAGAAGGTACTGTAGGTGTTTATTGCTTCTGAATGAGAAGGACAAGTGCCAATAACTGGCAAAGCTGTTGCCTTTCTCCAGCCATGGAGAGACCTCCACCAGAACAAAGCATAATCACAAGTCCCACTGGAGACTGCTCCAATTAAACAGTTGCTTTTATAGGACAGTAAAGATAGGGAAGGTGCTTCAGGACTGTTCTCTTTTCAATCAGAACATCAAGGAAAACTACTCTCAGCATTCAGTTGCACCCAAATTGCAATTTTATTCGCAAGAATTCCTTAATGCATTCTGGTTTCAGTATTTAGCCTTCAGAAAAAAAGGGTTTTCTCTGGGTGTTGTATTTCTTGGAGAACAGAGTTTCATTTTGCACTAATTCATTCTATTACTGAATTAAACTTTGATGTATTGGCCCTGACAAGTGCCTCATGCTGACTGTATTGTGTATGATAGCATAATCACTCCCCTTGCATTTCACACTAGCTGGCTGATTAATGCAATAGATTATCTGCAGCACTGATGGCATGAGGGAATCACTGCCCTTCTGCAGGCTAACCTCCAAGCATGCATTTCAGAGAGGGGAAGTGTAAAACAGAGACAAAATAAAATGCCTAATTCCTTAAGTTTCTCTTTCTTGCTGCCTGCTGCTGCTGTAAGGGTTAAAGGCACATGTGCATTTGGCTGAAACAGGTATTTACATCTTCAGATTCTATTCTAAGCTATCAGCAACCACATGATCTGATTTCTGTGTCAGGTAACTACAAACTTCTGCTTTCTCTTTCTGTGTTTTCAACTTTTAACACAATGGAATAAGGAACTAACCACACACTTCTGACATTCTGCATGAGCCTGTAGTTCTGGGTTATGACCTTTCAAGAATATTTTAAAAATTCCTGCATCTTTGCAGACACTGCCATTTGACCAAAGGGTTTCAAAAGTTTTCGAAGAGCAGGAATTTGCTTGAAAGGTGCAGTTTACAGTGCATCAGTGGACTACTGTTCTCCCCAGGAGAACATAAAGGATCAGCCACATGTTCATTAGATAACCCTGTATGCATCTATAGTGCTCTATTACCTAAATACTGTAGCCAGACAGCAGCTAATAGTCTACAAAGCTAAAGAAAAGTATAAAGAACCTGCAATTGAACCTCACTGATTAACTTTCCTCATATTTAGAAAACTATTTAGTCTTTCGTTTACAATCAATCAAGTGAAGGCAAAAGCACTGCTAATACTAACGTATATAGTACAGAAATGGTCCTTTACCTTACTATAACTCTTCACAATTTTAACTAGCTGCCAATATTTACAGCTAGGTAGTGAACACAAAGTATGCTCCTGACCAAAATATGTATCCGATATTTTACCAATTACTTTATCTAGCAATATACTTTCAGTAGTAACAGTCTATCTTCAGAGACTTCAAGAATTTTCAGAAAGTTGATGTGACTGTAACTATAAATGCATTAAGGTACTTCCATATAAATTTATTCTTGAGATGAATGAATTCCTCTCACAGTTAATTTTTAAAGAAGAGGCAGAAGAGGAGATGCTGGTCCAACAAAATAAGCTACTAATAAAGCAGAGAGATGAAAATACCTCTCCTTTACAAAAGAAAAACCAAACAAAAAACCAAAACCAACCAAACAAAAAAACCCCACCCAAAAATAAACAAAACAAAACAAACAAAAAAACCAAAAACAGTGAAAACATGGAGCAAGTGCAAACACTCCCGTGCATACTTGGAATTACAACAATACTAATAAACCTCTCCTTTACAAAAGAAAAACCAAACAAAAAACCAAAACCAACCAAACAAAAAAACCCCACCCAAAAATAAACAAAACAAAACAAACAAAAAAACCAAAAAACAGTGAAAACATGTAGCAAGTGCAAACACTCCCATGCATACTTGGAATTACAATTACCACAACTATTCTCACAGAACATAAATAATGCACTGTAACTGACCAAAGAAATACATTCTGATGTCTAGTATGAATGCGTCCCTGCACTTTTGTTTCCCACGTCACATTCATCTTCCAGTCCAAACAGGACTGTTGAGTTCTTACAAAAACAGCACACTTCAATTACAACTTCTAATACAAGAGTCCAGCACAGTAGCTGGCTAGACAGCTTACTGACTACTTACCACAATGCAAAATTCGAAGGTTATTTCTAGTTTTTCAGTTAAATTTATCCAGCTCCAATTTTCCAGCTACCTTCTGTGGCTTTAAAAGAGCTGTCTTCCCTATAGAATTTTTAGTCTATATAATAGATAAATTATAAAGGATTTCCTTTGTCTTGACTTGACACACCCAAGTGGATTGATATTCTTGCACCTCTCACTTCCAATTTTTGAGATTTTTTTCCAGTATTCATTAAAAAAAAAAAGGGAAATAGCAAAAGGCTGGATGGCTGAACCACACATAAAGCTCAGAAGTCAGTGAAGACTCAGTAATTCCTCCCCATGAATCTATTACTTCTGCCTAGCTCTGGTATTTACTAGAAGTGGCATTGGAAAATTGAATGGCAGCCTAATGTTACTGAAGTATGAAAAATAACACTAGGGGAAAATAACACTAGTTATCAGCTTGGCTTAGAGCAAAACTCTATCCTTAATCTTTGCAGATATGATTCCACAGTTAGGGTTGCAATGAATTGTGCACCAGCTTCAATACACAATATTTTTTAGGACATTTGTAAGTATATCAGTTCAACATCACAGGAATTAAAAAAACAACTGCTTTACTGCGGGTAGTTACAAAAAATCTGAAGTACCTTCCATCCAACTAAACAGAATGGAAATGCAACTTTCTGTATTAAGAAAATTAAAACCAAATCCTTCAAGCTATGGTTACACACTAAAGGTAATTACTGTGACCATTATTTCTGAAATCTGATAAATGCCACAGGATTAGCTCAGCTGGTTAGAGCATGGTTCCAATAACACAAGGTTGTGGGTTTGATCCCCATATGGGCCATTCAGTTATGAGCTGGATTCAACGATCCTCTTGGGTCCCTTCCAACTCAGAATATTCTGTGAAATTACCTAAAAAATCCCATTTTTACTGTCATACTCTGGCCTCACACAAACCCTCATTTCAAATACTATTATGGCAATGTCAGTAATGGAGGAAGAAGGAAATGATCACTAGAGAAGGTGGACAAAATCCATCTTTGCAGAACAGCAGCCATGCTTCATTCACTGAGGAAATGAAGGTGACAGCATCAACCAAGACACTGTAGGGCCATGACAGCAATTTAAGTTGTCATCCATAACTCAGGTCTTAGAACAGGGAAACTGCCTTGTGATGCTAATTCTGACCTACTGTTAATTTAGCACCTCCAACAACAGCAATCATTCAAAGACACTGACATAAATCAACAACTTGTTCTGTGAAAAAGCAGGTGTCACCCTAAGTCCATGACCTGAGGTTACATGTGTTTCATAAGACCATGACAGCCGAGACTAAACAGTATTAATGTAACCACTACTTAAGCAAAGACAGCCTACTGGATGCGATATAGTTTAAGATACAAATATATGTAAGATATCACTCTACCTAGAAAGTCAAACAATGAAAGACCAAGGAAAATGGTGCATCCAACCATGCTTCAAAACCAGGACTTCCTACAGCTTTCATTTCAAGGCCAGAAATGCCCTATGTGCAACTGATTAATCTATACGTAGAAATCTCAAGATAACTATACTTTCAATAACTGCAGGGCATGGGTACTTTCTTTAGCTTTAAGACAATACATCAGGCAATTATAAGTGGGTATATTCAACAACATAAAGACAATATGCATATAATCTTGGCTGTCAAATTTCAAACTCAGAGTCTTGCTGTACTGTTTTATAAAAACCATAAGATACAAGGAGAAGTAAATATCTCTGCTACAAGGGATTGCATGAAGTATGCAGGTCAAGAAAAATGATACTAAAACACCAAAACTGTAATGAATGCTTAACTTTATCCATTCTTTTTCATGCCAGCCCTGGAATAATCATTAAGTCTGGCACCAGGAAGGAATTTCTCTAGAGGCATACTGGCAACAACCATAGCTGCTTTTTTCCTCTTTCCTCCTCCACTCAAGCACTAAGCACAGATAATCTGTTCAGAACAGCTGGCTTGTCCCATTCATATACGTTTGTCTCTAGCTGCAAAGGGAAGGAATGCCTGAGACAGAAATATAGACAGAAAATAGCTTCAGTCATTAAGGTTAAAAGAATATAACTTCCTGTTTTCTAGAGATGACTATAAATTTTATCAGGAAAAAATTCAAGAGTGGTTTCCAAATTAAAAGAAAAGAAAACAACAAAAAAAAACCAAAAAACCACAACATTATTTAACACATGATCATTAGTTTGCTTATGGCAAAATTATAATTAATTCTCTCTTAATTAGTCTATAATTCCTTTCCTAACCTCAACATTTACAATTAAGCTTTAGATGAGGAGCAAAGTGTTACTAATAAAGGTCTAGGCATGATCCATCAGGAAATATATTGTACTATTTCTCTGTATCACATGACCTTGTAAAATGGTACTTTAACTTTTAACATAAAACTGTTATCATTCTAATCCAGAAAATGGTCAAAATACCAGTAAGTGTGAAATCAGAATAGACAATCAGTCTGACCCAACATTAAAAAGTGGTATACAACACAGCAAAGTACTAGTAAAAACCTACTAAGAACTACTGCAGCAAAGCCATGTTATCCACCCAAGAAACTCCTTTATAGAAATAGTCCATTTAATATGCTAGTATATATTTGGTATATAAAAGAAAGGATTGCAAGAATGTCACTGGGAAGAGCTTTATGACATGAATGAGGCTCATTTCAATACCATAAGAGGTTCCTACACTTAAATACTTAAGATTCCAATAGGTGGTTGAGGTAGAGAGATTATGCAGTAAATATGGAAAGTACTCAGCTGAACACAGAGAGTATCATTTAAGTTCTCATCAACATCATAAAATAAGACGACCAAGAGAGACCTGGATCAGCATGAACCAAAACCAGAACACATTCACCAATTCTATTCACTGCCCTGCCTTGCCATGGACCCCTTTGGATACAACCTCTTCCCCATGACAATGCCATCAAATTTCTAGTTCACAAGAAACTAATCCTTGACTTTTAAAAAACTCAACTCTCCTCTCCCTTTAGAAGTTCTTAAATATAAAAAAGGAGGAAATCTACTAGAAATGTTTGGTTTGGAACATGCAAATTATGCAAAGTTTCTTCACCTTGAAGGTAAGCAATAGGATATGAAGATACTGAAAATGGTAGTTCACAAGAAAAAACTGATTCTGTAATCTACATGTTGACATGGTGTTGGGCTCCATCACTCCATCAAGCAGTAGCTCCTTGTCTTAGATTCTTCTACTTGACTGCTTCCATCAGATTAAGCATCTGGGACTTAATTTAAGAGTTTCAGCTTTATTAAGCTGTCACAAGAGCAGCCCTATTCTGATAACAGTAGCTGGTCTAATTATGGCCTGGTTTAGGGTTGATAAGTACAATGATTCATTCATGGCACATGAGAAGCAATAAAAAGTTGTTTTGCATTACAGCTTTAAAAATGTGGACACTTTTTTCATTTAATTTGTCACTTAGCTTTTGCTAAGAGGACTGTTAAATGGCAGTAAGAGGCAAATGGGGCTTTTAGTTTAAATGCAATCCCCATATTTAAATGATCTGTAATGGCACAGTGCTCAAGTGAGAACGCTATTGTTTCACAGTGAGGCCTGATGGTGACATGTGACTTCTGCATTCAGGTCCTGTATTATCCATGTGGCTAAAGGGCTTCCAATTTTATTTCACAGCCAGAAGCCTGCAGAAAACACCAATTAACTTGCATATCCCATTTGCCAACAAAACAGTCTCTTCCCAGTGTCTGGCAGTGCTCAATGTTTAATTCCAAAGCAGAGCCTCACAGCCATCATGATCCCTGGGCTGGAGCACCAAGTCAATTTCCTCTGCTTTTCAGAGAAATATTTTAATTTTTTGTGAGAACAAGCAACTTTTACTTTATTTTTCATGGATGAGTATTAATGACTTACCCATCTACTAAGATTACACAGTCCATTTTTTTTTTCTCTCTAGACTACAAAGAAAGCTTTCCTTCAAATCAGAGATCTCAGCTCAACAGGCATCAGCAAGTATTCACTGTGCATTTCCATACTCCATTTTACCAATGCAATTTAATTAAAAGGCAAACCAAGGGGCTTCAGATAATTAGTCATTATCCTAAACTCCTCAACCATGGTCACCATGAGTGAAACACCTGAAGATCAGCATGTGAAATTTATATACTGGGATACCATTTAAACAGCAACATGAAGAATTCCAATGCTGCTTTAAACTCTGCAAAGTTGAATTCATGTATTACCGTGGTGAGTTGGAAGTAATCACCAGCGCGCCACTGAAATTGCATCTAAATTCTCCTAGTTTGAGAAGTACCTCAGCAAGCCTTAGAGCTCTGACCTGTAACCTTTCCAAGAGTATACCTCTGACAATCCATAAGTAGCATACAGCTCATCCCATTTCTTGATGGAGAGCAGGGAAATCTGTGAGGCCATTATTATATTCTTACTCCCTATCTAGGGTTTTAAAAAACAACCGCCTAGTTATGTGGAAGGCCTTTTTTTGTTAACATGATGCTTTTGAATCATGAGTTGCTCAAGAAATTATGATTTTGTATTAAAAAAATTGCCAGATTCATACTTAGACTTAAAGTATTCCATCTGAGGGTCCTCAGTGGACGTTTCGGTAATTTTTAGGGGGATTTCATTTTTATTTTAGGTGGGCAGGGTTTCACTGTTGTTGTTAAATTAGCACCTTCATTCAAACCCAAAATTACTTTTACTGAAATCAATAATTTACCACAAACTTGAAGAGGAAATATGATCAAAGCTCAGTGTGTCCTTCCAGTACTCTTGCAACACCCAATGCCAGGCAGGAAGCATCACTTAAATTCTAATGAAAGGTTCAAATGACCCAGTCAAGGAGCAAAGCTGAAAATTATTTAAGTATGCTTAAAAATCTATGCCAGGATGGAACTGCCAAAGTGGCTATATGCCTAGCAGCTGGCAGACAGCATACCAAGGCAAGCAAGAGACCCTTTATTAAGCAGAGTCTATATTTACATACTTTGTATGCCCTAAAATTCTCCCTAACTACCTACCTGTGACATACATGTGAGTACAGCTAAAAGATTTTTTAAAAAGACTCTCTCAGATTACTCCGAATGGGTAATAAAAACATTAAATATACTGAGGCCTGTGTCTCACACCCTCCATCGATATTTTGATTCTCTGACACTCCGTAAGATAACAAGCCAACATTACTTTGTAGCATCATGATAGCATGACTCTTTTAAACTCAGTGTCTGAATTAAGTCTTCTACTGGAATAGATCATATGTTGCCAAGGCCATCCTGATTTTCCCTCAGCAGTCTGCTATTGTGACTCCTGTCTCCCTTAAACTTGAATTTTTTGTACATTCACTTTTTCTTCTTTTTTTTTTTCTTTTGAGATGCAAGTTTCACATGGAAACAGCGATGTTTAATGTGAAAACTGGGACACTGAAGCAAAGTAAGATCCTAGCAAAAAAACTGCAGAAGCTTGTAGCGTTCACATCAGGTAGAAGTTAATGTGAAGAAATTCACACAGTTAACAGTATTTTGGAGGCAACTTGCTACGTACCAGTGGAAGGAACCAAGATTTCCTATCAGTGGGGAGAAGAAATAGACAGTTTAGAATCACAGACACTATCCAGAGATGGAAGAACCAAGTTAAGTTCTACCCTTTGCCTACTGCCCACCTGGTGTGACTGAAGTGTATGTGCAACTGAAACCATGGTACAAGATCAGCATATTTTGATTCCCTGAAGAGATGTCAGAGCAGTCCAGAACTGAAACAATACGGTCTGCATCAGACTGCAAATACAGCAGCTCAGGCAGTGGTAAGGCTGCTTTTTGGAAGTGACATCTAGAATTCTGATTAAATAGAGGTAAATTCAATACAAAATAATTTGTTATTTGATCCTGCACACACACAGATTCCATCCTCCTCTACCTTCAGACCGGTGTTGTCAAGAAAATGATGTTAAAGAAGACTGATGAAACAAGAGGAGCCACTACAAAAATTTAAAAACAACTTCTTTGTTTATTGACAGCACGTGGCAAGACTGCTACAGGTAACAGATGGAGAACACATTTCTGCCTCTCCCACCAACTCAACCCACATAAGCAATGAAGCATAAGACCCTCCAGGTTTCAGTGTCATGCGATACAATTTTGTTCCATGTATGTCCAGCTAAGCATGTGCCTTGCTTGGCAAAAACTGTTATTTTTGGCAAAAACAAGAGAAGGAATCATAAAAATGGTGGCTAAACTCGCAGCTGTTTCTAGACTCCAACAGAACTTTGCCTGCTGTGGTATTAAGGATTTTGATCACAGAAGTATAGACAGTTAGCAGTTTATTTGCCTAGTGCTTCAATTAGAGTGAACATAATTTTTGCTATACAGACTATATCCAATCTTATCCCACCAGTTGGTATCTGATTCAATCATGATCACTTTTGACCTCTAAGAGTGCAATAGTTAAGTTTTGCATTCGAGATTTCTTTCCTAAATTAAGCATATAACTCTGGAATTTGATTTCATTTAGCTTGATTTTGGACCTTTAAATTACACTAAGAGCATTATGATATTTGCTCACTT
Organism: Passer montanus; assembly: GCF_014805655.1. NCBI lineage: Eukaryota > Metazoa > Chordata > Aves > Passeriformes > Passeridae > Passer > Passer montanus. The sequence continues at coordinate 9,794,654 of NW_024366815.1, read as the reverse complement.
CTTTACATTACTTACATAATGTCTCATAGGACATAATCTGTAAACTTTTGCTTGTTTGTTATTAAATGTTTTTTATGTCTTCTGCCACATAAGTCATGCATAGCCATACTGACCAGAGCACATCAAAACAGACTTCTTTAAGTCTAGACTTGAAAAGCCTTTCCAGAATGAGAGCACAGATTTCAACTCCATGTTCCATGAATCACAACACAGTTCCATTTAGGCCATGCGTGTCTTCAGTTTGCTTTAAGAAAGCTTCCAAGACACCTGCAGTAAGGTCTGGAATGCTAAGACAGACATGCTAATACGTTCACTCATATATTCAGTGAATTACTTTTCAGAGGAATGAGTTAGATTTACCACTGTATTTTAAATCATGTTGTCTTTGATCTCCCACATACTTGCATATCTACTAGTTAGTAGTTTGTTACAGTACTTTATTCTAGGAAAGCAATGCTTGCAGTTACTTTCTATCTTTCCTCTCACTACGCCATCTTGAAATACTGTTGATTCACCGTATTGAGTTCACATTCAAGTTGTGTTGATTTTCCCTTCAGATAACACCCTGTATCAATAGAGGCTGAGGCTGGGAGCGATTGAGGGCAGCCCTGCAGTGAAGGACTTGGTGTTACTAGTGGATAAGAGGCTGGACATGACCCAGCCATGGGCACTCCAGAGAGCCACACGTGTCCTGGGCTGCATCCAGAGCAGGGTGGGCAGCAGGGCCAGGGAGGGGATTCTGCCCCTCTGCTCTGCTGAGACCCCACCTGCAGGGCTGCAGCAGCTCTGGGGCCCCAGCACAGGAAGGACATGGACCCACCTGGAGGAGGTCCAGAGAAGGGCCACAGAGACAAGAAGACAGACAAAGCACTGGTCATGAAAGGAAAGGCTGAGAGAGTTCAGGTCTACTCAGCCTGCAGAAGGTTCTGAGGATAGCTTAGAGCACCTTCCAGTACCTAAATGGGACCTACAAGAAGGCTGAAGAGGGACTTTTTACAAGGCATGTAGTGAACAGACAAAGGGGAATGGCTGTATAGTGAAAGCTGTAAAGTTTAGATTTGGTATTAGGAAAAAATTCTTTACTGTGAGGGTGGTGAGGCACTGGAACCATTTGCTCAGAGCAGCTGTGGATGTCCCATCCCTTGAAGCATTTCAAAGCTAGGTTGGATGAAGCTCTGAGCAAACTTGTCTAGTGAAAAACTATGCCTGCCCATGGCAAGGGAGCTGGAACTAGGTGATGTCTAATGTCCTTTCCAACCCAAACCATTTTATGAATCTCATTTGTGATGAGATTCTTACAGATTTGGAAAACTTCTGAAGTTGTAGTAGTTCAAAACTGTGTTAGTGAGGTCCTGGACACCAGTTCAAATATACCTTTCCCATTTCAGCCTGTGATATGCTCCTAATTGACCAATAAAGTCATGTATTAGGTAACCTCTTCTGTAAAGCAATGTTAATTGTTAAGTCTTCTGTATTTTGTCTCCTTTCTTGCTCAGTAATTGACTTCTGTAATTGTGAATCAGTTTCTTCCTCAACCTTTCCAGCTTAGCTCTAGAGGCTTATGTATTTCACCTCAACTCTGTAGCCATATATCCACTTTTTGCTTTATTCTTTCTAAATCCTTAAGTGTTGGAATTGTACTTCTTTTACACCATGCTCCCTCTCCTTCAAATGCAACTGTCTCATGCTGTAGGTCAGAAATTAAATTTTACCCAAACTTAACTGAATAAAAGAAAACTGCAGAAAACTCTTATCTGCTTAGCCTAGAACCACAATAGAAGTTTTTCTCAAATCCAAATATGCAACTGTTTCTTTATTATACATATGAACACCTAAATGAGTCTGTGAATTTACCCAGTTCATCCCAGAGCTGCCTATACTTGTCAGTCATTGTAGTTCCTTGTTGTCTCCAAAGCGACAGACGGGGGTCAGCCATGAACTGTTCTGTTATCAACGTCAACATGCGAGCTCCATTTGAATCTCTCATTTTTAGCATCTCTCGCACCTAGGAAACGAGTCTTTTAATACAAACTTGAAAAAAGCAAAGAAATCGCAGTACAGACAATATGCTGCAGTGTTAAATATCCCACTTTTGCTAAGGTAGATTCATATGCGTGATGGGAAATTTTTACGTAGAAAAAACAGTCTGCCTTCCCAATTTTTGAAAAAATTTTGGGCTCAGTATCCAATTGCAACTCTTCAGAGAATTTTTCCACAAGCAATCCACAGGTGTATTATATAAACTGCTGTAAGGTTTTCCAACCTTTTGGGGGTGGGAAGGAAGAAGAGAACAGCAAAGCTGTAGAAGCTTGAAACGTTACATCTTTACACTGATCAAGACACATCAGATTGTAGTCCACTGCTGTAAAACTCATTGTCAAGTTGCCATTGTATTCCCAAGGTTTTGTGTTATTTTAGAACAGCAGAATCTAGAACTTTCAGTAAGATGCAACCAAGTACAGACTGGCTTGGAGAACAGGGGAAAGAAAAAAGGTTCAGAGTACTCAACACACCTTCGCAAAAAGCAAATTGAGCTGCTTCCCTGATCCATGGTATCCACCCTGGGAAAGGAAGAGTTTAACCTGTTCTTGGACTTGTTCCTCATCCAAATGCCAGCAATTTTCATCATCTATGCTAGCACCTGCTGTTGGGTCAGGAGCACCTGCAAACAGCAAGAAAAGAAATCATTATGTTCTATATGAAGAAGAGAGTTTCTTGAGTCCAGGGGAAAGGACTGCTGCAGAGGTTTGGTTTTTTTGCATCTTCTCCTGTTTTGGATGCCTTGATTTTAATCTAAATTTCTTCTCAGTAGTCTTAAGTACTTAGAAATTATACCTATGAAAAGGCATTTAAATACGTAATATTCTCTTCTCTAGCAAAAAATTAGAATCAAGGTAAGGGTGTTTCCTCCCATCTCAGCAGCTACACTAGAATGATTTTACAAGGAAAATTAAGACTTTGAATTATATTTCTACCACTGTGATGTGAAAACCACTCTCCCCAAAACACCTGTGTAATTCCTGTACCTTCAGCAATCTTGCTCAGGTTTAAGTGACTGCTAGTGAGCGCTGCTATTGATGAACATGAGGAGAATCATCACCTTGGTGCCTCTGAGCTGTGATGGCTCTGCAAAGCTAAACAAAGAGTAAAAAAAATCCCCAAACAAATCCAAAGTCTTAAAGCACTAAAGGCATTTCCATCATAAATAAGAGCTACAGATACTTAAGACTACCTGCTTTCAAAGGAAGCATTTTTACAAAGACAATGTCATCTGCACAGAGTCAATTTAGAGCAACTCTACTTGAATTAGCTCAATATCAACTGAAATTATTAGATTCACATCCAGCAGTGCTTTGGCCACAGAGGACTATAACACAGCTTTTGCAGATCAGACCAGTGATGTTCCTTCTCTTAAAGAATGACAAACTTAACTAAAACAAGTTCTTGCACCATCTAATAAACCATATTTTTCTGAAGAGCCCTGCAACTCCACTGGACTTTTTTTAAAAGGTCTTCAAACAGAACAGGCTGAAAAGTACTTATCTAGAGTGTTGGACTCAGCTCAATGTTGGGCATCACGATACCACATATCAGTTATTTTAAGCATGGCTGGGACTCAAGTTGACTGCACATTTTAATTCTGAACTTATCACAGGTGCATAATCTCTATTATGTTTTGCGAAGATGTTATAGAAATTGAATCACATTCAACAATCATTGAAATGAGTGTCCATGTTACCTCTGTAGAAAAAAAGAAAATACTGCCAGGGAAGGAAAGTGACAAATTTCTAAAAAGTTGGGATTTTTTAAGAAATCCTAAAAACTTAAAAAACCAAAATAGCTAGAACTCTATGATGTACAGGAAAAAAACCCCATTGATTCTATTGATTTAAGCCTTCGTTTCACAACTGCAGCTCTACCATGAAGGTGAAGCTTTTAAGTGGTCAGGAAATGCTGAACTCTTTATTCAATGAAAATACAAACAGAAGATTTAGAGGGTCAGAGGGATGTCTTATGTAGAAACTGCTGAGACAGCAAACAAAACAATGTTCCAACTCAGCAACTTCCTAAACTGCCTCAATTTCACAGCCTGAAGCTGGGAACACTGCACTGCTGTATATATACACAATATGTGTTTAATTAATAAGAAATTTTGTCTTTGGAGATGTAAATAAACTCTCCTACTTTCCACAGGAACACAAAAATGTCTCAAGACAGGAATCAAGCCCAAGACGGCATAAAAACCAAGGAATCAAAAACTTGCTCTTCTGCAAATGCTTGCATCTTCAATGTATTAGTTTTAAAGGGCTTTCAATTCTGTCAGCTACATGAAACACATACTGATAACTCTTTGGTTGCACAGAACAAGATAAAAAGGAAAATCAAGTTACATAAGAATAAGCAATGCAGCTGTTGCACAGACCAGGTTTGCAGTATCACCTTGCAAATAGTTTAAATATTTCATTGCTCTAAAACACAAAGAGGGTGAAGAGGAAATTATAAAAGCAACAGTATACAAGATATACTTAAATTTGTTCCTTACTTCAATAGAGATTTATCTTTAAATAATCTTGGTATGATTACTTTCAGACTGAATTTAAAATAGCCCATTATTCCCCAGCTAAGCTTCCCTATTTAGGGGGTGAAAAAAAATCCTTCTGCAACTATTTACACTTTATCAAAAGCTCACCTGTCACCTGTACAAGGTTAGAATAGCAGTACAGCTACCAGGATTCTTTAACAACAGGTTTCCTTTACAAAAATAAGTGTGCCCGCTACCCAGGGCTACCAGCACTTCCTCCACCAAGGCTACTCCTGCCAGTACGATCCCAAACATATCTTAACCAGGAGCACAGTATCACTATACTCACACCAGTGTTACTTGCAAGTCATTAGGCCAGACGACTGTAAAAGCTGAAGATGCCAAGAGTCTGCACTACAGTGCTCTTCAGCACGGTGTACAGATACTCAGACTCAGATTATTTTCTTTCTTAGAAGATCTTACATAGGCAACATTCAATTATATCAAAATTTTTAATTCTAAAGAAATTTCAGTGAACATATAACCAGCACCAGCTACAGTTGCAATTCACTCATCTTTCAACCCTGCTGTCAGTCTTCAGCAATAGCTGTGGCATGGGGACACTGTGTCTGATCAGGCACAAGTCCACCTTCCCACCAAGGCAGCAGACAGGCATTCTACAGATGCTGCTGGAGAAGCCTCAGCTTCTGCTGCTTATCATTCTTGTTTTGGGGTCAAGACATGACCATCTTCCACGTCTCTCAACTAGGCACTTTTGAAGTTCACTAGGTTCACCCACATCCAGGTGACTCATGTAGTAGCCTGTTTCCTCTCCCACTCAAACAGATCATGGATGGGATTTCTACACTGGCATTTCTCTTCTGAAAACACAGGACTGGGTGAACAGGTAAGTAACTATCTGAGCGAGCAACAGGAGGAAGCTGCCTTGGGGGCTGTGAGAAGCCCTAGCAATAGCTGTCAGGAAGGCTCAGGCCCAGGTTGAATAGGGAGAGCTGAAGGTTCAACCCTAAGGCAGCAGCTTTGCTCAGGGCGTGGAATGACCCTGGACGGGCACTGGCAAGGCTTTGGCAGAAGGACAACTTGGCTGCAGAGAGGAAAGAGGAACATGAGCAGCCCTGAATTTAAACTATGCAGGGCAGTTTGGTACCAAGGCTAAACTCCGTTTCCCACTTGTAACCTGGGGATAAGTGTTACTCGTGCTTTAGAGAGAGGTCATGAGGATACATGAGTTCACATTTAACTATGAAAGTGAGAAGTACTGTATAATTATACTAATATTAAAACCTGTAATTAAAGTGTGTCAGTTTATAGATACTAAACGAACATATTAATCTCCTCCTCCCCAGCCTCTGGCTTTTTAAACTTCTGCTATGACTGGTCTCTGAAATACACTGTACATCACGTACATACATTTAAACACAATAAATAAAGTCTTCATAACCGGTATACAGACACAGCCATATATACCTATTCATGCTCTTTTACTATAATTACTAAATTGCAATCTCAGCAGTCAAAGCAGGAATATTGTGCACAACTGTTTGGGACACCGAACACCTAATACCATTTGAAAACAGGGTAGTGGCCTTTTACATTTAGGGTCATAGGAGGTTGCATGTTGAATATAACCAACTCCCAAGTTCTAAGAAGCAGAAGCATTTGAAAAATAAACATTTTGTTCATTTACATAGCATTTAAAAGCAACTGCTTTCAAAATGAGCAACCATGTTTAAGAACTGATGCTGTACTTGGAGAACCTCACAAATTAGAAGCAGGTAGGGAGCAATGACTAAAAATGGAATAGGAAGTTCTTATATTGCCAACTACTCAGGGCAGATCAACAGGAGATTTGGATAAACAAGGCAAACTGCTTCCCTGATCCTTATTTCTGATGTGCCAGAATTGACTTCAAATAAAGCCATGCCAAATTATTCACTTGTAGCTATTCACACTGATATTTTCTTGAACTTTCTAATAAAAATGTCATTAATTTAAGTATATAAATGAACTGTAGATCAGTTACATTTTATTAAATATCATCCCATTGCAGCATTAAGGACAAGATATGGAAATTTTTTTACAAATAAAAAGCATGACTTAATGAGTATTATGTGAAGACAGCATGAAAGAAACCCAGCTAGAAACCAATGCTGCTATATGCCGATTCACAACAGAATAGTGATTGATTTTAAAAACACAGTATACTCAAATTATTCTAAACAATAATTACATAAAACCAAATATAATTAAAATAATGATTCAGAAATATTATAATGTTTTTTATTCCCCCAAATGATTCCAAGTTTAGATGTAAGTCACATAACTCCAGGACTTCTGTGTGCACTACTTAACACCTGTTCAGCAGCTCACAGTACCAAGGGAAAACAGCAAATGCTATGAAACTGTCAGTGATAACAAAACAAAACATGAAGACAGTGCTAAGTTGCTGATGAAAGTTAATTAAATCTCAAAAAGTTAACTTCAAAAAATTCTGCATTCCCTCTGTATATACAACCAAACCTGCTGTATTATCTACTAATAATATCTAACCTCTCCTGCTAAAATCTGTATCTCACAAAAATCCATATTGTCACATACCAACACATTTCAAAACTTATCTGTGCATGGCAGATAGAATAATTTTATCAGTATAGGTAAGCATATTTTATTTTAATTATTTATCTTCCATGTCTTTTAGCAAAATCTCACTATTTTCTATGCAACAAGTTTCATGTTTAATGTAGCTGAAAAAACCTTTCCTAAAAATATTAGTTTCATAAATTAATTTTCATGTTATTTTGCAGCTACCAGTCTTTTCTTTTTATATTTATATTCTACTACTTATTTACGTTTAGTTAGGTTTCTTGAATTTCTTTAGTTTTGGCTACTCTTACTTTTACTTCCTCCCCAGATCTGGCTCACCAAACACTTCTCATACTAGGCACTTTCATTCTTCTTGAAAGGAAATTCACCTGCCATTTCCTGCTTTCTTCTTTTGCAGCTAGACTCTCAATCAATTTTGCACTTTAGGCAGGGCTATGTGAAAGATTCCATAACTTTAAAAATAATTTATTTTCTTTAACATTACACTGTCTTTTTACTAGCAGATCAGCAATACATTTTATCCAGCCCTATCCTACCCCACAATTTTCTATTAAAACCCCCATAAATATTATTAAATACAGTAAGTACATCTAAACATGTATTAACCTGTACCTCCAGATTGCCCCTTTGAACCTAATAGTTATAGGAACAATATCAGATATTCTGAAATTTTCTTCTAAAGCTTTTTCTTTGGTAGCTATTTTCTTCTTGAATGCCTCCCGCAGCACCGCTAATATCCATTACAAATTAACATTTGCTGAGGATGTACTCACACTTGTCTGGACAAATGCAGAAAAAAGCAGAGAAACAAGGTGCCTGTCCTTCTCAGAATATCAATATACTTCAGCTGCTTCCTCCCACACCCTTCCTCCTAAATTTGAGTTCACCTGGTATGTGGATCTGTATTGGCAAGCGACTTTAACTATGAGATGGAGAATCAGAGAATGGCAGGAAGTCTAGAGAAATCCATATAGTTCCTCCAAGAGCAGAGATTGCAACAGCAGCAGTAAACACTGAGCAAAAGAAAGAGTACAGCTTAAAAAGTAAAAATTAAGTAGGTTTTCCAGGCTGTCCTTATACCAAAACCAGCGGAACCTTTTTCACTATGCACACAACAAAAAACCAATGGTAATAGAAGGCTAATATAAAAACAGACCTTCCCTCTGTCCCTCCACCCATGCCACAGTTACTTTGCTATTTCTACTCAAATTCTCATGATCACAGTTTGGCCTTTCAACCAATTTACTGAAGGGAGAGGTTTCACACCTATGAAAAGGCAGATCTAAGATGACAAATCCAGCCGACAATCTGTTGCCATCCTAACTGCTCCCCTCCTAAACTACATATTCTCTCCTACAATGGTACAAAAATTAAAAGGGAGGAAAAAAAGCCTCAGTAAGCAAGACCCAAAGCTGTATCTGGCTTCCTGTGACAGCATACCCAAACCAAAATCCAATGCAAAGCCAGCAGTTCTGTAGTACAAACACCAGGGAGGGTGTCAGTATTAATATACATGCAGTTGTCTTCAGTATGGATTACACACCACAAAACTCCAGTTTTGAGATCATCAGGAACATGAACAGCTCTAACAGTGTCACATGAAAAAATCAGAACACAGTATCTTCTCAAAATTAAGAGGTGCTTTTGTGCTCTAAAAATATGCAGAACACTCTTTCAACCACCACTAAGTGAAAACAGCATGGCAAATACAGAAAAATATTCCCACTAAACCACTTCTCTCCTGAAGAAGTTAGCAACTAGCCAAAATACTTGTGTGATTTTGACAGCATCCTCTTATTTCTCCCTGCAGTGAGGCTCAGTCATAAAGCAAGAAAGGATATTGCATCACTTGTGTCCACAAAGAAACTCAAAGGGATGGGTTATTATAAACCTGTGTCATAAGTCACTTCATTAATTCCCCCAGTAATCTCCTGAAAGGTGGCCAAAGACAGTCATTGAATGCTGCATAACACAGTTTTGAGCAGGTGAAACATTATCCAATTAGCTTTTTGTTTAAAGGAGAGAACTGATGTTTTTTCATCTAATCATCTCTCTCAAGAGCCAGCTCATAAGGAAAACAAGACAACTGTCGTCAAAGCTCTCCCAAGTCCCAGACCATTCAAACATACAAATAAATATTATTCAAGAGTTGACTTTTTTCACATATCATTGAAAATATATGAAAATTAGAGCTACTACAGTGAGCACAGAGAAAAACAAAAGCAAAAGAATGGAAGATTATACAGAACAACACTGAAATTAAACTACCTCTAGGCAAGACTGAAAATAATTTAAATTATTTTCCCATCCAACATCAGATTCAGAATTTCTCTTAATCAAAGTTGTTTCAGGTGTTTCTGTGCCAGGTCTCCTCTACTTGCAAAAACCAAGTTTTTCCAAGTTTTTCATCTCACTTATCTATGCCGTCAAGTAGAATTTAATATAACTTCTCTTCAAACGCCAGTTCAGTGAGGTCAGACTGCTCAAAGCAAGACAGGTCTACAAGGCAGTTCTGTGTTACCAACTCAACATCTGCAGTACAGGAAATATGAGACAGTAAATGGTGATATAATATTTATCACCCTATGATATTAGAATGAGAAACATTTTTTTGTTATTTTTCATAGAGTTTTTTTGTCAACTGTATTATTTTTAATCTAAGGAATTTGACTGAAGATCAAAAGAAAATAATTATGGTGTGAATCCCAGAAGAACACTTCTCTACAGAAGAACTCACCTTTTCCTTACAAAAACTATGTAATTTTTAGCATTGTGAACACAAAAAAAAAATTCAGACCACGGTTTTACAAAGGGAAAGCAGGAAACCATATAACATATTTTATAACCTAGTCTCCTTTGGTAATAGCAGTTCATTTTCTTATGGCTCTTGGATTTTGTACTTTGGCTTTTGGCATTTCAGTAGAAAACAGTCAATAAAGACATGCTGCAATCTCACTAGGAAGACAGCAACATCCATATTGAAGAAACAATTCAGTTTTTTGGATAATTTTAAAGTAACCTACTCAAATCCTTTGTGAAATGTCATAACTGATCACCAACTTAGAATAGGAAATAAGGAAACTTTTTGCTATTTTCTATGATACAAATCTCAAATCTTTCTCCAAAACTACTTAATATAATAAGGAGCAATGAGATATTCTGACAATTGTTGACAAAGACTAACATGCCTATGATTAGTCTAATTTACGGATTTCGTATTTATCAAGTCTGTAACAGCTTGTCATTTCTCTCACATTATCCATAGTATAGCTAATACAGACATTTGTAACACCTGTCCTTTACATCCAACCCCTGCCTTCCCCTTTTCTAATCACCATTGACTGAATCTTCTCTGAACCCCTCTTACCCTAATTCTTCCTTACCCATTAGCTCACTAATGTGGAGGTTGTTAACAACTCTCATATGATGCATGCTTTTAAGCTCATAACATCCGAGCATGTTCCTCAACTGCTTAATGTCCCGTCTCTCCTTTAGTTCCACGTCCCTTCCACTGTCATCATTCAACAGCTACAGAAACTGCCTTGCCTCTGGCCATATCTCCATAGCCCCCAGTGCTAAAAAATACCACTGGTCCTGAAATTCACTTTCTTGCAGCATCACCTGTCTGCACCTGTTAGGGTCACAGAAGCACAAGGAGAAATTTTAAGCTGCAGATGAATCCTGTTATTAAAAAGACTGAAGGTTTTTCTGCCTACACTGTAACAGACACTTGGTTTTCTTTATCTTAATATTAAGCATCTTGGTTCTGTTTGTATTGCAAGTTCTTTTGAGTAATGGTCACACCTCAAATATTTAACACAAGACCTGCTCCTGTCAATGAAGAAAAAAAATAAAAGAAGGTATTTTTAGATATCAGGTAACTTACTCTTCCCCGCTAAGTTGCCCTTATACTTACAGCTCTGGCCACCTTAGAGGATGTTTCTATCAGGTGACCTTACAGGAACACAGGATTCTAAAAAACTAGCTGGGTCACCTCAAACCCACAACTACCCACTCTCAGTTCAGCAGGGTCCACAACAAAGGTATGTCAGAAACCTCAAGTCAAACTCAGCACCCTTTAACAAACACAAGTCGTCCACAGCAAAAGACAGGCACTAAAATCATGTATACCAGACAGAACAGGAAAGATCAAGACCTTGGCTATGCTTTAACTGCTGCTGCACCAACAGGAAAAAGGCATCGAAATGCAGTTATGTTTCTTCTGACATCATATATAAACCAAATCCCAAAACTTAATAGAACTGTATGTAATGAATGAAGTAACAGTAACATCTACTTGCTTTTATGCTTCATTGTTAAAACAAAATTCCACAATCAAAGTGTCAGAAAACTAGTACAAAGAACAAAATAACAAGACACCACTAGTAAGTTGATAAGAGTTCCTTTAAGCAATATGGCTATAGAAACAAAGAATATCACTACTCGGTTTTCACTAGCTGGAAAACACAAGCATGAAGCAGAGCAGGTCACTTATTAACTGAACTGCTGAAAACATCAAGCTCATTGCTTGCGAGTTCTTTCCTCTATTCCAAAGAGCACCATTTTCTAAATATCTTAATTTTAAGGTTCAATAGAACAATCCTCTTTAGTTAACACCATTGAATCACAGAATAATTTTACATGGAAGAAAACTAGGCAGGTCGTCACACTCCTGAATGTACAAAAAACCCTCAAAACCTATGAGGGAATGAAATAAAAGGAAGAACAAGTATCAAACTCACCATGGACTTGATTGATTTCTGAATTCTGAGAAAGAATTTCATCTGCTAATTTTTGAGCAGTTGGCAAAACTTCTGTGTGGTGTACTGTGATCAAATACTGCACAAATTTTTGTAGTTGGTCTCTGTTCATTTGAAAGAGTGTCTCTGAAATGGGAAGATGCAGTTTGACCTGATCTGGCTTGCGGATCCGGTATAAAGAGAGTGCCACAACGTGGGCACAGTAAAATATGTCCTTGTTTCCACAGCTACAGGTCACTGAGGTAATCTTGCAACGATCAAAGCTGATAGCTACATTGCAAACAGTTTCTGGCTCCGACTGCATTGCAGGCTCTGTTACTGTGCCACTCAAGTGGAAACCTGTGCGGGGAAAAAGAAAACTTAATGATACATGTAAAATATTATATATCGCATTATCAAGGAAGTTTTGTTAATGAAAAATTATACATCTCAAAGAACTTGCTTTATTTACAAATATGATTAATTTTTTTTCCATACATACCTCTTTCATCTCCAATAAATCAAAAGGGGAGTAAGAAGTTAGTTTACAAGCCCTCTACCATACCATCACAACATTCATAGAAGTTTGACAGCAAGAGAACTATTTATTTGGTAAATGACAGCTGCAGAAACAGACCAACATCCCATCAAAATACGAAACTACACAGCAAATTGGCAGCAATTTTCCAACCCCTCTCCCACGGGGGAGCCTGCAGCACCTACAAGCAAATTTAAGCATTCTCTCAATAAGTGAGAAGGAAGTAGTGCACTCTAGTGGCATGAACTCAGGTAATGGTACCAGCTGACTCACTGACAAGTCACATATCCTCTTTGCTTTCACTTTTCCAACCACTGAACTTGCGCTAACGCTCACCGTCACCCAAGTGATCCAGTAGAACAGCTATGTTTGTGCAGCATTTTGGACATGGAAACTGCTGCAGTTACTAATACACAGCATGTCAGACTTGTAACACTGAATGAGACACATATGCACTGTTCCAGGTACATTTGCAGTCTGCATTATGCTCCTATTTTTTCATCAGTATAATAAAGTACAAGCCAAAAGAGCTAGGTCTATGTGTACTGTAAGAAGACATGGTCTATCCTAAGCAAGATGTTTCCTTCAGCAAATATACCACATGCCAGCACAGCACGAGATCTCAAATGCTGAAGATTCAACCTAAACCCACCTGCCTGTCCAACATGAAAGCCCAGGCTTGGCTGTCAACGCTTTATCACTGAACACCAGAATAAGGGATTCCTTTTTGATTTTACGTAAGCATGACATTGATTTCAGCTCAAGCATTAAATCAGAGACACAGACACAGGGTAATGAAACTGAATTTCACTGCACCAGCACTAGATTTGGAAAGTACATATACAATCTGCGATAAATACAAGTAAGGTGCTATATAACAAATACTTACAAAGGAAACAATACGAACCCACACTTCCCCAATGTCAAAAGATTGATCTAATATTCTTGAAATACCAAAGAAATGTACTGCAGGAAGCATTATTACATGAAGATCAGACATGGGAAGAAAGGGGGAAGCAATATATACATAGCTCTAATCCAAAATGCTGTATCCCAAACCATTTTTAAAAAGCTCTGAATTTCACAGGAAACAAAAAGGAAAATCAGGAGTTTTTTTCCACTTGTTTATCCTGTATGAGGAGATTATGTAGCCATCATCACTGCAGTACTCTCATACTGTACCCTGAAGAAAGTCATATGCATACACTAACATTGATTTTGCCATGGGATGTTTCCCAGGTAGTTAGGAGTCAAGGCTGAAGAGGCAGTCAGTGTAAAGTGCACAGAGAAGAAAGGCAGTGGATGAACAAGACCAGGATCAAGTGGTATTCTTGCTCCCACTCACCCCTTACTGAGAGAAAGGGAGTGGAAGTGCCCCTCACACCATGAGCTCCTTCCTCTGTCTTTCCTTTTAGTTTTTAAGTAGTCACAACATGTTTCTTTAAGTGCCTACTCTCGAAAAGAAAGTCTTTGTTAAAGTTTAACCAGCTCTATTTATTTCTGGTTCATTCTCAGCAAGTGGAAGTTGGATTGGTGGTCCCAAAGAAACTACATGCAAGATTATTTTAATTCCACTTTCCTGTGAAGCATACATAAAAAAACCCATCTATAATCCATGAGCTGAGGAAAAGTCTAACACCTGAACACAGAAAGAGCCTGAATCCCACTTCTTCCTACTCTTTGTAAAAACCTGGACTTCAATTAAACACAATAGAAAAATGCACAATGAAAGCTTTTCTGTTAAACTGATGGAAAGTAATAATAAAATAGACCAACCAGCTACTCTAACAATATTACCACTTTCAATTCATCAGTATACTGTTCAAGCATTCAAGAAAGTTAAAACTCTCCTGGAAACATGAAGGTCTCCAGAAATACTCAGTTAAGAGCAGGCCTGCTCTTAAATCCCTGCACTGCTTAGATACAAATACAGGTCATGGCTCCCTCTCCACTGGGAGCTTTTTATTAAGCATTCATGTTACAAGCACCAAAATTTAGAAACACAGATACTGGTCTAAACAATGACAGCACTAAAACAGTCACCTTACTTAACTTACCCTTCTTAACCTACTGGGAGTTTAAACAAAATAAACACCTGCTGTTATTGCAGGCTAAAGACATAGAAGCTCTGTATTAACTACTGCAGGATATGCATCCTAATTATGAAACACTGTTTTGCTCCTCTTTATCTGTCTGCATTTTTAAAGAAAGAAATTGTTGTCAGTAAATATGACCTTTAAAAAGTTTTAACCATATCAGAAAAACCAATTCAGGAAATTTCACCTCAGAAGCACTGGTAAGGTTGTTGTCATTTAACCGACCAGAAATCAAACACCTTCACCACTGACCCTCAACATTGCAGAGTACTGAACACACAGCTTTAAATTTTTTTTAGCCTAACCATCTAATATTCTCCTATCTGTCAGTAATTTACACCCTGTCAAGAAGCAAGATGTTACATGCTCCTGGAAAAAGACAAAAGGAATTACCTATGTAATTGTGGGGACTTGAAGAAAATGACATTTCACTAAAAGGTCCAAAGGAGCAGAAAAGGTCTTTTCAGCTAAAACTTGCAAGCCCTCACCCTAAACAAGTACTTCCCTTCAAAGCGAAAATTTGTCTTTTACCCAAAGTTACAGAACCTTTGCTAGAAATATTTATCCATTCCAAACAACTCCAAGAACAATGATATTTCACTTTTTGGTTAGAGAGCTCATTCATTATTAGCTAAAGACAACAAAAGTGTTGCAGGCAGAAAAGTGTGTTCACTACAGAAGCTATTTATAGAACATGCACATTTCACCTTTTCCTTTAGCAGTGGCAGTTTGAAACATTTCACTGTTCTCAAACCAGCCTGTGATCAGTAACTCAAGCTCAACTAACATGTCCGATGCATAGAATGCGCAGAGGCTTTGCATTCTGCAAAAATGTATTTAGAAAAGCAGCTGAAGCACTAAGACAATGTACAAACTAAAGCTCTTTTTATAAAACAATTTTGCTTCTGTTGGACACTCACTTTAAAAACACCTCAGTGTTTTTAACAGCCAATAAAATAGTGTTCTCAACTGCCATACTTCTGGAAGGGAACTGTGCCAAAGTGCCGTCAAGAAGAAAGCATTTACAAGTCTGTGATTTTTACAAAACAACTTTTGCCAAAATCTGCTAGACAGCATTCTGTTGACTAAAAATATTCTGGGACTTTAAAACCACCTGATAATTGGAAATTCACACTATTACAATGCAGTACTTGCCAGCACAAGGATATATGCTTGTCATAACAAAAACACCCACCACTTTAGAGTAGAACAAAAGCAAGTTCAAATTATAACACACTAAGGAATAGAAAAAAACAGTGGCATGCAGAGAAGGAGCAGCAGGTAGGCTTTGAGTTACTCAAGCCAGAAGCAAAGTTTGAGATAGGCAGTTTCACTACCTCATAGGATAAGTAGCAAAGTCAGTGTACCAAATAAGCACCATTAATGACATCTCATGAGCTTAATTCATCTCTAATGTCAGAGTTAAAAAGCATCATGCTTAATAGGCCCAAGTCCAAAATGACATTTTGAAAACATACCGACCAAAATGAACAACTATCCTAAGTAGCCATGTAAAATACTGGGGGTGGTGTGGTCTATGTCTCTGTGCCTGTTCAGTCAATAATTCCAGTGGCTAAAAAAAGCAAACCCAAAACAACAAAAAACACCCAGAAAAATTACTTTTGCAAGTATAAGTTTATACTTGCAAATGAGGGATTTGATTGAAACACATCCATAGATCACCACTGGGCATTGTTTATCTTTAACAGACATTATAAAAATATCAGAAATGGATTAGAGTAATACCCCAAAGCTTAAAAATTGTGCTCTTGATTAGCTTTCTGTCATGTGCCTTTTGACAATATTGTCTATGCCTCATCCACTATATGCAAACTCAAACCTAAAATCAGGAAGTATACTACCAGCTGTATTTGCAAATGAATGCTCTCCTTAACATTGATCCACAAACTCTTTCCCCAAGTATACATACTGTCTGCTGGTCAGGAACACGCAAGAGCTGTTCTACTTTCACAGAAGAGGCCACCAGATTAAGTTACTTACTGAGAAAAAAACAGGAGAGCTTGCTCTGGAAGCTGGGTAATTCAGCGGGCAAGACTTATACAGGCGCCTCCCCTGTACATAACTTTACATTGGTTATCAGAATTGTACTCGGTCTTCAACATTAAAATAATTTGCAGGCCAACCAGCTCACATTTATTCAGACTACTATATTACTTGGCAAACGCATAATCATGGCGTAAAGTGTAAACACCTCTCTTTCATCTTGCCTACCTAACAACAACATACAAATGCTCCTGGAAAGTAGTTTCCAACCCTGCCCACTAGTTACTTTTTCATACTTACATCAGTGGTTACATTTTTTTTTCCCCAAGATAAGCAAAAGTCTAAACCATATTTAGCTTATTCAAATTTTGTCTTTGTAGAAGTGGTTTTCCTTTGCAATGCTAAAGTAGCATCCTACATTCAATTCTGTCTGAACACTGGAACACTCTAAGAACAGATCAACAATGCACTTTGAAATTATTATGAAATTAAAACTTTGCATGCCACCTTAGCCTGAAGCTGATTTTAACAACCTTTTCATAAAACAGAGAAAACACTGATTTAAAATGAAAAATATTCACCCATCATATCTTAAACATGCCAATACAAAGATATAAAGGAGTTGGCAAAGAAACTAAGAGCAATACATAAGGTGCTTACTATTTCTGATCAATACATAGGGTATGGACAAACTTACGTTCTGACATCTCTGTCACCTTAATAAAATTAGCATTATCTTTGCACCCAAACACTAACAGAGGATCTGTCTCAACTAACCACCTGGATTCCACAACTCCCTTTCATAAAGATAATAATCAGGATTTGGCATTTCAATGCTTTTGCAAGCAAGACAGTAGGAATAGCATTAAGTCCACACACACAGGACACCGATAACTTGAAGGTTCACTAGCACTAGTACTCTTCCACGAACACGCACACTGCCACACTGCAACAGAAGCAGACATAGCAACTTGAACAACAAGATTTGTTTGTCCCAACACTGAGTTCAACAGTTGTATTTAAAAACATCAATCTTCTAGGTCTTCCAGCCCAAACCTCCAAGTCTGACAACTGGTCAACTAATTATTTCTCTTAGTCAAAGGCCTCCACTAATCCTCCAAGCCAAATCTGACCATATCTCTGCTACTCAAAAGCAGACACATATCACTGCAGCCCAAACAGGAGTCATGGATGACTGTAGATAAATCCATCCAGATTACTCTTCCTTAAAAAGAAGGAAAGGCTGTGCAAACAGCAAGTAACACACGCAAATGCCTTCCACTACCCAACAGCTATTTCAGATATGGACTAGTTTAAGATAGATGCAGACTGCAGCAGCTCACACTGTCTGGAACAAAACATGCACCAAATGAACATGGCCTGAAGGGCCCCTCAGGTTCTCACTGCTATCCCTGTGGTTAAGCAAAGTGCAACCCACCCCACAGGAACACCACACAGACCACAGAATGCCATTCTCATCAGCACTGCTCACAGCCTGATATCACATCTCTGCAAAACCTGAGTTGTCTGCACTTCAACTCACTTTATACAGATGCAGTCAAGCCCATTTTAGGTGTTTGTAGAATTACGCTTTGTAGCAGCAAAATCTTGGTATAAGAAAGAGATATATTTAGAATGGTCCTTTCCAGATAGCAGTAACAGAGCTTTCCTCTAGCACAGTGATGCTCAAACTGTGATCTAGGATGTGGCAAATGACACTTGCAGCTCACAAAGCAGAAGCAGAGATGAAGCAGACAGGTTTCTTCTGTTAAAGGCTAAACAGTGCCAAGAATCACTAAAACTGTCAATGTTGATAGTCTTGTCAAGTCTCCAGGCTAGCAATCCATGGCTGGAGGTCACCCTCTCTCAGGTGTGCAAATCAAGCATTTTCGTTGGTTTCTTGTTTGTTTTTCTTGTTTGGTTTTGTTTTCCAGTTTTGCAATGTTGTTTCTTTTTCAAAGGCCATCAGTTTGAAAGAAACTATGCTCCTCTATGCTACAAGTTGAACAGCTCCTCCCTCAGTACCACATATCCTGAGAGCACAAAAAATCTCTGTGTGGAGCCTGGAAACCCCAAAGCTGGTGGACAGCTAAGTACAGTTGGCTGTGAGAAACCAGCAGATAGGAGATTTATTTATATACATGACATTTTTTCAAATAATATAACCCACAGAGACCATGCGACAGCAATTTACAACAATAATGTAAAGAAATCATAATCTCTGTAGAATGGCAAATCAACAAAAATCTTTGTAGTGGGCAAATCAACACTTTGTAATTTAGAATAAATGGAATATTGTAATCCTCAAACTTTTGAGGGAGACTTAAGAGCCTAGGTGAGGTGAGAGGAAATGCCTGGATTTGCCACACAGCAGCTTGCTACAGCAAAACAGAAATCACAGTCATCAAAACTACTCTGATGCTGAATAAAAACTAGAAATAAATTTAAAATTAAAGCAAGAGTAACAAAAGGATAACTAACACTCAAAAAAGGTACACGAAGCGTGAGCTTTTAACGCGCCATGATGTCCAGATCACCTACCTAATGTACATTTAAATGTTTATAGACAGATTTTAATAGAATATAAATGTATGCCAACATCACACTCAAGTTTACATTTATCCATAATGAAGGCTAGAAACAAGAGGTTAGGAGAGACTACTAATCTCCGTTTGAACTTTGATAAATAAACGTTCAACTCTGCTCCCAAACTTCACAAGCCCATGTTTATTGCAAAGGAAAACGCTTGAGACAGGAGAATGCACCAACAGTAGTCTACAGGGAGCTGCACCCTGAGAAAACACTGAGAGTGCCTAAGAATAAGGACTGATCACAAGCAGTCTTCACAGGATCAGTGCACAGGTATTTGTTACTATCTTTCGAGGAGGAATTCACTTGCTGCTGTGATGGGAAGAAGCTGACATCTTTCCTGCAACCACCAAGCAGCAGAGATTCCTCCCACAGCGCAAGATATCTATCTCACAAGGTGATACCATTTCAGCTTTTATTACAACTTTGGATTTTAATCACATTTGCAGAGAGAAACTATCATTACTTGCTACAGAACAAGTAAAATATCACGTATAAGAAAGTGACTGCAAATGACTAAGACCAACAAAATCGAGCAGACTAAACCTCCCATTAAAATATTCTTAAAGCCATACAAGAAATAGGCTGCTCCTGCATTCAAAAAGGTAAATATTCAGAGACTATCAGACTCAGAAGATCCCTTGCCTGTCAAATACATAGAATGTGATTGATTTTTAAAGTTACTATTTAAGGTTATCTTCAACTACAAATTGCCCATCTCCATCAAAAGAAAATAAAGAGAAATTAAATTACCTGAGACTGAAGAAAACCTTCAACAAGATCTACTCATTTAACCCAGTATAACAACTTTTCCTTTTTTTTTAAATTCCCCTCTGCCACATCTCTGCCCTGTCCACATTCTTTATTGCTGCTACCACATGTTCTTTGCTTATGTTACACAGGCTGTATCAGCTTCACTTTATTGTCCGAAGTTAGGGTTCATCCTAATTAGTAAAGCATTAGCAGTAGCTGTCTACATGGTTTTCAAGGACAAATTGAATTTGACTAACAGAGGCCACAGAACAGCAAAAACCTCAATATAAGATGTAGGAAAGCAAGATGGAAAAACTGGAAATTACATCCATTTGACTCATTGATTAATCATCAAGAAAAACTGCTTTTTTTCTTACCTGCTTGGTAATGACTTCATCAAATTTGTATTTGTTAAGGTACTTAGGTTGTTTCAACAACAGAAGACATTTAACTGATTTAGTAATTTAAGACTGCACTCAAACAGTTCAAATCTAGGCTATGAAAAAGCACAAGCCAATGTAATTTTTAATCTAAACTGATCTTCCATCAGGAAATGTTATACTTTGCCTAAAAGAGGAAACTACCACTCCCATTTCCATTACTAACTGTGGAATAAATAATTTTCTTTTGTTTAAAAAGGGGAGGGGGGAAAAAAAAAGAGCTCAATGCTGCACTTGTGCCAAATGAAAAATAGCACTAAAAGTCACAGAATATAAGTGAAACCCTTTCTTTACAGCCATTATTCTATTTTTGTAATTGTATACTAAATATTCACAATGACAAACATTCACAATGTTTTATTGCTTTATTTTTTTTAACAAATGCTTATGATCACTGCATGAGTCAGGTTGTTCACTGAACTATTATTTTATCAATAATCAAAGAAGAGGAGAAAACAGAAAAATAGGCTTTTAAGTGTGAAAACAACAGTCACTAATAGGACTTTTAGAAGGGCTCAGTTCATTTTGGACTACAAATTTGACAAGAGAAAGCTTTTCAGCAACTTTCTCTGATCACCACAGCATTACAAAGAATTCCAGCAAAAATAATGAAGAACGGAGTACTTCCTGAAAAAGCAAGAGAAAAAAAGCCATGAAAACCACAGTGCTGAAAGAGTTACAGAGCTGAAGTCTAAAAATCCACCAATGACACAAGTGAGTCACCCTTCCACAGCTGAAGCTAACACTGGTGGAAGCATTTTTGTTAGCTCTCGAAGGCCAACTGCAGTAGAGTCACAAATGAGGACTGGAATCCCAAAACTACTACTGTGATAACAACAAAAGTGTTTTAAGGAAAAGGTCAGAAAAGGTCACTTGTATTACAAACCAGAACATCCTTGATAACACTGGCACACAGCCTAAACCCACACAAGCCGACATCCTGCATGAAATCAGGCTCTTGTGGTTCACACTTTTTCCATACTGTTGCTAAAAGTTAGATCCTGATCCACTTCCCTCAATTGAATCCATTTCAATTATAATTCAATGAAATCAAATCAATATACAGTAGCAAGTGCACCCCATTGCCAAAGGTGACTGGCAAGTCTTGCCATAGCAGTATTCCTCCATACTGACATGCACCACCTTTCTCCAGACATTGGACAGAGAATGAATGGTTTCATGCAAGAAAAACAGATTTCCAAAGGCAGCAACAATTTTGAGTGTAAATTTTGAGCTCACGTATCTGTTCATATTTATAAAGTGGAAATGTGTGCTGGCTCAAAGAGGGGGGAAAAAAGTATGTTCCCAGGCCAGAATTCCTTAGCATTTTTGATTTCTGGGAGCTGTGTGCACAGCAAGGACTTGGAACAAGTAAGGGTACACGTGTGCGGGTGGGAAAGCCCTATGTACATTCTAAGCAAACATGAGCACATTCAGAGCATATGGCTGCTCATCAAACAACACAAGTAAGACTAGTATGCAATTTTCTTTAAGATAAAATTGAGAAGCCTACCCCATTCTCTAAAGCCATACACTAATTCTCCTTGAATTAGCAAGACATACCATTCTTCTTTTCAAAAGCCAAGAAGTTCTTCAGCAATATTTAACTCTAACCTGCGGTGCTCAGAATTTTAAAAAGTTGCACTTATTCTGACTGTTAATCAGCTGCTCTAGTACATCACCATGTATGCATACTATTCAAGCCTCCGATAACATGCACAGGGTTGAACAATAAAATACAACATAAGACTTTTTTTTTCCTAATTCATGCCCCCAGTCACAAAACTATAAAACCGTCTAGACACCAACAATGTGATAGTGAAAAGTCTGGAAAAGAAGGGGGATGAGGAACAAAAAACAGAAGTGAATAGGAAAGCAATGCTTCCATGATAAAGAAAGCATTCTAAGAAAAAAGAACAAATTTTTACAGCAAAATACAATTTAATTTGTCATTTATTAAACAAGTTACTGGAATTCTTCACATTGTATTTCAGCCTACAGACCAGGTTTTAATAGTACATAAACTATGAGATTGACAAAAAAAATCAAAAAAGCATATCTGGTAACATAGAACATTTCTAACTTTCACTGGCAAGCAAAGGAACACCTTAAAACTACCTCTCAAGAGAGAAAAGTGAAAAAAATTGTATCACCACTACAACTTATTTCACTTTTATAGTGAAATTCAGGGAGACATAAAAATAAACTGACAGAAAGGATGACAAGTGTCTCTACGAAGAAGCCAAGTAAGAAGCTGCTTTCATGAGACTTCTACAGTTTCTTGGTGTTAATTTTTCCTGGGCCTCAACTTCTGATAACCTATGTAGACTACAAGTATTTTCATTTGTGATAAGCTGCCAGGTGGTGTACTTGTAGAGGTGTGGCTAACGCCTCATTTTGTTAGCTTTGGTTGCCTACTAAAGTAGTGAAGAGCTGGACTTAACAATGAACACAATACTCAAACCACAAGACTAAGAACACTGCTGAATAATTTGGTGACTCAATGGTGTGTGTTGATTTTACTTATCTCAAACCAGACAGTGCTCTTGGAGAGCTACTAAATATCCTTTTACATGCAAGTCTCATGTCTACAGGGCCACCTTTTGCAATGATGGCTTTATGCTCTTAACTTTTACCATAACCCACCTAAACATAATTGGAAGGGAGAAAAAAAGAAAGACCACTCCAGGTTCTTGAAGAAAATCATGTCTATGTGGACTGTGAAACAGATCCAAGTAATGACAGAGACTGTCAGAAAAGCTGAACAGGAATTGGGCCTCTAGCATCAGTCATTAATATTATTACTAAATTAAAGATTGTTTTCTACCTTAGACTAAAATAAGACTAAATTCAGTGAGCAGTATTGGATTATTACTCAACACCACTGTCACCTAAGGTTGTATTCTCCACAGTCCATTTAAATTGCAAGACACTGACAAGATTACTTAAAAATTAGTTTTCAGTGTTGCTCAATATACTTGGATTGAGAAACTTACTACTATTTGAAGTAGCTCTGCATCACAATAAGTGACAAAACCAGAGTAGTTAAATTCAGTATCTGGCCTCTCTTACAATGACAAAAAAGCACAACCTGAAAACTCAGTTTAAGAGTATCAGTAACCGAGTCTTAACAAAATAAACTCAAATACTTCAAAAGTCAGGTCCCTTACATAAAAGCAGACAGATTTATTTTCTTTATACTTGGAATCATTCAAAAGAAATTTGAAGTATCTAGAAAGAATGCTCTCATCTTGTCTCCTGCAACAACATCCCCATCCCTTTCTGCAAACATCCCCTGCTTTCTCTGAGCAGAGTAATTTGAAGGAACGCAACTGGGTACTGTGTCAGATTGTTTGGAGTTTAAAATTGTAATGATGCCCAAAACAAGTTCATCCTTACCCTCTTGAGACGAGCAGGAAAGACAAGAACTATTTAACTATGCTTCCAGAAAGACAGTTATGATTTAAGTTATTTCATTTGTTGAGAAATGGTTAAAATAAATCATTCACTATACCATGACAGACTATGTAGCAGGGATTACTGTTTCCTACATCTGGCTTTTCCTGTTTACTTAGTCAAAGTGGAGGCTTCCCCCTCTGATAAGGAGTGAGACTGGTATCAGGAGCTACAAGCATGATCAGCAACTTCCTTAGACATCTGTCTTTTCTCTCTGTCATCTGAATCTCTGGATGAGAACGTGCCATATGCCCTATATGGTATCTCCTCCCTTTTTAAATTTTCCAAGCAAGTCTTAAAAGCTAAATTTAAGATTCACAGACCTAGCTTGGTCCCAACAAGCAATGTGGATATTTTGAGGTTAAATGGGGTCAGTTTCCTACCTAAATATTTAAACATTAGACTGACTGTTTTTGAAATACTTTGAGAACATGTAACAATGTCAGCAATGAACCTGGAATACCCAGTTTGTTGGCCTCTGCTTACTCAACAAGAAAATCCTGTTTTTCAGACAGAAAACTCCTAGTTCTCACCTCTCACAAGACAAAGCCCATGAGCTGTGCAAGCGCTAGTGGAATCTTTCAATCTATGACCAACATTAATCAGATCAAAAAGCATTCTCATATGCTCTGAAAGAGGGATGAGGGAATTCATTGCTCACCTTTTCAGTGCCAATCCTCCTGTATGTGTTTCCTTGGTTTTAGCTGATCTGCTGGTTGCACACATGGAAAGAAGCAGAAGACAAGAAGACATCTACCATCCCTGATGACGCATTTATATCAATCACCATCTCACCGCAAGTGGGCATGTGAAATACTCAATAGTATTTCACATGCCCACTTGTCCCTCTGCCACAACAATTCCTCAATCTGCATACAAACCACTAAGCACCTGTGCTGGTTTTGGCAGTTAATTTTCCTAAGAGAACTGGGCTAGCACGGGCTATTGTTTCCGACCACCACTGGAAACAGCGTCAATAACACAGGGATGGTTTTGCTGTTGCTGAGCAGTGCTCACACAGGGTCAAGGCCTTTTCTGCTCCTCACCCCACCCCACCAGTGAGGAAGTTGAGGGGCACAAGGAGCTGTGAAAGGAGAGCCAGGACAGCTGACTCCCACTGAGTACAGGGATATTCCATCCCATATGACACAATGCTCATCATATAAAGAGATAGGAAGAAGGAAGGAGGAGCCATTTGGAGTGATGGTATTTGTCTGTCCAAGTCACAGTTATATGTGATTTAGTCGTGCTTTCCTGGAGATAGCTGAACATGTGTCTGCCTATGGGAAGGGGTGAATGAATTCCTTCTTTTGCTTTGTGTGTTTGGCTTTTCCTTTACCTAAACTGTCTGTGCCTCAATTCACAAGTTTTCTCACTTCCACTCTCCTGATTCTCTCCGCTATCCCACGGAGAGCAATTGAGCTGGTAGCTGTGTCTGTGTGGGGTTTAGCTGCCAGCTATGGCTAAAGCATGACAGCGTCCCTCTTTATGAATCTACCCTGAAGAGCTCAGAAATGTTGCTCCATTAAAAGCATATCTCAGCACATCCTGCTGGTTAGGGCTGCTGGAACACTCTACCCTTCCCTGATCCCCTCTGGTCTCTCATGCACTATCAAGCCGAAATTAGCTATTCATTACATGTGAAGGAGTCTCACATAGAGCAGCACCCTGCTGCTAAAGACTGCTATTTTACATGGCAATTTTGCACTATAGCATCTGCTACCTTACTAATATGTATATTTAATGCCACTGCATAATGTGCAGAATTATATGCTGTTCACTGCCTGTTTGTTCAGATATTACATGCTCGCAAGTAGCACTACTCCATTTGAAAAACAGTGTATGTTTTTATTAGGTTTTCTCCCTGGTGTTCTTTGTAACAGAGCCCCAAAAAAGAAGCTTGTGCACTACTCTAGACCAAAAACTCCCATGACTTGGGCTGATACAAGCTTCTGGCCTGCACTAATATAATTTAGTTTACTTCCTGGATCTCACTCCAGCTATAGTTTTACATTTTTCCAATATGAAGGGAACCGGAAAGGGAATCATACCTTGACAACTGGTCAAATATGTACTCCACACTACACTTGTGATATGTGCTCACACTACTCCACTGGGAATATGAATACTCAGAGTAGTGGCCTTTGCAACAGATTTTGTTCTTTCTACAGAAAGCCACTCAAAGAAGTAACATTAAGTTCCATCATATGCAGTTACTATTCATTCTGTTCACAGAGCAAACTACCTCAGAGGGAAAAAAACCCCAAAAACTGAAGTTTTAAACTAGAGGACTAGAGGGTTTAGGAGTCAAGTGTGTGACCAACATGTCAGGTGTTTCATGTCCCACAGGAAAAACTTCAATATGCTCCTAGGCTTCAGTATGCTTATCTTAAGCCAATCTCATCAATGCTCCCCTACACCTAATCCAGGGAAAAGTAATTAAGAACACAGTTATTCCAGGTGGCAAAATTATTGTCCATCTAGTATAGAGGGCAGTAGCACTAGTATCTATGGTTGCCAGCTCAGATTTCAACTTGAATTACATACCTCCAAAGCAATCAAAGTGTAGGAAATTAATCTACTCTGCCTAACTGAAGTGATGTTGTCTAGGAGATGTTACTTTAAATCTGATTTTGAGGAAGCAATAACCTGCTCTCTGTTGAAAGGCAAACATAAATTCAAAGCAAAGGAGATTCCACTATTCTGAACTGAAGCAAGCTCAACTAGGCATTTACAGTTATGCAGGTAAACATCTGCTCCAGAACTGGTCTTCAGACCATTTTGATGTTAGAAAGATCTGGGGGCTGTCACAACACTTAAGTGTACTCACAGGATACTTTCAGGAACAATATTCTAACCAGTCCATTCTCCTTGTTATAAGCTACAAATAAATCTATAGATGAGTAAGGAGTAGCAGAGACAGTCCTTACTGGCCGAGCAGAGCCTCAGTCTACTCATATCCTTTTTGCTATGAGCATACAATACTCAATTAGCCTATTATTTCGATATGAAAGGGTGCCCAAGGCTTTCCTAATTCTCCTTTACTTACAAAGTAGACAAGCTTCATTCCTAAGGACAAAAGGGACTCCAGTGGACTGGGCCTTTCTACTCACTCAATACACACAAAGGCTACTGTGATGTGCAACTCAAACTCTGTCCTTGGAATTTTGTAGAACTAAACATTACCCCAATGCTTGAGAGCATAAAGAGGCTAACACAGGCTGCTGCCTGTGATGCATTGCTGATGAGAATAAGCACAGCAGAGAAGACTGTACCTGGAAGGAACTCCAGAAGAAAGACCAACATCTGCTCCTTACACACATATGCACACACGTGGCGTTTGTATGCACACAGAATGAGAAAATTCTCAGTTAATCTTCTACATTTTGGGCTTACTTCAGACATTATACAAAATAATAAAAATATTTTCCTTTTGTGTGCTGCTACTGGAATATACAAAGTTTCTCTTTTTAAAGCAGTAAGCTATTCAAACAACCCACCAATACCTCACAAGAGGAGGCAATGGTTCTCCTATCAGTGAGGAAGCACCATCACAGCCTGACATTTATAAAGCATATGAGGGTGAGCAGAGTAATTTCTCAAGTTATGCCAGATTCAGAAAAAAACAAAAAAACCCAAAACCTATTTCTTCTACCAAAGGCATATTTAACAAAGACAACCTCCCATGCAGTCCACATGAAGAGAAACAATTTGAATGCCAAAATAATAAAGCATAACGAAGACACTTCTAAACAGACTAATATATGTATTTTTAATTCATTTACAGAAAATTCATGAAGAGAAAATAGATTTGTTACATTTTTGCATGGGAAATTTACTATGATTTTAAAATATCCCTGTCAGCGAGAAAACTGGTTAGAAAAAGAATTCATTTTCTTTTTAAGAGTAAGCGTGTCACCATCTGAACATTTTGTTTTGAGAGGCCAATGCAAATTACAAACCTTCTAGACCATGAAAAACAAGACAGCTAAAGAAGTCACCTTTTAAATTTATGGAAATATGCTGAACAAAAAAAGTAACTTGTCCACAGGAAGTAACTTGCATTCATAGGATCTACTGCTGTAATGAAATGGAGGTTAATTAAGTAAAGAAATTAATACTTTAAAAATGCTCTACAATCTGACCATGTTGAAACAAATACTACTACAGTACACCACTTGTAGCTTTTCTTTCAGAGATCATACTGAAATCAGCAGTACACTAACCTGAAAACAAACTACTTAACCAATTTCTTTCCCTAGTATAATTACTTTAAGCAAGTAAAAAAGAGAGAACATTGTTTTTAATTCAGAGCTCCTGACTGGAGCTTTCCAGTAAGAAAACATCCTTCTTGAAACATCTTTCCTTCTTATTGTATTTTAATGGTAAAGAAGAAACAGAAAATTACTGCAATACCATTAAGTACCTGTGCCTTCAATGACATTATGAAGTTTGTTTTGCTCTCTTTTCCTCAGAACTCGAAAGGCTTTGCTGGAAGGAAGCCTCTCATTCCAACATTTGGATGCTGCACACCACTACTCACTACCATTTCAAAGGGCAGAGAAAAAGTTTCTAACACACCAGAGCCAGTTTGCTAACGTGTGCAGCCATAGAGTACTATTTCTACTCATAATCCACAAAGACTGTCTGCAGAGGGTGAGGCAGGCAGAGGGATACATTTCTTCTTCTATCATGGACTGCACAGCATCCCATTGCAAAATGATGGTGAGAAGGCTCAACACCAGAGTGGCCAGGCTGAGAGCTATATTAGATAAATGCCTGTGCCCCTACGCCCAGACTGGCACCAGGCTACAGACGCCAAAAAACTACACCCTATTTTGTGCACTCTGACAAGCAGAAGTCTGTATGGAGATAGTCTGCAGGGCAGACTGACCCACTTGAGATCAAGATGCCTAGCACAGCAGAAGATGAACTAGCTAATGAAGAGAAGAGCCCACACTGCTGCTCATGGAGGAGAGAGCAGCACAACCTGCGAGTAATGTCAGCCCCAAAGAAGAGCAGTGAACGAGGAACAGGCAGTCTAGACAGGATGGGGGCACGGGGCGTGCAGCTTGTTTGCTTCGACTGTTCCACAATGCAGACTTTTCCCACATCAAAAGGAGGGGAAGGGAGGGGAAAGAGACAGGCAGCCTTGCAGGAAGACCTATTCCACTTTTTAAAAAGAAAGAAGTCTGCCACCATTTATTCATTATACTTACTTCATGTCTTAGAAAAGCTGATTTGCTACTTAATAAATCAAGGATTGTATTTTTCCATACATGGGTCACCAAGAACTGAATCCAATTCATTATCTCCCAATAAGTCTGACTGTGTCTAAGTTGATGCCAAGAACCTTCCAGTCTGTAACTTACTTTCAGAAACTAGACAAGTTTCTGAAACTTGTCAGAAGTTTCAGACAAGTTGTCTGGAACTAAGCTGACTGCTTTAATGCATCATGATAAACAGTTACCCGGCAGATTAAAAATACAAGACCAGCAAGCTACCCTAAGCACATATGCCCTGCCTATAGTCTTCTCTCACGAGCAGTTCTCCAGTCATACAGCAGCTAGCCAAATGTACTAAGTCTCAACCTTTCAATCAGGGAAATGCAACAGAGTAAGGGTGAGGAAATGACATACTGAATAATTTAAGTCTTCACAAACCTGGAAATTGTTTGAAAAATACTATTTAACAGTTGTTCAAAATATGCATAACTAGGTTTGGAATAGTTATACTTATTCAGAAGACAAGAACATTTGTTTATGTATAAGTAAATACAGTCTGACAGCAGTTTGGATCACCTATCGGAATGAATCAACTACAAGTTTAATAAGCATTATTTGTATTCTACGTAATAGTCTATGTGTTCTTTCAAACCACTGCAGCAATAACATTTAAAAGTTTTTCACGGGGTACTAAATCTATGGTACCTAGCAAAACACAGCATATTCCAGTTGGATGTTTCCTAAACCACATCACTCAACTTTTTTAATATTACTGCCATCTGGCTACTAGATTCTGTTTACAAAAACAATAGCTGTGCACACATTTCTCCAGCAGCTGTAGTAAAAAAAAAATTAAGTAATGCCATTTGGTAATACACATAAAAAAATGGAAAAGTATAAACTATTTTATCAAGCCAGTTACCATTGTACTTAGAAAAATTAAATAAAGGTAGCTTTCTGTTTTGCTATATTTTCCATTTCAGTGCTTTAATGTTCTTCACCAACTCACTTGCCACTGGCACTCTCACAGTCCAGAAGTAACAGTGACTGAAGAACATGTGAAGACCAAATAAGAAAAATATATCTTGTATTATCTGTAATTCCATTCTGGATAATTATCAGTGCTATAGAAATACAACATGAAAATTATGTCACAGTAGAACCGCTGGTCATTCTTAGGGTACACAGCAAATCATAGAGCCTTCTCAAAGAGACCCCAACACCACACTGAAGGCACAGGTTTATTCCAGGGGTTCTTCCCAGAGTCCAGGCCATAGTAAACAAAACAAATATTTTAATTATGACTAATCTGAAACAATGCTCAATGAAAGCTGGGGAAGTCCTGGAAGCAGTAGCAATATTTAAATTGGAAAAGAGCCTGTGGGGTTTTTTTAATTACAATATATTATATTAATCAGGCCTGGAAGCCACAAACCCAAGGTTCTTTGTGACTGAATTGTCAAGGTAGCACAAAACACACTCAAGGCTGAACAGGTGAAGAAGCATTTTCAGCAATTTACTTTGTAGATATCTTACAGGTATATGGCAGAATTCAATCTTTAAATGAAGGCTATGGCCTCAGAGAGTAGATAAGCTTTGTCTGGATACAAGACAATGATAGTAATTACAATAAGGTCTTTTTCCAAGTTCTGCCATGATGAAAACATCACCTCACGCTCCATCCACAAACTTATTAACTTCAGTACCCAAATAACCAAATATAAGAGAATCTAGCAGTTGCTTTAAGTATGCATAACTAGAAGTGAAACAGTTGCACCAATTTAAAGCAAAACCACATGGGATTGTGTGCAAGAAAATATTGTCTGACAGCAATCTGAACCAACAGCAAACTTAATAAGGTATAGGATAATTAAGAAGAGTTGTTCATACTTATGGCAATAAGCTGAGTTAGGTAGTTTTGTCCCAAATGTTCCACCAGGAACTCTGTATGGTTTGGTAAATGCATACACATTCCTTGTAGCAGTAACAGCTTGTTCCTACATCTGAACGAACACAGCAGATTATTAAGCACTTTACAGCCCAGAAAAACTCTGCAGGCTGATCTTGCTGAGACTTTAGTAGAAGAGTCTTTGTTCTCCTCCAGAGAGCAGTATTTCTTGACCTACAAATTGTTTACAAGTTGATGTTTTAGAAAAAAATCAGTCTTTTTGGAAGCAATAGCTAGACTTTTCCTTTATTTCTTCTTTCTCTCAAATCACAGGAACTGAGGTTATCTGAGAAGTGACATGGTCCAATCTGACTGAAACAAGGACAGCATCCAGACAAGTTTTAGCCTGATCTGACTTGAGTACTTCATAAAAGATTTCAGGTTGTAAGTACAGACTCTTCTTGCTAGGGATCAAACCATAAAGAGCTATGAACCACAAGCAACCAAAAAAACCCATTATGACAAAGTTTTATGATAGATCACACAACATGCATGGAAATCAGTGAATCTATCAAAGTTAAATATCTTTGCGAATGGATCCCTAAGTGTCAGGAAAGTTATCATTAGGGATTATACACGAACCATCTACTAAGGCAAAGACAGAAAGCAAGAAAGTAGGTATTCTCTTCTCATCTTATACAGCTTTCAGAAGGTCTTAAAAAATGAAGGAACCACATTAACTTTCCTCAAATACTTTCATAACATGCTTTTCATCCCTAAGATAAAATAACACTTCACATAAAATATTTGAGCAACACAATATTAATGAATAGTAACAATGTGATCCTGAGATGTTATGATACTGCTCACCTGCTGAGTATTTGAAAATGACAGGTGTTGCATTTTCACATCTGTCTGTGACTCTAACAGCAGGCTTTGTGCTGTACATAAACAAGGCCAATCCAAGTTATACAGCAAAGTGTGCCAAGTAAACCTCTGAACAGATAAGTAATGGGAAAAAATAGTGAACAATTAAAGGACATATTTCAATTTCTGAAGTCAGAACAAATTCAATAATTAAATACACTTTTTTGTTGTTGTTGCAGATCACTGTTGGCAAAAGGCAAAAAATATGGATAAGCAAAAAGAGACAAGCTATAAGAACTGTAACACCAGACTACTACTCTAACTCTACTTATGTTCTACAGGAAAAGCTTGTAATGTGTTGTTTGCTTCAGAAACATGTCACTCTTCCAAGAGATTACTTTCAATTGTTACAAACACAGCTGGCAGAGAACAGTTATTCAAGTACCAAATTCCATTTATTTTCTTTTTGGATAGAGGTAGAAAAGAAAACATTACCTTGTATAAAGGCATCTATTTTTTTTAATATTGCCTTACATCTTCCACCCTGACCTTTTCTGTATTTCTTTTATCTGGTAAAACTGATAATGACAGATTGCCATTGATGCACCAAGTGTTTTCCTGTTTCTACATTATACATTTAATCACAGTTTCAGTCTCACTGAAATCCCTAGAAGTTAGGAAACCTTTATATTTAGTTTTAAAATCTGACCTCCAAGGTGTATATAGCAATCCAAACAGTTAAATGAAAAGTTTCAAGAAATGGTGGTTGTTTTATTTCTCTTCTCCTCCCCCCTTTCTTCCTCACTCTTTAGTTCTGAAACAAGAAGAAATCCCCTTTTAATCCTTCCCTCAGCTTCTGACACACACCTAACTGCTTTTGCAGTGCTAAACAATGCCAGCTGGGGTAGCTGTGGATGAAAGCATTATTCACTTGCCCTGGGTTTCAGGAGGTGAAATGCACAGGCAATTTTGCACACGTTGTATAGACTCCCTTACTATGTCTCCAACAACACATACACATCTAAATTCAAATTTAGCAAAGGACAAAGTTTAATTTAATGTAGTTGAAAAGAGGGAGCCAGAATTGTTTGGAAATTTTCCCTGAGAAGCAGCCTGCTGTATTAGAACAAAGGAGCTTATGTCTATGATTTCTTTGTTTGGGCAGGTTAAAAAGGTCATTTATGCCTCAAAGCATCAAATTAACATTTGAGGACATGAATTTTAAAAATGGCTATTCACTTCTTTGCTCTAAATTGATAATGACTTTTTCTTTAACTTGGGGTGAAGTAAAGGGAAAATGGGAAATACACAGCCAGATCTCCAAAGGAAAAAACCTTCTCCTCAGGCAAATTAGGAATTGACTTTACATCCATATCAGTACAAGGTGACTATATCTTAATTACACCTAAGAAATTAAGCAAATAGTTCAAAAGGTGTCTAATAAAACTAATTTTTAATTACTAAATAATTCGTGCATATGATATACAACTTTCTCCTTCCTGTCCACAGAGACAAGCTCCAATATTCACAAGGTGAAATCCCCACCAGAAGAAACAGCTTTTGAGAATGCTTTGCACTGACACAATACTGCTCATCTTCCTAGTCCTGATTTTAATAAACTACATCATAACTCAAAACACAAACACAATTATTTACGTAAGTGTTGAGGGTTTTAAAAGAAATAAACAAATCCTATGAACTTTTAAACTAGGAACTGGAAGTATTTGGGACCAGGTTCTCTAACACTAGGCTTTCCACCTCTGAAAGCATCTGTGGTTTCCACCAGCTTTTCAAAACCAGCATCGACTAAACTAGAGAACTGCATTTCTATTAAAAACTTACAAGCTAAAAAGCCATTCACAAAGCCATAAATATTCTTCACAAAAATATCATGCTGAACTCAAATTATGCCCATCACATGAGCTTTTGCTCAAACTGTATACCTCATCATTTGTTTTCTCCAGCTGTCCAAAACCTGTCTGGCTGCCTTGCATTCATATCCCCTTCCCAGCAACAGAAGCAAGACAACAACCTGCAGACAATGTTCCCTGCCACATGGAGGTCTTGCTGGCTAAAGAGACTCTGATTTTAGATGGTAATTCCCAAACAATTGGTAGCACCAGTTCAATTCCAGCAGCTTAAACAATAGCGGCTGATGAAGTCAGTGCCAACATAGTTGTACCAAAGAGGAGGGGGGAAACAGAAGAAGCATATGGTAGCGCACACACCGTGTTTATGCTGGCAATCTCTCTGGGATACCTCCCTGACTGCCAAAAAATATCACCTAGAATTTACTGGGAATTGGGTTTTAATGCTTCCTCCAACGAGTAATTTTTATTTAAGGAGAACAAGCCAACATTCACCATTCAGAATTGTCCAAACCTTACCACCACAAAAGAACCATCTATTGAACTTTTTCAGACTCAAGAACAGCTCAAATATCAATTACCAAATATAACAATTCACTTCCAGCCAGTGTAAGACTCAGAGAAACCCAGATACTCCATGGCATCTTTAACAATGCTGCTTCACATAACAACCAGACAGTAAATACGCAGTGACAGAGTAACCTATAGGAACAAAAGCTCCTAGGCGCTAGTTCACATTAAAAAATGTAAATTGGTAATACAAAACACAGCTGCTGTTTTGAAGGCAACAAAAAACTTCACATAACAGATCCTTACACAGGCAGGTGAAGGCAAAATTTTCTACATGTTCCCACCTGTGTGGGAGTGTGAAGAGTATCTGCTGCTGCTTTTTGCCAAAACAGAAAAAAACAGCGAGCAAAGAAGAAAACTCAGCCTGCATAAAGCTGCTTATAAATGCTTTGTCACTTTTCTTCTGTGATTGTTTTTTGTGTTATTTGTTGAAACACCAGTGCATGGAAAAGAGACTATTATCACACAGTTACCCACAAAAGTTGTTTCTGAATAGATAGGAATTGTTCTTTTTGTGCCACTATCAACATAAAAAACCAGATACTGTACTTCTACATTACCCAATTTGCAGCGAATAAGTTTTTAATAGCTTCTTATTTAAAACACCATGTAATTCCAGACAGGCAGGAGCAACTATATCAAAACCTGTGAATATTTTTTCTTACTATTTTTTATTTCAGTTAGCTTTACAACATATCATTTATAAGCAACTGTCACTTCAAAAAGCATAGCCTCAAGAGAAAGTTTTCAAAATGTCATGAAACCCTGTCTGTACTCTTGCAGTCTGCTCCTAGAGATACAGCAGTGTCTGCATTTCTCTAGTGCTTTGAGAGTTGTTGTATCTCCATGTACTATTACAGTATCTTTGTGACACAAGTACCAAACTGTTACAAGAATTTGCCAGCTATCACCAAACAGCTCTGTGATATGCCTCAAGGCTAGAACAAGGTTAT
Organism: Passer montanus; assembly: GCF_014805655.1. NCBI lineage: Eukaryota > Metazoa > Chordata > Aves > Passeriformes > Passeridae > Passer > Passer montanus. The sequence continues at coordinate 9,759,521 of NW_024366815.1, read as the reverse complement.
GTTTCCTGGTATAACCAAATTCTTTCTAACTGAACAGGATCCAGCTTCTGCTGCCTCGGGCCTCCTACTAGCACAGGCCAACCACATCCAAGCCACACCAACTGGTGTCTTGCTTTGGTAGGCACACAAAAGATACACCCAGCACAATGACCAGTGCCATTTACATACTAAAGGTAATAAAACACAGTTTATATTCTATTGAATAAGGTATAAGAGTAGAACATAGTCAAATCAAAATTAAAACTAAAAAGATACAGATTCACAACAAGGTTTGAATCCAAAAGATAAAATAGTACTAAGTTAACAAATGGGCACTGGTTTCAACAAATGTTTGAGAAAATGCTCCTTATACACATTTAGCCACAGGTCCCTGGGGACAGTTATTTTACTGTTACTCAAATAATTACAGAAAAATATACATAATTTATGACAGTCAAACCAGTTACTTGCATCAAGTCTACGCTGAGCAATGGAGTTCTCTGAGTGACATGCTGTGTTTTGTATACAGTTTCCAGAGACATTACCATTCAGTTTATTCTTGTTGCTTCTCAGTTGAGACTCCTTCAATCCCCCACAATGTTCTGGAAAAGGGCACCAATAATTCTGTCCCACACAATGGCTCACATTCTGGTATAAGCACAATATGGGAGGCTAGACAGACAGACCTGAAGAGAAAGCTGCCAAACATCTGGGAAAGGAGAAGGGGACAAGGAAACGATACACAGCAAATGGGATGAGAAAGAAAAGTTACCTGTCACCACTACCATATCCAAATCCCATCAAGGCAATCATCAAGAGAGATTTTCATTCTCCTGATTCACCAAACCAGAAAGGAGAGTGAGGGGGGAAAACAGAAACACCACCAACCAACCAACTGATATTTTAAAGGTAGATAGCATTTTCATCCCTACTCCATGCAAACTAAAAAAAAAAAGCTGCAGAACAAAAGCCAGTCTTGTAGTACGGCACATGAAAAAAAAAGGGGGAGGAACAATAGGTAGTAGACATTTGGAAAACTTTTGCACTCAACTTCTGCAAAGGATTCCTTTCAGAACCATTAGAAATGTGTTTTCTGCACCTAAGAACAATTACTTTTGGCTACTCATAATACTCAGGAAATGGTTTCTGCTGGGTGTTATTTTCTTACCTAATCAAATAACTACCTAATTTATTATTCCTAATTTATCTGCTAGCTGTGACAGTATTCCACTTTCAGCTCTCTGGATTCAGGAGTTCACCAGATGGGATGCCCCCAATTGTAGTACGGCACATAAAAAAAAAAGGGGGAGGAACAATAGGTAGGAGACATTTGGAAAACTTTTACACTCAACTTCTGCAAAGGATTCCTTTCAGAACCATTAGAAATGTGTTTTCTGCACCTAAGAACAATTACTTTTGGCTACTCATAATACTCAGGAAATGGTTTCTGCTGGGTGTTATTTTCTTACCTAATCAAATAACTACCTAATTTATTATTCCTAATTTATCTGCTAGCTGTGACAGTATTCCACTTTCAGCTCTCTGGATTCAGGAGTTCACCAGATGGGATGCCCCCAAAAACTGATATAGTGGGGGAAAAGCAGGGGAACAAGACGTGGTGTCTTAATGACAGCCCTTACAAAAGTAGTTTCTGTAGAAGCTGTATGTGAAGTTACGTTCTGGTTAATGCCTCTAGAAAAGAAGTGAGGTAAGAGCACGCTGAGTTTCAAATCTTTAGGTATTAAAACTTAAGGATGTAAATTCACCCCAAGCACCCCTTTGTCAAAATAACTGACACAGAAAAAAAACCCAACATGGCCCTTCACACACTCCCAGGGAAATAAAGAACCTGAAAACTCAAATTAGTACACACAAGGCACTTACTGCACCTTTGATCTCTTTTGATTAATACTGTCTGCCCATTATCAGAGTGATGCAATGCCTATAATGCAAAGGGATTGCTACTAGATAATATCATTTTTTTTTAAGTCTTTTGCCATTTTCTTCCTGCACACTTACACTGACATTGTACTGAACTGGTAATACTGCTTCAGTATGGACAGAAAAAAACTGATACAGGACAGCACCATCAACCAGTAGAGCAGAAAAGGAAAAGTGTGCCACTCAGGCACCAGTGCTGCAGCACGGCTCTGTAGTTCTGGGTTTTAGCTGGTTGGTTTTATTGTGGTTTTTTTGTTTGTTTGTTGTTGTTTTTTTTGTTTTTTGGGGGGGTTTTGTTTGTTTGGGTTGGGTTTTTTGTTGTTGTTTGTTTGTTTGGTGTTTGGTTTTATTGTGGTTTTTTTGTTTGTTTGTTTCTTGTTGGTTTTTTTTGGGGGGGGGGTTGTTTGTTTGTTTTGGGTTTTTTTGTTGTTGTTTGTTTGTTTGGTGTTTGTTTGTCTGGGTTTTGTTTATTTTCTGCTTGGGGGAGAGGTATTTCTTTTGGGTTTGTTTGGTTTGGTTTTTTTTTCCAAAATAACAGTAAATGCACAGGATTTCTCAGAAGATACAGGACTGGGTCCACTTCCCTTCTTTACAGGAAAAGAGTCTCTCTCTCAGAACTCCTTCTAAGTTTCTTTCATTATGAGTCATGATGACAAGACACTTCAGGGAACATGCATACTGCACATAAAAACAGGCTCTGAAGAGAAGTCAAACATCAAATATGAGGAACCATATTACCATAACACCAAACAAAAAACCCCAACTACACAATAATATTGCCTCTGCCATGTTAATTCATAGATTTAATAAAAAAGCAAGCATTCTAGCAAAATTCATCTCCACATATCAAATTAAACCTCTGACAGTGAATTTCAGAAGTAATATGTTAAGCTTTATCTGGTGGCCTTTTTTTTTTCAGAAATCAGAACCACAATGAGTCTCTCAGGGCTCAAGCATAGTGTAGGCAATTCCTGTTAAATAGCTTGCAATATTTAGAAAGATTGAAAGATCCAAACTCCTGTTTTATATGGTTTATGCTGCATTTAACTAGACTTAGTCATTTTACAGCTTAAGAGGAAATCCCATATCATGCTCAGTGGAATGAGAGGTACAAACTAGTCTGATTCACAAAGACAACACAGAGGCTTCCTCATCGTCACACTGTGTCACTACTGCCCTGATGCTCCAGACAGAACTTGAGGCACCACTGTGGTATGCAGCAGTGTCCAGCAGCAGTCATGAAATTTAATAATAATCTGCAACAGACAAGACAGTGGAGAAAGCAGAGTGACTCACACAGAGTCATGCAGCACCACAATGGTACAAACGAAATTTACTACTTCTGACCCCTAAAACACCAACCACTAGATGATGTATCAAATTTAAAAGATGTTTTCCATACTAGTATTTCTGATGGTTTTTGGCTCTGGTTAAGACTTGGCCCCAATACCATTCGACAGCAAATTTCATGAACTAGACCTGCCTTGCAAGAAAAAGTTGCTCTATCAGGAACAGGTCTATACAATGTCACCAATATCTGCAATATCATTAACAGGACAGGAACAATGGGTGATGAAAGAGAAAAGGGCTTCTCTTGGAAGTTTTTATCCACCTCACCTCTCCTTCACAGAACTATTCATTAAAAAATTCCATCATGTATTTCTACTTAAACTCTGAAGAGAGTCCTGCAACCTGTAACTCTAATTTACATAAAAGCATTATACCACTGTGACAAGTGCACACTGAGCAGGACATGTGATGAGAAGCACTGCCCCAGAGGTTTTGCAGATTTAACAGTGAAGACTACAAGCATCAAGACTGGTTATAGAAGAGAAATGTAGACCCCAAAAAAACAAATTTAAAAAAAATAAATAAAACAAAAGAGCAGCTTCCAAAAAGCTGCCTGGACCTGCTAAGCAAGTATCCAGACAGTCCAGAAGTTTCTGCAACCAGTAAAGCCTCCCAAAATCCTTTCAGTAAGAGGAAACATTTAAGTAATGTTCCACTTACCTGCACTGCCAGTAAGGATGACAGTGAAAAATGCTTTCTGTCACTCTTACACAAGCTTGGATATTGTCCAGGTTTTTGGGTTTTTTTTGCTTTTGTTTCATAATAATAATCCAAAAGCACAGATCCACCCTGAAATCTGATTAAAGAGCTGAAGAGAGTACCACCCAGAAGAAGCATCACCCAATCAAACACAAAACCTGGATAGTATTATTCATTTTTAACTAAGAAGTTTATGACCTTGCCACTCTCAAAGTACCTTCCTACACAAGCTCTCCCCTGATTTACGAAGTCAGGGGCCGTGACGGCAGCACTGACGGTGCTTTGCTGCTGTGGTGCTGGTCTCACCCGGCGGACAGCAGAGGCAGGGCAGCAGCGCCAACAGTGCCTCCGCAAACCCCTCAGCCTGGAACGCCGCGAGCTCAGAGCTCCTCACGGGCTCACCTGCACCACTGAGCACCAGAGACAAAAGGGCCGGAGGGGGTGCGTGAGCGAGCCCCTCGTTTTTCCCCGTTAAAGAGCCGAGGCCGGCAGTGGCGGGCGCGGCCGGGCCCGCCCGCTGTCCCCCGGCTGAACCGCCGGCCCGCGCTGACGTCACCGGCGGCGGCATTCCTCAACAGCGCCCGGGCCCGCGCCGCCAGCGAGCGCGCGCCGAGCCCTCAGCTGTGCGAGGCAGCCGAGGGCTTGGCCGGGAGCCAGGCTACTGAGCTCAGCATTTTGCAATGCACTTCCTCTTTACTTCACGGCTTTGCATAACGCCGCGGCCCCGCCGCCCTTAACCCCTGCGGCGCTGGGGTCGCGGCCCCACTCCGCGGGCACACCAGGAGAAGAACGGGGAGGCTGTCCCGACCGGGAAATCGCCGTCCCGGTCGCCGGTGACTGCGGGTTGGAAAGTGAGGAAAGCCAGCCCCAGCACCGCCCAGCAGATGCAAACCGGGCAGGACCACTCACAGCCGTAATTTCCTCCGGTTCTACGCAAGCCCGCATGCTGATAGCCAGGTACGACACTGTATTTACAGCAGCTCTGGTTTTAATCGCGTTCTCATGTATGATACATATACGAAACCTGAAGGTGCCGCCGGTCGCCCAGGTTGATTCACCCGAGCACAGAACTGGGCTCAGCGTGAACGATGCGCCCAGGTCACACGGAGGAGGCCTGAGAGAAGGCTCAGAATAACGTCTTAAAACCTGAGGTGGAAAGAAGACTAAGAATAGCTGTGATTATTACAGCCTGCTCTATCTAATGTGCAAATGTCTTCCAAATACCTCTACAATTCTGAAGAAAATTAAGGAAGCTTTCTGAAAGTCACAACATTGTAGTTTTCACCTTCCATTCACACAGCCCTACTACTTTTCAGAGGGCTCCTATTCAAGAGCTGTGAAGACAGTATAGTAAATTCCTTCCACCACTCCACCCACACAGTTTTGGGACTCTCTGAAGGTAACAACCCACTTTTAGACTTCTGGTCCCAGACTGTAGCTCCATTACATCCACGAACTATTGCTGCCCAAACTCGCCCCCTACAAACACACACTGGTTGTGTTGCAAGTAAGACCAAGAATAATGACAAGCAATAAAAAAAAAAGCTTCACTACCCTGATCCTCTTTTGAAAAACGTGTTTTAAGACTAAGTTAAACACAAGTGCTCAAGCTAGTTTAGTACTGAGAAGTGCAAGTATCAGCAACAGCATGACACCATTCCCAAATAAAGAACTCACAATACGCTATCCTGTCATGTTCTCCTGTTCAGATTCATATTCCACCCGATCAAGTTATGCTCTGGTTTTCAGAGAGCATGCCTTGAAAAAATACTTTTATATACTATATAGAGGTTTTGCCATTTTAGGTGAACATCTATCCAGTACACACTACCTTACCCAGTAAGGGGTACTTATTTTAAAGTAGTGGTCACCCTAAGAAATATCATATAGAAGTCTTTGACTGTCAGCGTGACCTCAGTATCATAGCATTACAGATACTGCCCACCTAAACTAATCTATAACAAAACAATAGTTTTTAATTCAGTCAGCAAATAAATTGCTAACAATGCACACAAAAAAAATTTTATAAAAACAGGAAACGTTTTCACAGATATTTTCATCAGCTGTTTTCAGCTCTCCAGTGTCACTTACAATCTACGTAATCATATTCTTGTAACCATGTCAGGTGTTCCTAGGAAAAAGAAAAAAATCTATGTACTTCCTGAAGAAATGCAAGTACAGCACTGGCAAGGACTCCTAAGCTCACAGTTAAATTTATTTTTAATTACAAACTGGATTTCCTAAAATGGATGTTCATGTTCTTAACCAGAAAATGAAGTTCTGATTTTTAAAGTTCCCCACTTTAAGAAAACAGAACAGGGAGATAGTCATCTCATCTAGCATTCCTCAGATCAAGATTGCACAGGGACAGTTTAAAGCAAAACAAAAAAGCTTTGACTTCTGTGCCATGGTACTTTCATGCTACATTTTAATTTGAAATATTATAGTGAGCTTCTAAATTGAATGAGCAGGTAGGATGGGTGAAAAGAAGAGGTATCTCTTTCTCACACTCCCCCATGTATGCAGTCTAAAGCATGATTTCAAGAAGAATCCCTTTCTCAGCCTTCTGTAACCACCTCTTTTAGGAAGTGTAGAAGCTCCAGCCATCAAAAGAGCATAATTAAACTACAACATATGTGGCATACACAATTTTAACTGGTGGCATGGAGAATTTCAAATATTAACAAATACCTATCTCTTCTGCAATTCCGTTTATGTTAAGTTTTATAAATCCTGCCCAGATTACACGTGGTGGCAAGCTGGACAAATTGAGGAGCTAACTACAACAAGCATTTTATCTGAATGCATAACTGACGCCAGTGTCTAAATGCATGGAATAAATCAGTTCAGTGTCTTCAAAGCACCAGGGCCCTTATTTGAATGGAGAGTTCCCCATAGCTATTTAAACTGCCAAATATTTGAAGGAAATATTTTTATCAGTGTATACAACACAAAATTCCAGCACACTAAGGGATGACTTAACACTTGCTGTTGGGGCCATGACTTTTAAGTCTTTTGATGATTACAGATTTGGTCTCTGCTTTACACATGGGCTTTGTACTTCCTGTAAATGTATTTGGTAACTGACTTGGACAGGATCTGTTGCTGTATCTGATCTATTCTATCACTGCAGTGATAGAATATGCAATTCACAGATTTACTGACACATTAATCTTCCTAAAATTGCCCTAACAATGCCAACTCCAAAAACTGACAAAAACAGTCCACAGGGTAACTGACAGCAGCATTGAAAAGATTTCCATCACTGAGCTTCCATCTTTCTAGTTTGAAGTTTTCATTTGTGACACTTGCATGAGCTCTTAAAAAATACCTTTCTTCTGTTACAGTAATGTTCCTAAATCATCTTTGCTGATAAAATACATCCTGAGACAATACAGAGTGTTACAAAATTGAAGTGACAATTACTTTTGGATGTAGTAGTGGACAATCATCATCCATTTAGGTTTAACTTTTCACCATGTTTATAACATTTCCACCTCACGGTAATTCCAGGTAGTGCTGTCATTGAAAACTATGTCCTTTGGCTGGTTTTTACTGTATCACTATTTTAATTGTCTCAGTAGCCCTCAAAAAAGGTCATCAGCAGAGAAGCCAACCACATCATGCGTTGTTTCTGGTTCCTGTCTGGGATTTGAAAACAGGAAAATGATTGATTCTAGCACATTTAGTATCACCAGGTTTGTGTTTCACTACCAGTTTACCATTCAAAAAAGCTGAACATCTTGATAATAACATGGGCAGCTATCTACAGAAGTCTTCTTAAAACAATCACATTCCTACATTATATCATAGCTTTCAACTTGCCATTTCTCTCATTTAAAACAATAAATTTTACTTCTGTCTGCTTTTTACCCCTTGGATTGTTTTAAGCTTCTATTTTAATCTGTAGAGGACAGTCTGAAGACTTCAAACAAGTTTTTTAAAAAAACTAAAGCATTACAAGCAAGTAACTCTGACATTTCAAAATTATCTTCTAAAGCTTTTACCAATTAGTTTTTAAGCCTTTTGATTTCAGAAGATGTTAATCATGATTTTTGAACACTTTAGTTGCCAGTTACTACTGTAATTATGTACCTATTTAGACTCTGAAAGAAACCACATTGTTCACATCTTTGTTCTCATTCACTTTTTTTTGTTTGTTTTGGTGCACCTTTTACCTCATAATTTAAGAATAAACTTGTCAGAGCTAGGACTCATTGAGTTTACACAGGATCTAGCACAAAGCTGACAAAATAATAAATACTGTAGACTACAGTACAGGTGGGTAATGGAGATGAATGAGAAATACTGGAGTGACAGTGTACTCAAGCACTGAAAAAACTCTTTAGTCATCTACTGACATCTCCTCTACAATCAGCTAAAGACGATGACTAAATCTAAACAAATTATTCTTCTAAAACAAGAATGATTATAAAAAGCTTCTAATGGAAAAGGAAATCCAGAGAGGAAAAAACCCAACACGTGAACAAGGGAGTGAAGGGGAGCAAAAGGACAATTCAACTTAAAGATTATATAGTTAAAATCTCCAAAACCATCTATTCAGGAGCTTCATTCTCACTTCCAAAGAGAAACACTAAAGCAGCTCTTATAGTCAATATATAGCTTTTGTTTTTATTGCCATTAAATATAAATCACTAGTCTTGCTAATATTTTTGAAGACAAACTCCGGTGCTAAACTGCACCCTTTTTAAAGCTGGCAACTCTGAGTTCTATTTAATAACCAAGTGAAGTCTTGCATGTCACTTTTGCAGACTAAGACATGTTTTTCTACTGTGAGCCCTGCACTTTCAAAAGATCATCTTCTTGATCACATCTGCAAAACCAATTTTCATTCATAAGTGGTTTAAAAAGGGAATTTGAAAAAACCACAGCTTGTCCCTTTCCTACCTTACAGGTATCCTGCAATGGATAGTCAAGTATGAAAACATGGAGTGATTTCAATGAAGTGTTACCAGCTTGCATTGTGGCATATCAAAGCTTTAAGCATCAGGCTATTTCATGAACCCTGCTAAGGAGTGACGGATACTACAGAGGGAACATTTTCCAGCCAACTTGAATATAACTGAAGGAGCAAAGCAGCATACATTCCTTTTATTTTCTTTCTACCAGCAAAGGAATAGGAAGAAGCTTGTCCAGTAAGGCTTTTACATGGTCTTTTTTACATGCAGAACTACATCAGCTAAATCAAATCCCTGAAGGAGTCACTTGAAGGGAATGGAAATTTGGCTGTCAGGTATTTAGTTTTGGGTGGCAGGACATGGTTAGTTTCTCCTCCTTCCATCTTGTCTTTCAGAAAGTTTCATCAGCCAGGCCTGATGTAATTTAAAGCTGGCTAGGAGAAGCTGGGTAAGGCCAGACACAAAGGGGACACCCCACTTCTCCTTGGACAAAGATTTAGCATAAGCACAGGTTAGAAAAAATAAGGTAATAAAATGTTTTATTAATGGTTTAGGATTGGGAAATCCATAGCACCTCAGGCTAACACACCTGCAGGTGAGACCTCGTGCATTACTTTCAGCGTTAGGGAGAAGGCAGAAGATGGTACCAGCCACTGACATTTATTTTTGTTTCTATTCTGTCTCATCAAGTTTTACCAAAACTCTTCTCTGTGTTTTTACATGGTCATTCATGTGATAAATGAATGGACCCAGACAGGAGGTGGGAAAATAACCCCCATCCAAATTAAAAAAGATGATAAAAACCTCACCATGTTTCACTAGTTACATTCCCTGATCCACGTCACCATGCCAGGACAAACACTGAAAAAACCCAAATCAAACCAAACCACTTCTGCCTAAGTAAAGGAACAGCACAAAGACAGAAGAAAGCATCTGAGAGCAACTCCAGCTTATACAGACATTGAGAAAAATGTAAGTAAAACCACAGTGTGAATCATAAAATATATACAGAGTCCCACTGCCCATGGTAAAGTGTACTTGCAAACATTTATATATTAGCCATTTTAAAAGGTTTTCACTAGTGTGAAATGTAGATTTCAAAGTAAAACTGGCTAAACTAAAATGCCACAGCTTCCGTACAAAGATAGTAGGTGAAAATACACACCTCACTAACATTCATTCTCCCCCTACTGCATTTCAAAGGCCCAGAACTTACATGTTAGTTAAATAACCCACCTGACAAGAAAACTGTCCCTGAACAATTTTTACTCTCATGACTATCTTCAGCTAACAAGACACTACCATGTACTGTTAGGAACACTTCCACAGAACACAGACATTCTGAATACGCAACTCAACTCCTTGCAATTTCAAGTGAAAAGCACTGATTTTCAACCTCTGCATTTCATTATGACACAGTTCAGGGTATATACTGCTAGTTACTCTCTTTCAGAACAGTTTTCTAAATATCTAACAAGAGTTAAACCTGTCTTCTTGACATGTCAAGCATCCACAAGAGACACAAGTCCCCCTTATGCCACCTGATGGAGTTTACTGTGCTATCTTCTATCCCTTATGAAAGGCTGTCCTAGTTCAAACTAGAAAATTCCTTGTATTTTCTGCCTATAATATAGTGCCCATGATAAAGAGTAATATTCTGTAAGGCAGCATCATAGACTACTCAGGACTGTAACTCTTGCAAAGAGACGTCATCATCACAGGTTTAAAAAAAACAGTATATAATGCTCCAGCAGTACAGTCCTAAAATTGTGTATTGAACAACACAAATCATTACATAAAGAAGGAATTTCAGATACTTAAAATACACACAGTTCATAAGCTGCTAGACAACTACCTGTTTAAAACAGACTGTTCTGAGCAATTACCCCTTCTTAATGACATTTTAATGGTTCACAAAAATTTGAAACACTCCTGCCTTGCACCAACATAGAAAAGCCAGTTTTTAAAACAATGGTATTGCTGAGACAAAACAGAAAATAAAATTAACTAACAGTGTTTCAAGTCCATTGAAGGGTGCCATTTCATATGGCAAAATTAGGAGGTATTAGTGACTCAAAGCCCATCCAAAAAATGCCAAAAATATGGACAACAAATTTACAATCCAAGAAAAGCTACCATTACAGAAAAAAAGAGACACTAGTAAAATCCAAAACGTGCTGAATGTCATCATAGCAACACCACCACCTACAGAGGTAATATTCAGTTAATAACCCAGCACTGAATTCCACTTCCATTTACAAAATGCTGAGGCAGGTGTGGGGAAGAATGGTCATTAGTATCATGACACGCTAAAGGATTTTGTCCCAAGTTAAGGATAGGACGTTAAAAGCAAAGGACCATCGAAACTAATGAAAACAGTATGGAGGTCTCAGAGTTTGATCCAGACTGCCTTTGTTAAAGGGCAGCCCCACTGAGAAAATGAAGTTCAAAGCACACTAGCTGCCACCCACCCTCTTAGTCACCTCAAAACAGCAACTCTTGGTTAGTCTCTTGAAGCTTCGGAACAAACAAATTGCCAGAAACTGGGTACACAAAATTCAGACCTAGAAACCAACCCATCCTTGTATAAGTCACCTTCTCCAAAGATCTTTAGGGAAACCTCCTTGGAGAAGAGTATTTTAATACATTTTAATACAAAGGGTTTAGCAATAATGAAATACCAAAAACATTTACACAGAGTTTACTTCTTACTGTTCCTAAACTACCGTATTTCTCAAGGACAACATCATAATCATCAAAATTCTCTACTTCAAACTTTCACTGTTCTTACTTCAGAGAATGCAACTTTTTATAAGCATTTTTCTAAAAAGTCTTATTATGAGGTGGTAGTGACCTCAACTTTTATGTAGTATAATACTTGAGTCAGTATGTAAGGACATAAATTATAACATCATAGCCAAAGCTATGCCAAAACTCCTACTGAGAATCCACTCCATGTCTCATGCTCTGAGCCTTTTGATTGAAGAGACAAGTTAAGTATGGTAGAAGGTGAAGAAATTAATGCCTTACAGATGAAACCAAAATATTTAACTGCTGTGACAAATTTGGTTGCAGTGAAAATTACAGACTTGGTTGCTGTAATATCTACTTCTAAGGTGACAAATACTTCTCTAAGTTATTTTATCTTCTCTCTCCAGGAGGATGTTGGCTAGAACAAGAGTGTCACTCTGCAGTCAAAAGAAATTGTCTAGGTAGAATCTACTGATGTACACAAACCACTTTCTCCTGCTGTTTCACTGCCTGGTGCAGAACAAGGGAACTGGGAAAGAAGTATGTTTTCATCCTAGCTGCCTCATGATCTATCTATGGACAAAATAACAAGTCATTAACCTAAAGACTGAACTAAAGAGAGGGACTCAGCTCTGGCTGAACAGAAACAAAACTGCTCAACGAAGTGTGAACCTCACCAAGCTATATGTTTTCTTCCAAAAATTTTAGGAAAAAGCAAGAAGTTAGCCCATCCTGTCACTTTTATTTAGACAAAATGATCTGAAGCATGATAATCCTTTTGTCACGTTGACAAAACAGATCTTTATACACAAAACTGGATACAGTGCACAGAACTTCTAAAGATGACCAGAAATACCCCAATATTGCCTCAATCATACTGTTCTCTAGTAACAAAGGTAGTGTCCTGCAGAGGCACAGGACTAGAACAGAAGCAGCCAAGATTAATTTTATTAATTGATAATTTCCTCATAAGTAGGGGGGGCGAGGGGGGCCAGGGGGAAGAAACAAAAACAAAACAAAAACTCTACAGACATACTTGTACAAATAGCCCTGTCAAACCAAGTTTCTTAGACCTAAATAACTTTGCCTTTTGGACTGAGAATATACATTTGCCTCATTTGGTTGGGTATTAATTTCAAACGCATTTACATGCTCTCCAATCCATAAATTCCAGTACTATTTAATTTCAGTGTGGACTTGTGGAACTCCAAACTCTCCCTAATCAATTCTTACTTCAAAGAATCTAATTTGCTCTACCTGCCTTGTACTCAGATATTTTCTTAACTATTTTGATGACTGGATTAAAATAATTTTAAGGAAGAGGCAAGGCAAAATTTTGTATTGATGGGATTGATGAAACAAGTACTTTATTAAACCTGTTCACAGCATGAAAGGAACATGAAGGAACAAAGCTCACTTGTCACTAATGCAGTAATTATGAGTTCTCTGCTGTACTCGAGATACTTTCCTGTGACTGGCATCATACTAAGCATTTTACATTTTTGCCTAGTCCCACATCTTCAGTGATTCACTACAGAATATATAAACTTATCTTCAAATATTCTTTGTATTCTTTAAATATTCTTTGTATTACATTCAAGATCAACACAGCATCTATTTCTATTAGTATTTCTGCAGTGTATTCTAAACAAAGCACTTAAAGCACTCACAAAGCACTGTCATCTCTAGCAACACATTTTCCTTCAAGTTTATCTCCACCTGCTCAATATGTCTTCTAGAGTATGTAGGAAGAGTACAGCTTTACAGATTCCAAGTACATTCAGGTCCACCTAAATGAAAACACCCAAAAAGCAGCAAGTATTTGACAATTAGGTTGTGGCTAGGATTTCATCCTTACACATTTAGAGGTAATGGCATAACATGCTTGAGGCTTTCCACTAACATTCAAAGACATTAGAAGATCTTAATTGTTGGGGCAGGGAGCAGAAAATAAGGCCTATGCTCACCTAAAGGAAGACCACTTTAAAACATGAGGATTTGCATAAATTAAAATTCTGAGATGGGTGCAACCATGTAATCTGAAGTTATGAATCCACTGCTTGCTTACTTCCAAAACATGTTTTTGTTTTATTTAGGAGGAATTACCTGCAAACATCTGTGATGCTGTATCATTACTGCACTTTCTTCTGTGAGCATGGACTAAAATTTTTACTACAAGATGGTATCTGTATCTATTTAATCCCTACTTCCTGGACTTCTAACTATACACTTCTGAAACACAACCCTGAATTTCTTAAATGTAAACAAAAACCAGAAAGAACAAATCTGTTTAATCTGTTTAATACAGATTCTGTTTAATACAAGAACAACAGAAACAATAGCACACCCTAAACCTGAACTTTAGGAATCAAACACATTTTAATTCTCTATTTTTCTAAACTCTACCGCACTATTTTTCTTCTGCAAACATAAGTAACTTCTCAAACAACAAGAAGGAAGAGTAGAAGGGAGCACAGATCAGCTGTCTGCTGCTCCATTTCAAAACAAGTTTCTAGATTGAACTGCAAACAGAAACCCCAACTTTTCATTATAAAAGGGAAAAAATGAATTAGTACACAGTTGGTATCTAGTTATCCCCTCACCTGCATGGAATTGCTTATGCTGCAAGTCTTGCTGTACATGGAAGTCACACAGACTGAAAACTGAGAGCCTCTGGGCCACTTTCAAGAAAATATTTGCTGTTAAGAAAGGAAACTTTAAAAAATTTCATTTTTCAAATGTAATTTTGCAGCTATTTTCCTTGCTTGTCAATTTCTCTGTGATAAACTGCACCTGTAAAAATAATACTCATTAAGTGCAAATAATCATTGACTTGAAAACTACTTTACTTACACAGCATTCTCTGCTCTACATTGAAACATTTTTCAGCATTTGGCTAGAAAGTAGCCACTCATATTTTGCAGCTATAATTTTTGAGTTTAGGTAATAAACAGTTGTAGGAGATTCCTCATAACATTTATGTACATTCTGGAATAGTCAGAGCTATCTTGACATTTGCTGGTGAAAGGGGAAGCAAAGGAAGGGTAAGGAACAGATCCTGACAGATAGCTCTATAGTGGTTTACCTTCTAGTTTCATTACTGGCCTCAGCTGAAATGGAAACAATGGTGTAGGTGGAGAAAGCTTTCTTCTTGTTCTATTGAAAGCACATAATAAAAAGCAAAGCAGGTTTTTTATTACCATAGAGAAGATACAAACCAGCCAAAATTTCTCAAAGAGATAGCTTCAATTCCTCTTTACCCACACTTTGTTCTCTTCAAGATACTCTGAGGGAATCAGAGAAGTGGGGGAAATAGGCAATCCAGGTAAAGCTTACATGAGTACCCTCATGCCTCAAGAGTCTTATCTGTGTTAACTAAAGCAACCAAGTTCTTGTAAGCAGAAATCCAAGCAAATCACAGAAACAGCAAGAAAACATTATGCCAACAGAATATGCAATTCATTAATTATTTTGTAGCTCATCACAAATAAAGCCGCAGCAATTCTGATCTCCATCCACTAAGAAAATGGTGTTAATGCTGGTGTTAAAATTCAAGCTTGAAAAGTAACTCCTGTTAAGAGGAAACTGTCCCAGTTACACTGGCAGAGTAAATGCAGAGTTGTGATTGCTATTTAAGTGTTTTTCTTCCACTTTTGTTTGGGTTTAAGGGTAGTCTGAAGCCAGAACCAGTTAAAATGCTCTCTTTTGATTGTTATTTGAAGCAAAGGCAGCTAGTGGTATCCTGGGCTGTAAGAGGAGTAGTGCTGCCAGCTGATCAAGGAATGTGATCCTTCCCCTCTGCTTAGCACCATGGAGCCGCTCCTGAAGTGCTGTGTCCCGGGCTGGGCTCCCCATTACAAGACAGACACAGACCCACTCAAGTGGGTCCAGCACACAGCCACAAAGGTAATGTGGGAGCTGAAGCACCCCACACAGAAAAAAAAAAGGCTGTGACGGCTCAGTCTGGTCAGCCTGCAGAAGAGAAGGCTCAGGGAGGTCTCATCAATTTGTACAAATACCTAAAGGGAAAACAAAGCAAACTGAGCCACACTCCTGCCCACGATTCCCAGTGACAAGATAAAGTAAAACACAGGAAGTTCCTCCTGAACAGAAGGAAACACTTTTTACCGTCATAGTGGCCTCCTTACTATTCTGCAATGCCATGTCTTTAAACTAGACAGAAATCTTGGGAAGGAGTCAGACAGAATTACTGACTTCTTAAGACCTTGCATTTATTGCCCTGAGAGTTTCATAAGCATACTAGTAATACTCTTCAGCCTTGATGGAGTCCAAAATCCCAGAAACAGAACTATCTTTCTTCCTAGATTAACCCTGCCAAAAAAAATAAAAGTTAAAAATAGACTAGAGTTTCAACTTCCACCTAGTCACTTAAAAAGAGAGAAAAAAAGACAAAAAAACAAACAAAACCAACCAAACAACACACACACAAAAACCACACACACACACAAAAAAGAAAAAAAAAATCCACAAAAACATCCGCACCTCAACATAATCCAAGGAGACAACAGGATTAAGCTCTTTTGATAACTTCCCAAAAATTCTAAAGCTTAAATTCAACTGCCAGCAAACACAGTGACAAGTGGTTAATGACAAAAGATTGAAAAGCTCAAAAGAAAAGGGGTAGTGCTTTTGTTTAAGAGTCTTTCGTCATGGAGCATTAATTTCTTGAAAGAAACTAGTGAGGACCTGTTTTTGTTGTGTTTTTTAAAAACCATTTTAGTGCAAATGAATACAAACATGCAAAAAGTTATCAGCTGCTTAACTCCTACTGTACTATACACTTCTGTACAAACAGGTACAAAATACTCCACAAATCTGACTTCACCCATTTTGAAAATTAGATTTAAGTTTTGCAAGCACTTAATCACCTTTCAGGATGTGCCATATTGGTATCATATACTTTACAGCACATGGAATTCTTGCAAATTGAATTTAAGACTCATCAACACTGCAAGGTTTCATGCTCTTCACCTGTAGATGCAGCCAAAGCTATGTCAGTAGCAGGAATGTCCAGTGACATACTACACAGACACAGCATAGGTCAACCAAGCCGCGGTCTTTCTACAGAGACAGTCAAATTGCAAAAGAAAACTATTGCTTTTAGTAAGCCTTATTGCATACAGATCTCCACTGAATGAACCACATTTCAAGACTAGTGGATTCCTCCATTTATACAAAGTTTTAAAACAAAACCATAATAAATGCAGTAAGAAAAATAACTGATCTAAGCATCCAGCTAAAAAGGAACCAAATGAAGCTTTCAAACTACACGAGTTATGAAAAAATGTAACAGTGAGGGTCATGGACAAGCAAATTCATCCCACTATTTATTTGCAGTAGATGAACACAGTACAAACCAATAATCTGAATAAAGGACCAGAAAAGTGGGAAAGGGAAAATTATGATACCAATATATAGCCAAAAAGAACCCAAAATGATCATTGAGTTCCAGAAATGCTACTCTAGATAATCCAGAAAGTGCCTTAAGTAGCTGACATATTTTGCCACAAGCAAGATTTTTTTAAAAAAGGAAATAAAAGAGTGTTAAGTCTACTATTAGAAATAGGTCATTTGAACTTAGTGGGGTGATGAGTGATTGCTGTCGGTTATCTTCCTATGTCAAAAGTCAGCTTGGCTTTCTCACTAACACAGAACATTTTGAATAGTACAAATCACTGTGTCATTTAGTGTTGAGCCTGCTGTGCTTTGATAACCCTGTACATGTCAGTGAACTGGTCTAAACAGTTTTCAAAAATTAATTACTATGCCCTTTAAGAATCCTAAATTCTTACTAGCTTTTGTTCTTTACAGTCAATGTAGTTGAATAATTGCAAAGCAAAGTGATTTAAAAACAGTGTAAGAGGCTTAGAAAATGGTGGCTGTAACCAGTTTTAAATTGATTTCTATTTTCAGTGAACACACTTGCCCACTGTAAAAAAGCAGCGTAAACATTCAAGTCTGCTGTAACTAAGCTCAGTGTCTTCTATATGCAAGACAGAACTGAGAGCCATAACATTTTTAAGACTTCATGACTGGGACAGAATGGAACAAGATAAAAAGTGTAGTTTAATTAATACAGTATAATAACTTATACTCATTAGTGAATTTGAGTAGTTTTTGTTTTAATATTAAGTATCAGTTATTTTGTCAGAGATCACAACTCAGCTAAGTTTAAACCTTTTTCTCAAGGAAGACTCCCAAAACATTCAATAGCATATGTGTTAGAAGTTGCAACAAGGCATCATAGAAATGCTCTTCAAATTAAAGAAGAAACTACATTCTTTTTCAGACTAGTGAATTCAATTCGTAATAGTTTATAAACCAAAGCACAAAAAAAACCTGTTTGCCAGTTACAAAGGCTGTGATAAACACTTTGTTTTGCTCTTCAAAAAATTTTGAACATTGTGATAAAAACTTTCATTTTGTTCCTCAAGGAAAAGCAATTTACTCTCAGCAAATGAACAAGTTGAAAGTACAAGACTACCTTGGTCCATCTGTGGAAGACACCACTTTCTATACATCATTTACCCTGTACAGTGCAATTGGGCACCCTTCTTTTTTACATGCTGTTGCATTTAAATTCCTTTTCTTTGTGCATGGAGAACCTGATTTGACTCAGTGGCGTCTACCCTTCAAAGCAGAAGCAGCATTTCTCCCTCACGAAATTCTCTCCAAACACTGTTGCCAAGTTGGAGGGTGAAAAGGCAGAATAAACAAAACACTGGAGCTAAAGTAGTCACACAGCTAGATCAAGACTGTGGTAATGGCTTAGGCTCACAGAAAAATTAAGGAGGGAGCAAGTAGCATTCTGTTAAGGTTATCTAAGTAATAACGCATATGCAAAGTAAGTGGTATCATGTCTATGGGAGGAGATTACAAAAGCAAGCACATTAGATACCTGTTTACAAACATCAGGGGTTGCTTATTTTGAATGACTATTTCCATAACACTCCCACATAATGCTGAACTCAGGGAAACCCAAGGGCTCCAGGACCTACAGGGTTTATTTATTTAATCTAGTTTAACCCAAATGACTCCCCCATTCCTCACCACAAGAAAAATCACACCACGTGTGCAGTCATGTCCATTCCTCCTTTTTAGCAATTATTCTCTATGTATTAAAGCTTTTTATATAACCCAAAATCCAGCATACAAAAACATACAGTTTTATTTGCTAAATATTAAAGTCCTTAAAGACAGTAAAACAAAAATAAATCTCTGCACTTCAGTAACACCACAACTGGGAGAATTAAGTTTCCAGATATGTTTCTGATCTGCACTGATGCTGCCAGCTGCCTTTACATTTGTGTTCTGGGTGGGGGGGAATCTCTTTCCTACTCTAACAAAGGTCTTTGTTCTACCCAGAAGCCAGCTCACCTTACCTCAGAGAGCGTGAGTTTTTGTCAGCTGTTCATACAATAAACAGCTGTGAGAGTATGAAAAACTTATTACTACTGGCAAAAAACAAAAGCTGATAAGTAGTTTCTGTATTTATAATGCACAAAGCCTCCAAAACATAACCATTTATATATATGCGCTGGAAGATCTTTTTCCCCTTCCTGTCATACCTAATCTTATATGCCTTCAAAATCAGCCTGTGCAGACAGCACAGTAAATGCAATTCGCTTCAGAATGCCAAATTATAGCGAGTCTCCCTGCTGACTGCTAATATACAATGAGAAGAGCAGCACAGTCATCATCAGCACATAGGGTTAATGAAGGTTTTCCTAGAGGTCTTGCTCCTGTTTTAAGTGGACTAGATGAACTCATATAAATCTAACAGGGCAGATATTTATCAACTCTTAACACTGTCAACAGAAGTAAGTTCTTCTACTTTTCAGCTATGCTCAAGAACTTAGTAACTTTCAGTGAACTTGTTAGAAGTCACAGATTCCATTCACCTAATGTTTTTTCTCTCTTGAATAACCTCTCAATTATAGTACAGTTTCCAGTGTGATGTATAATTTCAGGTATAACTTCAACTGATGACAAAGATAGAGGACACATACTTTAATCACTCTTCTGAGGAAATACATTTTTTGCTAAGTGACCAGGCTGAATGAAACTACTCCAGCCTTCAGCAGAGGTTCTTCCTTTGCATTCAGTTTGCTCTCTCTGTATGAATCAAATTAAAATAGCCTTAATAAAGATGTGTCAAATTGTATTCATAACAGCCAGAATGCAAAGAGATAAAAAAGCTTGCAGTGATCAGGAATACATTTCAAGATTTTAGCAATTAAGAATTGAAGGATTTCAAAATATTCACAACCACTGCATCTCTGGAGACCAGTGTCACTTACAAATGGGTGGCTTAAATTGCAGCTGTCTTCTCATAATACACTGCTTTGGGTCTGGGTTTATCTTTTTCTTTCCATGTCCTCATTACTACATGAGAGGGGGAAAGATTTCAGTGTAGAAATGAGCTGAAACTATCATGAAGCTCAGTAAGAAACACAGTGTGAACCTGTATACTCACCACAAGTCATCATTCAAGATACATTTTTCCCTCATTGAGGGATGCCAGTATTTCTAAAACTGACGCTCTGCTTTCAATGTCTCAATGTACTAACTGTTCATAACAGTCTATGTTAAGAACAGAAAGTCCCATGTAAAACCAAGTTTCATACATTTGACTTGAACGACCTTTATGTTCTGAGGCCTCCCAACAGCAAAGGTTTCAATGATTATGCACGAAACATTTTCTGTTTTCTTTATTACCTGGTGCTGCGCTGTTCATGCAAACATAATACTGAAGAACACCTCCCAGAGACCCAGACTAATTAATTTTGTGCCTGTTGTTGCTGCTTAAGTACTGTTAGTTAGAACAGATCCAGTACTTGCATCCTGACTCTGTGACAGATTCATCGTGATGGAAGTTTGTCAAATCACTGTACACACTAAATTTTTTTGGGATGCATTTCACAGAAATTGCAGGCTAAAAGGAATTTCATGAGTCTCGGTTCCTAGTTTGCAGAAAATTTTGTCTTTAAAGATGAATACATTTAGGGAGACTACTAAATGAACTAAACCTACCATCTGCACAGCATAACCAGCAGCACCTTTACCCTGAATTCAAACAGCACCTAAGGGGACAAAACTACACAAACAATTTCAGAAATCACAGTAATCTGAAACCATTAGGAGCCCCTCCTCATATGTTCAAATTTAAAATTCAGGAGTTGTCTTAAACTTCTCTATTAGGTCAAACAACCTTAAATAACTTCACACCTACTGCAGCAAGAAAAGAAACTAGGCACAAGCACAGCTGGTGGCACATTCATTGTTCAGTGGAAATTGCCCTGTGGATTGTCTCCCAACAGGACTTCAGTCCTTGGTGGAAAGTGGTCAGATGTCTTTCAGGAAGGTGAAAGATAAAGGTCTGAAGAAACAAAATTACAGCGAGCAGCTGAAATGCAGCAGCTTCTGGCCGTGCACCCACAGGCAGCATTCTCACCTACAGCTGGTGTGAGGGTATTTACATAATGATTCTGGAGAGCTTTGGCAAGGATGGCAAGTGCCAGTCAAGATTCCTGAACCAGTTCTACAAAATTCTAAACTTGCGAGCAAATCTGTATGCAAAGACCTAAGTGCATGGGATTTAGGGGTAGACTCTTTTTCATTCAACCCAAGAGCTGTGATGAGAACACCCACTTGGACCTGTTCCATCAAGAAACACCAATCCAAGTTTTACACTTAATAGCATTACAGAGACTCACTCAACTGCAGCACATAAAAATTGCAGGGTTTTAACCCTATTTTGAAAACAAATGCAAAAATAAGTTTCCCCAGATTAAACACACTCAATTATGAGTGAAATTTAAAAATACTTTTTCTAGAATTACATTAATTACAATCTTGCATTTGTGCAAATACAGAAATGAAAGTGCAGGAAATAACTTCAGAATTTCATGTAGGTAAAGGATGTCTACAAGCTCTGCTCTTCTCCTCTTCCCTCACCCTGGTCTCATCCTTCCTGGCATTGTACTGAATATAACCTAGCCAAGCTTCAAATTTGAACACTTTTGTTGTATTTGAGTGTGTTTAAAGAACCTCCTGCACTACCCAGGGGGGATTGCTCTTTTTCCTATTTGTTAGTGTCACGTAAGCAATAGCACTGTGTATAGCTCAAAGCCCTGTTCTGAAGAGCCAATTTGCACTGATTGTACTTATCTTCAAAATGGCAAAGCATAAGTAGGAATAGAGGGGGAGGGGTCAAAAACAAGACAACCATGAAACCACACTAATTGGTTACAAAAACTGTAAGGCTGATACACCTCAGTGCTTTTCATTTTCCTAAGCAGACAAGAGTTCAAACTGGTACTTCTTTAACAAACCTGGCTTGCAGAAGTCATAGTCAGCTTCCAAAGTATCACATTAAACAACTCTGATGAGCCTAAAACAAAGTATGACAGAAAGTAGACATCTAATTTTATAAACATCTAATTTTACACCATTAGCAGTGGAGCTATAGAGAGGGAAAGATACCAGACTATGTAACTTCACTTTCCTCAAATGAGAAATGTTTAGCTTAGGAGCCTAGACAAACACATCCAGTAAATACTACTGGCAGAGGTTTGGAAGGATCTAGACACTTCAGTTAGGGTTGGAGGTCATGCAGTGTCCCTTCCACCAGGAGACAACCCAGAGAGGTAAAGAACCCTGCTTAAGCTTTGCACAACTTAAGGAGCCCATGTCTCACTCATGAGCGCCTTTAATAGTCTGACAGCCACAACTGCCTAGTCAGAACTGTCGGAAGCCTCTAGGAAGTGAGCAACCCCGATGAATTCTTCCTCACTGAAGCAGGCTACTGTTAAAGTAAGACAGTAATAATCTTTGATCTCCCAGTGTGCAAGCAGTTGAGAAAGCCAAAGCACCCTCTCCCAGACAGACAAGTTCCACAAAAAATTCTCTTTATGATAAAGAAAGCTATTTCTGCCTTAAAAAATGGCCTCATCTGCAGCATGAAGTATGCAACAAGGCATTTATGCACTTCTCCCCTCCACCAGTTACGGGCAAACAAAGCTCTGCATTTGTTAGGTGCATCTGGAATAGACCACACATGACTTGGAGTCCTGAAAACAGATCATTTCAGTAAACACACCTCACTTATCGAAGCAGCTGTCTGTCATTTAACTTCCACACTACAGAAGTTATACAAAAGCACCATTCTGCTCAATTATGTTCTACTTGAGGAAGCAGTAATGATACTGGAACACCACAAAGCTATTTCAGACTGTCAGTAAATCCGTATCAAAAGTACTTATTTTACAAGCAGTAAGGCTTTTTCTTACTTATAAGCCAGCCCTACAAACTCTTTGAAATCTCCACACTGTGCTCCATCAGTTCTTTCTCAAGCATTACCTACTAGGAAAAAAAAAGACCATGCCAGACACCCAAAGTCTCTGCTACACTACCACAACCCTGCAACCTCCAGTGACTCTTGAGTAGCAACAGATGAGAGTTCAAGAAGCAAAGAAGAGATTGCTCATTCTTAGTTATGTTGGCTCAGCAGGTCTAGTCACACAAAAAGCTGTGAACACTTACTTTAGCAACAACTATGATGAAAATAAACAGATCAATAGGTATGATGAAAATAAACACAATACACACGATTTGAACACCAAACTACAGCATAATAAGGAGAGAAAATTACTTCAAAAGTCTATGCTGTAAGTATGTTGAAATTTAACACTGCCACAAAAGAAGAGGAAATGCATGAACTTTGAAAGCAAAAACTACCTTTTGCAACAGCAACGCAAATACAGACAGATATGAATTTGCACAACTGGACTAAATTGTTAGGTATTTTCTTCTCCTTTCCTGTACTCCTAAAGTAAACATTTGTCTGGCTTTTTTTAACCACTGATGGGAGTGTGGGAGGGGTACTCATCACTAAGCCGAGATTCTGTACCACAAAAAAAAAAAAACCACCACCATGGATGAAGTGGTATGGAAAATGGCTCACTCATGTATGTCAAACACAGCATCTGAGCTCAGGAAAGGCCTGTCCTGATAGCACTGAAACAAACAAGCTGCCTTTTGCCAGAGTTGAATTCCCAAACACAGCAGCTACCTCCGTTCCCCAGGCAGCAATTACGGCTTCATGTCCCCTTTAGACCAGTCTAAAGTGTGACTGACAAAAAGGAGCCCTGACTTTCCCAGTGCCTCCTCATGCAATCTTCTTTCCCTGGCATCAAGAGTAGCATTTTCTTCACCAATAAACCAGGTAAAACTCACCAAGCAAAAGCTGAATTCGTAAGCAGGCCAGTCTTCTGGCTAACCATGCAGCTCCACAAGCCCTGGCACAAGCTGAAAGCTTGAGAACTGCAGTGTTCCTTTAAGAGCAGCCCACATTTAAGCCAGCCTAAAGCAATGATGTAACTTCAGGGTTAATAACACAGTGGTCATCACAGTGGGTGAAGTTTGCAAATGGCAATCATAGAAAACCTTTCCAAAATACAAGTTTATAAGCACAGCAATGTGCATTTTCTGTTCTAAGAGTTACACAATGAGGCGCACAGAAGTAAATGAGTCATAGCTCAGCAAATGAGCCAGTTCTTTCATTTACCATATTCATGACAAGTATTTCATCATGGAAAACAATTATTTTGATAGGCCTGTTTTGTAGTCTGTCCTTGGAGGAGTTCACTGAGTGACAAGAGATTGCAACCCTGCTGGAACAAGCTCTTGGAGAATTCCCATGCTAACAGCCACACTGTGCTTCCGTATCAGCAGCATTCTTTAGGGCAGCAGGCTTGGTCAACCAGAAATATTCCCCCTCCCTAAGAAAAGGAATAACTGGAAATATAGTTACAACTTCTGTCAGAGTTTAAGGCCTTCATCACTTATAACCTTTCTCAAGCAACCTAAGGTTACCAGTCTTAAGAAAAAGACAGACATCAGGCCTGCAGTTGTGCCTGAAATCCATATTTACAAAGACAGAAACTACCTACCTTGTTCAGCACACCACATCTGCACAGATTGCAAAAGAGGCTCCAAACAGCTGACATATATCACTCAAGTCAGTGAAGGCCCTGTGCTGCTGCACCACATCAGGGCTTGCGACTTGTCACCACCACACTGGACACCGCTGTTAGACACTGACAGCCCACAAACATCGCTATAGCCCCTTGCTTGCAAATATACCCATTCCTGTCAGAAAGCAGCTGACCAAAGTTGCTTTTACCCGTGCAAGAAGAGCTGGTCAATGCAGAGAGTATGGTGTGAGGGCAGCATGCTCTGCAGAGAATAAGCTGGTCAAAGGTCCGTCCAGCTTGCATTGAACATGCTGCTGCTGACTCGCATTATTTGTAACCAACTACTGATGGAAGATTAAATTGCAGGCTCCTTCTGCAGTAGTCCCACCTCCATCCCACTGTACAAATACAATATCCCCACTCTGCTTCTGATACTTCAAACCAGCATCAACTGCAATACAAGTGGATCTGCTCTTGACTTTGTAATATACAAACACCACACAGCCCAATCCCAAGGCTTATGACACTGCTTCACCAAGGCTGCACTACATGCTATACGTCCTGGGCTCCTGGAACAAAACACAGCTACAAAAACCCCTCATGCCTACCAATCAAGCTACACGTATGCCAGGCTAACATACAGACACTCCTTGCACTCTAATGCTGCTGATTCTTCCACCTCACCCATTAACTTTTGCCTGAGGTGCTTCCATTATATCACACCATCTTGTACCACATCACCTTCTCGCTCCCACAACGAAGTCACTGACTACACCAAGGCCCTTGTCTGGAATGTAGTTCTGCCATTGGACCCTTGCTGGCTCCAATGCATCACACTGGGATGGCTCTCACCATAGTCCCCAATGAAAATGTCCTCTGGATTCAAGTTCCTGTACCTTTCAGCACTTCCACAAATTGTTGATTCCCCTCCCAGAAATTTCAACTTTTACAGATTTTTGTGCTTCTCCTTTTACTTCCTTTCAGAGGTTAGTGTCTCATTGCTCAGTCATCTTCCTCTGCTTCCACCTTTCAGATGTTTCTCAACATCTGATCTCTACTTCTTAACTTCCTTTTGTTATTCAATGAGGGAGGGGAAGATGGACCTTGTAACAGGCAGGATCCACTGAAGCACATACCCATGATTCAGATCTTTCCACTCACCCATTCTAACATTTCACTAGCTATCTTTTCACACTTTGAGTATCAGGAAGGAGCGGCTTTGATCCTACTGACATCTTACTCCCTTAAGCATATGCTACATACTAGGAATATTCAGCTTTCTTACAACAGTAGCACCCTTCCTTGTCCTGTTGAGCACACACAAGTCCTTCCTCTTAAGTACAAGACTTTAGATCTCTTTGGTACTGAGATTACAATGCTCACATCTGTCCTATGTTTTTAGTCTTTACCACTTATCTTATACCCCTACAAATGTTAAGTTTGTATTTCATATGACCTCTTATCAGCAGGAAAAGCATCTCTACTCCTTCTGATCACCACTGCCACAACTCTGACAGTTGTCTTCCTCTTTCCCCTTCCTAGTTTTTGTCTGAAGAACTGTCCAATGAACTGTGTATCACTCTTCATCAGATTCTTGTCTGCACTCCCTGTCCCAGGTCAGGACAATATATAGGCTCTGTGGGGGGGGAATCTGTTTTTCACAAGTCTGGGTACCATACATATTCACTACTGGGGGTAGGGGACCAAAATACAAAAACAAGTCTCATTTTGCAATATACAGTGTTTTAAAACCAAGCCATTTAATGTCTATTCAGGAAAATTAAGCTACAATTTGGAATCAACTTATAGTAAATGAAACTTAATTAGAGTCTACAATTTTATCAAAGATAATGATATGAAAAAATCTCTTTGAAACAGTAGTACAAGAACAAAGTCAATAGTTTTGTTATACCACTGGCCAAGCTTCCATCATGACTGAACAGAAGCAGCTTCTGCTAAAGTAAAATCTGACAAACACCCTTCAAACACAGAGAAAGTCACCATTATCTGAAAAATCAGAGCATTACCTTTGTGCATCTGATACATCTTATTTATAAAATTGAAATTGGAACAAAAGGTTGAAAAGAGTGAGAGGACAACCACTTCTTTGTAACTCAAAACTATTTTACAATTTCCAAAGCTACAGAACAGCTAAGTTACCATTTGCTAACCTATTTTCCATCTTGAAAGCTGTGTTTCATTTTATAGCAAAAAGTCTATTAGCTTCCATGCATTTGCCAATACTCATTAAATGCAGATCATATAGAGGGAACAGTCATTTGGACTACATCCTCCTTAAATATACCTCATCAGATATGCAGTGAGGTCTTTGACCTCTGTACTATCTCAGGAAGTACCACTTCCCCACTTCTCTCTTGGCCTCTCATCTATAAAGCATTTTACTCAGCATTTTATCACCTTTCTTCTCTTCAAGAGTGTATTTAATAAAACAAACTCTTGTTTACTCCTAAACACATCTTTGCTCCCTGCTACCAAATAGTAATTTACATTTATCATCTACTAAACCACCTATAAATCAAACCTGTAAACTACTGCCAGGATACATGACAATTTAACAACTGATCACCCAAAACTGTCAGTAAAACTAAGTGGTATGCTACTTCTAAAATTGATACACAAGACTGAGAAATTTTTTCTCAGCTTATCCCATCAGACTTTCACAGCAACTGTTACATCATGTCCCAGTCCTAGTCGCTGCCTACCATTCATGAATTAGCACATTGAGCTGAAGTCACCTCTGTTAATTCAAGGGTATTTGAATCTGACAAGGAAAGCCGCATGATGGTGCACTCACACATCATGGCTTGCAATAACAAAAAGATAAAAAAAATCCATGCATTTTATGTCATCCTCATCCCCCTGCTGTGGAGGAAGCAAAATTGAAGTTTTGGGCTTCTGTATAATATAGCTACACTAAATCCAGAAACAGAATGTAAAGTACTTGATATTTTATCCCCAAGGCACTAACTGTAGACAGTTTGCAAGGTTTCAGTTCACGATCTAAATCAATGGAAGAACTGAGACTCATTTTGCATATACCACAGCAGCTGCACAGCCAGTTGTCATTAGTAATAACAGCATTTCAGAATAAAAGTGTTCCATTTTTTTCTTTTTCTTGAGCTAATATATTAAGCAATTCAGACTATTTATTTTTCCCTGTTCTTGAACTTTTAAAATCAATAGACTCTGCAGAATTGTCCTAAAGAAGAACAAGCCATGTTTAATCCAGTAAGTATTGTCACTAAATTCAGCTTTGTAAATATGCAAATGAGCATTTTACTAAGCCTACTTTCCACCCTCCCAAAATACTGCAATATATTCCACCAATAGCAGAAGCAAAGTCTGATGGAACTGCTGTGGAAGCAACCAACAACTTGCAGTACAATCCTCCACTGAACTGATTTCCTCACATTTTCCAGAAGATCCCAAGATTAAGTGTAAGTGTATTTGGTAATGAATTCTTAACACAGATTTTAACTGCTATCCTTTCATAGCCACAGCAGCATGTAAGTCAAAGAAAGGACCAACCATCAAGCATATGAAACGCTGAAGATCACACTACCTGTATTTATTTATACTACTGACAAACATATCAATCAATGAATATGCATCAGTGCTCCATGCACATCAGCATAGTCAAAATATCAAAGGTGAATGCAGGAATTAAAAATTAAAAATAAAGCTTAAGAGCCACTTTTGACAAGAGCAAGCTAGAAGCTGAAGTGTTTGAGTTTGAAAAGTTTGTGCTGCCTTGCACACATTGTGGAACACTGCTATGCAGGACACTAGCATAAAAGAAGAAGGAGTCAAACTCTAAACACACAGAAACAAATCTGAGAGCCACTGCTGAAGCCTTTAACCCAAAGCCAAGCTTTTAACACAAGTTTATAAACATTTAAATACTTAGAATACATGCAAACTTGATCCTCTACTCTGTTACAAGCTGTACATTTGTAACATTCTGTAAGGGTTTATCCAATTTTAAATGCCTTGATGGTTTAATGTTTTTAATTTCATTTGTCAGTGTAAATTAAATATTGTAGTCAGCCACACAATTCCTGCATAGTTCCTACACTGCCACTGCATTACTACCGGTTGTCAGTAACCAGTTAGCAGTTAAATTTGGCACACATACAACTAAGTGTCTCATTTCTTAGAAGTCATACAGCTACGAAACAGTTGATTTTTCAGGCCTTTAAGAAAATCATTTAAATGCAATTAACTTTTGTGAAAAAATAAAGTAAAAAGCACATAATAAAAATATATTTTAACATGTAAGTCTGTAAAATACCTTACTACACCATTTCCCACATTACTTTTCCAGCGATGCCAAAATGTATTAAAGGTCTGACACCAATTAACTATGAAAGATCACTTATGTAAACAGGTGGATTGTTAAATAAACTATGATAAAAGATAAATCACTTAAATTTTTAGAACATTAATTCAATACATGAGCTTCCTATTTATCTGATCAGCTAGCTCTACTAGTGCAAATTTAAACTTATTGACAGGTTTTAACTGCATCCTTCCAATTAGCATCAGACTTTCTCAGCCACTGCCCTTGCATTTCCAAAGCAAAACTTCCAGGTATTTAGACTGTCAAATACACTCACTTGCAAAGACGAATGGAAGCTTACAGTAAAAAATACCAATAACAAATAACCTTGAAAGCCCCAAATAAAAAAATACACTCTCCTTTTTAAAGCATGTACTGATGTGTATCACAATTACTTTACAATATACTTTAAACACTGCTGAAATCTGCCCTCTTTGAATATTTGGTTTTCACTTTTCAGAGGTGTTTATTAAAGTGCTGGTATAAATTCTACATTAGGAGACTCTTAAGTGTATACTGAATTGTGTCACATCAGAAAAAGTCTTTTGTATGCCCACTCAGCTCTTACAGCAGGCCTTTTATCAGTTCTGACTTAATCACAAAGGAATCCTCTACAGTGGAGTTACTATTAGAAGGCTCGACTCCTCCAGTCTGTTTGCACATTTGCAGAATTCAGTCAGAAAACATCTATTTTAAGATGGTGATTTATATCTCTGCTTTTCCAGACTTCCTGGCCCTCCACAGCACAGCCAAGGCAACAAAGACTGGATGCATGTTGCTGTTTCAGAGGACAGCAGGGTAATGTGCCGCAAGGCCATCACATAAATCATGGTAATTGGCATGTAGCTGGAAGGAAAATGCAAACCAGTGTACAGCACCAGCCAACACTGCCAATGATCCCGGTCACAGAAGGTTATGAAGCCATGTCAAGGACTGCACACATACCCAGCTGAGAACTTTTTACATACATTGTCTTGGACAGTAAACCAACAGCAAAAACTGGAAGTTCAAGGAGACAGATCTCTCAGAACAACTGCAGCTGTTGGACAGCACTCAAGTATTCACGTGCTGTCAGGCTGACTGCATTCCAGGCAATCAGAATTCACATTAAATCTGTAAAGCTACACATGAAAGCTTTTTAAGATTTCAAATTAGTTCGTGTCACAGACAGCATATTCATAAATTAGGATACCTTTTGTCAGTTAAAATAGTGTGGTCCTTTTCTGACTTGGCTTTTGTTTGTTTTTTTTTTTAAAGATGCAGTGAATTCTCCTACCTTACCCCTTAAGAAAATAAGCTAAAGAGAAAGCAAGTTAAGGAATGTCAGCAGCTTTCCTAAACTTTGCACTCATATTTACACTACTACAGAACTTCACAATTTATCTTGACATCACGAGATTACCTAGACAGCAGGTGACACTTAATTGAACTCATACACACATATCTAAGAGCATGCCATCTACTACAGCTCATCCTTCAACACCTGACAGTCTCGCACATTTTTTCACTTGAATTTTTTAAATTAGAACTTGACCAGAGTCTTAAGTAATGATTTAACAGGTTCATTTATAAAAGCAAATGATACAGCAAAATGCAGCAACTACCAAATGATTTTTAAGGAAACTAGTTTGTGTGATGATGCCTTTTAAATAGCCCTCTGTCACACACAGAGATTTTCCATTTAATTAATAGTTCACCTCTGAAAGTCAGCACACAGGGAAAGAAAGTAAATGCAGGCATCAACTGCTAGCATGACAAGTGGCTCAAATTCAGACATTGCTATATACCAAAGCATCGGATCATATACAAAGATGGAATCGCTTTCTAAAAGGAATGGCAGCTTTGAAAATGAAAATTGTTTTCTTGGAAGTAAGGAAAGCCTTAAAATGAAGGGGAAAATAGAACATAAGAAACATGAAAACTGATCTAAAACACACAATGAAAAAATTTTTTTCATGAACCAAATACAACACTCTTGTACAAAACAAGATTTCTTCATCTACTTGTAATGGCAAGAGATTAGCAATTATTTTCCTTAAACAATAAATGAATTCTACAGTAGTACTAACATTGTCCAATTAGATCTATCCTACTATTCATAATTACACAGGAAGATAATATATACAAGTTTTATTTTTGTATCTTGAAACCACTCTAAAATACTTACACTCTCTTGAAATCAAGAATAGATATTTTTAGAAAGCCTGAATTAAATGCAGGAGTTGATTTACAAAGCTTTTCCACCTTTAGTGATCTGGTCTTGAAAGACAGCTTTTTTTTGCTTCTATCTAGCTCTATGGTTTTTTTTCAGGGTATCCAAAGAAATTATTCAAGGTCAAGGATAGACTATTAGAGTAGACACATAGAAAATGGCTTGTATATTCGCCAATTAACGCATTGCATTCCAAATCCTACAAGGAAACTAGAATGCATTAAATATCTGCCTTTCAGGAAGAATAATTTAAAAATTAGCTTACTAGTTTCTGTTCTGAAACTTAGAAATATCAGTAGTTATTTCTTAGAGCAAACTGAAACTGGAATCAATGAAGGCATTTTCACAAGACTCTCTACTAGGCTTGGAACTAAGTCAAAAAAGTCCAGCAAAAAAATCAGACATCATTTGTTTACACCCATACCACAATATTGTACTAACAAATTCTGTATTACTTGTTTTACTCATACATTCTTAACCAAACCCAAAAAAGTTGAACATGATTGTTGTTTCAGCATGTCAGCCCACAAAACTCTCCTCTTTAAATTGGCATAATTTAATACAACCTTTTCCCCTTGGAAAAAGTTCACTACACGTACCAGAACAATTTGGTATCACAGGTCAATAAAAGTTGACACTAAACACAGTGACTTCACTGCCGCTAATGACAGCCTAGGTTTGTCACACAACTTGGTATTACTTTCATTAAGTAAATCCTTTTACTAAACACATCTATCCTACAGGTTTCATCAACAACTACATATATATATAGCACGCACCAGTGAAGATCACCATATCTGCTAAATGATCAGTTCACCTCACAGCACAGCACAACATTTGTGTCACCTTTGTGAATAAAATACTTGGTACGGTTTTATTGCAAGGAAAAAAACAGTGTTTCATGTTATACCACTGGCACTCAAACAACTGAGTCCCAAAAGGAGAGAAATTAGTTTTGTTTTACTTGCTCTGACATTTCAGTAAGTTTTTGGGGTTGGTTTTGGTTTGGTTTTTTTTTTCCCAGTAAAGATGGCTAGGAAGAATCAAAATTTGCCTCAAATCATTGTCCACCAAAAGGATCTGAAATCTGCTGACTACCACCAAAATTACATGCAGCCACCAATTCGGTTTTCTAAAGCCTTCTCTTGCTCCTGGTGGACAAAAAGGGCGTCTCCTGGTTTTGAAAGCAAAATAATCTCCAGTCTTTAACTTAAGAACAAATTAAAAAAAATATCAGTGACCTTCGACCACTATTTAAGGAAGGAGAAATTTTACTTTGCTTTCTCTAAAAAGCATTTTGGTTACATCCCCCAACCAGGTATCCCTGAGGGGCTTCCAAAACATGAGCCTGCAGAGCTCCAAGCAAATGATGTTCTTCAGATGAACCTCCTTCTACAGACAAGGCAGCTTTCTAACATTAACATCATATTCTAGAGCTGTGGCAAGTGCCAGTCAATGAATTCTTTATATTTTCCTTCCCTCCAACTCACTCCCTTACCATTCATACCTAAAAGCATGACTTACCACAGCCACAGAGCCTTATGCTACCATGGAAAGGGCTCTAACCCCTTTAAGAAAGGCCTGTATGAGCAAACAGGGTCTATGCAACAAAGACAAACCTACCTCAAATTACCAACAGACAGGGATACTGTAAGAGTCCTTGTTTGACATATCAAAAAATTCTCAAGTACTTCTACTGTGGCTGCAGCAGTGAAGCGGAGTTTTACAGCACTACAGCCAAGGCAACCCTCTGTCTTTCCCCAAGCAAGAGTCATACCAGCAGAGGCACAGGGGTTTATTTCTTCTCCTAGAATAGCTGCATTAAGGGCTCTCGCCAGGTCAGCTGTGCTATTGAGGGATCACACCTCTTCCTAACCTTGACAGCCACAGCTGTGACGACAATACAGTACTGTGTACTAATTCAGGACTAACCTCAGAAACCAAATATACACTTCACCATCTAAAACGGTCTGCTGGCTCCTGGCATTTTCAAAATTTGGCCAAATGAAACACAGTCAATTTCTAATTTTCCTTCCAGATTATTGTATTTACTCACAAAGTGCTTCCTTATTTAGACTTTAATTTTTACTAAAAATACTTGGTTTGAAGTAAGTTAAACACATGCATGGTAAAAGAGTTGTTTTGTGCTGTTGGGAAGGTTTGCTTTAGGAACGTACATTCTCTGGCTCTTTTGAAATAAACTAAAAAAAGAAAAACTTTCATGTCCAGTTGAAGCATATCAAAAAGATATAAATACATCAATAAGTTAGATGCAAATTGAATTCTGAAACCATCTTCTTTGGAGAAATGCCTTTCAAAATTAAGTGATGCTAATTATTATGCTAGGACAGCACCAATAAACTACAAAATAGGCCACCAGACAACTGTGCTGCCTGATTACCAAGAACGTTATTTCTGTGTATCACTAATACATCATCTTCATTTTATTTCGGATTTTCTTTACAACAAGGTAACACACCAGATTTCGGATTTTCTTCACAACAAGGTAACACACCAGAGACTAAGTTAGTAGGCATGAAGGAGAATCACATGAAGATTTTTAGCAAACCTTAGATACAAGGTTTGGGAAATCTTCCTGCTTAAGATTATTTACCATGATAAAATAGTCAGAATGTTTATTCAGAGCTAGACTGAAAAACTTAAAATGCAAAATTCAGAAGCAAATGTGCCATTTAACTACCACTGAACTGAAATTTATGTGTCTCTCAAATCAAGTCCCGCATTCCCTGTTTACAGTAATACTTCAGGTTACAAGTAGGGCTGTTAGAACTGATATGTAATAAAATGCATTTTGTCCAACAACTGCACTTTTCCATAGTTCAACAGTAAACATTTACAGAGTTTCCATTACTCATACTGCAAAGAACATAAGTTCACATTTATATGGTCACTAAACATGCACTTACATAAACTTAATTCTAAGTTTTCATCAATGCCACATATTCAGCTGTATTATATGGAACCAATTCCACTCTCTGCCCAACATAATTCACTCTAGACGGGAACTGCCTTTCACAGCTGCACCTTTCTGTTTCACTAGGAATATCTTGTCGGCAAGACCCTGCTCTTAATTGCACAGCTACCTACCCAAATTACAGCAGGACCTACCCAAGTGCTCCACAACTCCCTCACCAAAGGCCTCTGTCAAAACAACTGACATCTTTCGTATCACCGATTTCCACTACTATTTTTGCAAGAATTTCAAAGGAGGCTCACATAAGGTTGAGGGGGAGTGGGGGGAAATATAACAAAGCAAATGCATTTTCAGCAGTAGGTACAGTATTTGTTTGAAATGCATTTAAAGGTTCCAGAAAAAGCAATCAACACTTAAGTCACATTCATGCGTATTTTTTCTTTCTTTACTGACCCTTGCCAACATTACTCAATGCCCTCACATTTGAAGACACACAAAAAGTTACTTTTTTTCTTTCACAACTACTCACTGAGGCCTATTCCACTGCTGAAACCAAGCAAAGCAAAGTCCTCGTTGGGTGTCTGCCTCCTAGAAAAGACTGCATTTTTTATTTATTGCCCCTTGGCTTTATTTTCACAGTGAATTCCTGGCTTAAATGCAATCAGCCAAGAAACCCTCCCTATGTGCACTCCTGTCATTCCTAATCGCTTGCAAACAGAATCAAGTGCAAGCAAAAGGGAAAAAAATCTCAGCACTGCCAACCAAACTAAAAAGCCCTACTTCTGGTTCTGTTAGTCCTGAGAAACTACAGATGCACCTCAGACCCCTTGGAAAGAGAAAGTCAAAAGATTAAATTTAAAAGAAAGTTGATTAAAAAAAAAATTTAAAAAAAAATGGAAAAAGAAAGAAAGTCCCCGTAGGCAGAAGAGAGGAGCATTAAGCCTAAGAGCAGGGTCACATCTTCCCTTCGGAAAAAAAAAAAAAATCTGATAGCACATTTGCAAGGTGCCCGCCAAGTCAGACCCGCAGCAGGCACCACCGAGAATTTGGGGGGGTGCGAAGGAGGGAATCCCAGCGCCCCACACGCACACAAACACACATCCCGAGCCGCCGCCGTCAACAAAAGGCGAGCAGCAGCCTCTTTTGTCTGTCTTCCCCTTTTAAGGGGAGGAGGAGGGGAAACGACAGAAAACCGAGAGGGGGGAAACAAAAAGGAAAAGAAAAAAAAAAAAAAGAAAGACGCAAATAAACATGAAAATGAGAACAAAGTGGCCGGGTCGCACAAAGAGCATCACCACCGGCGGAGGGGACTATCTGCCGGGGGCGGCTCCTTTTCCATTCAAGGAATGGAAGGGGAGCCGCCCCCGGCAGACAGCCCCCACAAAAGTGGGGGAATACCCACCTCTGCAGCCCTTTAAACACTGGCAGGGAGGAGTTAACCAAGGGAGCCCGCAGAGGGTGAAGAACAGCGGCTGGGCTGGGGGTGAGGAAGAGGAGGGGGGTATTGTTCCAGTAGGAGGAAGAGCTTCGTTCTCCCCCCCTTGTCACGAAGCCGCTCATCCTAAAGCAAGCCCCCAGCCATACCACCCCCGGCGGGGCGAATCGCGCCCCCTCCCTCCGGCTCGTCGCCGCTGCCCTAGAAATGCCTTTGTTCGCGGATCCCCCCCGCACTCCCGCTGCCGGGGTCTCGCACCGCTTTTATGTCTTTATTTTGGACGGCAGCGCATCCCGCCCCCCCTCCTTCCCCCGCCGGCCGCCCTTCTGCTGATTCATTTCCACCGGCGGTCCCCCTCGGGATGGGGGGGCGGCATCTCCTCGCTATTGTGGCTCGAGGAAAAGCGATGACCCGGATTACCGGGGGTGGACGCTCGCAGGAGGGCAGAGCCAAACGGGATTACACAGGCTGGATTACCGGGAGCGGGCACGGCGCGATGCGGGGCTGCAAGTTAAAGGGACAGGCGGGAGCCGCGTCCGTGTCACGGAGGCAGGGAGCCACTGCGCGTCCCGGGCACGAGGGGGAGGAGACCGGCGGAGGAAGTTGCCCGGCCCACGGTGCAGCCGGGGAGGGAAGGGACCGCACGGGCCGGGCCGCAGGCGGTGAGCTGCGGCGGAGAGAGAGGCACGGCAAGCGGGTGACACGCAGGGGAGACCCGCGGCCCCGAGCGGCGGCGGCCTGGTCCGGGAACGGAACCGGCCGGTGACTCACCGACTTGCAGGACGTTATCGACGCAGCCGCCGTCGAGCAGAGCGATGCCCCTGCGGAAGGGCAGCCGGTTCTCGTCGGCGGCAGCGGCGGCGGCGGCGTCCATGGCCCCGCCAGGCGCGGCGGCGCCCCCGGGACCGGCAGCGGGATCCTCGGCGCCGGTGTTGAACGAGGAGTACATACAGATCTCCCTCTCGCTGCGGGGGAAGGACCAGTAGACGATCCTGCGCTGCACCGGCTCCGGGATCCGTTCGAACCGCTCCTCTACCCGCTGGAAGGGCCACTTCTCCGCCACCTTGCGAGCCGCAATGTCCAGCAGGGACTCGGGGCTCTGGGTCTTGCCGAGCGGCAGCAGCCCCAGGGCGGCGGCGGCAGCTGCGGAGGAGGGTCCGGCGCAGAGCGCGCCGCCGCCGGGCCCGGAGCCGCCCGCCCGCTGCCCCGGCCTGCAGCCCGAGCCATAGCCGGGTCTGCAGCAGAGGCGCTTGGCGGGGTGGGGGAGCTGACCGCGCTCCGCCATGATCGCGCCGCTTCTAAGCCGACAGCGGAAGTGGCTGTACCCTATAAACGGCTCCAGGAAGGCAGCGAGGGCCCGCGAGCCCCCGGGGACACGCCCCCCTCTGCCCTTATGTGGCGAAGAGGGTGGGGCCGCGTGGCCTCGCCGGCTGCGGGGGGCGGGGCCTTATGCAAATCGGCGTCACAACGTAAATAGAACGGCGGCGCGGGGGGGCGGCGCGCGCTTCCCCCCCGCGCCTCGCCGGCCTCTGCTCCCGCTGATGTCACGCGCGCCAG
The DNA here is from genome assembly GCF_014805655.1 of Passer montanus. NCBI lineage: Eukaryota > Metazoa > Chordata > Aves > Passeriformes > Passeridae > Passer > Passer montanus. The sequence goes on along the minus strand of NW_024366815.1, from coordinate 9,722,385 downwards.
CCCGGGCGCGCCCTCGCGCGCGTGGTGGGAAAGGGGGGCGTGGCCGGCGGCGCCCCCCGCTCTGCCGCCATGTAGGGAATGGAATGCGGGGGCGGGGCCGCCGCCGCGGCCTGAACCCGGTCACCCCTGCCGGGAAAGCCGTGGGGGCGGGCCGCGCCGACGGGAAGTGCGGCACCGGCGGGCGAAGCCCTTTCCGTCCGCCCCTGGATCCGGAGCCCCGATGAACGCGTATAGCAAGCTCTTGAGCTGCATGAGTGAGGCGCGCTCCAAGATGTGTTGGTGCTGAGTTTTGTGGGAAGTTTCATTTTCCTTCTATTAGCCGTAGTACGGTAAAGGTCGTCATCCCGGTGCCAGCGCCCGGCTGGCGCTGCGGAGGGCCTGGGAGCGCTCCGGGAGAGCCGGGGCGCGGGCCAGGAGCGGCGGCGAGTCTGTGGGAGGCGGTGAAGGCACCGTGTGTACCCAGGTGGGTCGCGACACAGCGGAGGGTCACGGCGTTTTCCGTGATCCCTGAAAACCGTGCCGTTGGTCCGTGCCGGCGCCTCCAGCGCGTACGTGGGGATAGCCAGACGTGTGCGCGCGCTGAGGGCGCCGCTCCGGGAGCGCATGGAAGTGGCGCGCGGCGGGATCGCTGTGGGCTGCCCTGCGCCGTGAGCGGCAGCTGCGCCTGGCTCCTGCTCCGCTAATTCAGTTTTAAAACAAATACTTTCGGCATTTTGTCTCGGAAATGGGATTACGCCTTGATGCTTCGTGGTAGAGCAGTCGCCATTTTTTATTAACGGAATTTAAAACCTTTTTTTTTGTTGTTGTTATTAATTAAAATATTTTGGATCTATGGCTTGTCAGAGGCGTTTTTTTGGCGGCTTGCAGTTGCACACAGCACTTACTCGCCCGGGGAGCAGCCCTTAGCTCGCACGCCGTGCCCTGCAGAAGCCGGAATTGGAGCGGCTTCCCTGCGGCAGGCTGGTTTTCCCAGACGGACTACATTTTCCATGATGCAGCGCAAGCCGCCCCCAGCGGGGAGGCGGCTCCGTCAGGGAATGCGGCGGAGGAATGTCAAGCGTGCCCGGCATAAAATCTGAGAGGTGCAAACAACATCGCCTTGGCTCGAAACTTTGTCGTCTCCGTTTTGTTTGCACCAACCCCCCTCCTCCACCTCCGACTGGAACAGGAGCTTATTTTGTAGTCAAGCGACTGAAAACCGCTGCAGAAACTGCATTTCCCCTTAAAAGTAGGTGGGAAATTGAATGAAACTTATCAGACTCGCTGACTGATTTTTAAAGAAAGCTTGGCAGAAACCTTGAGGTGGTTTAGAATTTGCACATATTGGGGAAGGGGGGAAGTGAATGCTTTTAAACTTCTAAACAGTAACAGTACTTGGAAATTTCACGTGTAGAGAATTTTTTTACATCTAGGTATAGACCTGAGATTTTGGTGTGGGGGGAGGGCTAGGGCTGGTATTTTGCTTTTGTGTTTGTTTGGGGTTTTTTTTCTGGTTTGGGTTTTGTTGGGTTCTTTAATTATTATTTTTCTGCTGCCAGCTGCTGATGCTAAGAAAATTACAGATTATTTTTAACCAAGTAGCTTAAACTGCAGAAATATTTTCTGCAGAGTTTGGTTGGGTTTTTGGTTTTTTTTCTTTTGTACATACTATAAATTTGGGGGTTTTTTCTTTGGGATCATGAAACCTACCTTCTGTGTAAGAAATGAGTTTAAACTGATGCTTGTGTTTCTGGCTATGGACTTCACAAAATAGTTGCTCTTGAGATGCCAATTTCATAAATTCATAGATAGCTTGCTGTAATATTAACTGTCTTCTCATTTTAGGCATGATTTATAAATGTTCTGCTGGATTTATAAACTTAACTCTAACAGAATTTTGGAAGTGTTAGGAAGCCTGAATGCTGTAGACCAGAGATGAGCTTGTAGTACTTTCTTTTACTGTTAATAGTGGTTTTCATCTCAACATTTCTGAGAGCAGAGACATTAAATATGTAGACAGTAGGAAAAAGGAAAGAAAAAAGAACTTCATGATTGCATGTGTGTGAGAGGAAAAGAAAATTATTCTTCATTCCGTCACTTATTCACGAGTAATGATTGTTCACATGTCAAAGCAATTTTTATTCTCTGTTCTACCACTATTTCTGCTTTAAATAAGCATCTAGCAAGTCAGTAGAAATACTCTTCCAAATGGGGTAATGGCTGTTCTTTACCATGTCTTAGCCACCTGCTGCAATAAAAATAACACTAATGCCACTGGAAGAATTCTTCATGTCATAGTTGAGAAACTTTACAGTAAAAACCAAAAAGAGTGAGAAGAGTGACAATGAACAACAAATCATCCATAATAAGTTAACCTATGTGTCAGTTATCTGAACTTAGTCTTTCTTCTTTCTTTACAGATCTGGGCAGAAATTTTTAAATTCACTAGAGAAATCCCAGAGACAAGCAGGAGGAGTTCATGGATCCACCTCTTTCATCTCTCTATCCCTCATCTGGAGTATCTACTTCCTATTGAGTCTGTGTATATTAACAAATACACAGAATGCTGGTGAATCTTTTTGGTTTCTGGGCTAGGAAGCAGACAAGGAAGCAAGAGGCATCCTTGCTCTTGTCATGCTGCCACAGGCACCAGATGTGCTCCACTTTAGGCTCCACTCCAGCTGCACTGGCATAGCACTTGAACAACTTGCAAATTTTCATCTGAGGCTGAACTTTTGTCCTGCCAGGTTTGCCCCAAGTTCCCTCCACTTTCTGAAATCAAGTGGGAAGATGTGTTAACTCCAGAAAAGAAATTAGGAACTGTTAAAGGCATATCTAAGCTATTTTAATTGCTAGTTAGTTTTTCTTTCAGTGGATGTTCTTGAGGGAAGACCTTACCGAGCTGAGCATTTCTTGCCTCTGTTTCCGTTTAACCGTTTTGGGATTTTTCTATTCCAGAGCAACACAGAGAGGAAGGAATGGCTGCAAAACTTAACTTGGCTAACTTCCTGCATGTAATAGAAGGCTGTTCTGTGAGCTGCTTGGAAAAGCACCCTTGGCCACTACGCAGTGAAATTCCTTCCTAATAATCTTTTCAGAGCATTAGGCCAGTTGCAGTCAGTTGTGCTCATTCCAGTAAAGTATAAAAGGCTTGAGCATTCCACCAGTTGTGCTGATCTAAAAGGAAGTCACATACAGCTGCACAGTTGTCTTTGTGTGAAACATTTTTCTACATTTAGACCAAGGTCTAAATGTAGAAAAATGATGGCAGGCGACATAATGCTGGCCAACATAAGTCACCCCAGTGGTTAAATCTTATCAGGAAAGATGAGTCCTGGCATTCCTGCACTAAAGCTGAACAAGGGTCTGGATTCATGCACGGCATAAAATATTTCTAAACTCTCAGAGGGTAGGTGGTCAAAGACAGAGAAGGGGACTTGGGAATGGAGGATGGAGGGTTCTTGGAGCTAAAGCTGTGATGAAAAAAAACCAAGAAAAATTGAATAGACAGGACTAAAATAATGAAAACAAGAAAGAATGATAGGCCTACTGAAACAACTGGATTTACAGTGCTAAACCAAATCTTTTTTAACCTGTTTCTGTGTGCCTTTTTAGATAACAAGAGGTTTCATTTCTTAGAAGAAGGCTGTAGGTTTTACAGATAACAAATGTATTCTAACATTATCTGAAAGCTTAAAAAACGCTGCTGTATGTAAAGGCAGTGAATATCACTGTACTTTGCAATGTAGTGAAGCTGGGAATTCAAACACAGGAAAAGCAGACAGAAGTGATGAGTGTTGATGAAATTACCATCTTAAGATTGGTTGGTGGAGAAAATAATGTAGTTGGTCACTGCCTTCAGTTTTACAATGTTTTCATAAAACAGTTTCTTTCATTATGTTCAGAGGCAATTTTTAATTTAAAGCCTAAAAAAGGAACTTTTGCCTTTTGCTAGCCCTTTAAATCAAATACTCTGGGATAAATATTGCCAGCTCTTTAGAGTTTCGCTGTTGAAGTGGAATAAACTGGCAGCACCAAATGAGCCCTTTCAAAGTACAGCTTTTTATTTTTATTAAATTTTTTGTTAATTCTAAAACTGGAGTCAGACACTACAATCTAAAAGCATTTAGGAAAATTTACTTAACATACTAAGCGTACTTTGCTAGTTTTCTACAATTAAAAGAAACAAACATCTAGAACTGGGCTAAATCCTCTTGGCATTTATTTCTGTGTCCTCTGCCTTTCTGTGGCTCGATACTTAATGTATTAAGTCATTCTCAGATGGACTGAAGGGGAAGGCATTGTTTGTTTCATAGTCCCAGTGCTGTGTGAGTTAATGCTGCTCTGTATTTCCTCAAGGACTGAGCACATTCAGTTTACATTTATTGAGAATAGATCCTGGGAATGAATTATTTCTTCCTTATAAGGAGCCTTGTGTTGAGATATCTTTTGGGGCAGTTTAGCTCACTAAGTCACTAGGGATAAAAGCATCACTGTTACAAGTAAAATGATAATGTGCAAGAAATGCCTTAAAATTAAATGTGTTGCAGTCATTTAGATGTCTCAGAATATTGAGGTCTCGGAAGACTAGAGGAATAAGAGTGTCTCACCTTTCTTCAGATTTAGCATTTGCATAAAGTCAAAAGGAGAAAGTCTTGTCTCAGAGGGAACTCTAGATTTAATGTCTCTCTGGGTTTGTTGTGACCTTATTTAGATCTGAGTTACAGAATGTATAAATACTCAAAACTAAAAGCAATATATTACCTTCACAGGTCTTTGTAAATGTTATTTTTAAAGTACTATTTTTTTTCTAATATAAAAATAAAATAATTTTATGAAAATATTGGATATTAAAACATCTTTCTTCATTTATTCTCTCTTTTTAGTGCAAATACATACAATTAATTGTGATTCAGTGATTTTAAAAAAAAGTTCCTCAAAGCTTCATCTTCTTCTGGTTATTCTCCACCAAAAATGGGATAGGCTGGTCTGGAAGTTATCAGGTGCAATTGTTTGGTCTACCAGCACATGTAGGAATACAAATATTATAGAAGGTGGAATAGGCTGGTGATTTAAAAAGTAACATTAGGGCACTGCCTTGTTGTGGATAAGCGTCCTACATTAACAACTCCCCCTTTTTATCTTCTTGGGCTTTCTCCCTTTTAGCTGCACTTTAGACTTCCTTGCAGTGGACCAAGGAACTATGCAGTGTCAGGCCCAGTAATTCTTGGGCAGAAACTCTGCATGAAGGACATGAAAACCTCAATTTGATATTGTCTTGAAGTAAAAGACATTGCTTACCTAAATTTTAACCTGTAGCAAAGGAAGAGAAGTTACATAAACTTAAAATTTTTCAGAAGAGCTTTTCCACATGCTAAGTGCTGGTAGAATGATTTTTAAAATGGCTTTAAATAAAAAAAAGGAAAACCCCAAATAAGTCAAAACTCTTCCTTCTCCCATTTCAAGGATCATAATGATTTCGTTTGTAAAAGATTTCCAAGGTCATGAAGTCCACACTTGAATGATCGACCTTGTCAACTAGACTATAGCACGAAGTGCCAGATCCAGTAATTTCTTGAACACTTCCATGGATGTTGACTCCACTACTTTCCTGAGTCCATCCCAATATTTGACAGCCCTTTAGTGGTGAAATTCTTTCTAATGTCCAACCTAAACCTCCCCTGCTGCAGCTCGAGACTGTGCTCTTGTCCTTCCACTGGTTGGCTGGGGGAGGAGCCCGACTCCACCTGGCTGCAATCTCCTTTCAGGCATGTGGCAGGAGTGGTAAGGCCACCCCTGAGCCTCCTTTTCTCCAGGATAAACATCCCATCTCCCTCAGCCACTCAGGACTTGTGCTCCAGATCCTTCCTCAGCTCTGTTGCCATTCTCTGGACCTGCTGCAGCACCTCAATGTGTTTCCTGAATTGAGAGGCCCAGGATAGGATTTGAGGTGCAGCCCCACTAGTGCTGAGTACCAGTGCTGACAATCCCTGCCCTGGCCCTGCTGGCCACACCGTGGCCGATCCAGGCCAGGATGCCATTGGCCTTCTTGGCCACCTGGGCACTGCCTGGCTCATGTTCAGCTGCTGTCAGCAGCACCCCCAGGTCCTTTCCAGCCTCTCTGTCCCAGCCTGTGGCACTGCCTGGGGATGCTGTGACCCAAGGGCAGGACCCAGCACTGGGCCTTGTTGTGCCTCACACCGTCAGCCTCAGCCCATGATCCAGCTTGTACATATCCCTGTGCAAAGCCATCCTACCCTCCAGCAGATCAGTACTTGCACACAACTTGTTATCCGTGAATTTACTGAGAATGCACTCAACCCCCTCATCCAGATCATCAAAAAAATATTAAACAGAACTGGCCCCACCACTGGCACCATTCCCCACCACTCTGGGCCTGCCCAATCCAGGAAAGTACCTGTCCACTCCATTGGCTGCCAGCTTTTCCAGGAGAATGCTGTGGGAGACAGAACCAAAGGCTTTGCTGAAGTCCAAGTAGGCTACATCCACTGCCTTTCCCACATCCACTAGGCAGGTCACTGGTTGTAAATGGAGATGAGTTTGGTCAGGTGGACCTGCCTTTCCTAAACCTATTCTGAGTGGGCCTGACCCCTTGGTGATTCTGTGTGTGCCATGTGATTGTATCTAAGATGATCCATTCCATAGTCTTGCTGGGTGCTGAAGTCAGGCTGACAGGCTGTAGTTGCCTGGATCCGAGTTCCAGCCCGTCTCGTGGATGGACGTCACATTGGCCAGCCTCCAGTCATCTCTGACATCTCCAGATTTCCCTGATTAGCCATGACTGACTAAGATGTCCATGTCCAGATTAAGGTGTGATGGCAAGAGAGCTGAACATACAAGGGGACAGCTTGAATATGCCAAAGCCTGGAGCTCCTTCCTGCATGCTATAGAGATGGGATGCCTTTCAGTAGGATCTGTGCTGTGCTGGTGTACCTTTGTCTCCAGCAGCACTGCCAAGGCAGTCCTAGGAAGAGGAAAATGTAGCTAGCTGGACAGCAATTTCTCCAGGTGCCAATTTTCTGCGAACTTCTCAGCCTTCATGAATTATAACTGAGGACTTGCAGAAAGTATGGAGGCGAAGAAAAGGCTGAGATGGCTAAGCAACACTATTAATAGTTCCTGTTGTAACAGTTGTCATTCTTTTAAAAAGCTCAGGTACCATATCTGCTTCCTCTTACTTGTTTCCCTAGTGATTGCATTTAGCAAGCTGGAAAAAATGAGCTGGACTATAATTTTGTTTCTTTATGGTCTTTGTGTGAAATTAGGTTCCAACTGGCACTTAAATTCTTCGTTTACAGGTATTTGAACAATATTGCAAACCTGTCTCTAGCTTTGCTGGGACTGAAAGACCCAATCAAGATTTACAGACAACTTTTCTTGCGCTGTATCAGAGACAAACTTACAAGGTAGTGCTCTGAGTACAAGGGCTTCTGTAGAGTTAAGACACCCTTTAAAATTAAGAGACCAAGGTTTTTTCTGTCTGACAAAAGAATTACACGGTACTGTCTTGTCATTTATTGGGTCAAAAAGGACTGTACACTGAGGAATAGTTAATAAAGACCAAATCAAGGGTTTACTATTTTGACGGGCTGTTTTCCAAATTTCTTTTTCTCAACCCAGATTATATCTTATATTTATAAAACCTGAGCTTTTTTCCCAAAACTTTAGAAAATATTTGAAATTTTGTAGTCCAAGTGCTAATTAGAGTGTTGTGTACTTGTTTTGCCAATCTATCCCTGCAAAACTGAACTGTGGAGCACTGTATCTGTTCAGGGCAGTCAACTTTCAAGGTTAAACACAGCTTACTAACATATATCTTGGGTGATGTTGATACACTTCCACTTGTATTTTGTATCCCAGCTGAAAGTATTCTCATTATCTGGTTACCTGTTTCTATCCCTTCTTTTTCTTTCCCATATTCCTTTGACTGTACTTTGCTGTTGCCAGTCCACTGTATACTCTGTCCCTATTAAAGAGACAAAATGGGTAAATTTTCCAACCACTTGCCTTCCTTCTTCCTATTCTTCCTATCTTGCAATCTTGGAATTGTAGTGGAGCTAATATGTCAAGCTAAGCCTTGATCAATTAATCAAATTCAGAAGACAGAGATAAGCTATGGTTAGAGCCTGCAGTAAAATTTTGTCAGAGAAACCAGTACTTCCTTTTACTTCACTAGCCTCAAAGGATTCACTGGAATCCCTTTCTTAGAGCAGGCATTTAGGGTTTTTTCTACTGGTCTGTGACTAGACAACAACATTTAACTTTTGAAGTTGCTCTGAATAAAAAAATGTAATTTTTGAAGATGCTTTGAATAGGAAAGGGAGAACTTTTTTTCTTTCTTTTTTTTTTTTTTTTTTTTCCTTTTCTGCTCCACGATAATAGTGGCACAACGTGGACTTACACTTCTGGAAACTTAGTGTTTTGAGCCTCTTCTAGGGGAGTATTAGGAGTTCCAAGAATCTGGCAGGTTTACCACTGAAAAGGAAAGGACCCCTTGGTAATTAGTATGTCCCAATGCTTCTTTGCTTTAATAAACTATGCAGGACTCATGGGACAGCTGTCCTATTGCTAGACACTGTCCTCTGCTGGACTGTATTGGGGTCCTTCAGGGGGAATAGATACAGGCACTGTGTGTGGTGTCGTTCAAACACTGCAGGAGATGCTGAGTCAGTGTCTGCAAACTTAGGCAGATGTCTCCGTCAGTCATCCTGCAGATGTTATGATCCATGAGCAGGAGGGGTAGAAATCTCTTCTGGTGTTTCACATAACATGTATTTTCTAGTGGTTCCAAAAATGGAGCCTCTGGGCAAAGACCTGGGCAAAGCCTCTGAATTCTCCAGTCGTGGAAAAGTACGAGTGTCGCATTACTGTTCCAGCCTAAGACAACAGCAGACTATCCCAAGGAAGAATATTCTAACTCAGAATTGCTTCCCAGTCAGCAGTTTTAATATGTGATTCTGAGAGCTTTGTTACAGACAGCACCAAAAAAAATTTTGTTCTTGTGATTTCAGTGGTTCTGAGAAGCAGCAGCAGCACAGCCTGAGCATGGTTTGCACCACGTTTGGGACAACAGTCCCGGCACCAAAAGCTAACCACTTACACACTTGGATAACCAGGTTTCCACCCTGTTCTGATTGTCAATCTATCTCTGCAAGCATAAAGTCTTTGATGCTTTTAAAACAAAATTTTGCTTTCTGCAGATGAATGACTGCTTTTGAAGCTCACTAGAAAAGCTAGAGGTCTTTTCTTTCAAAAGAAAACAAGAAATTACTAGGATATGAGGAGTGGAATAACTGAGGAAGAGAAGAGCAGAACTAGAGTAAGATTTGAGGGGATAAATGTAAAGACACAATTCCTTACCAGCTCCACCCTCTAAATGGTATTTACCACCAGGGAAATTGGATCCACCCTGAACTGATTGTAGCATCAGGAAAATCCTCCAAAAATAGCTCTAAGCCTTGCAAAAGCTGCAGTTTTCTGTTCCAATAATTGATACTGTGGTGACAACCACCTGCTACTCGTGAGTCGCAGTTACCACATCTGCTAAGGGGGAGAAGGCAACTTCTCCTTTTGCTCAGAATGTCTTGCCTTGTCTGCAGTGGTGGTCCTAGGAGTGAAAAATTGCTGCTAAGTTTGAGCACTTCTTAGAGGCATGGTGTCCCCTACACTATTTGGATATGAAACCTGCAATCTCTGCTTACTCAGAGTTTAAGAAGTGTAAATGAAGAGGAACCACTTAAACAGTACCTGGGGATTGGGCTAAATTGCATTACTGCCTGTGAATGAGGGTTTATTCCATATTGTTTACTAAACGAAGAGTATAACCATGGCAACATTCAGGACATGATCTGTAAGGATTTGCCAATGCAATTCTGAAATTAGCATTCAGAAGGCAACTGTTTAAAAGTAGCTTGAGAACTGAAAAAGAATGTTTCAGACTACAGTCCATACAGGAATGCACTTCAATATCTGCAGCATGAAAATTATGCAAAATTTACCAGTTCACTTTATGCTGATTTCAGCAGGAGACCATTTGTATAGATCTTTGATGGGTGAAAGCATAATGGTATAAATACTAATATCCAGTGGTGATTCAGACCACATAACAGCTATATTTTTAGTATACCTAAAAATACAAATACTACTCGCTTTTTATGATCAACAATAGTACGAAGATAAAAGTTGAAATTTTTTTTCCAAGTTCACTTGGGGAAAAAAGTAAATGACAATTCTTAGACAAGATGAAGGTTCTACTTCCTGCGTATAAAGAAGAAATTTGTGGGATGAATGAGAAATAAGGAGAATTACATAAAAGGAAGTTCTAGATCTGAGTTGGTCCCCTGCTATCCCAGTTAAACTTTGTCTAATAAATACTTTTAATTGTCGCATGTTATGATGTCCTTGCAAAAATCCTTTATACAGGAAGTTGTGGTCTGGCAGAATTAAAGTTGACTGAATTACAGCTTGCTTCTTCATGTTTCTCCACAGGTCACTGCTTTCTGGAAGAAGCAGAGTCAACATAACTACACCTTTGTCATTGAGTCATGCCAGCTCTTGCAAGTAATACTGAACAAAAATAGTTATGTGGTTATTCTGCCTGCACTTTTGTCAGTGGTTAACATCACTGTTTAAATCTATGTCTTCTTTTGTGTGCATCTGTCACTTAGCACAACAGGCATGTTTATAGTAATAAATTTCACAGATCATGTAGGAGGTGTGTAGGGAAAATGCAGAACTGCAGACCTAACTTCTGAAAGCTGGCTAGATTTTAAGCTGACCCTGCCCTCTAAACAGATGCTCAGAACAGTGACAGCTCTTTATTGCTACAACACACCATCCTGGGATAACACATCAGGTAGTCTGGAAATATGAAATACTTTATGTGGAGTTGCTACTTGACGTAAGACAGTGCTGATGACAGTCACATCTGCAAAAAACACAGCATCGTTCCTGTCCCTTGCTACCCTCATAGGTAAATGTGGTACATTTAGGAAGCATTAAGTTAGTTTTCAGAATCATGGATCTATAGAAATTATAGAAATGATGCTAGTGAAAAATCTGGCCTGATCCCTGGCTGCTCAGACAATCTCTTCATGTTTTTCCTAGGGCACCTGTTCTTTATTTCACCCTCAACAGGCTTCTTTTTGTGTTTGGGTTTGTCCAGGAGCAAGTTGTTCATCCATGCAGGTCTCCCAGTACTTTTGTCTGACTTCCTTTTTGTTGGGATACATTGCTCCTAACTTGGAGGACCTTGACCCTTGAAGATTAACCAGCTTTCTTGGACCCCTCTTCCCTCCAGGATTCTATGCCCTACTACTCTACCAAGCACACCCCTGAAAAGGCCAAAGTCTGCTCTCCTGGAGTCCAGCTTCTTGCTGGACTAGTGAGCTTCTTGCCTCTCCTTCCCACTCAAACTCCACCATTTCATAGTCACTACTTCCCAGGTTGTGCTTGAGCTTCACATTCTCTTCTTGTCAGCAAAAATATGGTCCAGCATAGCACCTCTGTCATTGGTTCCTCTATCATTTGGAGAAGGAGGTTACTATCAGCACATCAAGGAACCTCCTGGTTGTTCCTCCAACCAGTATTATGGTGGTTGAAGTCCCCCATAAAGACTAGGGCTTGTGAATGCCCTGGTGTGTTTGAAGTATCTGGGGAAATACCAAAATTTTATCACTTCACAAAATGAGAAAACACATCCTATTCCAGCAATAACTCAGGAATGTGTTAGCCATCAAAACTAATTTTAAAATAACACATTCAGATAACTTTAATTCAGTGTTTATAATAAAACTGAACAAGCAGCTATCTGTATCACTACTGTCTGTTTTAAAAAATTTGAAACCAGGAAAGACAATCCAGAAGATTCGTTAAAAGAATTAGCAGTAAAAAGGGTAAAGAGGATAATCCAGATGATTATTGGGTAGCATCCATGTAGGCAAAAAATTAAAACTGATATATAAGCTTTTAAAGGGAATCAGTAGAGCTAGTGTTTGTCAATATGAGTGTAGGAGAAACAGATCTGACTACAATTTCACTAACACACCAAATAGTGTTTACATGACAATACTGTAATATGTAATGTTTTGTTTTCTTGAAAACATTCTGACTTACTGCTGCATGACACTTTCTATATATCATTGGATGTTGATCCAGTGATCAACATGACCTGCTAATTAGTAGAATATTGATATATTGGTATATATATCAATATAACTGGTAGCCAAAAACAGAGCAGTAAATGCAGGATCCTAATTGAGCAAGTATATTCATATTTGGTTTATTTTAGGAATTATTTTTTGCTATGTGTTATTTAATGCTTGTTTTTAATTACAACAGCATTGCACAAAATTAATGATTCTCACAGATGACCCTAAAGATCAGAGAGATAATGAACAACAAAGATATGTCATTAATACAGACCAGATGGCTTTAATAAGTTGGGGGCAAACAGACAAGTGTTTTGTGGATAACTATTTAAGTAAAACATTTGTGAACAGAGAAAGCAGCATATCCTATTTACTGTTATGTTCGTGACCTTTACATTCAGTCTCCCCATCAAATTCTAGCTCTTCAGAACAGACAAGACACCCAAATATGGAGCCACTGAAGGCCAGTTGAACAAGTTGTTCTAAAAGTAAAATTCTCTGGTAAACAGTCTTTTGTTTTATGTGAGTCTAAGTCTCTAATTTGTCGTCCTGGGTTTCTTTGTATATTTAGGTTCTGATAATCTCTAGATTGTTCTGTTATATTACGTGCTTATGCAATTTTATGTTGGTATCTCTGAGTAATGCTAAAACATCACCATGCTATAAATTCCTTCTCCTTTTGAAATTTGAGCCAGTATTTTTAAATATGCCTTAGACCTTAGATTAATCACTTTCATCACTACTTCTGTTACCCTTTCTCTGTCTAGCATAATCTTTTCGCAGGTACACCTGTAACAAAAAGGGGAGTAAAACCATGTCTGCAGACAATTCCCTTAGTTTAATCATCAGTCGTATTATTGCTAAGCTAATGCTGCCATTGCCTTTCTCATCTTCAGAAATTTGTGTTTTGCAGGACCTAAGAAGAACTGAAAATGCTGGTTTTCTTCTTTTCTTTCTGTTCACAAGTGATTATTTGGGGATTTGGATAAGGAATGAAGAGATGCAGAGAGATTTGTCAAGACAGGTAACAATGAATGGACTATTAAATATGGGGCTTTGGTCAAAATGCCTTGTGTAAAACTCAGCTATGCTAAAAGAAATCCCTGGGGATTGCATAAACAATACTAGTTATATGTTTTGCACTGAAAATTTTTTTTTTAATTTGATTTTTGCAGATTAGGATTCAAGAATATATAATATAAAGGAAAGGCTGAGGGAAAAGCCAGAAAAGTCATTGATCCATGTGGCATGATACAAGAAAGTTTTTCCTCTTTATCTATAGACTGCAGTCCAAAAGTATCTGCAATGAAATAGAAACTTGGTACCTGGCTTCTCCATCTAGTTGACAGACATAAAAAGATCTGATTGCTGAATGTTGGAAGCTGAATGGATCTGATTGCTGAATGTTGGAACAAAATCAGACTGGAACTGACTGGTACAATTTTGCCTAAATACAGATCAGTTAACTATTGAAACAGTTTAAAGTAAATTATAATCGGTTTTCCATCTCTAGTTTTAACCTGAAGAGATATCTCTCTTAAAATAGGTGTTGTAGTTCAACTCAGCAATAGTTCAGGACAGCACAGAGACTTCTGTGACAAAACAGATCAGCCCAGTGGATGGTCAAAGTGGATGTTCTAGCCTTATCTTTGATGAGGAGCAAAGTGGTTTTGGTTGTTCCTTCAGCTCTCCTATGGATTTACTTCATTATCCATTTTTTTTTGCCTGTGGAGGCTACCATTTGTATTGGAACTTCAGGGCAGCTGCATCTGTTTAAGAAAGGACATAATCAGTTGTAAATGGTGTAGTGTGGCAAGGGATCCATACTGCCTAAGGATCTACTCTAAAATGTCCATGGAGGAGACCCAGCCACACATGGAATTTTAGCACTCCTTTGTTCTCCTTATTCCAATTTTTCAGCAATAGTCTTCTGCATTAATAGTTTATCTGGTGATTCTGTATCACTATATGTCTGTAGTCATGTACAAAAGGTGGAATACCATTCTGGATTAACAGTTGAAGATCCCTTATTAAGTCTTGTATGTCTGCATGATTTTAAATGCAACAAGGGCATGTCCATGTTGACACATGCTTTTTTAGCTTATCCAAAACTTCCAACCTGTGTTTTGTCTTTTGTTTGTAAAGTGGTATTTCGTCCTTTGAATAAAAAATGCAGAAGTAATTAGCAAGATTACCTTATCATTATTTACAGCAAGTCGGTTCCTTCTTTGTGCACAGAAAACTAAAATTCTATCCTTCCTTTCTGCCAGGAATAAAAAATGCAAATATCCCTTACGGTGGCTAGTTCAGCTTTCTTGCAGCTTGGAGGAAAACCACATTGGCAGAAGGACAATGTATTGTCTCTGATGTGTGTGAAGCTTCTCTGAACTGACCTGAATATGAACGTTTACAAAAGGGACCTCTGTGTAGTGACAGGAACATGAAAACAGGGTATGGTTACGTAAGAAATTTAAAATAAGTTAAGGACCATGTTTCAATGAGATCAGTCCCTAACAAGAATTGATTATTTGTTTTTTGTTTTTCTGTTGTCACTCATTTTTCTTTATGACTGATCATCTGAATTTTTGTGTTAAATTTTCTCCAGGCTAAAACCTTATATCTGATAGCAATTCGTGTCAACAGGCTTTTGGTACAAAGTTGGTCTTGGTATCCTATACAAGTCTCTTTTGATACTGGTAAAGAAGGGATGTGTTAAAAATGGTGTTTTTTTCTTTAATCTACAAAAAGGCATCACAAAGAATATTTTCTCATCCCATATTGAAGAAACTAATAAATTGCATAATCTCAAGAAGTCAAGAGAAGGAGGAACCACAGTAGTGTCACTAGTAACACTGCCACAGAGGTAACTCTGGTCACCTCCTCATTGCAGCGTTGTCCAGGAGGGAGCTGGGCTAGTTGCTGCCCTTGATAGTAGCTCCAGCCTCTGTTCAGATGAAGCCAACTTCTCACTAAGCTCCTAAACATTATTTTACTTTTGAAGATACTATTTTTTCTCTTTTAGCAGTAGTTTTTTCTAATCAGATTGCCTTGTAGTTTCACTGCTAGACAATCATTGAAGGGTACCTGTGATGTCTAACTCCTTGCTAATCATCTTCACATCGGAGTAGCTGTTGAGTGTACTTAAACTACTCTGGGAATTCACAGTAACTGTTGTGGTTTAGCACCAGCCAGCCACCAAGCTCCAGGCAGCTGCTCACTCACTGCTCCACCAGCAGAATAAGGAGAGAATCAGAAGGGTATAAGAGAGAACTCATGGGCTGAAGCACGCAGTTTAATAGGGAAAGCAGAAGCTTTACACATGCAAGCAGAGCAAAACAAGGAATGAATTCACTGCTTGTCATTGGCAGGCAGGAGTTCAGCCATCTCCCAGAGAGAAAGGCTTAATCATACACAATGGTGACTTGGGAAGACAAACTCCTCACTCCAAATGTCCCCCTTCCTCCTTCTTCCCTCACTTTATATTGTGGGCATGATGCCACAGGGTCTGGAATATCCCTTTGCTCAGCCTGTCCTGGCTGTGTCTCCTCCCAGCCTCCCAGGCACTCCCAACTTCCCTGCATAGGGGAAGTGGGATGGTAGCGTGGCAGAATGAAGAGCAGAAAAGGCCTTGACTCTGTGCAAGCTCTGCTCAGCAATAACAAAAAAAATCTCTGTGTTATGAAGTCTGTGTTCAGCACAATTCCAAAACACAGCCCCATATCAGTTAGTGTGAAGAAAATTAGCTCTACCCCAGACAAAACCAGCAGAATAAGCAAATCATCAGACTGTTAACTATTCCTGATGTCTTATGTCTGAAACTCTGGGGTAGGTGGTCCTATGTTTCAATGCCTTGGGAACTCCATTGCTGTATTGAAATGCTTCTAAGAATCACCTTTAACTTTGAATCTCTGTGTGTCTCCTCCCTGGCAAAAACTCTGCCAGACAACTCTCACTGACCCAGGAGGTTTCAAAGTACAGCATTAGCAGATGATAACTTAGTATCTCACACCTCCAGGCTGAATTTTGCCTTCTCCTACTAGAGACTTGCATCTCAGATGCTATTCTTTGTGTTGCAACAAGGTCACAAGGAGAAACCTTGCAATGCAGCCCAGCATTTGCTGGTCTATTCCCAACTGCATGTGACCATCACATCTTCCTTTTTCATGGGCATCAGAAGAAAAAATGTTTTATCTATGGTTTTGGGGAAATGAGGCAATCCTCTTCTATCCTCCTTTTTCTAGTTCTACTTTCTGCCTTTAGACTGAAGGAGGTTTGTCTTTTGAAAGAGCCCAAGTTTCTTTGACTTGAGATGAGATTTTCCTGGGATACACACCAGACCTATATCAAAATGCTGTGATAACAGGTGTTTGTAGTAGAAGCCTAACTGTTCTTCCAAGATGAAAGTATTCCTGGCAGAAGTACTCTTGAAGTCTGTTTCTACTCCATAGACATAATCTTGTTCCTGCTACAAATTGTGAGTCTAATCTGCACTTTAAATTACAATTAAATCCACAAGTTGTCAGGCATTCCCCAGACTATCACACCTTTCTTTTAACATATGGACTGACTGACACAATCAGATCAAATGCTTTTCCAGACTTTTTGCTATATGCATTAGGCAGCCTTTCTCATTTAATATCCCTGTAGTGAGTCTGTATCTCCAATGATAATTTAGATTCTCATCTGATGCAAATTATCATAGTTCCAGTAGACTTCAATGGATTTGATGATTTATGCTATCTGAGGTTCTGCATCTGAAAACTCTGTAACAAAAAGCAGCTGCTACTTTTAACTGATTTGAAAAATTATAAGGAACTGTCTGAGTCTAGTATCTTAATACATGTTACTCAAATGACAGCAAACACCTACATACAGGAGATTTAAAGTCCTTTGCCTTGCATATGAGTAAGTGGGATTCTGTCCATTATTTTGACAAAAATGAAAGTTGGACAGAGACTGCTGCAGTCTTTGACAGCAGCTTTGTCAGGAAGACCCAAAAGCCCATACACTAGGAGCAAAGCATGTGAGTTTGGCTCTGCTGGAAGATAAATGTACTTTTAGCCATGACCATGAACATCACATATATTACATAGATACAATTTTTAGGCAGCTGAACTTTTCACTTTAATGTGTTTTAATTTTGGTTTCTATGTTCATCTTCAAGCCATATGAATATTACTAAAAGTTTAGTATCAGTTTGAACTTGTAAAGAATATGAGATTGCATGGATATAAACTATTTCCTTCAAGACTGTGATAGGACTTTGTAGTGTTTCACAGAAAACATGATCTGGGACTTATTCAGAGGAATAGATCTCTGAATTCGAATAGAATAGAATTGGAATAGATCTCTGATTTATTCAACTTAAGGAAGAAGGTATGCTATCCAGAGGGACCTGGACAAGCTTGAAAAGTGAGCCCATGTGAATATCATGAGGTCCAACAAGGTCAAGTACCAGGTGCTGCACCTGGGTTGGGGCAATCCCCAATATCAACACGGGGCGGGGGGATAACAGGATTGAGAGCAGCCCTGCTGGCAAGAACTTAGGCTGAGAGACTGGACATGACCTAGCCATGGGAACTCCAGAGAGCCACACGTGTCCTGGGCTGCATCCAGAGCAGTGTGGGCAGCAGGGCCAGGGAGGGGATTCTGCCCCTCTGCTCTGCTCTGGTTGAGATCCCAGCTGGAATGCTGCATCCAGCAGCACTGGAGCCTCTAGCTCCAAATTCTTCTGGAGAAATGGCTGGATAGCCTACTGCTGGACAAACACATCATGCGACAGGTGAACAGCTGGCTCATGGGTTAAGCACAAAGGGTTGCAGTTACTGGGGTGAGATCAGACTGGGGACCTGTCATTGGTGGGGTTCCACAGGGCTTCATCATCAGCCTTGACCTCTTCAACAGTTTCATAATGACTTGGATGACTGTAAGGGATAACATAATGACTTGCAGAACTGTAAGGCATGTTCTTATCTGTTTTGATTTGCTTTGCTTGCATGTGTGGCTTTTACTTTCCCAGTTAAATGGTCTGAACTTCAATTCACAAGTTTTCCAGCTTTTACCTTACTTATTCTCTCCCCGATCTCACTGGTGGGCCAGTGAGAAAGCAGCATGGTTGCTGGCTGGCATTAAATCACAACAAAACCTTTCTAATTGTAGCTTAAACCCATTCTCCCTTGCCCTATCATTATCTACTTTTGTATAAAGAATCTCTCTGGCACTCCTGTAGCCCCCTTTAAGCACTAGAAAGTACTATAAGGTCTTTCTGGAGCCTTTTCTCCACCATGATGAGCAATGTCTACTTTCTCAGCCCTTTTTCCTTTATCCCCCCATTTCATATACTGAGCATGATACCACATTGTCTGGAATATCTGTTTCGTCAACTGACCAGGGGTCACCTATCCTGGCTCTGCCTTCTCCCAACCTCCCATGCACCCCCAGCCCCCTCACCAGTGTGGCAGCACAAGAAGCAGAAAAGGCCTTGACTCTGTGTAAGCCTGCTCAGCAATAACAAAAACACCTCTATATTATGAACTCTGTGTTCAGCACAATTCCAAAACACAGCCTCATACCAGCCAGTGTGAAGACAATTAACTCTACCCCAGACAAAACTGCCCAGATTTGTATTAAATGTTACAAAGAGATTCTTCACAGTGAGGATGGTGAGGCATTGAAAGAAGTTGCCTCACCACCTGTTGTAAATGCCTCATTACTGGAAGTGTTCAGGGCTGGGTTGGATGGGACGTAGAGCACCTGATCTGGTGGGCCACATCCCTGCCCACAGCAGGGGGCTTGGAACTATATGATCTTTAATATCCCTTACAACCCAATCCGCACTATCATTCTGTGATTCTATTCCATAATGAGACACTGTAAATAAAGTTTGAAGACAAGGTATCCTTTTATTTACCATTTTTATTTAACTGTCCAGACAGAGCAAATCACCATTTTTATATGCCTAGAGTATGTTATGCAGTGTTGCCTACAAAGAACTCTTTGTCCCATAAAGTATCAAATTTTCCCCCTTACTTTTAAATTTATATGCAGTTATAGTTTTTTTCTTTTAGTAGCAATAAACACCATCTCTACTGTAAGTCACATTTGGTTCTGGCTCAGACATACTCCATTACTGATACCCCATGGGGTACTTTTACTGAACAACAGAAGTTTCTGTCCCTGCTCTAAACTCATCCTTAACAGGTAAGCAAGAAAAGAAAATAAAATTTAGTCCAGCTTGTTCCTCAGAAATCACTTCTCTGGTTCTCTTTTTGTCTTGCAAAGATTTTACATTTGTCTAGACTTTTAAAGTATCTTTTCCTCTTAAGCATGAGGTAAAAGCATTGATAAATGACAGAATACTGTAATTAAGATTAATTTTTTTCCTGCTACCCGAAGGTCATCTTTTATGTCTATGGGGCTGGTTGTTTTGTATTTGCTCTGCATCATCCCCTTTGTTTAATACATTACCATGTTCTTTATTTCTAGCCAGTATTAAAACCCAAGCCCTCTAAGAATGGTGGTGATGCTGGGTGGAGGTCAGAAGAAGCATTTCTTCTTTTTCCTCCATCCCCAAATTTTCCTAGAAATGTGTAAACAAGAATGAGTACTTATGACCCACCAATCAAAGGTGTTCGAAATCACAGATTGGGACAGATATTATGGCAATATGCATCAAGTTCTACTACAGTCATGGGACTAGTTAAGGGGATCCTGGGTCAGCTGTTTTGGAGAAGAGCTGTAGCTGCATCACCCAGCAGATCCAAATGTATGTGAAAGGAATACATTCTCCCTTCAGAAGGCTTTGAAGGTGCAAACAGAAACATGGGGAAAATTACCCAGCTGAACCAAGGTGGAAAAAACACCATGAAGTGCATCCAAAGTGTTTCTATTTTGATGGCAAAACTGAAGTCAGGGTGTCCCCAAACTTCTCCGATCCTTTCCTTTCTTGCCCTTCCCATATTCTTACTGTCACTGCTACTGTCACCCAAACTGTCCACATGTTTGAGTGACTCTGTCTCACTACAGAGGGACGAGGTCCTCTGCCCTTCCCGAATTGCAGCTGTTTTCCAGCTCTGCACTCTTGTTCCCATGTGGCGGCCAAGTGCGTAAAGTAATCACCGAGAGTGAGAGAAAGCACAACAAAGAAAAATAAATGTGTTGAGATCATCGTTTCAGTGCCCCTGCAGGAAGCCTGAGGTGTGGTTGAACTAGTCTAGTACTGTTCTGCCCTTTGGCATTGTTTTATGTGTACTCAGGGGAAATAATCAGCAGTGTAGCACTTTTTTACATTTAGAGTATACAGATAATTTGTGAGCATAATAAATATTTTGTTTATGCAGCACATGTTTGAGTACAGTTTTACCTGCTTACCTGAGAGAAATGACTCTTTATTTCACATGTGCTTAAAAATATTCTGCTATAATGTATGTTATATGTTGAACACAAATACAGCAACACTTTGTATTGTTTTACATGATGACAAATTGATTTGAATTTCTTTTCAGGTAACCAAAGCACTATATTGAAAACCTTACATTAAATATAGATTTTCAATTTGGCATTTGCTAGAAAAAATAGACCACATCTTATGTCAGAGGTGAGTGATAAAATATGGAATGAGGTGCACTACCTGAAACTACTCCTCAAGGGACAAAGGATACCCCAGCCATCGAGGTATCAGTTGGCTGCAGAACTCACACAGCAAGGATAAACACCTGAGTAGCTGAGGAGAAGTACCTGGGTTCCAGGGGAATCTTCAGAGATGGGGATGGGAGTCAGCCTCTTCCAGAAAGCTAGGTTTGCAGACTGTTGTCCTGGTTTTTATGTAATTAATTGCTTCTTGTTTTGCTAGTCTCATCAGTAGTCTTTTGAAAAGTTAATCCAAAACATTTCCCTAAGCTGAACTGATAGAATTTCCCTTTCAGCTATGAGAGAGACTGTTCCTGTTCAAGGCTTCATTCAGGCCAGTAATGGAAATGCAAAAACTCAGAAGGGGTTCCAGCCCAAGACCAGGCTGCCAGGCTGCCAGGGAGGGTCTTTGGTTAATTGCAGCCATGGAAAGGACAGATCCCATGTCCGTCTTACTATCTTTCTTCTCCTTATCAGATTAGTTTCATGTCGTGTATTTCTTCATGTCATCTGATTTACTAGATCTTATTATTCTACCTAGAAAAATAATTTTCTGTATGAAAACAATTTGTCTCTAGGAAAATTGTTATGCTTGTATAGCAGTAAGTGTAGGGTGTACTGCATTCTAGCTGCATGGTACATCTACCTGTCCAGAATCAAACCCAGCACAGACAAATGCTGACAATCTCCTCTAAGTGAAATGCATTCATCAGCTGTACCACTTTGGTACACAGTGGAACTTTGGAACTTCATACACAATGAGAACATCCATGGCTTCCTTTACATATAGGTGTGAATTCATTCATTACTCCTAAAGTTTAACCTTTGCAGAACTCCTGCTAATGCAACAGTGCTTTTTGCTGCCATTCATCTTGTGGAAGTGAACTCCAACTGTGAACATCCTGCTTTTATGTGGAAGCCATTTCCCTTGATGAGTCTCTTTGATATTTTCTTGATTTCACAATAAGTCATCTCCTTCTTGTATTCTGAAATAATAAATAAAACTACAAATTTATATAATCTCTCAGGTCTGTCCCCCTCCAAATGTTGGATTGCTGATGTTGGATTGTTGTGCCTTCGTGTCTTCATACCCAGGCTTTTTATTTCTTTTTTTTTTCTTTTTTTTTTTGGGGGGGGGGTAGTTATTGGGTTTTTAATTTTTTTTTCTTTTTTAATATTAAATGAGGGCATTTCTTGACAGAAAAAAGCATTAAAACCCTCCACATAATATCTGATCAGTACATACTGGTAGCCCTTATCTAGATGACTTTTTTCTAAAGATCCATTTCTTACTTCAAGCAGAAATCAGAATTAAATGCTATAGAAATCAATCTGAATTTACCTGTATGCCTTTTAAAAAGCGATTTTAAAGTAGTTGTAGTCTTCCTTGCTAACTGCATATACATGCATCTAGATCAGTATAATAACAGATTTTGAAATAATAATAATAACAACACATTTAAAAAAGGTAACAGTATTTCATTTGAATTTAAATGTCTTGTTTTAAATAAGCAGTTATGGAGCCAAATCAGTTGGCTTAACAACAAAGGGCAGTATGCTGATGAATTATGTATGTTATCTTCATTTTCTGCAGGCTGATAATTGACAGGTATCATGGCACCTTCTACTTACTTCCTGTAATTATATGCCATATATCAAACACTGACTTGTGTGTAATGGTCCTCTCCACACACACGTACACACAAAATGGTTTTATGTTTTATTTAAAGCTTACAGTATTTTTAAATTTTCTGTTTCACTCACTGTGTTTTGCAAGCTGCTTTGTCACTCAGCCCATGTCAACAATTTAAAATTAATAAGATATCTTCAGTGTTGGTTTGGCAGAATCACTCATTCAAGTGATGGCTCCATCCTTTTGTTTGTTTTGTTTTTTGTATAAATTGGCTAGGCTAAGTCAATACTGAAGAAAATTTACTTGCTGTTTGGACATGTGTAGTAAAACAAGTTTTTCAGTCTTTCACATAAAGTTTGTGCCTTTACTAACAGATATATTTTCAGATCATATTATGTAGCAACTTTAGGTAGTATTAGGTTAAAAAAACTATTGTCTTAACAGAGCTGATTAAATGGCTAGTTCCTTCTTGGTAGTTTGTATTTAATTCAGAGTAACTCCACCATAACAAGGGTGCATTAATTGAGTAGCTCTACAACTGGGCTCATTAGATGCAATGCTTACTGATTAAATTTAACCACTACTGGGTATCTTAGCACATGATTCAGAATTGCTTTTCATTCAGTGTTTCATTTCTTGAAAGGAAATTAATTTTGCTGAGAATTATTTTAATCAAAATGTGATAACAAAGTAAACCTTCAATTAAAATGAAGGCTTAGTTACCTTGAAGGGCTTTTTACTTATATTGCCTTAAATGTCCAAATTCATATTTTAATCTAAAAACTACATGCGGTAAATCCTATGCCAGCTATATGTAAAAAAGCACCACTATTATACATTGTGGAAGAGTTCCTTGCTATCCTTGCGTTCTCATGCAATATTCACTACAAGAGAATGTGGGCTTCAAACAAAGACCCAGAAATTACAAAAAAATAACTGAGAAAGAAAATTCTATTATATCTTTTGTTCCTATTAATTTCAACTTGATTTGTCAGCTTCTTTAGAAACCTAAGTTTATATTCTTTCCCTGTATCATTGATTAAGTTGGTTCAAGGCTCATACCTTAGTGAAATGTGATCTGATATATTGTTTCTCACTGAATTAGAACAAACTGTTAAATATCTTTATAAAGCCCATCAAAAAACATCATCAAAAAACACTTCAACTCTCAACATGGGTAGAAGGTGATAGCCTGTGAGCAGCCAGTGATGGCAAAGGAATGGAATGTACTAACACCAGCAAGTAACATCCCTGCTCTGTACTGAACTGAAAGAGAAAATTTCATAAAGGAAAAAAAAGCTCAACCAAATTTTTTCTCTAGGGGATGTTTTTGGCAGAAGTATCTGTATGTAACACCTCTCTGGCTTGAAAGTGCTGAACACCTGACTGCAGATAAACAAGGTAAAAAGCAGACTGCAGGGCTTTTAGCGGCCATTGTCAAATGCTTATATGAACAATTGTTACTGAGTATACAAAAAAACAGTTTTCAAAGACTGAGCATTCAACTGAAGTAAATACAAAATTCATGGGAGATGCAGAAGACACTCTGCTGTTGGGCTGAGTACCAACTTCTCTGTTTCTCTCTGTTTCTATCTCTCTGTTAAGGACTTATGGCTTATTGTATAGTAAAAAATATGCTTGAACTTTTTGAACATGCCTTTAGACAGAAAGTTATGAGGAGCTGAAGCCATGATTTAAATAGAAATCATCATGCTCCCTCTTTATTTTTATTTTGCATTACCACCAGTGCACCCGAACTTCTGAAGAAGGTTTTGTTTTCTTATCCAGCTGCTTATCCAGTTTAGGCTGAAGGAGCACAGATGTCTCCAAAAGGCTGTCAGATTCTGTGCAAAGGCTTTCCAGAGGATCTCAGATGTATCTGCACCAGAGGAGTGTCTTGGGAAGGCAAGCAGACTGTGGGGGTGTGCTCCAGAGGCAGAGTGTTCCAGGGATGTACAGTAGCCACTCTTCAGAAGGGAAATGGCTAATAAAAGACATTTTCATAAATTGGCTTATTATACCTGCTAAAATGAAAGTTAGCACAGGGTTGGATTACTTTAAAAAAAAATAAATGTGAATATCTTCCATTCTGTAACCTTGTAAAGAATAATCAAACAAATTTTCTAAACAAACTCTGTGATCCCTTTTCATCTTTTAATGGTCTCCTCACCTACCAATCTCCTTAGCGTATTCTAATTTGTTTAGGTCTAAATAAATTCTTTGCAAGAGTGGTATGTATTTAGCAAGTAAACTTGTAAAGTTAACAGGACTACTCCTTCAGTTAAGGTTAGGACCTTGGAAAAGGCCTTTTTTAATCTGTGAACATTCCCATTATAAGTGCTTACATAAGGTCCTACTATGATAGAGCAGCAGTTATGACGTTATCTAATCTTTAGTGGTAATGAGCAGCATTACTTCCTGTTGGGGCACTCACAGCCTCTTGCTCCACAGCTTTCATAGATCCATTAGTGTTGGAAAAGACTTTCAAGGTCATTGAGTCCAACCTTTGACCAAAAACCACCCTTTCAAGTAAACCATAGGACTAAGTGGCATGTTGAGCCGTTTTGTGAACACTGCTGGGTGTGGTGACCACCACTTCTCCAGGCAACTCATGCCACTGCTTGACAGCCCCTTCCATGAAGAAATTTTTCCTGATGTCCAAGCTAAATGTCCCCTGATGCAGCTTGAGACTCTGTGTTGTCCTGTCAGTGGTTACCTGGGAGAAGAGACTGACCCCACCGGGCCACAGCCTCCTTTCAGGCAGCTGTAGGGAATGGTAAGGTCTCCCCTGAGCCTCCTTTTCTCCAGGATAAACACCCCCAGCTCACTCAGCTGCTCCTCACAGCACTTGTGCTCCAGACCCTGCCCCAGCTCCACTGCCCTTCTCTGCACTCTCTCCAGCTCCTCAGTGTCTTTCTTGCACTGAGGGCCCAGCACTGGACACAGCACTGGAGCTGTGGCCTCAGCAGTGCCCAGTACAGGGGACAATCCCTGCCCTGGCCCTGCTGCCCACACCATGGCTGATCCAGGCCAGGATGCCATTGGCCTTCTTGGTCACCTGGGCACAGCCTGGCTCATGTTCAGCTGCTGTCAGCAGCACCCCCAGGTCCTTTTCTGCTGGGCAGCTTTTCAGCCAGTCCGCCCCAGCATCATAAGTTCAGAAGTGAGAGCATTACACATCTCTTCCCACAGGTCATCATGGGTATGGAATAATGAATTCCCAAGCATCTAGTCAAGAGAGATGCTGTGCCTAAACTAAGCTTTCCACATAAATGACCTGCAGCTGAAGAGAATGACTGCCTGCTCCACAGACCCAGGCATGGAGAGCTCCCATGCTGACCTCTCAGCTGCAAGGACCTTCTGACAAAGCTTACACCTATACCATTTTGTGGGAAGGGCTTCAAAAGGTGAATTGAAAACACACTGCTCTATACTTTCCCCTAGAGAATAAGCACATAATTTCTGCTTATTTTGGCACTTAAGTCTACCAACATAAAAGTCCCACTGTGGCAAAATAGGCTGTCATTCTCATAGCAGGCTGACTTGATTAATATAGTTGCAAAGCTTGTTTTGCAATTCAAACCTTGTCAAACCAAATCCAAAATTATTTTCTTGGATAAATCCAATTAAATACAAATACAGAATCAGAACACATTTTCTGTAATTACCAAGCAATTCTGTGAAAAGACTATTAAAGCAGGCTAAATTGCCTCTCTTACCCTGCCTTCCCAGAGGCACCTTTCTGAAGCAGTGCTGTGTTTGGCAGGGAGGCGGGGGATCAGTCTGCATCTGCAGAGCTCCCCATTTTGGGCTGGTTTGCAGGCAGATGTGCTCCACTCAGCTCTAGTACTGCTCCAAAGGGAGAAAGGATTCCTGACACGACAGTGTCTAATGAAAATAGACACCTCTCCTATCCTCTCTTTTCATTTGAAGTCCTCTCCTAGTTGAATATGTTTCTGTCAGATTGGTCAAGGCATCAGCAAACTTTGCTCTGTGTTTGCACAAAGACAGCAGTATTTTAAATTATGGTAGTCGTTTGTCATATGCTTCTATTTAAATTTTAAAAAAAATTCTATAAAAATTTCCATGGGTAAGTGTCAGAAGTTTCCTCTTTCTGTAAAGCTGGCAGGCATGTCATCAGCACTACTAATTCTGAGAAACTGAAGAAAAAATGCCATTTTTTTTTAACTGCTCTTTTTTATTAGTTGGCCACTTTGATGTCTGTAGTAGCTTTGTGTTTGTAGGGTCTGATTTCTGAGTGGCAGCTGAAATGTCTCAAAGAATTCATAGCAGTCCCCTTCAGTTTTGTGCTACTATTTTCCCCAGTTAAAATCATGAGACATCAGGCCAGGATGAGGGTTTCACAAAAACCAACTGCTATGGAAAATCCTTCTGAAGCAACACGTTCATGTACAGGAGTGAGTACATGCTCAGTACAGCAGGTAGAAGCATTTTTGAGGAAAGGCTTTTTTCCATCTAAAAATGACAGTTGGTCAAACTGAATATTTTCCAGGAATGGCATGTTTTTGACAACAGCAACAAGAGCACAGACATGAAGAACCTGGGCCAGGGGAATTTTTTGGGATGAGAAGGAAGGGTATATACCCACACCAGTCAGTTTCTTTGGGAACAAAAGGGGTTTTCCCACTACTCTAGACAGTGACTGTGGAGCCATTCTCTGTCCTCACTTTTCTGCTGGAGATACTTCATTTTAGAGAAATAGTCACAAGTTGTCTGTGCTGGGCTGTAGGAGAGGGGCTGTGGCTGCCTGGCTGTGCTGGGCTGGGCTTGCAGGCAGGTGCTGGGGCCAAAGCCCTGTGGGGCAGCTGATCCAGTTACCCCCATGCCTGGAAACACCTGGTGTTTCTGAAGTGCAGACCTCGTTATTGTGGGATCATCTCTCTGCTCTTTCTTGCTTTTATTGGAAAGTGCAATTCTGCACTCAAATGTGAAATAAACTATCTGGTGAATATAGAAATAAAAGACATTGTGAATGTTTTTATAGATAAAATTCTTGTTTTCTAGCCAGACTCCAACATGACAAAAAACTGACAGGCTGTTGTCATGACTGAAGGCCTGCTGGAATTCTCAAAGTTGAAATCAGATCCCCACAGCATTTTAGTGTTATATGTCACTTTAACCAAGCAAAGAGGAAAAGAAAGAAGTTCCCTATCTCCAAAATGTTTCTACCCATGCCAATAAGCATCTTTGTACTGATGATGCTTAGACTAGGAATTTATGTATACTTCAAAGATGCACTTAAAGGATTTACATGTTACAACTTCCAGAGCAATACACACTGTACTTGTCCAGAGCTGTTTCTACAGTACATTTTTTCAACACACAATTACTCCATACTTGCCTCAAGATAATTTGTGGAAAAATTTATGAGAACTTCATTTTTACAAGGTGGTATTAGACTCAAACCAAAAATTTATTATATAGATATACACTATCTCTATGCCAGTTTTGCATCCTACTGCTTCTATGCCATGCACAAGTTTCACATTTCTGCTTCTTCAGTTGTCTCTCTTACTAATAAAACAGTAATCTTTTGACCCAGGAAATACATAAATGTATGGAAAGTAATGCTAAAAAGCCTGTGACATTCACATACAAAACAAGAGAAATAAATTTTTTAAACTAAAAGGAGGAGATCATTAAAATCAAATCAATTAATGTATTTCCTTACTTTTGGACTACAAAGTATCCCAGTTCTCTGGTGATACAATGGAGGAACTTACTATTCTTGATGGACACATTTCAGGTTTGTTGTTATTTTTAATAGTAGAAAGGGTGAAAGGATGATGAGGTGAATCTAACAGTTATAATGATTAAAAAAATACTGCTGTTCTGGCAAGAATAATAATGATGTACTTATCAGTGAGAACGTGCAAGTGAAACCTGTCTGCTCTTGCTATTCCAGTCAGACAGAGAAAGATGGGACAGAGCCATGCATTTAGGAACAGCAGCACAGCAAGTTCAACAACATTTTAGTATCGCTTCTAGAGTACAGAAAACCCAAAGCACACTGTTAGTATTTAGAGTCTGTTCTAAATACTTAGCTGGAAGAAAGCCCAGCACTAGTCTAAGACCCAAGTATAAATGGGCTAAACATAGTTTAGAGAGAAAAGTGTCAACTCCATTATAACCTGGCCCTGTTCCTGCAGTAGGGTGGGCACTGAGGAGAAACGAGCATGCAGGGAGAATAAAGCATGAGCAGGAGTGCCCAGGGCAGTGTCCCCTTGCACAAGCCATCCACTGAAGGCAAAGACAGTCTGGATCCCACAGCCCAGCTGCCTGAGATGGAAACACTTTAGATCATATCATAGATGTAGAACATCTACAGGACAGGACAGGACAGGACAGGATAGGATAGGATAGGATAGGATAGGATAGGATAGGATAGGATAGGATAGGATAGGAGCTGGAATTTTACTTTTTATTTTGTGCAGTCAGTGACATTCAATTCTGATTTTGACCCACAGGTTCTGTTATAGTACAAAACACCATAGTGACATGATGGACAGGAGTTTGGCATGTCTGGGGGCTGCAGGATGTGACTGGTGTTCAACCCTGACATTCTTACCTTTGCTATGGTCTCTGGGTATGAAAATATCTGCAAACTGGTTCAAAACAATCATCCCCATGCAATGTAAGTATGTTTCTTCTCCTTTTGGTTAGAAGTTTTTAGAACAACACTTCACACAGAAAAATATGGAATTATATATAGTGTAATACTAGTGCTGTAAATGAAGAAAGTGTTTCTTTAGTAGTTAAAAATAACAACATCAACAACAACAAAAGTCCCAGAATTTAAATTCTTCACAACTTCAGAACTCCCTGCTTTTACTAAGCAGGAGCATTTATTTAGGATCAGGTATACTTGGTTTACATGTCATAAGGACCATCTTCTAACAATATTGCAATTTAATTAGAAAAGCTAATATACTGTGTTTCAAGTAGAAAAAAATTGTTTGCTTATATCTGCATACTGACATTTAAGACTCAGTTTAAATACTCCTTTAATAAATGTTTAAACATGGGTGTTCTTGTCTGATCGCTTTAATATAGAGAGATTTAGTTTTAGTGCATCAACTTACCAACATTTCAGCAGCAAGTTTTGGCCTAAATCACCAAATAATTTCCATTGTGACTCATCAATCAGTTTCATAATGTGTGAAAAATCTTCTTAGAGATAGACATAGATGATACAGATATAGATATTTTTAGAGAGAGAGAGAAAAAAAAAAGAGTTCTTGATTTGGGATGGATATGGTAAGTCCTGAGAAAAGGTCTAAGAGACAATAGATAGAATTGTTCTACTAAGGTTTGGGGTTTGCCACCTCCTTTTTCTTCTGACAGTAACAAAGAAGAGGAATCAGAATGATTCCCCTTTTCTTCCTTGCTCAGCTCCAGATTTTTTGGTAAGGAAACTGGAATTGTATAAATAAAATAAAGTAAAATAAATAAAGAAGATAATTGAGATGATTGTGCATAAAAAACTAGTTGAACTGATGCACAAGGAGATAGTGCTGGAAGAACTATCAGCGTCCTTGCTACCACCAATAGGTTTCTTATTTAATAGGCAGATGACAGCTGGTTTGTGCTAGAATCCAAGCCCACTTTATCATGGGAATATTGAAATTGTGTAGATATCAAGCCATGTAGATTGCTTAATGCCTTACAGTGTTAGAATGTCTCCTTGTCTTTCTTGCCTCGATAAATGCATTTAAAAAGCAGTTATTTGCTTCTTCTTTCAAATTTGAAGGTCACTGGCATCCACAAACCTATGCAATCACTAAATTAGAAAATGAGATTGATCTGTTTGGTGTAGATGAGAAACAAGTGCATATTCTATTGCCCAAATGGAAGTATTTTAATACCACATCCCTCACTGCATCACTTGGTGTTACCCCTCCATAGTCCTGCTTTGCCAAAACTTTTTTGGGGATTCCAGAGACCATCAATTTCTCCTAAAGACCAATAAGGCAAGCAGTTCATTCTGGAGAAACAGAAAACACCTCCCTGTGGTGGCAAACCACAGGACTGAGTTCACCCTGGTCAGCCAGGGTGTGAAGGGTATCTGGCCACATCCCAGCAAACACTGTAATCACCAGGGGACAATGAGATAGGGCATCCTTCCGTATTTTGCAGGGAATTCAAACACTATTGTTGTACATTTTAGGTTTCTGCAATCTTCATAATATTCAATTAGACCAAGCAGTTATCTTTTTTTCTTAATGACATGTTTGTCTGCATAAATAAATATCAGGTGCCATACATGTTTCACTGATTTATATTTGTACAGTAATTGCCTAAGCTGATTACGGTGCCTGAATAAGCAGAAGAGGAATGGAAAGAGGATTCCTCACCAGGATTGTTGAGTTACAGTTTTCTTTTTGAGGATTAAAGTTTTATATTATCTGCATAACACATTTTTATCCTTGTGTTTCTCTTAGAATGGCTTTTGCTGACCCAAGAGCTCAACACTACACTATTTGGTGCAATCAATCTGCCAAGGTACACACATCACTGGCTACATGGAAGGCACATCACTGGCTAAGTGCAAGTCAAGAAGTAGCTGACTATTTTCCTTCTGTTTTCATACTCTGCATTAATCTCAATCTGTGCAAGGTGAATTCACAGCTTTCACCTCCCAGCACTTCATACGGGGAGCACAGAGGTAAAGAAACCACTGTGTTGCAATTTTTCAAGCGGAGTTTGGAAGGTGACTTACAAAAAAATCAGATGGTCTTCAGATCACGTGCTATGGGGCAAAGAACAGAAGAGGAGGGAAGAGAGATTGGAGCTAGGAAGAATTCTTCAATTATTGCACTGCCACTTGGTCGTTGCTGAGTTTTCTAGTGGTAACAACGGGTTAAAGGTGAATACGTGTAACAATCCCAGAGGAAAACTACAGTCAGTGCGATGTCTCTAAAAATGCTTCCACTAATTTTAGCCCCAAAATTCATGCCACTCTAAGCCATCTTGTCCAACCCAAACTTAGTGCCGCCAACAATGGCAGCAATGTTCATATCACAAAAAAGAGGCCTTAAATTATAATTTAATATTTCCTCTTACAGTGTTATCAAAATTATTTACAGCAATGTTTTACATGTTTAAATGCACTGTTTTACATCTCTTTAAAGTTGCATCAATGAAGACATAAAGTTCTAAATCTCCAAATGCCTCTCAGATACTAAAAACAAAAATCACAAATAGTGAACTTACTATGTTCTCTTGTCCCTCGTTCACTCTCATTCCAGCCAGCATTAATTCCTGCTAATCTTGACACTGTTCTGTTAGAAGGCTTAAAGTGTGCCTACTACACTGTGAAAGGATAGATGAAAAGGAGACTATGGGGAGGAAAAATAGCTCTAATGAAAATAAACCCAGCCTTTGATGCAGACTGAGATAGGATTAGCAGATTCACACACTCACAGTCACTCTGCAGGAGGCAGCTTATGTATCTGGGCTCACACTGAGACTTTTTACACAAACAGCATCAAAACATTCACAACTCTGTCCAAAGTTTTTCTCCATTTTCACTTTTTTGTTGCATTCAGCAATGAAACTTAAAGGTGGAAATTCGTGGCCCACAGGACCTATGAGGTTGTCACAGGAACTGGGAAAGGACCAGAGCAGGTAGACAGGCGAGGGAAGCTGGAGAGATGTGGGAGGTAATGGATCATTTCCAGAAGGAGCAATGAGAAAAACTCCAGCAGGGAAACCATAGGCAGAGACATGGGAGGGAAGTAATGATGTGGAGAAGGAGGCATAACATCAGGAAGGCAGATCTAGAAACCATTGGGTCTCAAATGTGCTCTGACACCTTTGCTAAGATAAGCAGAATGTTCAGGTGGCTGACAGAACACTCAAGGTTTTCTCACCATATGGTACACACAGTCCTAATAAAAGCCTAAGGCTGTTTGTTATTAGCTTGCCTGTGCAAAACATGCAAGACACACCCGAAAAAAGATAATACTGAGCCCTGAATTTGTAGAATTTTATGACTTTCATATTTGGTCCCTTAATTCCAATATTAATTTTCTGTATTACTGTTCATGTGCTATATGTTCAAACACAAATAGGAAAGTCAAGCAAAACCACTACAACTTATTGAAAAGTCATTCTCAGGTTGTCATCAGAGTGCCATGCTAAATTTTTTACTTGCCCAGAAAACTATAAATGTGTTTAAAATTTGGTATTTTTTTCAGAGAACAAACCCCATATCGATGTGCTCAGATGGAAATACAAAATATTATCTGTTTTTAATTTTTTTTGTTATATCTTCTTGAATTTGTTTCAACTGGTATAGTTAGCAATCATTAATAGGCAGTGTGCTCTGTGGTAGCTTATTTTCCTTAAGCAAAACCAAAACCATCAGGGCCACCTATATCTAGAAGGGTTTTCTACAAAAGCCATTTTGAAGAATGAGGCTGCTCTTCCATTCGATGGTTTCCTGCACACCCCTCCCCCCCCACCCCCAACCCTTCCTTTTGTGTTGTGAATATCTTCCCAAATAGTCAGTCTCTCTCTATTCAGTGTGTCATTTGTTGTCCCATGTTTCTCCAGGAATAATGGGCAACAGAGTGTTATGTTCACAGGGTGCAAAGTGACTCCTTTTCTTTTATTAGTTGCAGATGCAAGCAAGGAAACTCAGTCTTCCCTATGAAACCGTATGCTTTCATTAGAGCTGTTCCCACAAAACCTCCTCCCAGTCTCAGGCAAGAAGGTCAACTGTGAACCAGAAAACATCAAAACAAAGTCTACACATGAGAGAAATTCAGTTTCCCAATCCAGCCAGCTCAGCATAACTGTCTTTAGGAGGCATATCCACAAGCTCCAACCACCTTCCTTAGTAATCCTGAACAGATCCTGTTCTTGGAAGCCACTTTCTGCATATTTCCTCAGGTAAGAGGATAAATATTCTTTCCTTTTCATTAATTTAGCAGAAGAGCTGTCTGATTAGCCACTAAAGCAAGAGCAGGTAGCCAGGAACAGTCTTCAGTTTTCTTCTCTAACTGGCTAGTTACAGATATAACTGTGCAGAGTGAATACTTCATGCATGGTGATAAAATTTCTACCCAGCCACCAACCTGATGGATCCCTCCAGCTCCTGCACCATGCAACCCAAAGCTGTAGTTAGCACCAACAACTAAAGGGAGAAAAACCAGAATATGACAGCTCATTAAATTATGTGGTGAAAAAAAATATAGGCAAATAAACTTTAATCAAGTGCATAATTGCCTCTGATACCTAAACTACAGCTCCAAAAAAATTCAATCTATTAAGGTTAATGAAACAAGAAAGAAAAAACACAGAGATTGTACTGCCTTGCCGTTGGGAACCTCTGACACTTTCAGCCATAGTCTCTTACCTACAGGTAACAGAAGTCCTGTCACATCCCAGCTGAGCTCCTCCCTGTGAGTAGTCACAGGACTGATGTACTGGATCCGCCTTTTGGATTATATTTCCTTTCAAGACATCTCAGTTGAGTTTCTTCAACAGAGTGTCTAAGACTTCATTGTCTTCATGGAGCTCACTAAGGAGCAGGTACACACTCTGGGAATTATGCAGTCAATAACATGGCTGTTCCAGTTCCCAATTTGATTGTCTGGGAACTGCATGATGAGTAAAGCATTCATAACCCTCCCAGACAAACTTTCTATCAAGCAGTCAGCAAGAAAAACACGAACAAACCACAAACAAAACAGCAACAACAACAAACCCTAAGAGAGCTCAGACCTGAACAAAAAATTGGGGCATTTTGTTACCCTCAGTACCTCTGGGCAGTACTGCTTTCTCTGTATGTGTGCTCCCTCTTCCAGGATGTTGTGGAGAACTTCTTCCCCCTTACTGCATGTTGCCGTTCTCCTTCCTCTTTTAAAATTGCTCACCCATACTTGTTATTAGCTTTCAGCTGTCAGGCAAGACAGCTTCACTGGTTATTACTCCCATGGGAATATCTCCGTTTCTCGGTCTCGCTTTACTGACATTAAGTGGACAATTCAGGTTGCACTGAAAATGATGGGGAGTTTGTAAAGTGGAATGAATGCACACTGCAGGGTTACCTGGCTCCCCACAGCCCTGGCTCCCTTTGCAGCCCTGTGCGTTGCCTTGTCCAATATGTAACAAAGAAAAACTGCTGGGACAACAATTATTTGGAAGCCAGTGTGTATCCTTTGTATCAACCACCTTTGAGAAACATGAAGCTATGTCCACATAATTAGGGAAACATGGCACATTCAGTCTTATTCTGGTCCTACATCTCATGTTTGCCTATTTCATATCTTAAATGCAATTATAACTACACTGGCATATTTGTTTTGTTTTCTCAAACCTGTTTTTCTTGTTATAATAGCATGTGATATATCAACTATTCATTGCAATTAAGGAAAAAAACCCCAGTAATACTGCAAGTAAGACTGTGCACACATTCCAAGGTTGTGATAACATCACAAGTCATGAGAGCTTTGCTTTTTGAGAGTATCTTCTTGCCAGAATGACTAGGCGTGGATGCCTTTGAGTTAAAAATTCATTTTGTAGGGTTTGTTGGGCACAACTTTTTATTCCCTTCACTGTGTTTTTAAGATTAGAGGGATGCTTCCTAGTGCTAAATGCTGCATCTAAATGTGACTAATTACATCAGCGACAACCAGTGCTAGTGTTGGTAGGCAGAACAGTTATGAGAATGATCATTTCCAGGGTCACCCCAGCACGTGCCTTTTGACAGGCTGATGGTGGTTAAAACTACTTATTTTAGAAACTTGCTTTCCAAGGTTCCTCATTAGGTTACTTGAAGTGATTGTGCTTCCTTTAAGATCTGTTTTCTTTCCAGAACAATTCAGAGCAAGGAAATTTGACCCACTCATGATGACCTCCAAGCTGCAACTCCCATGACTTGTAGTACTGATGGATCTAAATAACTGCATGTTCCTATCTCATTCTAAAATCTCTTGAATACCTGATGGATCATGAGATATATTTCAGTGTTTTTTTTCTCTGCTGAATGCATTCAGGATAGTATCTCCATAATAATTTCAAGGTCTAGCACTTTTTTGTTTAAACTGATGAGGCTTCATTTCAAGCACCACTTCAGTGTTTTTGTCTCCCTTCCTTCTTGGCCTTTCCATGCCAGGTATTTATATCTTCTTTTCCTGCTGGCTATTGCATACCAGCTAACTTATTGCTACGGCACAGAATGTACCCCATGTGTCAGAAGCATTTTTTAACAGAGTCTAAGCTGAATGTTGAATGAAGCCAAGCTTTATGTAGAGGAGTTTTAATTATTCTTCGGTCTGTGGAAGGGGAAAGTAAGACCGGGATGAGGAGGACTGGGTTGTCAGGAAGATAGCTGCAGGGAATCAGAATATATCATTACCTAAGGGAGTGGTATCCTCAGTCTTCATCTGCTTTAATTCTCTCACCAGACACATCAAATGACAGTGCTGTAGGGCTTAAAAAAATTGGGGCGAAGCTGGGGCAGCGAATGGCTTATAATGAGAGCCTGTCTAAATGTCTGAGTGGCAGACAAGTGGAGAGAAAAAGTTTGCAGTACATGCTAGCTAAGGTGGAGTGATAACATGTTTGGATTTAATCTGCTTTCTTTCTCTAGCTAGGTTTGACAACTGACTAAGCTGGCTATCCCTACATGAGCTTCACAATTCTGTCTATTAAATTATTTTCTAAGAAAATTGAAATTTGGCAATCATCACGGTTGTCCAGAACTAATTGTTACTTCATTGAACACAAGAACTAAGGACTTGAGTGACTCTTCTTTATTGGCAGAAGTGAGAGGCAGTCACAGCCTGATTTCTTTCTGCACCTCCTGAAAGGGACCCAAGTTAGGAGTCCAGTGCAGGTGGAATTAATGTAAAGAAGGAGCTCTCCAGGAGGGAATGTACCTGCAGTTCTGCCAGCTTTCTCTTTCCCATGAAAAAAAAAAACCCCATGCTTTTCCCATTTCTGTGTCACTGTTCACACATGCAAATCTATCTCCTACTTCCTAGGCAAATCTGGCTTGTGCTTCCCTAGCTCATTTAGCTCATGAGGTACTGGTGGTACCTATACTTGGCACTGTGGTACATGTGCCTGTGGTACATATTCTTGGCACAACAGGCACAGGTAACCTGGGAACACCCTGTTGGTCCCAGCAGCTTGTGAGGCCAGCAGATGCTGGGTTCACCCAGCACAGCTAGGAGCCCCAGCACTTCCCATGAATTCTCATGGGAGATGAGGTGTCTTACCAGCCCAGGACTTCTCTTCCCTGCCCACACTTAATGGTTATAATAAGCTGACAAGTGAGGGACAGTATAATACCACCACACCACTTCAGCACAGGAGACCTAACAAGCTTTTCCATTTCTTGTGAAAGAGAAAAGATGGAAAAATGAGGAGTGCTCACATGGAAGGGTGGGGTTGCTTTTACTCAGCTGTTTGTGTTTAAAAGTTGGGCTTTTAGCTGGGGTAGTCACACGCATCCACTAATAGACACAGGAGAGAAATAAGCACTTCCTGAGACACATTCATGCCATCTGAGACAGATATCCTAGAGAGGCCAGCCCTGGCAGGTGATTCATCCCATCTAGCAATTTCTCCACATATTAGAGAGGGAGACTAAACCCTCAGGAAGCAAAAATTAAGTCAGATGAGTTCAATATAGAGTAAAATAAACATGGTAATACCATTCCCCAAGTGTTCTTCTAATTTTGATTATTTTTTCTTTTTTAATATTTACTGTTAGCTGGAACCAAACATTTATTTAGTAGTGAAATGGGTCAAACTAGCTATTGTAGATCTCTCTGTCAATTAGCAGCAGTTTTTGTTACCACATAAGACAACTAATGCACCATTTCTATCCAGTGCCATGGTAGCCTTTTAATCAAAATCTATTCCAGATATCATAGCCCATGACATCCCAGGGGGAGACATAATGATTTTTCTCTTCCATTCCCTGCTATTTAAGCAGACAACAAAGAATTCCTCAGACATTAATGTGGCTAACCACATATAAATATAGAGGGTGTAGTATTATAAATATGCAGTAAGTAGTATGTAGACTCTTTGAACTTACACACCACTCCAGATTTCCAAATTACTTACCTGTGATGGTGGTCAGCAAGTGTTGCCTTGCCAAGAAACTATTTGTAAAAAGCTTACTACCAACAGTCCTGATTTCTGTTCTTCTGGTTACACATCAGCTGACACTGCATCTCTTTCCTGAACAGATGCAAGAACACACACAGAGCAAGATCTGCATTTCTTTCCTGGTTTGGGACCATAGTGAAATAATGTCATGCAAGACAACAAAGAAAAACCAAGAACAAAATTACATATTGTCCTCTAAATGACCTACAGTCCTAAAATAAAAAAGAAGAGAGAAAATAGATACAATAAGCAGGCATAGAGGAGTATGGGAATAATGTCTATAACAGACAAGTTATCAGTCAGTACAAGTTGGGCTTCAGCAACCTGGCTAATTCAGGCCTCTGAAAACATCATGGAAGAAAAGAACTTGATGGAGACAAGCTGGCATTCTACAGAGACTTGTAGTGGGCTCCAGAGAATCAAGACAACACAGCAACCCAAGCATGAGGTTCTCTACTCCTTCACAGAAAAGATAATGCTCTGTAGAGTGATTAGAAAATGGCATCTTTTGCCCAGAGTAAATTTGCCCAGTGTCAATTCTCAGCAAAAACATATCCTTATCCCCTTGGCAGCAGTATTGCTCAGCTTTGGCAGCTCCTCACTCAGCTGCCTTCCACAAATCCCACTCCAAGATGCCAAATTTCCAGCATACCCATGGACCAGATTTGGATGTTAGAAATACCACTAGGTGTCTACAACTCAGGAACCATGACTTTCAGCAGTATAATGTCCAAGTGTCTCTGGCTATAGACCAAAGATTCTGAAAGGCCTCATAGAAAGAGAAACAGAGAGGCTGTTCATGCATATTTTAGCTGGCAATACCATATCTCTTCCTAAATTGTCAGTTTCCAATCTGCAGTGCACTTGTTGTTCAGTACAGCTCTTCCTAAAGAAATAAAAAATACTCCAGTTTTAGAACAATATCCATAGGGCATGTGCTGCATTAAGATTAAGGGCCAAAGGCACATGGAATTCAAACAATCCAAACTGCTGGATGCAATGAACCCTGGGGGGCTCACCTGATCAAGAGTTCATTGACAAAAGGGGAGGCTCAGCTTTGTAGGGGAAAGGCACAGGAACTACCCTGGCTGTTTTTCATTGTCCCCTACTTGCATGTTGGGAAGAAAGTTTAGGTCATTACCTCTCCTCATTAGCCAGACCTGTTCAGCTCCTGCCCTTCATGGTCTCCTCCATGGTGGCTCAGACTGGAGCAGTGGGAGAAAGATGCTAGTGGCTCATGAAGGGTTCCTTTTCTTTTTTTACAGACTCAGTGCAGGGGTTTATTTGGTTCGTATCTTCCTTACTATTGAATGTTTGCAGTAAACAGAGAGCATGGGAATATTTGCTAGAAGCAAACAAAAAGGCCATAAACATCTCTTTCATATTTATACAAATATTTGTACATCTACTCATTCCCTTTGCTCTGTCCTTAGGTGTGCTTCTTAGCAGTAGCATTTATCTGTGCTGGATTGATTTATTTATTCACATGCTTAGATTTACATCTCACAGGGGCCCATGTTGCTCAGGTCAAGGCAAAAGCCAGAAAAAGATGATGTTGTGCTGTGAAAATATAACTTTTAAATCATCCTAATAGTTTGGTATAAGCTTTGGTAACCTGTGAGTGGCTGCAGGCACTGACTTTGTCTGATGGGTGTTTCATCCTGCTGTCTCAGCCTACCATCCCATAAAGGTGGTGCTTCATCTGCCAAGGCCTCCACAACAGCATGACCCAGAGGCACCATCAAGGGCAGAATATGAGGCTTCTTAGCTTCAGCTTCTGAGGGAAATCTACATTGCTAGTCCCTTCTGCCTTTTGTCTTTGCAGTGAAATGAAACACATATTCTAATAATTTAGAAATATATTCTTAGAGCATTCATGTTTTTCATTCCACATTGCAGTGCTGAAATGTTCAGAACCAGCCCAGCTGTTTAAAAAAATATGTTAAAGACTTAGGAAAGCATAATTACCTGAAGCCATTGACCAAAGAGAAGGGAGACCAAAGTCTGCAAGATGAAAACATCATCAGGGAGCATGTACAACTTATTAAGGAATCAACAGATTCTGCTCTATGCTGCTGTTCTTTGGTGTGCACAGAATAAACCTTCCAGACTGATACACATCATGCACAGAGGCCCATTTCTGGCTTAGGGACCTAGGGACTGAATTGTCTTTTGTTTGGCCCTAGACCTGAAAACAAAAGATTTCAATTAGAAATATTGCTCATTTTCTGAGCAGTAGTAAAACTGATCTGCACTCTAAATGTGGCATTCAGCTGTGTCTTCTGCAGTGTAGCTACTCAGACTTGTGCTGCTGTGTACTCCTTTCTCGTTTGTGCTGCACTAGAGTTTTCTGGGCTGCACTGTCAGCCAGGGCAGAGGACTGACATGGCTTAAATCCCTCTTGCTGACATTCCTGTCAGAGCACACAGATTTAGGGATAAGCCTCCTCACTTTCTGGAGGGTTTCAGGGAAAGGACAATTCATTCACTGGCTGGCAGCCCTCAGCCCTGGGTTTGGTCATCCATTTGGGCCAAATTCTTCCTTTGGGCATGGTCTAACATACTCCCACAATGTGTTCAATGGCAATCCTGCCCACTGAGCTAAGAGCACAATTTAGATGTTAAAGATGACACAAATCCTGATGCAAAGTCTTTCCTTTGTTCTTTGTTATCTCCAAAAGAATTTCAGTCTCCCTTGCAGCTCTTATTTTTCTCCAGTAAAAACAACACTTTTGTGGTTTTTACAAGCAATTAATAACTGTCAAAAGCCTTTGCTAAAAGTAGCCCTGTGGAGCATTTAAAGTGCCATTTCTCTTGCATTACTACTTTTAGGCATTATGCTCAACTCCATAGCATGCCTTTTGATGTGTTGTCTTAAGTAGTTGCATTTCCTGTTGCAGAGATGAAAGTAACACACGCATTTTTTAAAAATACTCTTCAACTTCCAGTGGACAAAACTATTTCTATTGAATCAGTGAAAGTATCTGCAGAGTAAGGCACCATTTGAGGATAGTGAAGATCCTGATACTTAACTCTTCATTACAGCAGTGGAACTGCTGCCATGGACCAAACCAAATACATTGCCTGGGATTGTGACTACAGAAAAAACCTAAACAAATTAGCAAACAAAGAGTAAACCCTCCCTCATGGGTTACCTGCATGCTCTTACATTTAAATGGGCAACAAACTACATAAGAATTCCTGGATTAGTATTTTCCTGATATAGCATTTCTTATGTCTTTATTCTATAGAAATATTTTATTAAGTACTTAATTAATATTAAGTAAATATTATAAAAAATATTACACAGAAATTAAAGTCTGTTGATATGCTCTGTTCTTCCAACATGCTTAAAATATTGTTGTATTTAGGGGAAAATGGGTCAAAAAGTCAGGGAAATTTAAGTTTAAGCTGAAGTACTACCATTTCTGAAGGTTACACACACACACACACACACATTTAGACTCACAATAATGTAGTTTGTCTTGTTCTAGGGTTTCCCTGTGTACACACACGCAAAAAAAAAAAAACAAACAAACAAAAAAAACAAACCACTCAGACTCATAATAATGCAGAATATCTTGTTCTAGGGCATCACTTTGTATGTACACACACACACACACACATATTTAGACTCATGATAATGCAGCATATCTTGTTCTAGGCCATCACCAATATGTGTCTTGTTGAAATATCTGTTCTGTTGCTGATGATCTGTGCCAGCCATGAAGGGGGCTGGAAGATCAGTAACCTCATGTAGGCCTAGAAACACTCTGCAGGCTGTGCAGGACTCTCAGCTCCTTGCTGCTCACTCCTTGGGGGCCTCACTGCAGCTGGTTCCACACAGGAGCACACAGCGTGGGCCAGAACAGTAAGTAACAGGAGCAGAGGGACAGAAGTCATACAGAAAGAAAGGAAGGCAAATGGATATTCTCACAGCATCTGCTGTTGGCTTGTATATCCAACATGGAAAAAAAAACAGTCCAGTCATTGAATATATGCCTGAAATTGATAGGGAATATCCTAAGACTTTTTTTTCATTCATAATTGCATGTCTCTGGTTTTGAAGAAGTAGAGATTTTATATTCCAGTATGTCTTTTCTGCATATAAAGTAATTCTGTAGAAAACAGATGATCAGTTCTTAAATTTCAAAAGGGCTCTGGCACTATTAAAAAGCTCTTCCTTGAGTGCAAGTCAGGTTTCTTGTCCATCCTAATTGAAGGGAGCAGCTCTGCTAAGTGCATCTTATATTCCAGGCAATGGGGTCTTGCTCAAGATGAGTAGAAAGTGTGCTGTACAATGGGGATCATGGCAGTCCTTTGTTTTAGCAGCCATTTGCCCTATCTTGAAGTTATCCTTTTCAGTCAAAGATGTTTCAGACAAAGGAAAGATACTGACTTAATTTTTTAATGCTCAGGATGGCTACGTGGGGTTTTTTCTGTTTTGGAACTAGATTAATCTTGTTGTACATAAGTAGAGAACATGATGTATTTCACTGTGAAAGGACAGACAAAAACAGAAACACTTTTCCAAAAGTACTTCATAGACATAATAGAAGAATAAAGCTGTAGTTGTCATAGGGAGTGGAAAGACAGTGATCAAATATCTTGACATTTTTAAAAAGAGCACTTTGTGCACACTTTTTGCTTTCTAGATTTTAAATCTGCCCTGCCTCCTCTTTTTCTGCCACCTAGACTGTAACCAATTCAAGACCAGAAAACATGTATTATGACTCAGGATGACCTCCATTCCTACAAATCAACAATTAATAAAAAAGGAACCATTGAAGGAAGGGAGTTCCTTAGCAAGATTTGTCTCTAGTAGAAATAGTACATTTATTTTCAGGAGACATTTTTTACAGAGAAAGATAAGGCTTGAGAGCAAGGTTGGCATCTGGCACTTTAGTGCAGAAGGCAGGAGGATCTGCTGCACAGAGCACCATGGTGTGCAGCCTGGCTGAGCAGTACTTGCTGTGCTGATCAGGAAAGGATGGCAACAGCAGAGGCTGTATGCTAACAACCCAAGTTTCAGCTGAGACTCTGCTATAATACAGGCAGAGATCCCTTCCTCTCCCCTGGCTCTATAAAAACTAGGCATCCCATACAAACTAGTCATCTTGATTCCTTCCCTCTTGTCAACAGTGAGAAACAGACTCAGAGAATTACTCTGAAAAGTAATTTATCCTTCCTCTTATAGGTACATGCCTTAGGATAGCATCACTCATTCTGAAAGAAATCTTGACTTGAGACAGGTTACAGTGTTAATACCTTGCCTCTTTCAGAGATTTTAGCAGCTTCCAATTAAAAATAGCAGCACTGTCACAATGGTGGAAGTATTTGTGCATCTGCTGAAGGAAAACAAGTTTTTTGCTGCTGAACCTACTTTGTGTGAGCCTACTTCAGGATGCTGCAGGTCGTGGAATACAATGGACTCATAGATAATGTAGTAATAATAGAATCACAGACTCATAGAACAAGGTGAGTTGGAAGGGACACGTAAGGATCATCGAGTCCAGCTCCTGGCCCGGCACAGAACCAACCCAAAAATTATACTATGTGCCCAAGGGTATTGTCCAAACACTTCTTGAACTCTGGTCAGCTTGGTGCTATGACCATTTCCAACCTTAACCTTCCCTGACACATCTTCAGGTTGTTTCCTCAGGTCCTGTCACTGGTCACAAGAGTGAACACATCAGTGTCTGTCCCCCTGCTTTACCTCATAAGGAAGTTGTAACTGCAGTGAGGTCTCGCTTCAGTCTCCTCTTCTCCAGCCTGAAAAAACTGAGGGATATCCGCCACTCTTCACATGACTTCCCCTCCAGAGCCTTTGCCATGGCCCTCATTTGGATGTTCTCTAATAGCTTCATATCCTTACAATAATGTGGTACCCAAAACTGCACAAAATATCAGTGCAGAGCAGAGCAGGACAATCCCCTCCCTTGCCCGTCTGGCCGTGCTGTCCCTGATGCCCCCAGGACACAGCTGGCCATCCTGGCTGCCAGGGCACTGCTGGCTCATGATAGTGCAAATGCCAGAATTTTTGAAAGCCTGATCTTATACCCGCGTTCCCTCTGTGATAGACAAAAGGGAGCAGTGCTGGCAAGTAGGAAGAGAAGATATTTTTGCCATGCAGCATGAAAGGGTGGGATGACACTTCTCCAGCTAGTTCCATAAATTAACATTGTCCATTAACAGAGTGGATGACAATAAAACAGACACGGCAGATTTCCCAAAGAATTCATTATAGTGGATTACTGTGGTGTGGATTGCACTGCCTAACCTACTTTGTTAGGTTTAAGCTGCACACCCCATAGGAGAGGTGTGATCAAATGTTTAATTGTTTTAAATATTAATCTAAGAATGAAATTGCATACAGATGTAAATATTCCCTCCTTTTCCAAAAAATAATCTAGCAGAAGGGCATATTACCTCCTCTGATCTCAGTATGTAGAAGCTGCAATGTACGGGAATTTTGTGTGAGGTCTTTGTTGCATACACCAGACATATTTTCTTCTTAGATGTGTCTATTAACCTAGGTTTGCTCCACTGAAGTGAGTGAAATCATTCCAGCCTTTTACTGATGCAGAGCAGTCCAATGTGTGCTGGCT
This sequence comes from Passer montanus, assembly GCF_014805655.1. NCBI lineage: Eukaryota > Metazoa > Chordata > Aves > Passeriformes > Passeridae > Passer > Passer montanus. The sequence continues at coordinate 9,678,215 of NW_024366815.1, read as the reverse complement.
GAAACATTAGCCTTCAGATTGCCTGTTCACGCAAGTCCCACACCATTAAGCAGTTTTTTTGTACAGAACAAACTGCACTACAGCGAGAGTGGAGGTGGCTATGCAGTTTATATAGGCTATGCAGCACTAGTTTAGGGCCTCTTTGTACTGTTGTTTATGAGATTTAAGGGACAAACAGCTATACAAATCCCGTGGCTCTGGATGCCTTGGACTGGGAGACTCAGGAGCCCAAGGGTGGGCTTTATTGCCCCTTTTCTTCCAAGTGTGTGGGCAAGAAGGGAGCAATTCCCTGTGAGAACAGAGATCCCTCCACAATGTAACTGTTCACAAAACTCAGAGCTGCCCTGAATGCAGCACACAGTTAGTGTCTGGACTACAAAATCCTCTCCAGAGGGTGGAATCCTGTTCTGCTGTGTAACCTACACCTGCAATATAGATGCAAAGCGAGCAGCTGAGTGCAATTGTGTCCTTACATAAGTATGTAACTGGGTATGGTTGAGTTTTAATTTACTGTTGATATGATCACAAATAAGAAGGAAAAGCTGGCACCTGGTGACCCCATAATTTCAGCAATGCTACAATCAGAACAAGAGAGGTTATTTGGGGAGCTTCAAAGAATCTTTCCCATTCCAGAATCAGACCTCTTGCTGATATCTTAATTCCTCACCCAAATAATAATGCTGAGGCTTTATTAGTTAATCAATAAGACATGATACAGGGTATGGTTATCATAAGATAATCATACCCTGGAGCATTTTGAGGCATGAGCCTTATGCCTCCAATCAGATTGGGTGAGATTATCTTTTGATAACCATGCCCTTGGGGAATGGCTCATTTCTATTATGAGAAAATTTTATGGTTAGGGAAAGTGTGCATTCCTGATGTAAAGAAATGAAAATGGTACCTTAGAATTAGCAGCTATTTCTCTTAAGCTGAAAAAAACCAGATAAAAACTAGATTTACTTTTGGAATGCTTCATGGGAATTCCTCACTGTCCATGCTATTTTAAGGCAAAAATAACTTTGAAGCAGGTGACATGTTTGGGAGTCACTCTTATCCTACCATTTATATATAACATATATATATATATATACTTCAAAGAAGTACATGGGAAAAAATAGTCAATGACAGGTTTGCTGTAGATCTGCAAAACAAAGAAAGGCATTGCCTTGTTTTCTTTAACGACAACAACAAACCAAACAACAAAGAAAACCCCTAGAAATAACAAAAAGCAACCTAGATGACTAGGCATTGTTTCTGATGTCATATATGCTACACATCCAATTGCTGTTTATATATATTAGAAGCCTACCTACAGTTATTTTTTGTCTACTGTTTATTGATATGAAATTGCAATGTTGGCAAAAAGAAAAGAGCACATTGCACTAAAACAGAAAATAACCTTTTTCAAATACATTGGTTAAAATAGCAATTGCCCTTAGATGTGTACATTGAAAATGTACTCATACACTCTGTTTTTATAAACAAACTCAGTGTAGACACTGACGTATTTTGGAATTGTTTTCTGTGAGTGTTCATAAGAATATTAATTTAAAAGGTCTCAAATTTGCTTTTAAATGTGACTGCAAAATGCAATTTTTAGGTATCTATGACCATATAGCTATATGAAACATCTGTGTACTCAGTCAATTCATGGTGAGTATTCATGACTGAATTCAATTATTTTGCTGAGTAAGAGTAAAAATTAATAATAAAACCTTAAATAATAATAATTTCAGGACTTCAGACTTAAACTAGTATTTTTTTATTGTTGGAGCTAATCTCTATGTTTCCTTCCACCCTGCTTCAACAGGGTGGGAAAGGAAGCTACAAAAACATGAAATGTTTAGCCCCAGCCTGTCCAAGATGCCCATGACAGAGTCAAAAGCAGAATTATTGCCTAAGTGCAGAGCAAATCTCTACAGTATGATTTGACATGGGCCTGAGGGGGCTCAGTCACCAGCCTGAGCCCATGTCAGGGGGTGCAGTGACTGGGGCTGTGTCTGACTGGTGACCACCCACCAGCTGTGTTCCTCAGGGTGCAGCTCAGTTCTGTTCCATGTGTTTATCAGGGATCTGGATGAAGGATTGGAATGCACCATGAGCTGACTGGCTGATGACTCCAGATGCTGTTGGCACTGTGGAGGAGCCAGAGGCCTTGCAGAGGGATGTGGCTGGCTTAGAGCACTGGGCAGTGCTCAGTGGCGTGGCATCAATAGCAGCACACACAGCGGGGAAGGAGTGGCTGTGGGCAGCCCTGCAGGAAGGGCTCTGAGGGCGCTGGCTGGCAGCGTGCCCGGAGGGCAAACAGCATCCCGGGAGCCCTGAGCATGGCACTGCCAGCCACAGGAGAGGGGATTGTCCCTGTGGTCAGGGCTGTGCTGCCCCGCCCGGCGTGCTCAGCGCAGTGCTGTGCCCCACAATTTAAGAAGGTTGTGAAGGTCCTTGAGTACATCCAGAGGAGGGCAACAAAGCTGGTGAGAGGCTGGAAGGCATGTCCTGTGAGAACTGCTGAGGACTTTGGGCTTCTCCTTTGTAGAGAGGGAGCTGAGGGGTACCCTGATTTCTCTCTGCAGTTTCCTGAGGAGGGGAATTGAAGAGGTAAATGTTGCCTTTCCCTGGGATCCAGTGATAGGACGCATGGGATTGGTCCCATGGAGACATTCTTTCCATTGCATCCAAGAACTGTAATATCTGACAAATTATGTGTTACACTATCAATTAGTAATAAACTGTCCATTGCATGTGAGGAGAGAACTGCAATGCCTGGCAAGTTAGTTGTGACACAGAGGAGGTACAACAGGGGTTCCTCCCATCCTGAAGAAAGGGCAATATGCACATTGTTACACCTTGTGAGTTCGGACAGATATATATATGTGTGACCCTGCTAAGATTCTTCTCACAGCTTTGTAGCTTATATCAGGGATCAGCAAGGGATCACCTTGCACAGCTGCCCACAGACTGCTCGTGGCCCCGTCTCCTGAGTCTGCTTTGACATTTCCACCTCAACATCCACTGCTTTCTAAAGCAGAAAATGGTTTAGACTTAGCCCACAGTGGCTCTGTCCTGGCAATATTCCAGAATTGCTGATATACTGCCCACTGGTGTTGTAAAGAGACAACGTAGCCAGCATCTGAGCCATGTATTGTCCAATTAGTTAAATAAATTTGAATTTTAAAAAGCAAATATGGCAAGCAGATCTTTGACAAGAATGCTAACATTGCACTTGGCATTTGTTAGTCCTGGGTCTATTATTCATTTTATTATTCTTACAAAGTGAATCTAACTATTAGAGTATTTATTTTTAATTCCTTGTTGATAATAATACCAGAAAAATTGAAATTAACTTGTATTTGTTTGTCACATTGACTATTCAGACATGGGATTTTTCACTGAAATAATGGAATATACCTTAAAATAGTTTTTGTCTATTAGATATATGACACATGGAGTAAATGTCAACATGAGTGTTAAAGGCTAACATTTCTATCCACAATTATCTAAAACCATCAGGGATATGGGAAGAATTAAGAAAAAATACAATCTTATCATTTTATCCTTAAGTCTCTCTCTGAATTACATGGTATCAGCTTGTAAGGGATGTTTCATACTTCTTACATGAAAATTTCAGTAATATTTACCTGAGTAAAGTATAAATTTCTTAAGTATGGTAAAGTATAAATCTCTTAAGTATAAATTTATTTTTTTTTTCACTAACTGCCACTTGCAAAGTGAAGGCAGATCCATGTCCCATGCTCAGTTAGGGTCAGCTGCAGCAGCTTGCCCAGAGCCATGTCCAGCTGGGTTTTGAGTATCTCCACAGATGGAAACATCACAACATTTCTGAGAAATCTGTTTCAGTGTTTGATGTAAAAAACGTTTTCTTGTGTTCAGATAGATTTTCATGTGATTCTGTTTGTGCCCTGAGCACTGTCTCTTGTGCTCTCATTCAGCACCCAGAAATAATCTCCTTCTTAATTCCCTCCCATCAGGTCTTTAGGCACATTGTTGAATACACCCCGATCCTCTTTGTTCACGGGGACACACTGAGCTATGCAGAACATCCAGGATCAACCCCAGCAGAAAAGAAGTGCATGATCTGTAACTGCTGCCTAAAAACCATTTGATTAGAAAAGTGAATTTCTCCCTAGCAATTCCCTGACATTAAAGAAATACAGCTTTCTTCAGGGCTGCACTCTTCTACCAGAATTGTCCCAGATTTTTTGATTTAGAAGTGAAAGACTAGACAATTTCACTTTGAGAATGTAGTTTTCAAAATGTGTTTCTCAGTTTTAAAAGCATTTTCAAAGCAGAGGGGTCTGCCATAAACTGTATGTGAAGATGAGAAGATTGGCTTGTCTCAAATCCAGTCATTGTCAGCAGCCATTCCATATAGCTGGTCATGAAGTGGCATTGTCTTCTGACACAGAAATATGAGTGTGTTAGGAACTGGAGCAGACAAGCACTCTTTCATTTCATGGGCAAAGGCTGGGTAGAGGGGAGAATTCACCCTCTTGTTTTCTATTGCTAGAGAAAAGTGGTATTAAAGAGAAGGTTCTGATCCAAATGGATTTAAATGTCCAAATGATTTATAAATATTAAATCACTAAGACTGAAATTAGAATAGAGAATAATTGTGACGGCTAAGAACTAAGGAAGTCAAAGGAAAATAATCAGAACTGCTGTTTGACATCTGTGTCCCACACACTCCATAGCACACTGGTTGGACACACCTTGTTGGCTACTGAAAACATAAAGTATCTTAGAAATTTTCTGTTGAAGAGGGGTTCTTTTGTGGCCTTTTTTTGTGTGTGTGTTGTTTGGGGCTTTTGTTTGTTTGTGTGATTGTTTCATTTTGTTTTGGACTTTTTGTTAAGTACTTTCCATGCAGGAGAGAAAATTCCTGAGTTAGATTCTCCAAAATAAGTAACTGGACTGGAATGCAGGGTGGTGGACAGTCTTGCCCCCCAGAGAGGAGATCATGAGCAATAATATTTTCTTACCTTCCTACATTTTTAATGATGATTTTTTGTTACGTTTAAATATCTCCCTTTTTCAGTGTTCACAAGATTTGTAAACATTTGTCACAAAGTAACTACTAAGCCTTTTGGGTTCAGCTCTTGAGAGAAGACCAGGCTGAAAACTTTGCTCACAATCCTAATCCTTTCCAGTAGCCTTCCCCAGTGCATGAAACCCCAACCTGCTGCAGTAAGTGGCAAAGCTACACTGACTTGAATTGCCAGGATTTTGCTCAGTCACTCTTAAACACTTCATGGCAGACATCCAATATCTTACTGTAAACTCTATAAGCACACTCTTTACAACTTGTTAACAACTTAATGTTTTTGTTCTCAGAGGAGCATATCATTAATCATTTCCCCAAGACCAGTAAAATCGCACATTACAATAATCCATTTTAAACCTGTAAAATAGAGAATGCCTTAGTCCTAGTGAAATGGACACACAGCAAGTAACCCAAGAAATGCAAGGGAAAGAACGTGGTGGTTCTCCTCTCTTGGCCCTCCTGGATCACTAATGTGTTTGCCATTACCAGGACTGGTGTAATTATTTAGGAATCCAAAACAGCACTTGTTACTCTTCACTCTTCATTACAGTGTGGTATGTATTTTCCCCAAAATTAAAAATAAAACATAAAACCAGTAAAAAATTAGGAGATAACTATAATTCAGAATAAAGATGAGCTTCCAGTCCAGCTGTGATCAGCGAAGATTTTATCTGCATTTCCAGCTGAATCTGCAGGGTTTAGTCAGGCATTTTCACAGAAAGGAACTATTTTGTTGGCAGCAGGATTCAAGGCCCTGCACAGCTGTGAATACACTAACTGTGGCCCACAAAATAATGAACAGAATGAAACCCCTCATCAGTTATGGTTGACAGGAAGGATCTGAATTCACTTGTTGCAGATAGAAGAGCACTAAATTTGACTTCACTTTAAAAAGTTGTTGTCTTATAAAGTATTATTTAATCAACTATGTGCATACTTTGAAGCCTCATTTAAAACCCACTCTTTTTCCCCAGTGCTATTTTTAGATTACCAAACAAAGACTTCTTAGCATATTAGTAAAAGTATGACACTCTGGTATGTGAAGCATCACACCAAAAACTTTCCACTTAAGGCTGGTTGTTCATGTACTTCACTTGACAATTAATTAATTTTTTTAAATGAAATCATATGTCATACTTTGCAACTGAAAAATTGCAGGAAAGGCAAATACTTTCTTCTAAAAACTTCTTTCCTCTCCCCTTTAAATTATGAAATGTTGAAGTGCTAGGGATATATTGTGTTCTGTTTGGGTCATACCCAGTTTCCCTTCATTTGACCAGCTCAGTGGACAGCCTGATGTCACATCAGTAGGTCTCAGTGGACCTACTGATGTTTTTATTTTTCTTTTATGTCCTTGGGAACCAAAATCAGAAACAGTAAATGTCTTGAAAGGAAGAATTAATTTGAGACTGATATAATGCATTAAATCCTTATAGTAGCCGAAGAGACTGTTGAAGTTGAGTGGGAAAATTTAAGCACTGAGACCTACATCCACAAGGTTGGATGAAGCAGAGTTTTGAGCAGTAAAGTTTGATCCAGAGAACACCCTTGATTCTCCTCTCATCTTTTCTGCCAGCTATCTCTTGCAGCCTTGGTGACGTGAGCAATCAGAAATAGATATAGGCATGACTGAGGTGTTTTAAGTCCCTTTCTGTGATGACACCCTTCATCCACAGTGTTAATTTTATAAGTTAGTCTCACAGCCTCTGGGCTCTAGAATCCCATAATCACTACCTAAATCCCATCCCATCAGCCTACAGCGTCACCATGAGACCTAGAAACTCGTGGAATGACATGAAAGCCCTTCTCAGTAAATGTTCTCCAAGCACACCTAACTAGAGATGACAGAATGAGATCCTTCACTGAATGCAATTGCATTTGTTATCCTTTTCATCCTGCTCTGTTAATGCCTTTCTGATGCTGCTCCTAGTGGCACAGGTAACTCATATCCAGTCTCAGGCCTAGAGCACTTATCTGAAATGAAAAAACCAAGTTCAGAGACTTATGCACAGTGAGTCCACAAATCTTCCTTCACAGAAGGCAGTATAAATGCCTGGGACACAGGTTATGAATCAAAAAAGCAAGTTTTACTGGACAGCAGAGTAGCAAGTAAAGGGCATGATTTTGCAGTGGGTCACAGGCCTTCTCCTAGGAAAAATGTCAGAATTCTCCTTGTGCTTCAGCTCCAACCACAAACTCCAAACACGTTTGGAGAGGAAGGAGTGAAACATGCATTAACACTGTGTTAATTTGAAGGCCTACAATACTCACAATATTCTCAATATGCATTTTCAAAAATATGATGCCTTTGTCACCAAAGCATCCTAAATACCTTCTGTATCAGAGAATTTCTAGCTAGCTGGCTAGCGTACTTCTCCTTTCAGTTTCTGGGATCTGTCTCTCACATTCACAAACACAGGTCTGCCTGATTTCACGCCAGAAAATATACAAAACCGATACACAGGGAAGCTATTATGTTGTAAAAGGGAGTAAGAGTTAAAGGAGAGCCATGGCAGCAGTAAAAATGAGGGCAGCAGATGCCTTTGTTGTTCTAGGAAAGCACATGGATGCTGTGCCAGCTCTGAAGATATTTGCTCTGATTTAGCAACACAGAACAGAAATTTAAAAACAGAGAGCATCTTTGGTGAGGAGCACAAGATGAGATCTTCGTGGAAGGATGAAATTTTAGAGATGGATTTAATTGTAATAAAGAATACACTAGACGCACCAAGGAGGAAAGACAGGTGAGAAAGATGGAAGTTTCATTTCCCCCTCATATGTGTTCATCTGAGCGTAGCTGCTGCTGGCCAGAGTCAAGGGCAAACTGTCCTGGAATACTGCAGGTACTGTGATGCCTTAAGTTTTAACTTTTGTATTTTCCAGATTCTGTACTGCTTTAGTGTGTAACTCTAAACTTCATATAAAGTGTGAGCAAGTTCTCTTCACAGTTTAGTTAGACAAAACAATCGTTTTAGCTGAGAACAAAGGACACCACTGCGGCTTCAGGCCCAAAAAGTACAAACAGCAAATTGAGGAGAGTAGTCTGGGAGGATGGGACTTCAAACCTGAAGCTGTAATTGGACAATTAACCCCAATATGTAAATGGACAAAAACTTATACAAGTGTGAAAACTCGTGACCATCGTCCACCTTGGGTCCATCTGGGGTCCAGCTTGGGCAGAGCCCCAGCCAGGCTCTTGTGCTGCCCAAGGTGTATCCTTCAAAGGCCTTCCAATAAATACCTACTTTATTCCTTTAACTCTGTCTAGCCTCTCTTCCAGATAGCCTCTCTGAGAATCAGTTGGGGAACATACAAAGGATAAAAGCATGGAGACTTACAACAAGAAAATTGTGGTTTAATTAAACTCCTCTGAAAGCCATATTTTTAACCATTACACTGTAAATAAAACAGCAGGTGCAAATAGTTTTAGGCACAAAATGAGTCACAAAGCATGTGGGAGATGGCAGGGTCTGGCATGAGCATTACTGCACAGGGAACATGGCTGAGAAGCAGGAGGCAGCAGATCTATTTCAGACTGTGCCACTGGCTTGTTTCTGAGTGAATCACAAAGATTCAAATACTCAAGAGTAGCTTCTAATTCCAGATGCTTTGCTTTAGACACTGAGTGTCTTTTCAAAAGCTCTGGACACCTGCAGTTCTCCCTATAATCAGATGGGATATTCTCTGGATGAAGTCATAAATATCTCAAGCCAAGTTCTGAACAGCAAAGAGTGAGGTTTCATGTTATGGCAAAAATGATCAGCCAGTAGACTGCTGGTATAAGAGCTACCCTGCTCCCACCTGATTCTCCCATGAGCTGCTTTTGCTTTTCTTGGGATAGGTCTGACAGCAGAGAGCCAGGGGCTAAATACTCACTTGTGGGGGTTTACATGTTTTCTGGATTATCTCCTTGAGTCATCCTCCATGTGGCCTCACAAGCATTAGAGGGGAGCAGGAAAGCACAGAGGCAGTAAAGAGAAGTAAGGATTCCCTCTGAGGAAGTAATGTTTCAAGGCTAATTTGAACATATACGTCTTATCCTCAGCATTCATTTGTTTCAATCTCACCTTTTGTAAAATTTAGATGAATACAGGTTATTGTAAGACCACACTAATGGGAGGAAGTATGAGGAAGTAAAAAGACTAAGAGCAACTCCATATGAATACAAATCTTAAGTACATTGTTCTTATTCCCATATTTCTTCACAACTGTATCTGCTGTATTCCTTTCATAGAATCACTTAAGTTCAAAAAGACTCCAAGATCACTAAGTCATTCTCACCTCTCTCCTTATTAATGCTCTTAAACACATATATTTGTTTAGAATCAAATCTAGTTGAAATATTCTGGCTGTAAAGTAGCCTAATCAGGCTGTGTGTTGAAACTGATCCTGAAACTTTCAGTTTAACTTCATCTGTGCTGCTGTTTCTTGTACCCTGAAACTCTTCAACCAATGCCTCTTATCAGAGCTGACAGGAGGTGCAGCTTCCAGTTCTGGGAGGAGAGGGCTTGCAGCAGGATCACCAATGGCGATCTGGTCTGCCAATGCCTCTCCACAAGTCTGCCTTTGAGAGGCATTACTGCTTCAAATACCCAATTAGTGAAATCTTGGCTCTGCTGAAGAAGGCAGTGGGATCTTTGCCACTTGCATCTAGTGAAGCCAAGATTTCACCCACTCTATATGCAGTTGCAGTACACTGAGGCTCAGGACTTTAGGCTCACCCATAAAAGGTTGTTCTCTTCTTCTAAGACAACTTGGGAGTTTTTTTGCAGTTATGGACCATCAATTATTTCATTATGGCAGCCCCCACAGAGACAGATATGTCAACACAGCTATGAGAAAAGGAGGGTAGATGTTGAACATGAAATCAAACTTAGAGCTGACTGGTGTTGGAAGGTATGATAGGGGGTTTTCCCATAAATTTCAGACAAAAAGAGTACCTAAAGAGCACAGGAAGCACCAAGAGGCATTTGTCAGCAACTATTAAAAAAATTCCACATGAACTTAGCTTTTACTTTCCACATGAGCTGGTAGTCCCATTATGCAGCTCAGTGACAACAGCAATACCAGTAACCTGTTCAGTCATACTAATTTTGATTCCTGTTGCAGCTATTTTATAAGCTGATTTATTGACTGAAATACAAAATATGACCAATAACTAAAAGTCAGTGATTATATGTGATTATATTCCCATAACATCCCAATAACCTGTTAATATGGAAAAGACACGGTTCCTACTCCAAAAAATAGATAATTATCCACAAAATTATGCATTATTTATAACTGATGATACATGGCTGTTAATAAAGTTTAATATCTAAATATTTTTCTGAAGTTTGATACTATTAGGTACTATTAGGGCTTCCTTAAGACCATCTAGCTGAAATCACAGCAATTATTTGTGTACTCAGTACAGTACATTCAGTAAGACCTTCATCACCTGCAAATGGCCTGCAAGTGGCCTGCATCATTAACACACATCTAAAAATATTCCTTATTAAAAATGTCTGTTTTCTTGTGCTCACTGTTGAATTCACAATTATATTTTTGTGCATGGAAAACACAGTTTAAAAAGTATAACAATCTCAGTGGGATTTTTTTATATTTCTTGTCCAGTATGACTTAAAAATAAAAGCCATAGAAAAAGGGTATTTCTCTTAAAAACGGGGGAACAAAATCTGCAACATTTCTGTTTGCAGCTGGTTTGTTACACTTCAGTGATGAAATAAAAACTACTTTCAACCTGCAAGACACACACAGTCTGTAGAAATTGGCATCATCCTTTTGGCTAAATTTCAAACAACTAATTTGGTAATTCCTTAGTGATTTACTCAACACTTGGAAATGTCATTCTGTGGACAAAGTAGACTATGCTCCATGTTAACTGCACTAAGCAAACAGCCATTCAAAGCAAATATTGACAGAACCTCACTTAATGCAGGAGAGAATGTTCATTTCCATTGCTTTATTTTCTTTAAAATGATGAAGTATTACACTCGTGAACACAGGAAGACATCTATATCCATTAATATATCCAAGCTTAAACCAGATTAGGTCCCAAAAAGGAGGTCCATATTGCCAATTCATCCAGACAGAAATTAATAAAAGTCTCTCCACTCACTTCTAAGTGCAGTGAATCATGCAGTTAGTCACCATTGCATGATTTCAAATCAACCTATAGATGGGTAGTTTCTTCTTATAAATATAGATGCTCATATTTTAGTCACTATTGTGAACTCCTTTTACAAATTTTTCCTTATGCTCAACAGAAAATGGGGATTCATCTTTTTAAAGGAAACATTTTGCATGTCCAAAAATAGTTAAACTACAAAAGTTTCTGAATGCATAAAGAAAGAGATTACTTTTAAAGGGTTGCCATAAACTTATTTCCTAGCTTTCTACTTCCATATTAGGAAAGAGGACTGCAGTCAAGTTTAATGGATGCAAAACTGGATTTATTCTGGTAGAGTAGAATAGAAGGAAAGTCAATTTCTTTTTTTATTTTCTTATGAATAGTAAAGTACATTGAATAACAAAACAAAAATTGATCATGATTTACTAACAAAGGTGAGAGATGTCCATGAAATCCAAGGGTATCCTTTCCAAGGCAACATCCACTGCATTTTAAGTATTTATCCATACAAATACAAAAAAACAAGTGAAACAGAAAGTAGTTCTTTATAAAGCCAAAAAAAATATGCGCTTTTGCTATGCAAGCATTTTATACACTAGGAACAAGAATAATTTACTGCAACATCTCCCTGGGCTACCTCAAGGATGTTCTGAGGCAAGCTGCTGACTTCCAATGAGAAGAGGACTTAGGCACCTACAGGAATACTGTAAAAATATAACATTATTTAGAGAAATACTTTCTTCATCTGTGCTATAGCAGCTTCCATAGCCAGCTTCTGTTTCCATGGTATTGGACAAAAGCCTGAGTGACAAGGTACAGGCGACAAGATTCCAGAGAGATTCTCAAAAACTTTGTCAGTTTACACACAAAGGTATTTTTGGATGGTACAGTGCTTACAGCCAGCATAAAGTTTCGCAAAACCACACACTCTTTCTGTGAAATAAACATGTGGAAAGTGAGAGCAAGCCTAAGTGAGATGACCCCATGGATCCCAGTTCGCAGCACAGGGTCAGGCAGTGCTTTGAACTCTTCTGTAGCTCACAACAGCACCATACCCTGCCCTGAGGAGGGAGGCTGTGAGGGGCCTGAGTGACTGGTGTGGGGCTTGGAAAGGCATCATACTGACAGGCAAAGAAAGTGAGACAAGCAAATGGACAGGCATCCTGATGTTCCTGTAGCTGGTGAAGTTCTTTCCAGGTACTTTTCTTTGTGGGTATGTATGAGAGCACAAAATCCCACCTCCACATCATATGACCCCAAGGAGATTCTGTTGCCAGGGTGCTGCAGTATTTTCCCCCTACTTTTATTGTTACTTGGGATGGCACTCACTTGAAAGACCAGACAACTCCCCTTTAAGTGATGTGCAATAACTCATATTTATAGAGAGATTTAGACACACAATGTTGGCATTAATAAAACTGATTTTATTACAAATAAGGTGCTTTTTTTAATATATGATAGATTTTTCTTATTGGAATTGTTTCCCTATGGACAAACAGGTTAACCAAGTATGCATGTTAAAAATTGATTCCCTAATTTCTGCCATATAATTTCAATACAAACACTTTTAATTTCCACATGCAATGAAAAGAGATTCGTGTGTATTTATGAAGGCTGTCCTGCATGTTTCTTTCTGTTTTACAAATTTATTTTAAAGCAGTGTGGTCAATACCAAGTTGTTTATGATAAATTGAACAGAGACAAGCAGAGTATCAGGCTGGAAAGAGGCAGGTAAAGAAAATATCTCCATCTATACTGAAAAACAAAACATAGAAACGTGAAGTTGTATTTATTTATGAAGGCTGTCCTGCATGTTTCTTTCTGTTTTACAAATTTATTTTAAAGCAGTGTGGTCAATACCAAGTTGTTTATGATAAATTGAACAGAGACAAGCAGAGTATCAGGCTGGAAAGAGGCAGGTAAAGAAAATATCTCCATCTATACATAGAAACATAGAAACAAAACATAGAAACGTGAAGTTGTATTTATTTCTGGAGACAAGGAGAGATTTTTTTTTTTACTAAATGTTTATGGTGTGTGAGAAGCAAGCCTGCTCTAGTAAAGAAAATTATGTAGTGCAAATTCATTTTACATTGGAGGAAAAACATCTACTGAATGCCATTCTCTTGGTTGTGAGGACTCCTATATTAGCTTTTTAAGATTTTAAGGTGTCCTGTTTGAAGAGTACGAAGCACCCACCCAAAGCACCTACGTGTGCTTCTGGAGCAATGAGGGGGAGTCACATCATTTTGTGGGGGGGGACTACATTACATCATAAGAAGAAGGAGAGGAGCAGTACATACATTTGGGATTATCTGACTTGTATATTTACAGTAAGTTGTTTATGGACATTCCTTTAGCACTACACAAACAAGGAGGTATTTCCAGAGTTACTTCTTTCCCAATGTTTCAGTTAAGTCTAATAAATTTCACCCTTAAACAATAATTTCATTCTAGCAGCTATAATGAGGAATTAAGGCCCAATTGTAGCAGGTAGGCAAGATGAATTCCTACACCAATACTTGCTAGAGACAAAGCTGAATTAGAAGCACAGAGGAAAAATCCAGTGCATGAAGTAGGGGAATGTGACTAGAATGTGCCTCAGGATGGGGATGGGATGGAACAGCATTAGGGACAGAATCTGTCTGTCCCTGGAAGGCCCCTCCTGGCTGAAGGGATACAGAGCCAGCAGCTTGAGACAGGAGGCCATGCAGACAAAAGTGATCTCTCAGAGGACAGCTGTTTTCTGGCATAGTACCAAAAGGCAAGTGACTCTTCTTCAGCCTGTAACGCTGTACAGAAGAAGGTGTTGTGAACTTCCAGTTCAGCAGCCTTCTCTGACCTCCTCAATACCATTGCCAGCATCTCCCATTTGCTCAGAAGTTATGGAAATGCAGGTGGTAGCTTTTACAATGCCTCGCAGAGCCCATCCAAATGGGAGTCTTTAGAAGCTTTTCAGGCTGGGTTATACAAAACACTTATTGGGTGACATTACAACCTAGATCTGTTCTAAGGATTGGAAACTGTTGGAGTCAGATTTGGCTGATGTGCCCTAAAGCCTAGAGATGTCCCATGGGGCACTATCTGAAAATCTTGCTTTACAGTACAATTGCTCCTTATTAATCTTACTATTTAAGAGACTCATATCCTATCTCATTCCCTAAAGGACCTGGATACAGAAGACCTGATGTGTTTCTGTTGTATGACAGATCAATTCCATGGCTAGGTTACTGATAACGTAGTTTGACATTACTGTCAAACAAATCTAACAGCCAGCTGCTATCAACACCAGGAATTCCTCCTCCCCTCCACTTGCTCTTCACGCCCTGGCACGTGGAAAAGTGTGTTGGAAAAACCTCGATGACTCAAGGAAGGAGAAACAGTGGTGTGCATGGGGAAATGTTAGCACATAGGTCCTGGGGCAGCATTTGTCAACATAGCAGCAAAATGGGTCAGAAAGCTAGCCTATCATAAAAAATAAGTTTATTTGAACATTCGTCAGAGAACTGAAAAGCCATGGCCGTTTCAAATTTCTTGGCATCCAACACAAAACTGAGCTTTTCTGCCTTTAATTCACTTAGGAAGCAGAAAATGGAAAGTGAAATTTACACGATATGAATGTCTGCAAACAGACTAATACTATAAAGCTTATCCCACTTTATTTTATACTAACAGTCACAAATAGATGACTTCCAAGTATCCAACTATTTTGTTGGCAAAAATCTGGTGGCAATCTCACCTAGGAAAGGAGATCTTTTAACTTGCAGCAAGGATTTTAGAATAAAAATACTTTGACTATCTGTTAGCAGTTATATAGGGCCTTTCATATGGAAGAATACACAGCTAATAAAAACATAAAAAATAAAATTCCATATACTTTGTTAAAATTAATCTAAATAAAAACTGTCCCAAAATATACTCATCTCAATTCCTGCCTTAGGCAAAGTGTAACTGCCCTGAACTAATGTAATTGTTTCAGAAAAAGTCTCTGAAAAAAATGAAAATTTCATGTTCTGATTGTAACTCTTAGGAAAGGCTGCAAGTGTAAGAAATTAAATATTTCAATCAAGTCCACAAAGAAGACTGTGTCTGCCACAGTATCTGCACACATCTTCAGTATTGGCCCATTTCACTGCATTGTGTTCTAGGAAGAATAAATCTCAGTCAAATCATAGGAAAAATCATGGTCTCTCTCAGATTGACACTTCATATTCTCATTTCTATCTCATTTAGAATTCTCCTCTTTCAAATACCTAAACAATGAGAGATGTATTTAATAAGCAGAAAACATTTTATTATATATATATTCTCAGTGAAGATGTAGTTCTGTTTGAAAAGTCTTCTGGCCTTCAGAATTAGGAATGCTAAGCAATACTGAGAAAAAAGAATTACATATCCCTTATTTCCTTCTTTAAATTTCTTGTATGTTATCACAAGATAGGTGTCAGATAGATGTGGCCCAAAAGCATAACCTCAAATCTGGCACTTCCCAAACTACTTGGGAGTTCAGGAATAAGAGAGTATAAGACAGTACTCCTCAAGTGAGGCCCTAAGCTCTGGGATCCGATTTCCTCTGGATTTAGAAACATTGCAGCATGCTACATAGTTCCTCTTGTCTTGTCGTTCGAAGAGGAGAGATGGAAGGGCTGGAAATAATGAAGAACAGCGTAGGTGGGTTTCATAGCTCTGCTCACCAGAGTGCCTTTGTTTTTTGTGGGAGAATGTGTAAACAGCAGCCTCAAGAACAGGAAATTCTGATGGACTGAAGTCTGCACTGAAGCCTCAAAAGCTTTCACCCGGCTAGATGCTGACAGGAGCTTAGACCTGTGGGGCACTGAACGTCTTTCACTTGTTCCACAATGAAGACAGTATGAAGAAACCACGCCGTATAATTGAACCAAATATACCAAATAAACCCACTTGCTAAATAATACACAAATATGCAAGATATAGCTAGAGGCATGCTGCTGCTCTGGCTGGTTTCTGGCAGCTTCTCTAAACTATTAGCAGTACAGGCACTAAACTGTGTAACTAAAGGTGCATGAGCAATTTAGACACACTAGTATATCCTTATACACTACAAAATCAAATTGGTGCTGCAGAAATCAAATCAATAAATAAAAATGAATGTAGACTGTAAAAAGAAAGCAGCCCACTATGTTGTCCCTTTTTTTAATGAGAAAAAGATATACGCAATGTTTGAGGGAATTGTGGTCAATTAGAATAATATTCTCAAATATCATAAATCATAGCTCAGAAAGATTCAGACAATAATAGCTAAAATAATAGCATAATGAAGTGGTCTGGAAGCTGAAGTGGTCTGAGTTGTATCTAGTTTAAATAACTTGTGAGGTAATTTAGTGCATTGTATTTATATTCTAAATGTTAACCAAACAACTCATAAAAAATTATACACATTTTATCCTCCAAACCATAATCAAAACAATAAAAACCTTTAACATAAGTGCAGTAATATTAGCTACAAAGAGAGACATATCCATATTTTGGCTCCTTTACATAATGCAAACAAAATGCCAGGGCATTAAAGGAGGTATAAATGCAGATAGGACTAAGCCCCTCTTAAATAAGCTTTGGTCTAACTGAGAATTGTGCTTATAGAATTAAATTTCCCCTTATTTTACCACTTTCTGCATAGACATTAAATAAATTCCATTTGGTATTCACATAGGATAATTCCAAGTGTCTTTAAAATAGCAGTGGTAGACATTGGTATTAACTGTTTTTTTTATATTGCATGATCATACAATACACATCCCCAAATACAGTACAATAGAACACTATTCAGTTTATGCACATGTCTATATATAGATATATATGTGTATGTGTATATTATATATTAACATATATGCATGTAGTTATATATTTGCCTGGCTTATTACAGACAACAGTGCAGTTCAGTTTTGTCTGTGGTATGCTACATCTTGCTATCTGAAGTTTTGGGATTATGCAATTCAATAGTCTATTAGGGTGCAAAGTGAAAAATGACAGAAGAGATGTCTCTGAAAATAAGTTTGACACTTCCTACCTTGAACATTACTAAAATTAGAGCTTTAATAACACACCAGCACACACCATTTTATAGCATTCTCACTGTAGACATCCCCGGCTAGAAAAGAAGTGGGGCCATGGGAAAACTCCTGACTAAGATACAGTCAAAGAAGTTTCTGTATAGAACACCAATTATATGAGAACTACAACCAAGATCAAAGTGCAACGTGCTTACAAGAAAACATCTCAGAGACGGCGAATGAATTGATGCACTCTAATGCAGAAGGCAAATGTCAAAACTTCATGTGCTTTTCCATACTTGCTGACCACAGTACTGAGCTGGCCAACTTTTCAAAAAACGAAAGGACAGATAATGAAAAAATTAGTTTCAAGTGAACACTAAACTTATACTATTTCATGATATCACTACCTTGTTACATTTGCATTTATTATGTTGCTTTCAATATATTTTTTGTTTTCAACAGATTTTTTTTCAATAGACTTTTACATAGCCTATAGTTGATTGAAAGTCAGTCTTTTAAAAGTTGTTTCCAGTGAACATACTGGAATCAGAACTAAAGATTTCTGAAAAAAATCAGAATTTATTGTGTGTGACTTATCAGCACCTCTTAGGAAGGATTGCTGATTTCTCTCCAAAGGGTCAATATCAAGTAACTTCTTGAACCCCACGCTGTGCCAAGTGTCAGCAAAGTGGCAATACTTAACTTACACAATTTTTTTTCTACCTATGATTTATGGGACTATTAATAAGGCATTTCCTATAAAGGAATCAACAAACCCACCACTGTGGCATCCCAATCCTTAGTTCCAAGCTGTTTTATACTTCTCTGGCACCACCAAAATGTTAAAGAAAGAAAATGTTATCTGAGAATATCTCCTTACTGGTCAACCATTGCCAGCATTAAGGGATCTTATCTGAATCCCTGATACAGGGGATTGGGACACAGCTATTTTGTACTTTTTGAGTGAGGCACTTTGCAAGCAAGAAGTCCTCCTACATATTTTACCTGTCTTGATTATGTGTGTCTGTTTTAATTTATTGTCTTCCTGAGGCACAGGCATTTTGTAAAGCACTTGCCCAACATGAAATTCAGTAATCATCTCTCAGCAATTCACACAACCCTCTTCTCTGCCTTCAACTTCTTTTTTTCTGCAAGTTCTCTTAACTTTTTTTTTTCTGCAAGTTATTCAGTGGTGCAAAATGAAGATGGAGCTCACAAAAAAGCCCAATAATTCAACATCTGCCTCCTAGACTGATGGAAACAATGATTTTATGAATATATATTTTGCATTATGCTCCTCAATGTCATTTTTGTGAGTCTGACTTTCATTCCAATCAAATCAATAGGAGATACAACACCAACATGGGCAAGGCAGAATTGGACTAGGAGTCATGAAAATCCTTCATGTGACCAAGGAGTCTGAGGTCTGCTTGGAGCAGTTTGTGGGAACCACCAGAATTCACACATCTTTCTGTTCTCTGTTCCAAAACAGAGAGAGAAAAATTTCCTATAGAAATGTTTCAGCAATTAAATAAACACAACAAGCACGGAGAAGTTAAAACTTCAGGACTAAGTATAAATATTCTTGATTGGTTAAAAATGTTGTAAGAATGAAAACTAGGGGCTATACCCCTCCCTGCCTTGAAAAGGCCTGTGACTAATGTGAAAAATGCTTTTAAATCAGAGCAGGAAAAATTGTGCCTTCCAGTTTTTGGAATATTTCTTTGATATTTTTGATGAAGTGAAAGCTCTCCTTGGAGAAAACACATTGCCTCCTATAATACATGCCTGATGGCAGCAGGGAAGAAAAAGCTTCCCTTTCGGAAGCAAATTGGAAGAAAAAGCATAAAATTTAAGGACAGAAATGAAGCAAAATTTGGAATGCAAAAATAGTCCTAGTCATGCAGGTGTTTCTTTGTTAATCACAGTTTACTGGCAAATCTCAGAATCAAGGACATTGTGTCATATTAGGCTGAGGGAGTCTTGAAATGTGAGAGCAGGTAATTCAGTATCCACATGACATAAAAGGCTGGGCTGAATCATAGCCCTCAAACACATTATGAAATACTTCCATACAAAAAGGATGTCATAGCCCTTGGCTTTCTCCAGCAAACATTATATAATGTGTAAAATAACTGAACAAACAACTTGGAGAGGTGTGACACAGAGCATGAACACCTACCTCATCATTCAAGGAGATGAAAGATATCATTGTTGGGAAATAAAGTGAATCAGACTCACAAAAGAGTCCTGTCTCTTAATCTGTAGGATCATTACACAATGCAACATAAAATTGAATGAGTGTTTCAAAAGCAATAATGACAAAAATGATGGTTTTTAAATGGAAATAAAAACTAAGTATAGGAAAGAAAAATTTTCTTTAAGTGCCACCACCAACAGGCATTGCTGCCACTAGGAGCACTACTTTCAATTTGACAGAATATTCACTAAACATGTAACAGATGAAGTCCCCTGTGGCCACCTAGTCTACATGCTGCTTGATTCTGGCTACAGGTGGAGCAGTTCACCTTACCATGGCAAAAAACACAGCTGTGGATCTTAATTTCTTTCTCTAGACATCCAAGGAAGGCAACTGAAATTAAATAGGTCTCTATTGGATCTTAGAATATTGAGATTTATTAGGGCCCCAAATGCTGTAGGAACCTAGGAAGCCTTCTTTTCCAGGAACCACGGTCAAGTACTGTTCAAAGTTTTGCACACCTCAGTATATGAAGGTGTGCAAAAAAGTATATGAAGTATGTAGAGCAGTGGCCGTGGTGGTGAAATTTACTGAGGATAAAACTTTGGAGCAGCAGCTAAGTTCACTTGCTGCCTTGGCTTGGGGAAGATAAAGGTAAGGTGTGACCTCCTGGCAGATTACAACTTCCTCTAGGAAAGCAGGAGAGGGGCTAGTCCTGATCTCCTCTCTCTGGTCCCAGTGATAGGACACCAGGAATTGGAACCAAGCTGCATTGAAGAAAAGTTCAGATGGAATGTTAGGAAATGTTTTTTCACTGAGAGGGTGGTCAGTCACTTGAACAGATCTCCCCACGACAAAAAGCCTACTAGAGTTCAAGGAGCACATGGATGATACTTTTCGTCATCATTAGGTTTAGTTTTAAGCAGTCCTGTGAGGAGAAGGGAGTTGGGCTTGATGATCCTGCAAGCTTCCTTCCAACTGGAGATATCTGTGTTTCCCTGATGCTGTGATTTTGCTGCTGAAGGCTCAAGCCCACCACTGGCTTCATGCAGCTCTGTGACCTGGAGTCAGAGCTGTGCCTAGAAAGAGTGGTGTGAGAAAAAGCTGTAGGTGGGGGGTTCTGTCCACTTTTGCTGTAGAGCAGCTTCTAAGCTCAGGCTGTTGCCCTCAATCTCTACTTGTGCTTGGTCTTCCACCTCCCAGCCTCTTGGCTCTGATCCTGACCTGATCACTTCATATTCTCTCTTGGTCTTGGACTGCCTCATTCCTACAGGATTGCTTGGTGGTCTGGTCTGTGAGCTGAGCCTTGATGCCATCCCTAGATCTGCTCTGCTCTTCGTGCTCAGGCACTGTGAGACTGCAGCCTTGCCAGTGTCCTGCCTGCCTCCACCCTGGCTCGCCTGCTCCCAAAGTGGCCTGCCCTCACTGCTTCCTGCTCAGTATGGCAGGGATCCTTCGGAGGGTACAGAATAAATCCCCATGATGGTCCTGCAGGTAAAGCTCTTAAAAAGCATGAGTACAGCAAGGAACACCTCTACCTTTAAAAGCATACCTGACATCTTACACAGAATTTCTGTTACCAAGAGAGTCAGATGAGCATTTGAATCTAATTCTTTTCTATGCCTTAGAATGGAGAAACAATTGTAGGAAAAGCACCTGATTTTTGTTGCAGTGTGAAACATCATGACAGCAGCTTTTGGCTGCCTGAGCTTTGTAAGCTTCTCTGTTGGGCTGGTTCTAAACAAATCAGATGTATGCAACTGTCTTTGGTGACAATCTAAGTTGTACAAGTTTAGTTTGTTGTTTTTTCTTAGTGATGCTATTCTAAAAGTATACTCCATATGTTTGAAACATAGGCGAGGACCTGGCATTGGAAAGGACAGACAAGCTTACACCTACCCAAAATGATAAGTCATGAACAATTGTCATGAACAATTGTCATGAATTGTCATGAACAATTTAGTTTCAAGAACATACATTTTATATTTGCAAAACTGACCCCCCACTGTTATGATGAAGATAAATTTATGTCCAGGAGATTTCTCAGCTGTGAAGGCTCTAGTAAGAACATTATTTCCTATAATCTGAAGAAGAAATACATGAGTACAAGTTCCATAGTACTGGAATTACTTTTCTGATTATCTTTTGAGCATTCAGTAAAATTTAAACATGTGATCCTGAGGCTGAGGTACTTCAGACAACAAAATCAGCATCAAGACTGGCTGATGTTTAGATATTTTAATTGTGGTGGTATTTCTTTAGGTTTAATAAATCTTCTTTTCTAAGAATGAGCTGAAAAGCTTTTAGCTTTTTTAGGTGTTTTAATTCTAGCATGAAAACTATGTAAGGGAACATATTAGAATTTTCTTTTCGTTTTCCTAAAGACTCCTTTGCTAACAAGCACAAGGCAAGAGAGATGTACACATAATACTAGACAATTAAAGAATTCCATTTCATAGAGCTAAGAATTCACACAAGGTATGACTCCTACTTCCACTGACAACAGTTTCTTGCCATATAAGATAGAGCAGAAGCAGCCAACACTGCTGGCTGTCTTTCAAATCTGTGATTCATGCATATACTACTTTTCTAAATTAACTTAATTTTGAAATGGGCCATCATTATCAATACTGAAGATTTATACAGTGTCTTTCAGCAGCAAAGGGATCACAATACTTTATAGAAAGTTCAAACTTCATAAACACACATAAACAAAAAAAAAAAAAAATATTCTGCCATGAATGGAAAACAGCTGTAAAACACACAGGGAAAAATATACCATAAGGTCTAGTTGCCAAAAAAAGGAATAAGGAATTAGAATTAGGGTGCCTTAGTATTACAGAAGTCCTGACTCATTAAAGTACGTCCTATTATGAGAGTCTCCAACTTCACTTTTACACTGGAATACCAGGTGCCCTGAAAAAAGGAAATCAAATCCACTGGAGGTGTGAAAAGGAATTTTGTTGAGGAAAAAATGTATTATTCAAAGTTGAATTTATCAAAGACACTAGAAGAGCTGTGAGATGAACTCTGACCATGTAATGAGCACTTAAAAGTACTGAAACAATAAACAGTACAATTATTATTATTACTGAAGTATCAGGAACTCATTCTTACGAAATATGCAGATCATGATGATTCAAGAAAAGAGGCTGTTGCAGACACTACCCTGGTACATTTTTTCAACTCCAGTTAGGGACAGCGTGACCTGCAGAAAGCAGCTGTATCACTCAATGAGTCAATATTGTTATTTGTTACTGCACTTGGAAAGAAACAATGAAAACAATAACTGTGTTCAGCTTTCCCATGATGAACTGCGGTGGTTACACAGAAGTGTGGCTTCTTGTTCTCTAGTTCTCAGAACGTCATTCTCTAGTTCTCAGAACATACAAAGGACTTATGTACACTCTAGGTGTTCTACCTTAGAGTGTATGTCAGTCAAGTTAAAACAGGATGTAATTTAAGACTCAAATGTCAATTCCTCTTCTCAATTTTGTCTTGTCTGCTGAAGAAGCCACAAAAATTAACTCAGTTGTACAGGGTTTTGAAATGTCTAGCTGCACACTAGCAATACCAACATCTATAAACAGGAATGGGGTAAAAACATAAATAGAAGAAATTTTAGAAGTGAAACCCTGCTCCCCGAACTTGAAAAAGTTGTATTTAAAACCCTTACTTGCACACAGCTTTGTAACAGACATAAGTTGCTTGTTAAACTCACGCTTCTACAAAATCAAGGAAAACCTGCATCCTAGAAGTTCAACTAATAGTCATGCTAACACTGCTTCTTTTATTCAAGAACCTCAAAGTATTTTAAGAAGGTGAATAAATATTAGCACCTGCTATACATGGACTTGATTCACTGGAAGATAGGCTGTTTGGTTTGTGTTTCTTGCACTTCAATTTGGCATTTCACTGAGGTGTTTAATCCTCAGTCCTGTGAGCATAAGCAGGCAGCTTCAGAGAATGACTTGCACCGTGGATGGCGTGAAATACTGTTCAGGCCTACCAATCTTTCTCCAGTGCTTTTCAGCTTTGTTGAAATGGAGATGAGACTTTTGTGGAGATGGCTGAAATTTTCCAAATCAGCCCAGGCCTAATGTCACAGCTGCTGTATTTTCCTGTGATTCCCATTTCTTATCTGACCTGCTACACTAAACTACCTTTGGGAAAAGATCCAATCATTTATAAAGCTGTATTGATAATGATTTTTCCTCTCCTTCCCTTTAATATAACCCACAATTCTAGAAGTCAGTTAATATCTGCATCAGTCATGACCATAACAGAATACAGTGATGATCCAGGAGATGAAATGATCCCTACTATTTGAATACCTTCTTTTTCTGTCTTGGATAATTCTTCTTCCTTTTTGAACTACAATAACCTACAACAAGAACAAATGAAGGCTAGAGTAAGGCATGATACGCTTTAGTTCTTCAGTTATATTATTCATTACAACAGCAGTAAAAAGAATGCTATTACATAAATGAACCCACGTAGAGCACAGAAGCATTTGATCATTCTTTAATCAAATATCAGAGAAATGTACTTCTATGTTCTGTTACTTTCTTAAGATACAAAAGCATGCAGCATATTAATCTTTGGGTCATGCACTGTCCCAACATGTCCTGTCCTTGAATATATATAGGAGTAGAACAATTTATAAGGGTTGTTTGAAGTTGATTTAGTACAGCTGCAGTACTAATCATGATTTTCACCACTTTCATCTTGGATACTCAGACCTAACTGTTGGGAATGATAGCCAACTACAAATATTTGGGGTTGACCATGCAATTTACAGAATAAACACAGACTGCAAATCCACTTCAACATGAAACACCAAAGTTCTTAAAGATTTGCAGCAGAAAAAGAATCTTTAATCCCCAGTGCTGCAAAAGAGTTTTCTTGGCTTAAGTACAGCTGTAAAAAACAGAATGTTCATTGGCTGGCACATACTGTGAATATATCATACATGGTCAAAAAACTCCCAATAAAGCTTTCACAGCTTAGCTATTCAACAGGCTGGAGAAAAAAATAAACAGCCTTTCTACTTTACAAAACTCCTAAACCCCCCCACCATTGTGCAATGGCCTAAGAATTCTAATTAGCTCTTCCAGAAACAGAGATATTCAGCAAGTGGGCTAAGCCATGCCCATTAGTAAGTACACATAAGGATTACTGGAGAATTCATGCGTATGCAGAGAAAAACCTGCTTCAAGAAACTAGTTTATCCTCAGACTGTACAAATGACAGAAAGGTACAAATGAGAGAAGGGTAGCTAGAGACAACACTGAGGGAAATATTTAGCAGCTTCCTTATACAGAAAGGTTCTGGACTACTGACACATGTCAACACATCTGAGTGAAATGAATACATTTACTCAAAGCTTGTCTTCACCACACACAACCAAACACTTCACAGACCCTTCAGTCACTGCTGGTGTGAGAAAGGCTTTGCAAGTAACTCTCCCATTTTCCATGCCTGTATTGCATTCCCAGCATTGTATCTTATTATTTCTAGATTTTTGGAGTGCTGTTTCCATTTTCCTGCCCACTCCTTCATTGTGATCTTTGATTACTGGATCCTTTCCTGAGAGATACAAAATTAATGACTTAAAATACACACAGGCACATACATAACTATAAATAACATAACAGGGTCATTTAAAGGCATTCTAGATTAGATGTAAAAGAAAGCGCAGAAGTAGCAATACAGTGACAAAACTACAGTTTACATAAAATTAATGCTTAATGTGGTGTTTAAAGTTCTCCAATGGTGTTAGAGAACACTAAGGGTTGCGATGTTTTGTGCAAGTTGTAGCTAGTTCTGAAATTTCTGTTCTCTCTTTGACTACCTGAGGTACAGCAGGAAACAGATTAATTCAGAAAACCAAACCAAGTATCCTGTTCTACCATGGCTTCATGGTTGAATTATTCTGAATTTGGTAAAGTGAGAGCCACAAATGAAGCCTACCATGTGGTAGTATGCCCATAACACCTCCTCATTCCTATTAAAGATGCACTGCAGTTTCAGCCAAGGTGGTAGTCTGGGTTGGTTTTCACAGATCTTAAAAGGAGCAAAATTATTATGTACAAGACTTCTACTACTTTGCCAATATAACCAGTGAATAGCTTCACAAACTGTTAGGAGGAGGAAGACAGCAGGAAAAGTAATTATGTAAGATCTGTTTTCTAGGAAAAGTGAATTAAAAATACCTGCCTTTTTTTCTTCCCTGCCACAATAAATCAGGCACTTTTCCTCTTTAAAGCAATAAGGCAGAGAAAACATTGAAAGGCAGACAGATCAGACAATTTCTATTATGTGAAAGACTGGAACAAGAAATTAATTTTGCAGTGGTTATATTAATAAGTCCGTATATAGCTGCTGACTAAGTCAGTGCTTATTTTGGAAGATGCATCTGAGTTTGACATTCAAACATCAGAAATGTAACTGAGTCCCCTCTAGCCGAATATACAATTTTACCAGAAATAGGATATACTTACGTAATACCCACCTACTTTAACTTAGCTATACAGCACACAAAACCTTCTTATTGTGACACCATTAGATACAACACCTCAGGAACAGTACCTGAGATCCAATAAATTGATATTGTTACATTCTGCCAAGATTTCCAAACTACAGACCAAACAGGGACCCATAACTTCTCTGAGTTTTAATGCTCACATGAACGGCTGAGTAACACAAGTACAGAGATACATGTACACACAGCTCCCAAAGATCTTGGAGTCTTGGGGGTCCTGGACTGGAAGCTAGCCAACATTATTTCAATTTACAAAAAGGGCATGAGGGAAGATCCAGGAAGACCTGTTGGTACAATCTCAGTACCTGGAAAAAGATGGAGAAGATCACACCGGCTGCAGTGGAAAGGCACTTGAAGAAAAATTACATCCTCAGGCAGGGTCAACAAAGTTTCACAGAAGGAAAGTCCAGTTTGACAATGTAACCTGCCTAGTGGTTTAAAGGAAGGACATGGATTTAGTTTTCCTGTATTTAAGAAGGATTAAGAATGCTTAAACTTGGATTAAGCCTTCTGATGCTGTCCCTCACAGCATCCTTCTGAACTTGTCCAGCATGTGCTGACCTGGCTGAAGCGCAGAGCTCAGCGGGGTGCTGTGCCTGGGGCTGTGTCTGCCTGGGGACCAGCCGTGCTCCTCAGGGCACAATTCTGCGCTGTTGCTTCTGCTCAGCCCTGAAGCGGCCAGGCAGTTGTACCTGATAATAGCTGTAGGTACCTTTCACAAGAACTGTCCTATCCTGTCCTGTCCTGAAACGTTTTTAATGAAAACACACAAATAATGCAATTTTCCACAGAGAGAATTGCATTTGACATACTGAAAGTGAAGCAATTTAGGTTATTAGTCAGGTGTCTTGTCAATAACTCTTTAGCAAAACATATTTTTGCCTGTTTTCTGCCCTTGAAATAATATAAATATTGACCTAAAGAAAATATATATGAAAGCAGATTGCTGTGGTGGCATTTGCTGGTATAGTACAGAGAACAGATCTGAATTGCTAGATACAATTTGAGATTTTGCAAGATCCTAATATCCTAATCTAAACTTTTCCTTGCATTGGAAACGTAACAAAGTTGTTATTCACATGTGCGTGTCTGTGCAAACGGAGAGAGAAGGCTTGGTGCAACATAGAAAGGCAGAATATTTTTTTTTATTTTTTTATTTTTCAGGACGAGCACATGAAAGGCTCAGAACACACGGCGATCAGCTGAGTATTTTTGCTGAGCTCGGTGCAGCGGGAGCAGCGCCATACCCAGCGGCTCCTGCTGGGCCATGCGGCCCCGGTGAGAGCCGCCCCAGCAGTCCCACAAGGACCAGCACACACCGGGGGCATCTCGCCCAGGGGCCGGCAAGGTCCCCGCGTCGCCTCCCGACCGCTCCTCGCACCGAGCGGCCCCGGCTCGGCCGAGCGCACGGCAACACCGCGGGGCTCCAGCCGCATTCCAGGCTGTTCCACAGCGTGAACCACCCATCCGGGTACCTCGGAAACTCCTTCTTCCCGGCTCACCGCTTCCTCTCACTGGACGCCGAGCGCTCCCGCGGCCCGCGGCGGCTCCCGGCGGGCGGGCCCTGCTCGCCGCTCCCGCCCGGCCGGGCGGGGCGGGGCGGGCGCCTCCTTCCTGTTTCCGCTCGGGATCCCGGAGCCCTCAGGGCCGCGGTACCGCGGGGCGGCGGCGGCCCCGGCAGCGCGGCTCGGGCGGGGGAACATCGCCGTCCCCTCACGGCCCCGTGTGTTCTCTCCGCAGGGAGCTCGGCTCGCCCTTCCGCCCTCGGCAGGCCCGGAGGGTGCCCGGGCCGCAGGTGAGGCGGTGCCGGCCGCGGCGGGGGCGGGAGGCTCGCAGGGAGGCGGGCGAGCTGTTCCGGGGAGGCGAGCCGGGGCCGGGGCCGCTGCGGGGCTTTGGCTGCCCCACTGCCGCCAGTCCAGCAGCCAAAGCACAGCTCGCCGCCCTGGTGAAACCTACACAGAGATAAACCAGCCGGGCTGGCTTTCCTTCACTTCCAGCGATCCACAAACCGCACTCCTTTTCCATTTAGCAATACGTTCTTGGTAGCATTTGCAGCTCTGTTGGATTAAATGCCTAATTATTCTGTGAACACTGAACTTTAACATTGGATCAGTGCTTTTTATTACACTTTCACATACTATGCACTGTTTTTAACTTCTAGCAAAAACGCTCTTCCCACCCTCGGCAGGCCCGGAGGGTGCCCGGGCCGCAGGTGAGGCGGTGCCGGCCGCGGCGGGGGCGGGAGGCTCGCAGGGAGGCGGGCGAGCTGTTCCGGGGAGGCGAGCCGGGGCCGGGGCCGGGGCCGCTGCGGGGTTTGGCTGCCCCACTGCCGCCAGCCCAGCAGCCAAAGCACAGCCTCGCCGCCCTGGTGAAACCTACATGGAGATAAACCAGCCGGGCTGGCTTTCCTTCACTTCCAGCGATCCACAAACCGCACTCTTTTTCCATTTAGCAATACATTCTTGGTAGCATTTGCAGCTCTGTTGGATTAAATGCCTAATTATTCTGTGAACACTGAACTTTAACATTGGATCAGTGCTTTTTATTACACTTTCACATACTATGCACTGTTTTTAACTTCTAGCAAAAACGCTCTTGCCCTTTGAAAGTGAACAAGGATAACTGATGTTAAAATGGTACTTGGTATCGCAGAATCGGTAGGGTTGGAAGGACCTCTGGGAGGGGATGATGCAGTCCAACCCCACTGCCAAGGCAGGCTCATCCAGAGCAGGTGACACAGGAACCTGTTGACATGAGCTTTGGTATGTCCAGAGGGAGACTCCATGACTTCCCTGGGTAGCCTTTTCCAGTGCTCAGCCACCCTCAATGTAAAGCTGTTCTTCCCCATGTGAAGGTGGAACTTACTGTGTTTTGTTTTTTGTTTTTGTGTATGTGTGCTTTTATTTTGCTGAGTACTCAGAAATTTATTATTTTTTTTAATATTCTGCAGGGTTTTCTCAATAGCAAAACAGAAAAGATGTTGGATATTAAGGCTTGGGCCGAGTACATCGTGGAGTGGGCTGCCAAGGACCCCTACGGCTTTCTCACGACCGTGATCTTGGCTCTCACGCCGCTGTTTGTCATTAGTGCAGCGCTGTCATGGAAGCTTGCAAAAATGATTGAGGCCCGGGAACGAGAGCTGAAGAAGAAACAGAAACGCCAGGAGAATATTGCAAAGGCCAAACGAACAAAGAAGGATTAAATGGGCAAAAATGGTCTTCCTTGTGCAAAGAATCCACTTTTAAAATTAAATACTTGTACATTTTGTTTTGCAACTGTCCTTTGATACTTGATCCTGTTATTTCTTGAAATATGAAATTTAATACTTCCAGTGTAATTTTTTTCTGCTCATTTGTGTTAAAATTTGCCCGAGTGACACTTGTTAGAGTAGTTAAATTTACTACTTGTATTCTAGTGCAGGTTGCTTTTCTAAATTTGCATGTTAAATGAAAAAAATTAACCTCTTGGATGGCTTTGGAGGTATATTATTTTTTTTTTCTCTTAGCTGAGCTAACTTAACAAGTGTCTTAAAATTATCAAGTT
Organism: Passer montanus; assembly: GCF_014805655.1. Lineage (NCBI taxonomy): Eukaryota > Metazoa > Chordata > Aves > Passeriformes > Passeridae > Passer > Passer montanus. The sequence continues at coordinate 9,648,698 of NW_024366815.1, read as the reverse complement.
TAGGGGAAAATGTGAATAATAAACTGGATTACAGAAATGCAGTTTTTGGCATACCTTGAGCAGGGCTGTAGAGACAAGCCAGCTGTAGCATTAGACAGCAGACATGACTGATTTAATTTAAGGTCACTGCATATAGCTGTTTGTGCCCATAGTAGCTGCTGCAGTGTCTTTGATGGTGCTGCAGAAATAACCTACCTTAGCTTTTCCTTTTTCTTGACCTACAAGCCATCAACAGACTTAACTTCAGCCCAAGTTCTAGGAAACTGATTGATTGTTCTTATTAGCTTCCCTACAAGCCATCAACAGACTAACTTCAGCCCAAGTTCTAGGAAACTGATTATTCTTATTAGCTTAATTTCTCTTAAGGCACTCATGTTCTATAAAATACAGTACTGTTGTTTGATCTTCCCTAACAATCACCTGAACTAATTTGTTTTTGCCTTCATAAATTCTTTATGCCTCAAAGAATAGCCATAAGTTGGGTGAGACCAAAGACCCCAGTGGCCTAGTGTTCTGCTATAGCAAGTGGCTGTGCAAGGATGATGCACAAGCTGGTGACAGTAGTTCTGGTGACAGTAACCTCCTGGCTACCTTTGATCTAAGACTTGAGTTTAGGTAGGATTTTTGTTCTCATGGCCCTTGAAACTCTGCTGCCTTACAGGTTGCAAGATGCTGACATAGTCAGAAAAGTCAGGTTTGTGTTGTAAATACATCAAAATTATTTAACCTTATTTCCAATTAATCTCTTCTTAATAGACTTGATTAATCTTTCCAAGCCTAATTTTTTAATAATAATAATGTGTGTGGTGGCCTCTATGTAGTCTAGTTCAAAAGAGCTTGTAGCAGTCATTAAGATTTTAAATTTTGCATCAGCACAGAGTTGTGCATTCTAGCAGCTACTCTTTGATCAGGTTTAAAAATAAAACCTTAAAATAATACCATTGTTCAAATGAAGAGACCTATAGAGCTGGCTGACACCAAGGGGGATCAGAAGTGGGGAGTCTAACTGAAATTACTTTTAAGTAAATGTGAAGTTGATCCCCTTTCAATTTTGTTGGTGAAAGCAAGCATTATTAGAATATGACATCTGGGCATTTTATAAATATGTGAGATTAAGTCTCCATGTTTTGTATGAAGTGTTGTCAAATATGTATGTGTTCAACCTTTGATACCTACATAGCTTGAAACACAGGCAGGAAAACTGATGAGGGATACAATCCGTAAATAAATTTGATACTTTTTGAAAAAAAATTTGTCTGGTCTTTATTTTTATGTGAAGTTCTCAAACATCATCTCTAAGCAAATAATCTGCACATTTTATGTATCTGAACTATGGCCAAAATGATCTCATCATCTAGGGAAGTCCATGGATACACAAGGAATAAAAACTAATATTTTTTTAAAATATATATGACAGTCCCTTGTCCCAGACCTAGTGTTTTTTCCAGCAGCTTTATCAAGTATTCTAGCTTCTATTATAGCAGTTATATGTATTTTAACTGATTTTACCCTGTACAAATTGCTATCTGCAAATCAAACATTCAAAAATTCAAATTCAATGCTGACTGTTTTAAAATCAAACATTCAAATACGTTGACTGCTTTTAAGTTACAAGAACATCTCTACGATGAGTACAGTGTGTAATCAGTGTAGTGTCATAGTGATTCTTGTTAATGAAATCAAATTTTCCGTCTGCTTGCCACTGGAAAGCATGCTGGCACTGCCAAGGGATTTATTCTGAAGAGATATATTGGCCAAGGCTTGGGAAAATGTACAGACAATAATTCTTACATCAAGAACAGTTTTAAAACTAAATTAGCCTTCAAGGAAAAAGGCAATTTAGACTTCAAGAAAATTTAGATAGTCTTTTAAGTATGAATTCAAGAGTAACTGATGAACAGCAACTGTCAAAACCAAACTTAATAACACACCCTGTTTTTCACTAAACCCAAGCACTTCACAATACTTTGTCATGACCAAGACTATTTGAATAGTTCTGCCAAAGTAACTGAACCTGCTTTAATACTACTTTATTGTACTCTTGTATGTAACAGCTGTGTATGTTGTCTGTTAAAATAATAATCCATTAACAATACCTGTCCATTAAATTCCTTATTTATTTTGACTATTACCACTGCCTGGTGGCATCCAGGCACCTGGCTGGAAGATATTTGCAGTGCTTGTGGGATCTTGTGAGGGCTCCTTCCTTCCATAGTAAGGGGCAGATGCGTGGCCTTTAACCTGAGTATGACTTGGTTCAGCAACAAGTCCTTCCTCATACTCCTTGGCCTGAAGCAGCTTATCCTTTTCAGACACATCCTTGACTTTCTGCTTCATTTCTTCTCTATAATTTTCATTCCTAAGAATCTCCTAAAAACACAGCAGAAAGATAGTTAAGTTAGAAGCAAATGCAATATACAGTGTTGCAATAAAACATTTTAAACAGTAATTTCTTTTCTTAATTTTACAACCCACATTTGCAGGTATTAAAGTAAAATAAAATGTGGCAAAATTGGTTTGTTTTCCACAACTGCAAATTCAACCTCTATTGTATTGTGGTGTCCACTTCACTATTCTATTGGAGCAAAAGGAAGAAATTAAGAAATTAAATACATCAATAAATGTGAAAGTACATTAAAAATAAGGCTACTTTTGCATTGTTTCCTATGTAGGAGTTGATATTTACAGCTATTTATCATTTGCATCTGTTCTTGTAATTCACCATGTCTGTGGTGTTAGGTACCTGTGCCTCAGGGCACAGGTTTGGGAGAAACAGATGTGCAACCTTTGGGGTCTTGCTAGTGCAAGACTACAAAATAAATAACTAAAATCACAAAATCACGGATCGGTCAGGTTGGAAGATAGTGCAGTGGGTCATTTGGTCCAACTTAATTTAACCTCCATGCTCCAGCAGGGTCATCCCAGAGCACATGGCACAGAATTGTGTCCAGATGCTGCCTGATTATTTCCGGTGAGGGAGACTCAACCTCTCTGTTCCAGTGCTCGGTCAACCCCACAGTAACAAAGTTCTTCCTCATGTTCAGGTGGAACTTCCTGGGCATCAGTTTCTGCCCATTGCCTCTTGTCCTACTGCTTGACATCACTGAGCACAGCCTGGCTTCATCCTCTTGACACCTTCCCATCAGATACTGATAGACATTGATCATGTTCCGTCTCAGTCATCTCTCCTCAGCTTTTCCTTGGAGGAGGGGTGCTCCAGTCCCCTAATCAACTTCATTGCCCTCTGCTAGACCTGCTTCAGGAGTCCCATGTCTTTGTTGTCCTGAGGAGCCCAGAACTGGACACAGCACTCCAGGTGAGGCCTCACCAGGGCTGAGTAGAGGGGCAGGATCACCTCCCTCCACCTGCTGGCACTGCTCTTCCCAATGCTCCCCAGGATACCATTGACATTCTTGGCCACCAGGACACGCTGCTGGCTCATGGACAGCTTGCTGTCCACCAGGACCCCCAGAGCTGCTCCCCAGCAGGTCAGCCCCAGCCTGTGCTGGTGCCTGGGGTTGTTCTTCCCCACGTGCAGGACCCTGCATTTGCCTTTGCTGAATTTCAGAAGGTTCCTCTCTGCCCATCTCCCCAAGCTGTCGAGGTCCTCTGAAGGGCTGCACGGCCCTCTGGGGTATCAGCCATTGCACCCAGCTCTGCATCCTCAGCAAACTTGCTCAGGAGGCATCTGTCCCTTCACCCAAGTCACTGGTGAGTTAAACAGCCCTGGCCCCTGTACTGAACCCTGGGGAACAGCACCAGTGACAGGCCTGCAGCTAGACCCTGGGCCAGGGATTGCATCCAGCTGGACCCTGGGCCAGGGATTACAACCCTCTTGGTTCTGACATTCTCAATCCACCTCACTGTCCACTCATCCAGTCCACACCTCTTGAATTTTCCTACAAGAATGCTGTGAGACACAGTGTCAAAAGCCTTGCTGAAGTTGAGGTTCCACTGCTCTCCCCTCCTCCATCCAGGCAGTTTCATCATAAAAGTCAATCAGGTTGGTCAGGCATGATTTATCTGCAGTGAATGCATGCTGGCTGTTGCTGATCACCTTCCAGTCATCCATGTGGATAGAGATGGCCTCCAGAATTAAGAAAAAGGCTGAATTCTTTTCTCCAGATTACAAGTATATGGAAGAATTAAGGACAAACTATACCAGTACACTCCTCTGTGAACAAGAGACCATGATATTATTTTAGGAATTTAGGTGCTAAAATATATGCAGTACTGCCAAGAGTTTAAATAGCAACTATGAACACCTAAGAATGCTTGAAAGAAAGTAATTAAAGAAAACCTTATGTTGATCATGGCTGAATGCCAGATGCCCACCAGAGCTTGTCACTCCCCTCCACAACTGGACAGGGGAGAGAAAATATAATGAAGAGCTCACAAGTTAAGGACTGTGAGAGATCATGCACCAAATGCCATCACATGCAAAACAGACTCACTCCTATTGCTGGATGATGAGAAGTAAAATTAAATCTTAAAATAACCTCCCCTCTACTTCTCCCTCCTTCCCAGCTTTGTACCCTCCCTGTAGCAAGTGCAGGGAGACAGGGAATGGGAGTTATGGTCAGTTGATCATACATTCCTGCTGAGGGAGAGGAGTCCTTCCCATACACGATCACAGGATCCCACCCATGGGAGACAGTTCTCCATGAAATTCTCCAACATGGGTCCATCTCATGAGCAACAGTCCTCCCCAAACTGCTGCAATATAGGTCCATGGAAGCATGGAGTGCAGGACTTCAGGCACAGCCTGCCCCAGTGTGGATCTCCCACAGGGTCCCAAGTCCTACCAGGAAACCTGCTCCAGCAATGGGCTCCCTCTCCATGGGTCTGGAGGTCCCTGTCAGAACCTCCAGCCCAGGCCCCCCACAGGACCACAGTTTTGTCTCAGGCATCCACCTGCTCTGGCCTGGGTCTCCTCCAGGGGCTGCAGGAGAACCTCAGCTCTGGTGCCTGGAGCACTTCCTGTCCCTCCTTCTCCCATGACCTGGGTGTCTGCAGGCCTGTTCCTGTGACATATTCTCACCCTGCACAAAACCTCTACAAAACTTTTTAAAATTCTCCTTAAATATGTAATCAGAGAGGCATTACCACTATTTCTGATGGGCCCAGCCTTGAGCAGAGGCACATCCATCCTGGAACTGGCTGGGACTGTCTCTGGAGGAAAATTCTGGCACATTCTCACAGAAGCTATTCCTGTAGCTGCCCTGTTACCAAAACCTGGCCGTACAAACCCAATACACCTTATCTTAGAGGTACACAAGCCCTTTTATTAGTTCTTAGTTGCCTCTGTACTTAAATTCACAGATACACAGAGCAGAGGCAGAACCCTTTGCATACAAATGGAAATTGAATGGAAATACACAAGTAATACATAAATGACTTTACAAACTGAAGAGGGGTGAAAATTCTCACATGCTCCAATAGAAATATTGCCAAGCATTATGAGATCAAATTTTCAACAGTCAGTATAGCAAAACTTCTTTGTGGCATCTCTCATGTCTATCCTTGTTTACCATATGCCTATGTAAATCACCACAACCTTATTGATTTCCAGGGGATTACTCCTATGGTGCATGTAATAAACCACTACTAAGAAACAAGTAAAGCAAACACCTTTGTGATAACTGAAGACTGCATCATTGTCTCTGGTAAAATAATAGGAAGTGATTTATTAAAATACAAACACAACCTATTTACTATGAACAGCTATTAATTAAAAATCTCTTCAAGTGATTACTTCAACAAAAAGTTATCTTAATCAAGTAAGAGCAGCTGTAACTACACACCAAAATGCTCCTAGTCCATTTTGAATGTTGATATATAATTGTTCTCTGGTTTTCAGCCTCAAATATGACTCTTTTAGTCAGCTATCTGTGGACAAAGTATAATTGTGATAGAGTAAAATGAAAAAGTGGATCTTAAAAAAAAACCAAAACAAACATGAGAAATTATTCTTATTAGCAATTGCAAAAAAACCCCTGAAACTGAAGAGACTTATTCAGAATTTTCTATACAATTTACTAGGATAAAATTTTTCTACTACAAAATGTACACCTCCATTTTTAGCATTAAACTCATGCCACTAACATGTACACTGAAATCACTGAGTTCCTGTGCTTAAGTTAAAGAAAATACGAATTGGAAATATTGGGTCAATTAGCATGTTAGAAAAACTAGGTCAAATACATTCTCACTTTGAGATTCCACTGCTAACCAATCCTTTCTGATTGGCTACAAAAAGAGCTGAGAGCTAAAAGTTAGTTTGTTTGTGGGTTTTTTTCTTTGTTTGTTTGTTTAAGTTACATTGTCAGGTTCAGAACACTATTATTCTCTCCTTCTTCAAGATGAATCACAGTATTTTATAAGATGGCTTTCTTTACTATAAACTGCCTCCCAGTAAGTTTTCTGCTAAAATATAAGTACATGAACATGTAACGTGCTCTGACCATTAAGCAAAGTACAAATTCTTTCTATCCAACCCAGAGAACACATTATCTATCAGATAGCTGCAGTTTTTAAAGGATTAGCTTGTTCTTCCAACTATTTTTGTACAAATAAATTATATAAGCTCTTTGAACCAGCAATTCTCAGGAAATACATGGCATCTCAAGAGTACCAGAAATGTCCTTCAGCAGTTTTACTAAAAGAAAACTCTAAGAACTGGGGCTATGCTGCAAAACTAAAAAACAAAAAAAATGCCTTAAGATATCCAGCCACATTTTAAAGCAGTTGAACTCCCTATGTGCAGATGTTCACTTTGAAATGTATCAGCTCCCAGCATACAGAAGAGGATACACATGGTATGTCAAGAGCTACGCTCAACTACATGTTCTGCACCTTATTTTTAGCTGGAAATTAAAACAAGACATTTTATCACTGCAGGTTGTCCAGCTTTGGTGATTATTTCAAGTTGTATGAAGTTTTTAACACTTCTAACGTTTGGAGCTGCATGTCTTTACTCCTTAGGTAGGCAGAGTTTAAGAAAGTGATGTCTAAGGTTTCCTTGAAGAACATTATTGTTAAGGAAATACCAAAGTAGCCCTTTGTGGAGTTTGAGGCAGCTGTTTTTCATCCACAAAACTGCTGACTTCTGCATAACCTGACATCTTAGTATTGGTAACAGCTGCATGATCAAAGAATGAAAGATGGCCTGCTCCTAGGAGGAACACAGCTCAAGGCACGTTGCTGTCTTCCAAGGGTGTTTCTGCAAAAGACATAGGGCTGTATTTCCTGCCACCAGCATGAAATTTTCACTTCTGTTGCACACTATGTATTTTTCAAAGCTCTCACATAACTCCAGCAACTGAGTTGTATTACAAAGTACCCTCTGTGGCGTGGAAACTGTATTCACCTCCACTCCATACAAGGAGAAAAATCTAGACAAAGGATTTTAGATGCCTACCTTACTGTACTGGAAGAGCTGCTTTGTAGGGTAAATATTTGCAATGTAGTGTTCTTTTGCTCTTAAAGACTCCCATATTGTCACTCCTTTCCCCTTCCTGAATAAACTAGTAGCTTTACAAAATGAATAAAATGAGTTCCTCTTGGAAGGAAGATGTCATGAATACAAAAGAGGGTTCTCTAGACACATTCATTCCTTCGAGTGGAGTCTGGCTCAGTAGTCACCAGTCTTTGCTGAACACTTCTTGCTATTCTTCTCCACAGGCAGATGGTGGTACCGAACCCATTCTATCCTGCAGCATCTGTTGAACCTCACACCCTGAGGAACCAGCTCTCCCCTCTCTGTGTGTCCCTCAGTCCTTAACCCAACCATAGTCACATCAGTACCTGCCTCCCTCAAAACATATTCAAACTTCTGGGCACAAAGTTGTGAAGAGAGCTCTAAGGACGCAAGTAAATGCAGATATGCAGTACCAAGGTACAGTGTCTAAGGGGTATTTTAGCAGATTAGCACTTTCCAGAAGGTTCTTTAAACACCTAACCCTTTAATTAGAAGGGGTTTATTTATAATTAATTTTGAGAAAAATGTCACTTTTTTTTTTTCAGATGTGTTTTTATTTTGCTTAGAAATAAATCGTTTCTTTATGTTGTCTTAGAAACTATTTCAACTTCCCAACTTACCATAAGTTGAAATATTCATGGTTTCTCTTGATTTGCATCTTGTTAGCTAGTTACTGTTTGACACCAGAACTGAGAAACATCAGGACAGATTTTTTGAACTGTAGCTAGTACAATTTATAGAATACTCATATTTTGTGTCTAGTTTGAATATTTTATGTTTTATCATGAATTAACTTGAACTTAGAACTCTGCATGTTAAAAATTCATACCTGTAGGTTGACAAAAATTTAAAAAATAACAAATGGGATAAAAAAGGTGTTTTGGCAGAGTATTAAAAAAATTGATGTAAGTCAATTTAACATGTCAGAATTTTTCACCACTATCAAATTAACTGAAACTCAGGCAAAATGCTAGAAGTAAGCTGAATCACCATTTTTTTAGAATATCACCAAACAAACGAAACCCTGTTTTCCAGTTTGACAAGTAGGCAAGATGAGATAATTGGCTATTACACCATATTTCAAGAGTAGGAGGCAGAGAGAGGACCTCATCTTTGGGAAGCACTGAATGTTCTGATCCAGGGCAGGTCTTGATAACTCAGCAACTGAACATGACCCAGCAGTACCAGCTTGGGAATGAGAAATAATGTGGTAAATGAAAAGCTGTCATTGCATGGCAAAAACAGAGGAGTAGTGTGAAATAGAAAGGCTTATCTGGATTAGTCAAAATAGTTATTTAAATCAAACACTGACTCAACTGACTGCTAATTTTGTAAAGAGCATACACTAAATATCCTTGGTCCGTTGACAAACAATGTTAATCAAATCAATTTAAGATTTGTCTTGTGCAGGTTCATTTTTTGAGCAAATCTCTGATCAGTTACAATATTTAGTTTTACATGCAGTGCTAATATCACATCTATGCTAAATCAGTGAATTATTAATCATAACTCACAGTAATTTTTGTTTAAAGCAAATCTGCAGACAAGCAGTGCTTAGTATTACTGAAGTACTATAGTGCTAGATATGAACTACAGAATCTCTGGCATGAGCTGACATAGTTTCTAGGGCACCACAGTGTAACACTTGTGTTTGGCAAGAACACATACTAAGAGGCAAAAGGAAGAGACACTGGACTGTAAAGCATATCACCAACACATGGAGACTGTAGGGGTTTGTGCCTGAATTATTTTTACAATTCTGCAAAGGTATTTGTCCAAAATTACACAGATATTCAAGATTACAGATAAGAGTTTGTAGAAGCAGAAAAAACCACAAATTAGCCTGGCACCCACCACTGCACTCTGCCCTGGATAAAGGCAAGTCATGGCTCTGATCCCCACAGAGCAAACAAGGAACTGTAGCTGTGACTCAGTCGCAGTTAGGTCCTTGCTTTCCACGGTCTACATATGATGTAATTTGTACCAGCCCTTTTCCTGGTACGCTTCCCTTTGCCCTACACCCCCACCCAGCTGTGCTGTCAGTGAATCAGGACACAGAGCCAGTGCTCCATGGATAGGAGCAGAAGAGCAGTAGCAGCTCTTCCTTCTGCCGCCTTGGAATCTGCAGCGTGGGCAGTCTAGAAGCAATGGGACAAATTGGTGCTCCAAGACTTCTCTATGGAGGTTGGGCAAGCAGTTATATTTCAAACTTGAAGAGAAAGTAAAAATGAAGAAGAAGGAAAAAATCCTAAAGATGATGGTTTCTGCAAATGCTCAATTATTTTTTTTAAATTGACTCCTATTACTACTCCCTTCTATTTAAGGGACCTCAGTTCATTGCTCAGTTCTTTACATTGTCAAATTTTACTGCCCTTTTGCACCAAATAATAATCCTCTCTGGAATCATGCATAATTTACTATGCAAAATGCTATTTAGTGCAACGTAAGTTATTGAATATGGCCCAAATCCTGGTTGTGATTCTGGACAATGGTGGGAAATATTTTGCTCAGAGACATGTTTATCCCTGTGCTTTTAAAATATTTTTCCTTGAACCTGTTAATCATACTACAGCTTTTGGTGGCTTCAGAAGTAAATTACTCATGTCCTGAGCCCTAATCTCTATGTAAGAATGTACAATCTTCTTATCAGTGTTCTCATTTTACAACTTCTCAACTGAAACGTTTGAAAGCAAACAGAGGCTAAACTATAACATGCAATCCCAACAGTGTCAAAAAAAGCATTTTTCTAAACTCATTCCATTTTCCTTAAAGGAATACAAATTCTATGTAAACTAATCTACATGGATGAACCTGCTTTTGATCATACCGTCTCTCAAATAAATAATACTTATGATCAAACAGGAGGAGTGGATATACATTGTGGGAACTAACAGAATTTAATTTCAATGTAACTATTTGGGGATTGAGAGGAAGAAACCTTCTGCTTAATACAACTCACTGAAGTATGTTTTTTCCTCACTTGTCAAGGAGTTTGCCAAAACAGATAATTATGGATACCCTAGAAATAGTTTAAAAGAATAGAGGCATCATCACATTAGGTTTTTTTAGCATTTCACCTTCTATCCAATTGTGCAAATCAGAACTCACTGAATTTTATTACTGTGTAACAAGTACATACTGCATGAGAAAAGCAGCCATTTACTGTGGTTTTCAATTTCAAACTATTTTCAGGATCTTGATGCTAATTAAAGGAACATGCAATTCTACTTTACTTCCCATTAAATACTGATGTAACACACACATACAGAGCAACAGACAGGTTTCAGTTCAAACTGATATTTGTGGCTGTGCAGCCCTGTGTGTGCTACAGAGGAAGCAGCTTCTACATCAGCAGAGAAGTGCTATCTAGTACAAAGACCTGTATACACAAAGATGTGTTACTAAGGGTTCACATTCAGGATACCATGTTGGTGAGTTCAGAGATAAACCACATTTCCCTCCACACCAGTTTCTCTCAGCATTGCCATAAAGTTTCCTCATTAGTTTTCTGACACCCCAAGGAAGTCTGTAACTTTATTTCTGTCTCCATGCTACAGATATGGCCTTAAATAATGTCAAGTTTCTCAGATACCCTTGAACCTCAGGACATTATCAGAAGTAGTGTGTAGCTAGAAGATCTGTTAGGGGAGAAAAGGGTTAGATTTCTAAATATATTGGGATATCTTGTGTTACAGATGGCAGAATTCTTTAAAAGCCTCTACAAACCTGATGCTCTCTGAAATAAGAAAAAAAAACAAATAGAAGTTAGGCACAGAAAGGTCTGAAGAGATGTTTCCTCCTTGTCTTCATGAGCATCTTTTCTTTCCTTTCTAAATAAGATGTGAAAAAACCAAAATATAAAGATGCCAGGTTTAAATTTCTGTAGCCGGAAGGAAAACTGGGGAGTAGGGGAATAGCAAGAGAGCACATTAACATTTACCTTGGAAATTTCTGGATGAGCTATACAGAAGGTATACTATGGCTCAAAGAATGGAAGGGAATAGCCTCTTAAAGAAATAATTTCCATGGATCGAACATCCTTTCTATAAAACAACTGCTATATCTCAAGACGACTTTTCTTAATAAATTCTGACAACATTAAAGCTGAGGCGGTGAAGTAATACACATGTAAAGTGATATATTATTAAATCTGCTTCCACAAAATAGCATTTGATTAAAATTATTTTAATATTAGTAGCCTTTAAAACATTCTCATTAATTTAAAACTGTAAGGTCCTTAGACAGTGACATATGTCCTACTTGCCAAAACACTTTCTACATACATCTAGTTTCCTATATACATAATAAAAAAAATGTATTAGTCAACTGAGTTTTTAATCCCTAGTTAAACTGGTTAAAATATAATTTAGAGCTGCACAGGAATAAAGTGCAGCCAACCATATAGAATCATACTCAATACACATATAAAGGGACACATGACAGGATGCTACAGTACTGCAAAAATATTCATATTCAAGCTCAGATTCTCACTGTTATTAAGGAGTATATGTACTGTACACATACTGTACACATGCTCAGACAGGACAAAGGCATGATCCAGAATTTTATATCAAGACAGATTCCCTGATTACCATAGGAACAGAGTATGTTTAAGTAGAACATAAGAAATAATGTGATCTGCACTAATTTGTCAAGTTATCATCCTTATCATAATTAAGCTGAGACTTGGCATATTTCAAGCTGTAAAAAAAAATCAAAAGGCAACCAACTGTTAACCAGTATCCCAGAAAATTATTTTAAAACCCAAGGCTTCCAGCATTAACATTCCTTATGTAACTGGCCAGATTAGAAATAATGAAGGTGATGAGCAGCATTCATGAATTATGTCTAGCCAGACACAGAAGGCCAAGTGACTTCCTTCAAAAATTGGTAAAAACGGAGGGGCACACAAGAACAAAAGAAACCATTAGGGATGTGGTACATTTAACACTGCACGTGCTGATTTGTAGTATTTTTCCATTAAAAAAAAAAAAAAAACAGGACAGAAAAACTAAAGAGAGAGGTAAAGCAACTTCTTCTGAGCAGAAGTGAAAACTTGATAATGGAAACAAGTAAACAAAAAAAAAAATCAGGTGTTTGTGGAAGAAAGAATTTTGAATACAAAACATGATCAAGTCTCATGAAAATCATCAAGATACTTAGCTTGATGTCATGACCCAACTATTCTGACCACTGTCAGGGAGGAACAATTCACATTTGTTCTCACTTAAATGACTGACATGTCCTGATGATTTTGAATGACATTTTGTTAGCCTACAGTATTTACCAAACCACTGGTTCCCAACATGTGGTCATCAGTGTGATCAGTAAGATCCAACTGCTTTGTGAAGCTGTATCTCTGCAATATTTTCAATTAAAAATTCATCATGAAAACTGGTAACCTGAGTTGTTGAGCAAACAAACATAAAATTTGTGGGCTTTAAATCCTTTTTCAGAAAGTCTGGTCTTATGGGAAATACACAAAAGAACAAAGATTTCTCACACAGGGTTTCAATATGGAAAATGCCACAAACTGCCAAACAGCAGTTTATCATACCATCTTTACTGTCAAAAGGGAAACATAATATGGAATAGCAGCCAGTAAAGTTTATGTAGCTAAAATACTAAAGCAAATCAGTCCTACAAATAGGGACCAAACAATATGGTATATGTACTTCACTACTATAATTGTAATTATAATTATAACCCTTATGAATTATAATTATACTGAGATGTAAAGGTTTGTGCCAGTTTCAAATCAGAAGAAAAGTAGATCATATATAGCACCCCAAACTATTCTCTGTAATAGAGAAGAAAATTAGGCTTTGCCATCACATATTAAAAATATGACTGGAGCACCCTTTTCAAAATACTAGGGAGAAATTTTAACATACATGTATTTGAACTACTTTTTCTTACACAGGAAAAAAAATGTTTAGAGATTACTTGAAAAGTTAACTATTTTCAAATTTCTAGTTTATAATTTCTGCTCTGTGATATGGTCAATGAACAGCCCTGCAGGTGAAGTACCTAGCTGCTAAATTATTTCTCAGAACTATTACCCCAAGAAACTAAAAATATACAAAGTCCTGTAACTCTGAACGCACCATTAGTCACAGCAATCTTTCACTCTCCATAAATTGCTTTTTCTGGAAGGTAAAATATTTAGAACACTATTGTTCCACAGTTCTCTCACCTGTGGAGCCTTGCTCCATATTTCAAAAATGAACCAACAACTCTAGCACCAGAAAGAGTTTTACTGCACCAAGTCCAGACCCAAGGCTGCCTGTCTTGGAGAACGTTTACCTCACAGCAACTATCAGAGCAGCCTGGCTCACAGAAATGATGGAACTAAAGACACAACACTTCCCATCTTCAAACATCACATTAAGTGGTAATTTCAACAATAAAAGTTGTTTGCATACAGTTGGAATAAGCCAGAAGTAATTAAAATTAGGTCAGTCCAAACTTAGATGGAGCAACTGTTGTAGTATCAGTTCCATGGCTCTACATAAGTAACTAGACTGGGGAGGAAAAGGAAAAAATAAAAAAAATAAAAACCCAAGCCCATATTTACTACTTCCTGAATAGGTTTAAGGATAAATTTAACTTAAACTTCTTTCATTCATGGATGTATTATAGTCATTACTGTCTCTATAGCCTCAGTGGCAAGTGTGAAAGAGGGGCTGAGAGAATGAGTTGAAAAGCTGTACGTTGTGTAGGAGCTTGTTTCAATGACAAACTTCCCCAGGTCATATCAACACACAGGCAGTCAGGACAACTTTCCACGGGGCAAGATGTTCCAGAAGATCTCAGTGACCAAATAGCTGGATATGCCAATATATGTTCAGGGATCTGAACTTGACACAGTTACTCCTGATGCAAGTCAAGTATCTGCCTCCTTGGGTGTAATTTTGAATCTGCTGCAGCAAATTATGTCTTCTCTTTCATTCCTAGCTGGTGCTTAGCAACTTATAATATAAATGCTGGGCAACTCATGTATGTGTGTGCATGCATCTGCATACACAGATCAGCAGTCAAACTTGTTTCTAAACTCCTTACAAACTCATCAATGTGAAAGACACTAGAGGACATTTTTCTGCTTTCTCTTATAGAAAAAGACATAGCTGCAACTCCCTGTACCATTGGCACTGTAAAATGCTAGTGCAATTGGTTTTTCTGATTTGATGAATCCACTGGCAGCTGGGTTTGAAACCCACATTTTAATATCAACTACTATGAAAAAACCTTACAGTAATTAAAATGCCATAACAGCAATTTAAGAATTTTTTAATTGAAGAGACTCTTCAATGGTTCTGATCATCTTAAAGAACCTATGTATTTCATCTAAAAATAATTTTAAATTTAAGAAATAAAAAGTTTATTTTACTTTTTGCTAAGTGTTAGCTATCTAGTCAGTGTGCATTTTCATCAATTAGGCAAGGAATATACTAAATTCTCCCCCATAAGTGGCAGATTACTGCACAGATGAGTCCACTATAAATTAATTATGGTAGTTTCATTTCACCAATTGAAAATTTAAAGACATTACATCTCACCTCAATTGTGGGTGGATCTTCTCTCTTTTTTCTTATCCATGCTGAAAAAAAAATTAAATAGATTATTTCAAATATCACAAACAGTATTAAAACTCAAGATTATTATTAATTTGTAACAGAAAGGAAGTATTTATGAAAAAAAAAATAGAATTCACCACAACCTGGCAAACCTGTCATTTCCCAAAATGTAGGCACAAGATGTTATTCCCCATTTCAGAGAAGGGAGTTGTAGGGGATGTGTCACCTCTGTGTGGAGACCTTGGGCACGGTTTACATTCCACCTTGGCTGTCAAAACAGGGGTTATGGCACAGGCTTATTGTTGAGTTTGCAGTACAGTGTTGAGGTACACCCTAAGAAAATGACAAGCTGACTGATGGAAAGTAAGAACAGCCTTAGACCACTCTGGTGGAAAAGGATTCCTGTACATGCTTCAGACATTCTTAAAGCTGAAAACTTTTCATGTTACCACCAGGTAGAATACCTTTACAGGTATGAAAGGTACAGCCCCAGACCTGACTGAGGGACTGCAGAGCCTGGACTGAACACATCATGTGGCTCTGTGGATTTACTCACTGCCAGGAGGGGTGGGCACTGTGCCTGGCAGAAGGATCCCTCCATCTCAGTTAATTCATGCTGGAAAAGACAGTAGAGGAATGGAGGAATAAAAGTGGTGGCAATGACAGTTGTCCTGTGGCTCAGGTTTTCTGAATGAGATCCACAGACATTTGCCTACTCCCATCACTATCACTGCTGTTAGCTTGGACTGTCAGGAGGCAACAATTCAGACACCACATCACAGATGCTGACAGCTCTCTTTGTACAGTCAATGAATTAAGAGAGAGAGCTCCAAATATTACAGACATTATTTAGAGGAATGACCTGACACCACTTTTTAGAAATACCACTACTGTAGCATTTTTTCATGGCTTTTTAATCTACACAATTGGTAGATTCTTGGTTGAATACTTCAAAGACATTTGTCTTTACTTCCCATATTTTTCAAATTAATTAGTTGCAGAATGCAAGTAGCCAGTAATGAACAGAATGACAGACATAAGGAAGGCCACTTCCAAGTGCTGAGATGCATCACAATGTTATTTCGTATGTTTGTTTGGGTAATTAAGATTTTTGTTCCTATGCTTGAAAATGAGAGCAAACATAACATTTTGCTATAACCCACTCAAATTCCTGGCCTCACTTATTGCCATCTATAAAGTTACAGAAATGCTTTAAGAAGTAAATAGTCCATATTTTAATTTTCTAATACCATCCGTGCTGTATTTTGAGGGGCACCAGGGAACGATTTAGACAAGCCTAAGACACTAAAACCTGCACAGAGCCATAACATCATCTCATTTCTGAAAATGCAATTACATAGAAGGTGAAACACTAACACCAGCAACAGTATGCAACTGGTTTTAGGGAGAATAGGTTCCAATTAACATATGAACAAAGGGAGATGAAATGGTAGAACAGCTTGGAATTCATCCAGCATGTCAAGGCAAACAGCCTTGGTTAATGGTAAAGTTTAATGGTAAAATACCTGCAAAGATATGAAACAAGGTAATACTTTCGGTTCTTGTCTATCAGATGCCACTTCCTGAAGATATGTACTTTTAAATGTCTTTCTCAAACTGCTTTTCTTAAAAGCAGGCCCTGTCCTCTCTTCTCAGCATTCCTAACAAAAAATAGATCCAATCTATTGTCATTGTTGAGAAGTGACAGAGCTATGAAGAGTCAACACACTTTCTGCAAGATTTATGTCAGTGGAAAGAAAAACAGCCCAATAATGTAATTCAAAATACAACTTAATGACTTTCTATTAAATCTGTAGAACTTGCATGTACCTATAGCACTTACAAACATTTAAACTTTTGTAGGATTTCAAACTGCAAAACCTGGTCAGACGAAAGACTAAACTGAGACTGTCACTTCTCAGCTGGCAGCCTTACATACGCTCTGTAACAAAACCAATCATGCTATTGAAGAACATCTTATCACACAAGCATTTCCTCCTGAAGGAAGTTACCTTTGTCCATACTTAGCAATAGTTTCAGATTACTGAAATACTTGGCAACATCATTCAGAAAAAAGCAAAAAGTAGTAGAGATTTCAGATATAGCAAAGTGTGTATACTAGACACTAATCAATAAAAGATACAACTGGAGAAAAAAAGGGAAAAATACTAGTTCAAAATGCCTCATAAAAAGTAAATCTTAAACCATCAAAATTTAACAATTACTTTCAATGAAATATCATCTTCTACCTTGCCATGCCTTGCTTCTGACCTGTGGAAGGACAGTACCACTGTTTTCAGTCCCATAGCTCTCAACAAGTAAAAATTGCTTTACTTTATTCAAAATTGCCAGTATTTTCTTAAAACACCAGTGGCATTTTTACTTCAGATGATTATAATAACTGATTCCTAAAGAAAAATTTTGAAATAAAATTAAGCTGCAGCTAGAAAGTACTGCTGAAATACAAACATTACAATAGATTTTCTTTCAAGAACACCTGTGACTTTTAGCAGTTCTTTGACTAATGATTTTCAGATGAATGGAATACTTCTAGTAAATTATTTTATAATTTAATTATCTACCTTGTTTAAGAAGCTGCAAACAAAACAGTGAAGCGCAACACTATCACATATGTCCTGTGAACAGAGGCTGTGAAGTAAGAACCACTCCACAATAAATTTTCATTCATTAACGGAATTCAGTAACAACACTCAAAAGCAAAGAAACAAACCTTAATTTAGGAAGATTTTTCGTATCACACATTCCATAATAGAACTGTATCTATTTAAATACATAAATAATGCACACATTTTTAACACTGTGCTCTTTTTCTTTCCAGTCATAACAACACTAGAATACTTGGTTTTATTGGAGCTATTAACCTTCCTGTTTTCTAATAAATGTCAGGGGTACAAATCTTTTTCAGCTTAACGGTACGTAAGACTTGTTGGCTCAAATATTGATACTACAAGTAAATTAATTGTAATATCTCTCATGAACTTCATAAGTAAGTCATTATTTAATGAAAGATTTCCTCACTGCCATGCAGCTGAGGAAGGACTATAGCATGAAAATTTGCTAAAATCTTTTTATATTCATAAGATGAAGTTAGTTAGATTTAACGTTATCATACTCCTCTGTGCAAATCCACTTCTCAAATATTCTTCATAAAGCTCAAGAAGAAATATGAGTTTAAAAGCAAAGAAAACATCATCTATTTCAGTATATAAGTCTTTCAAAAGAAATACATTTTACTAATAATTCACCTGACCACTCCTTAATCATTGGGGGTAAGAATGGGAGGACTCTAGTACACTCAATTCTCACCAGTTTTTATGTGGTTCTTTTTGAGACAGGAAGATTTTTAAAAGCATTTAAAATCTTTGACTTTTAAGTTACCAATAAAATTTTGAGCACCCAACACATGGTTCAAAAAAAGGACCATTACCTCATAACCCAGGCATCAGAGAAATTCATGGTAGCAAAGGGAGAATGAAGGTGTATAAAAATATAACCAATTTCCTACCAGCACTATGTTTAACATAATTCAAGTAAATAATATGTTGAAGTTTATATATTTTGCATTCTCTTCATATATCTGCGTATACCCAGATGCAAAATATACATATCTGTGTATAAAGCTGAGCAAAGAAAAAACTCTTGTACCTTTCTTTATGATCACCTTTGGTAAATGCACTTTTAAATTACTCAACAGCTTTACACCATAGCCAAATATTTGTTGATGGAAACAAGGTATGTAGGTGCTTTATTACATTTTATTTGAACAATATATAGCACACATGTATGTACTTAATAAAAATTTGACAGTTATAGCTGGGAAAAACTTTTACATTATGTTCCCATTTCCCTAAGCTAACAAAATGAAATGCTTTCACCATTGTCAGCCAAGATTTTTTTAAACCTGGCAGAGAAGGTAACATGTATGTACTGAGTGCAACCCAAACATCCTCCCTGCTCCCAAAGCTTTGGCAAAATGTATCATTGCCCCCATTTAAAACTGCTGCTTCTAATTTTATCTGGATGTACTCATTTTAATTCCACCTTTGTCAAAAAGGAATTTTGCAAGTAAGCTGGACATTTCTTACCTTGAGATATTCGCATTCTTTCATCAGCACTGATTTGCATTCTTATTAGAATGCATGAAATTTTCATTGAACTTTAAGACTCCTACTGGCCGATAACAAGCTGCAATGGCCATAAAAGTGAACATGCAAATTAAGATTCCCATTAATCACTAAATGTTACCAAGAAAAAGAAAAGAGAGATTAGGAGTAGACAGCAATAAAATGCTGTATGAAGCATGCCTTCTCCCAAATCTTTGTGGTATGTAAAATTACAGATCTCCCCTGACATGTCTTGAGGAGGTAAATTACACATACTTAAGTAGGTGAACATTCAGAACTAAAATACAAAAATGTTATCTGTTGTGTGCATCCATACTGCCTAAGGAAAAGGAGGCACTCACTCTCTGAAGTAAAATACAAGAGACTTCACTGAAACAAAACCAGGCATTGTTGTATACAAATATGTGTTTGCAAATATTTGTATACAAATATTTGATTGCATTCTAAATTTAAAACTACAGCACAAGAGGAAATACACTTTTGGATTTTTAAAATTAAAATAAATTAAATTTTAGGTGTAGAAATAGCTAACACTGAGAACAACACAAGGGATTGTTTTAGCTTTACAAAAACCTTAATGGACATGTCAGAACTTTTAATAAAATTCAGAGGTTTGAGAATGTACATAATTCAATCTTGCAGAGCACTTAACACTAACATCTTTAGGATAAAATTTCCAGACAAGTCCTTCAGGAGTAAACCCTTGGTCTTGTATTCAGTAAATATAAGTACACAAACAACCTCTCCAGAATCAAAGAAACATCTTGCACAGATTGAGTCTGTGACCTAGATGATGCTTTATAGCTTTCTACTTGGTCTCCTTTACTTTATTACATGTTTAAAACTTGATGAACACAGCACCAGAGTCAGTTCCCTAGCTGTCCAAGTTGTCTTAGGTACAGAATGAGATTTAACTTGTTCTGTCCTCCAATTTCTCTACAGCCTGTTCCCACTCCTTACACTATCCTTTGTCCCTGGTTTTGTGAAAGTTCTCTTCAGACAAGTGATGCCTGTAAGTATTTCCAGGGATGGTACTTTTATTAATTTTGGTCATAAGAGGTTTCTTTTTCTAGTCATACAGTTGTGCAGGGTAACAAAGAAAGGAAAAGGGTGCTGGGATGACTGCTGTTAAATGAGGTGGCCATTTAGAATTGTTCACAAGTAAAAAAAACCTGAGTCCTGGCAGAACAAAGACAGTACAGGTAAAAGCAGCTCCCTACAGGTCCCAAGAAAAGGAGGACATAAGGGAACAGACTCTTCAGCACAGTCTTAAAAGTGAAAAGCCTGAGAAGAATAGGAAGGAGAGCCAGCCAAAACTTAAGTAGAGGCCATGGATGTCAAAGTACATACTCTGGGTTTGGAGAGGAGGCCCCTGGAGATGTAAATGTGGGCCCACCAGAGTCCAAGAGCAAAAAGAAAATAAAGCAAGAAATATTAAATGAAATTCTAACCTCATATTCATCTTTTACTGTTCAGAGGAATTATCAAGTATTTTAGAACTCCTTCTGCAAAGTCTCAAGCTATTTGTTGGAATGATCAGCATCCATAATAGCATGAATTATAATGTAAACACCCACAGAAAGAATGTACTGGGATATTTTCAAGTATCTGGACAAAAGACACAGGGTGAAAGTTCAGCACAGGTCCTGTGGGCCTGGGAAACATCTAGACCAATGTTAAAGAGGTAAAAATTGGGACAGAAATTTAATGAGAAGTTCAGCAAAGAGTGTCTAAAAATTTTGAATTAAATTTTTCTTACTCAGAAATTGGCTTCTACACTAGTATTTAAACTATCTACACTTTCCGTTCCTTCTCATTTTTAACTAATTCAGAATTTCTTTTTTGACAGGAGGCAAAAAAGAAGTAGTGATGAATTGAAATTCAGAGCATTCTACATCCCTCACACCCCAGGATAGGTAGCCAAGACATAATAGTTCTTTCAATAGCTTCCATACCCACAGCAGAAGTACCAGTTTTCACTTGTCAAAATTCTACATCCATAAAACCGTTTGCAAAGATTAGACTAGCACTGGACGAAAAAATACAGTTTAGCCTTTTTCTCTGGAATTCCAATCTTTATCTCTCAGAAGCATACACTACATGCCCTTCTGGTTAATAAATGCACCAGAGAAAAAAGCATGCATATATCTCTTCTTTCTAGAGACAGAAGTAGGGTTGTGGTTGAGGAATGGTACTCCTCAGTTTACTTCTCTCACAAAAGCTCCCCAAACCACACTGCTGACTGCTTCCTCTCCCTTCCTCTTCCACTCTTCCCCACTGAGGGTGGCCAGGGAGGAGGATGGGAATCGCAAAAGGCAAAGATCACGGGGTGAGATAACAATTACTGGAAACAGCAGTGACATAAGAAAACAAACAGATATTAATGCTAATAATAAAAGCATACAAAAGAGAGGGTAATTTTCTTGCAAAATGCTCACCAAGTATGATGTGAGATGACCACAGCCATGTTTTATCCCAATCAGAAGCCACGCCTTTTTTCTCAGAAGCCAGAGTCCCCTTCCCCTACTCCCAGCAATAACCTAAGGTGGTATTGTATAACATCTGGATTCTGGCCACACCCTGTCAGCCACACCCTCTCCTGGTGATTGCAAAAATTAACTCCCTCCTTGGCCAAAATCAGGACAAGTACTTAAGAGCAAAAGACTATTACTCAATCGGCAAACTGCAAATTTTCCTTTCCTCTGTGAATTCTTTGCCGACAATGTATTTGTATTTGCTGACAAAATCACAAAAGAAAACCTCATGGTTACGAAGATGAGGAAGTTAAGCAATAAAACTGTAAACATAGCTCATAACAACAGGACTGTCCAGTTAATTGCTTCTTCTCTAAAACAAATCTGAACAGGATGCCTTGACTTGAAAAGTGTGCCTCAGGTCTGGCAGCTGCAGCTTTTTAGACACGTCCATATGCCCTTGAGGGTACATGGTATTTGACTTCAAGGTCTTTTCACACACAACATCCCAAAAATCTGCAACCTTCAAGGCACTACACTGTCAAATCCCATGGTTTTGAGCTAAATTTCTGAAGAGAGATATAACAGAGGATTTTCAGCACTACACAGATCCTAACAGCATGAAGCAATGGGTTTGTATAGCAATTTGGTCTAACCCCATTTGTGAAAGGATGATTAGCCAACACCCATCTGAGACAGTCTGACTGTCCACATTGTGTTCCTGTTAATTCCAGACAACTGCAGACAGAGACTACTGAATTGTCCTGGATGGGAATTCCTTCACAGGAGCTTCATATATACTTCTTGGTGTCTGTGGTGCAGTGTTTGCATGACACTCACAGAGAACTAAGATGAGCTCTAACTGACAGCTGGAGAACTTTTGGATGACCTTCAGAAAGCTGGATAAATAGCATTCATCCATTCAAGCACCAGATGATTTAGTTAGTACAAGTCTATCAGGTTGCTGCTGTCCTTCAGAAGATGGCTCTCTTGGACTGACAAAGAAGCAGAAACAGCTAGAGCAAGACTTGCCAACCCCCTGAGGGTACTGCAGAAGTAGAAGACAGAAACTGTTGATACTGTGGTTTCACCATAGCTGGCAAACACTGCCAATAGTGTTGAAACACCTTTCAGAAGCTTTCTGCTCTTACTGCTAACCTCAGTTGATCACAGCAAAAATCCTGGGAATTAGTGTAATGACAATGATAAAAAACAAGATAAGAATGTTTTCTATTTCTGTATTGACTCCATGAAGGAATATGATGGGCCTGAAGTTTTCTTTTTGTTCAGTATCATCTCCCTCAGAGAAGAGCATCAAGCATAAAGGAAAGAGAATGAGGTAAAGCAAGTATACTAAGACATTTCCTCCAAATATGTTGTAGACTCAATTCATTTGCAGCTCATTCACAAATTAAACCACAGTAATATCTGTTCCTACTGAACTCATGCAAACTTCTAGCAAGCAGAATAGTCCACCATGAGGAATTCCAGAGCTTAAATACATACAGCTTAAAATCTGTTTGCTTTAAACCTACCAACTTCTGGGAGATGTTGAGGTATTTTTCTTTCCCAAAAGCATGTTGAGTAATGGGTAGCCTCTACATACTATTTCAGGGATTCCTTGCTTATGCTGCAGAGTCCTGGATTCTAAGTCACATTTAATCCCACACTTAGGTCAAGCACCTAACAACTTCCAAGACCAACATATACTCCTCTCGTTTCTCTCTTTCTCCAACAGCTGATCAGCTAATCCTAAGGAAATGCGCTAACTTCCCTGAAGTGTTTATTATATCACAAATTTTCAGAAAATAATTTAATCAGTAGCAGTTGGACAAGATATTTACTTATTAACAGGTTCTCCAACTCTCTACTAGATTGCACAACGGAGAATACAGGAAACCAAATACACCATAAAAAAAGCAGCCCCATCACTGGTGACACCAGCATGTAGGTGATCTGACTTAGATATTAACACTGCAGTGAAGGAATAATAAGGAAGTTTTGTTTTATTCAGTGCACTTCATGCTGGTTATTCAATCAGATCCTCCACAGGCACAAATATTTTCACATTTAATAGAAATAAGTCATCTCCACAGAGGCTTTACTTTCATTAAGTACTGACTTCTCAAACAAAATGTATCCTATTTTTAAAGAGTTATTTTAAGAATTCATATTGTTATATAGTTAAATAAAAGCCTGCCTTACCTAAAATGAAAGATAACAAATAACTAATTCACATAGTCAGGCCTTCCATTAAAAATACAGAGCCTGCATTCAATGGCAAAATTATCTTGAAATAAAACCAGAATATTTACCTTCCCATTCTGCTGGAAAGTCCCCAGTTTGATACTGATACGCTTCACGATTTACCGCTTCTACAAATCTCCTTTCCGGTACAATCTGCCCTAAAGCAGAAAAAAGAGAAAGAAAGATACATATAATTATATTATATATTTCATATGTAATATAACGTTATATAGAAATACAGTTAGATAGAAATATCCTATATAAATTGTTTAACTGTATTTTTATATAATAGGTATTTTATATTATTTATTTCTATATAAGTTTATAATTGCTGATCACCTTATCATTTTGAAAGAATGTATTTATTCACGTGAGTCGAATGACATAGAGGATGAAAATGAAAGATTAAAATACTGAGAAAATTATTACCATCTAGACATCAATTTGAAACGTTATATTTCAGTAGCTTCAAGAAAAGCATCCATGTCTATTTTGAAGTTGACTTGTATTATTGATGATGAAAAACAGCACTCAAAGTTCACTGGCTAGGTTTGTAAAGCCATCAGGCCATATCATCTCCAATCACCAGCATCTGCCTTGTGCTTGTGAGATTTTCCACAACTGCCTATAAACTAAATAAAATACATTCTCTTTGTTAAACCCAAAAACCAGAAGGTAGGAATCTGATAGGGAACACTCAGTATATTGAAAGGGAGACAGTGTGGGGCATCTAATCTACACATCCCACATTCTGATTCTATTACTGCCAAAGAAGAATTAAAAACTTCGAACTGAAAGGTGGTACGCAGCAGACTGACTGTCAGATATTATGCTACTGTATGGAGAAAGCATATTTTAATTTGCTTTTTAAATTAGCAGGTACTGCAAAGATATGCAAGGCTCCCATCCCTCACAGGGAAAAATCCAACAGTATTCCCTAGGCTTTTTCTACCAGCTTCCTCTCTTCCTGGGGTGCTCATATGGAGAAATTTGACATTTTGAGGAAACATTAAGTATACCTGCATAAAACATTTTATTTCATAATGAAGTGATTAATGCAGTTCATTCCTTCAGTATGCTTTCAACAAGTATTTCAACTGAAGTTATTTTAAAACTGATACCAGTTGGGACATGGAACCATTAGTAGCTAAGCCCCACACTATTATTCACTATGAAGTATTTAATACAGTAAAATAAGAACTTGTATATAATGTGAAATTCCTTTTCTAAGATTTTTCTTTAGCTTTATATTTTATTTTCAAGCAAAATGCAACATTTTTATTTTTTCAAAATATGTCATCAGGCAAAGAATATTGTGTAGAATGCCTTCATCTCCAAAATTAGATATTTTTAATCAGTGTTGGAAGTTATATGATTGATACTTGTTTATTTTATAAGTACACAATTCCTATAAGCTGATGAAATTATAGTTTGTACCTAGCTGTAACACAATTTTTTTTTCAACAATACCATGGATGATTTAATTTCTTACACTATTCATCTACAAACCAAAACAAAACTACAGAATTACTTTCTTCCCATGCAGAAGATTTCCAGAAAAGCTGAAGAGACATTTTAATTAGGGCTGATCCCATCTAAGTCTCAGAAAATACCACTCTTCTCCAATCTTGTAAAGTTACTAGACTTTACTGTTAGAACAGCACCTCTCAAAAAACTGTCCTTAATTTGAGTATTACACCATCTGAATAAATAACCATTAGAAAGAGTAGTGAAGAACTGTTTTTTTCTAAGTGCCACCACAACTTGTGACTGGTATTATTAAACAAAATATTCCACTTCTTATTCTGCTGCAAGCTTTCATAAAACACATAAAAACTCATTCTCCAGATCCCACTGTCAAATCACACTGTAGAGCCAAACTCAGAAATTATTCCCCAAATGTGTTATTTTGAGTACTGCTGGTGGCTTTTAAGCCTCTCTGCATTTGTGATGCACACATGACACTAATTAACTTCAACTGCCTGATTTGCCTTGTCCCCTAGGTTTTTTTTTTGCAGACCACCACTGACAAATAATTTACATAGACTTTTGTAGGGAAGATCACACTGAGGCCTCTTTAGATGTAATTAAAACATTTTATAGTTTGGGGAAGCGTTTTTCGTACCAAAGATTGACTTCATTGACTGTTTTGCTTCCTCTTAATTCATCCCCATATTTTCAAACAAATACTTGGGTCTTTGCTACAGCAATGCAAGAAATTTCACTTGTAAGAGTGTACGTATGAAGCAATTAAAAATAGCACCATAAGAACAGTTTTAACTTTAAAATTAACCTCATTTTCATGTGACCACTGGATGTTAGAGACACTGAAGAACCATTAATGCTTCAAATTGGGATTATATACATAACACAATACATCCAATTGAGTCTTAAAAAAATAGCAGGTCACTTCAGAAAGAATTTAGCAGATGGACAGAATAGTAACATAGAATATCAGATACAAAATCGTTTACACTGAACACCAAAGTAGCCAAGATTTGCAGGAGCTTTCAAGCAAGCAAAATGGCCAAGAAAATTATGTAATTGACAGATCTTTCAGCAAGTGATACAGTATTTACATATGTTACATTTATGTATTTTCTCACTTCACATATTTTCTCAAAACCTTTCAGTCTACTGAAAAACCAATGCTTCATGACTGAAGTGAATTTGTATAAAAGCCCCAAAACAGAAGTATTTAGCAGAAGTTTGTGGCCTGCTGGCATAAGAAAGGGGATAGTAAAAGCCAGCCCAGGAAATACTCAGTGAAACATAAAAGGGTAGCCAATGGCATAATTGGCATAAGAAGTTTCTAAATTTCTACAGCCTTATCTATACACTAAGGAGTCCAGAAACCAGGCTACATTGTTACAAAAAACCCCCATGATTAACAGTAGATATGTACAGATGTTATAAAATTAATATTTTAATTTTTCAGTAACTTCTAAAGAAGAGTGTTTCTATGGGCAAAATATCCTAGTTAATCCCCAGCAGTCATTAAATACTATATATATGTATTTACATTTAGAAAAAGCCATTGAAGAACCTTTCACATGAAAATAATGAATCCCAAAATTGTTGTGTTCTATAAACAAATTATTACTATTCTGACACCAATTTTGAAAAAAAAATTATACACACTATTCTAAATATCTTCAGGAGCCCTGATTTTCACTGTTTACAAAAGCATTATTTGAAAAAGATTTCCTGTTAACCCTCAAACAAGCTTGTACAATTTTTGCTAAACAAACTATGACACACACAATGAGTGAGAGCAGAAATGGGACCAGAAACAAGGAACTGGATGTTTCTGGTACCTGAACTGAGCTACCTGAACAAGAGCCCCTGCCAGATATAAAGTATCAGCATGTTTTGCAGTCAGCAAATGGAAACAGGATCTCCAGCTCACATACTACTATGTGAAAACAGTAATTGCCATTCAAAATGAATGAATATCAGATGTTCATGAGAACATCTTTTGGCTGGCTGATTTGCAATGTCTGCATACTAAGAAGAAACCATGGAAGAAATGCTGCACTACGATGGGTTTTTTTAATGCAGAGACTGAACTTGTAGCCTTTGTGAATTTAAGGCAAATGGCCTAAATTCCAGTTTGCACAGCAGTGCTCTAAATTTCATGATGAAAGACACATTTGTAAAGTATACTTTTTTACTGAAGTGCTATGTAATTTGAAAAGATTAAATCCTGTTAATTCACTAAGAGCCTATTATTTCCCTGTCAGCAACACAACATAAACTTCACCTACTCAAAACAAAGGCTTCTAAAATTTTTTTCAGCAGTATCTTACAACACTCAAGGAACAGGTCACCCATTTCTTTCCTGTTGCTAACCACCAAATAAACTGTAGTTTTTCCTAAATGTGAAGTAGCACTTGAATTACCAAAGCAACTGAACTATAAGCAGTTCTTCATATCAAGCAAAGGAAGAAATACTTCTCTGGAAGTAACAAACATAGATTTATGTATCTATAGGCTACAGGAGCAGCCCATCACTGTCAGAACAGGATCTAGAGTTTTCCATCTCCACTGAAGAAGGAAAAAAAGTTTGTTACAAAAGACAACCCTTTTAAAGCTGAGTAATAGTTTATGAAAGCCATTATCTTCTCTTTGCATAGATTTTTAGCTGAGGGAGTCTATTCATAGTCTGTTTATATTAACTTGTGGCCATATTTCCAGTGTTTCTGCAATATCTTTACCTTAGGAAAGACATAAATATTTTAAACTAATATATTTTTACCCAAAGAATTATGGGTTTTTTTCCAAATATAGACTTCTATGATGTTAATTAACTTTTGCTTAGTGACAAATTAATAACTTCCAACAGTTCATTATATTCATTCATACAATACATACAGTATCCTGAAACACAAAAAATTTAAGTATTTGCACCTAACATCTATACTTACAAATGTACTTATATTTTCTCCAATAATCTATAATGCTTTATGCTTTATAAAATCATAACAGAAACACATTTTAACTTTTAAGAGCCAGCAAGGCCACAGACGTTCAATGGTTCTGATTTCCATTTACCTGAAATGAACCAGTGTAACTATGATATTTTATGAAAAATCTTCTGCTAAGATTTTTCCCCTCCTGACAGCTGAGTGCCTCAGGAAAGAAATGTAAACAATAACTGTCTGCTGCTGTGGAGTGCCACAGGTGCATCTTTCATTGGTCCATGTGGATTGTTTTCAATCAGTGACCAATCACAGCCACCTGTGCCAAGGCTGTGAGCAGTCACGAGATTTTGTTATGGATTCTTATTCTATTCTTGTCTTTGTAGCCTTCTGATTCTTCTCTCTTTGTTCTTTTAGTATAGTTTTAATGTAGTATTTTAATATAATATATAACATAATAAATCAGCCTTCTGATGAAAATAGTCAAGCCTCCTGTCCTCCCACATGGGGTCTCAGAGACAAGAAACCAGATCAGTGATTTCCAGTTTTTTACAACAATGCAGGATCAAGAAATACTAAACTTGTTAAGTGCTGACTCAGCAAATCCACAAAAGCTGTAAATATCAGGGACTCGCTGTCAAGAATTGTGTTTCAATTTTGCTACTTATATTTACATTTTAACAGCAATACATTTGACTTTCCAGAGTTGTCTACAAGTACTAATTTCTTCCCAATGTAAGACAAGTTTTCTGAGACTTCTACTGAAAATTTGAAGGCAGGGAAACTGCTCAACTTTTGGGAATGTATACTGTTCAAAGAAAAAGACTGACATACACTACAAACATCACAGTTCCTTTTCACTTCCCAAAAGAACTGCCAGCTGACAAAGTCAGTAAATTCCTCTGGGATCAGTGCCCCTGGAGTTCATGTATGTTCACACAAATCTTACGTTTTGAAAACCTGCTGTATTTTAGACTGTGGCAGTTAAATTAAGTAATATTTGTTCAAGAAACAATTTCTTCCAAGGGACAGACAAATCCCTCTGCTAAATATCCACTGCCATTGTAGCCCCTGGGCACTCTTAATCTGCTGCAGGATGCAGCACCACCAGTTCCCACTCCCTGCTCACTGGAAAGGCTTATGTCTTCCTCCTCATCTGTGAAGCCTGTGTATTTAAAATGAAGCACTGTTTTGTAAATGAGTCTACAATAAGCCTCCTAGAATTACACAACATTACATTCTTTTGGGAACACAAGTGCAAATGATACTAGTACAAATGACAGTTCCTTGGAGAGCTGATGGAAGCTCAGTGGTCTATCACAGAGAAGCTTTCTCCCAACCATTCTTTTGGTTTCTTTTGGTCTACCAGATTCAAGAAAGGCTTTTCTAGCAATTACTGTCAAAATGTGAATAAATCCAAGAATGAGGTGCTTAATTTATTCTATAAATGTATGGAAATGCTTAAAAAGGGAACATAGCATGTATAAAGGGAATTTAGCAAGTAGATAGAAAGTGACAATAACTTGTATAAATAAAAACATAAGGCAGGGAGCTAAAATGGCAGTGATACACGGAAGAGAAACTGTATGTGACAGCAAGAGTATGAATTGTAAATAAAATTAAAAGAAAGTCACAGCTGTGAAGAACATCCATTCTGCAATATGACCCAACACAGCAGTGTTGCAGACTGGTTTGGATGATTCATTACATTTCAATTAGAAATGAATTTTCAACAAATCTTTTGCAAAAACTCATTTATCATCTCCACTTTTTCCAGAATAAACAGAATTATTACAACTAACTGCACATACATTTCAGGGTACTAATGCTACCTTTGGGGGTTAGTATATTTTAATGAATTTTACAAAAGGACTACAGATGTGAGACTTGCAAAGAAAATTCAGTCTTATACAAGGTCTGAACACCATTAAAGCTAATACTGTACTGCACTTGAAGGATTAAAGAATACTGGTACTACTATTTTACTGTGTTTGCTTTTCATTGTGGAGGTTAGGGAAGAAGAGTCACCTGTTTCAGCCACAGTCAACCCAACAGTGAAACTTCTGAAGAAAAGTTAGCTAAAGTCCTTGAGATGTATTACGCACTTAATGCATATCCATATCCTACAAACATTTAAAGAGTCTTAAATGTTATTCTTTTTCCTACAAAATGGCATCTTTCATCTATACAGAAATAAAGAATGTTTAGTTTATTTGGTTAGAGTTCTGAAATAAACAAGGATTTCAAAGGTACTTTTTAAAACAATGGTAAACAACACATACTAGTAAGCAATATTTTAGTTGATTAACAGTAATATAAAATCATTTACCATTCAACAGGTTGTTATTTTGTTTTTTGGGTTTTTTTATTACCCTCTAGCTTTACACTGTTAGGTTACTTTCAAAGCTCTCTTCAAAAGTTTGTTTCTTTGAGCTGTCCTGTGTACACAGATCCATTAGTTAAGGTACTTTCCAGCAACACTGATCTGGAGAAAAAAACCCCATAGCTTAGCTGGTTTTGGTGGGCTCAGAGTGGTGTAGGTGGTGAAGAAATAAAAAAAAGTCTTCACATACCCAAGGAATTGCAGCAATACCCGATCTGCTTTCAAACCTAATTTGAGCAGAAAAAAACTTAAAAGTGCAACAGCTGAGAATAAGGACTAACCATAAGTTGAGGCTTTTTACATCTGGTCAACCCATTATTTTATTTTATTTGTCTATTCAACTCTCAGACTTTGCGTGGTCTCTTTTCAAGTTACAACAAGCAAATGCATACACAAAAAAGCAATACAGAGTTGACAGTTTTCCTGTTCTAGTTCCACAGTCCCAGCTTGAGTAAATTGTAGACTAAACAGAAAAAACTGAGGTTTATGTGCTTTCCCAGTGTGCAGGTAGGTACCTAATCATCAAGTACTTGAATACCTATTTGAGCGCTCATTGATTTAAGAGTATTGCACCAGGTGCAACTATTGTACTAGTTGTCAATAAGTTTATACAAAAATTTCTATTTGAAAGCATTTACCTTGATGCCAGAGAAAGAAAAGAATAATGACTACTTTTGGATGGCAACCTTTAGGATTGTATAGCTTGTAAAAACTGTAATACAAGTGTTTGTACTGTAAATGCAGTAAACTGCAAACACAGAGTTTACAACCACCAAAAATACAAGCTGTGACACTTATAAACTCTACAACCAAACAATTTCAGTTCTTTATACATTAAAGACTAGTAGGTTCCTAAACCTACTGGCAGTAAAATTAAGAACAGTTACTCTATCATGCTTTATCAATTTAATCTCTAAAATGAAAACTCTCAGAGATAAAGACACATAGATTTTCATTATTGCAAACTTGCTCAATTAACCTAATTAGCATTCTAACTCATTCTGTGGTGCGAGCAGCTAAGATGTCTTATGTCTTTGTACTAAGATGTCACACAAGCACTTTAATTCTTAAATATCAAAACCACATGACTTGCATCTCACCATACTAAACTCTGCATTGTCCAGCTATGGTGGACTCCCTTTTTAGTTTCTGCAACACTTGAGTGCCTACTGATCTCAAAACTCATATTTGTTGACCCTCCTTAACTGCAGCAAAGAATGGGAGCAATGCAGACTACAAACTATGAGGAAAAGGCTTACGGACACAACCTGGTGCGTGTAGCTGCCTTGCGGGGCATTGAGAGCTACAGGCAGAAATCTCTAACATCAAGATTATAGAAAACATCTCAACACTGAACATCTCCACAGTCTTAAGATGAACAGATACTCAGAAACAAAGTTGTCAACGGATTGACAACAATGATAGTGCTTTACTGCTTCTATTAAAAAAGAAGATATTTCAGAAATATTTGACCTCTTCCTTCTCCTGCCCTCTTTCTTCCATAAAAACAGAAATGGACAGAAATATACAAAATATTGTAACCAAGGAAGACAACATTTGTTATATTCTGTCATAGTATTTGTCTCAATAGCATTTCTTACTAAATGTTTCGGTAACACGAATTTTTTTAACTGCATTTTTTCTTTTTGCACATGATGAACATAATGAGACTTGTTACTCAGACAAATAAACCCAAATCTTACATTCTCTCCTATCTGTGTATGAATGAGAGGGAGCATGCCACAGATGAGATTTTCACCCCTAAAAACATAATCTATTTTAGTATATTCCAATACTGTTCATTTTCTATCCTGGGAATTTATTATACAATCAAATCACATGTATGATAAATCTTCTGCAATTATCAGTAAGAGTCTTTCAGTTTAAGGACACTTCTGATTTACAGTTGCATTTTACGTACTGTACAGATGACTGCATGTACATTTAAAGATAAAAATTCAAATATCTTTAGTTCAAATCAGTTAAACTGAAAAATCTTTCCTTTCTGGCTGCCTGTATTTCTCTTTAATCATGGCCAGTATAGGACCTTATTACAAGTAATTTGTTACTATAGAACTGAGGAAAAAATGCTAGCCTCACAAGTTTTGTCATTTTTCCCCCCACTTCCCCCGCAGGCTGCTATTGTTGATGGCCTTTATGGAAATATAAATTCAATCAGCAGCTGCAAATTTCATGAGACGCCCATCTTCATGCTGAATTTCTAACTGAGTGTCAAAACAATCTGTGGATTTCTCCCTGATGAATTGTAAATTTCTGCAATTTTCTCATGTTAGAATTTGAGCTGCACTAAAATAGAGCCAGCCCAGATACAGTGCCTGCCAGACTGAGAGAAGTAATTTTCCCCTTCATTATCTCAACTCAGACATTGAAAGGGTTAAATGATAATAAACAAAATTTATATGTTTCTTTTTTATTTTACATAAAAAATTAAATCCCATTTTTCTTTTTAGAAGAAAAACAAAAAGGCCTTCAAAACACTCCAAATACTCTCAAATCACTTATTTGAACCTGCTGTTCATTTTACAGTATTTTGCAGTGATAAACTCCCAAAAAGTAGCTGCAATAGAACTTAAAAGAATTTCCTATGGTGCCAAAATAGTTATTACAGATAGTTGGTTTCTTCTAAGTCCCAGCTTATATTAAATGTTGATGGATAATAGAAAATAGAAGCATAAATTACAAAAATCAAAACTTTAGTAGAGTTTTGAACTGTCTACTGTTTTCTGAATACAATAAAACAAAATAACATTTCTTATTTAATTACTGTTTCTTGTAGTAGCTTAGGAGGCACACACAGCTTACCAAGCATATTATAGTAGTTCAAGTATTTTGCTTTAGACAAATATTTGCTTCTCTCTTCTGTAGGCATTGATATGAAATTTATAAAACAACACCACTTAACCAATTTGCAAGCAAACTAATTAGTCTGTTTATTATATAGAAAATAAGTAAGAAATATTCACAGAGAGAAATTCACTATTAGTGATGGTTCATCTATTCATACAGTTGAAAACTAACCGACTTTCTGTTTATTTTCTTCTCTCTGGGATAAATATTGTGGTGGGATGGGTGAAGGGTTTACTGAACTGCAATGACCATCACTGAAAAGAATGACACTGTATTGGAAGCTTCTGTACACATACCACATTCTAAACACAAGACCATCTTTCAGTTTTGAGAAAATTCAAATGGGCATCTTGTTTTGTATACACCAATCTTCCAGTTCACTATCAGAATGAGGAAAGAAACCTAAGAGTGAGTGTCATGGATTGACCCTGGCACAGTGCCAGTACCCCCATGAAAGGTATATTTCCAATATGGTTACTGTGAGATGTGACCCAGAAACAGAACAAAGCAGGCTCCAACTTTGGAATGGAGGCAAAAAACAACACTTTCTTAATCTACAACATAAAGACAAGAGGGAAACAAAAAGGAAAAAAAACACACACGAAAATCCACAATGGA
The DNA here is from genome assembly GCF_014805655.1 of Passer montanus. NCBI lineage: Eukaryota > Metazoa > Chordata > Aves > Passeriformes > Passeridae > Passer > Passer montanus. The sequence goes on along the minus strand of NW_024366815.1, from coordinate 9,614,485 downwards.
ACACCTCCAAAACACTCCTCCTCCCCCCACCCCTCTAAGACCCAATCCCCTCTAACACTCAATTCTCAATCCAACCAGGTCCCCAGTGGCCACAACAGGTGCCAATTTCAAATCTGGCCACTGATTGGTTTGACCACAACTTTCCCAGCAAGTTACTTCCTGGTCAAACCACAGCAGTGAGCTACAGAGTAATTCCATTGCAAAACACTTTCAATGTACTACAGTTTTACCACTTTATAATTTCTACTTCTTTTATCACAACATCATTTCTTCCGCTGAGTCATTCCACATTCCCTGCCCCCTCCTTCAGTTACGTGCCCTGCATTCTGGTTTATGTGATCTGGAATGACCTGAGAATTGATCACAATTCCAGACCCTCAAAACTGATCTGCATACTTTCCCTGACTAGTTTCTTAAACTTGACTATAAGTCACCGATTTAAAAACCAATAAATATGCAAGAGCACTAGTCTATGTCAAAAACAAGGTTAGTCTTCAAAAACACCCAAGGAAAGAATGCTGGTATGCAGCTGGAGAATGACTTGCACTAGTTAGCTGAAGTCTTATGCTCTGGCAAACAGGTAGGGGAGAGGGGCATGTTGCTCAGAGGAAAATCACTGGGCTTCCTACATTTACTAAACAGACCCTTATAAACTCGCTATTCTTAGAATGTTTCCTGCTCAGCATGACAAAAACAGCCCTCAACTTTGCTGAAAATGTTATTTTGACAGAACTCTGATTTAGTTTCATTGAGTTACAACATCCAGATCAGATAATCTTGATACTTTCACTTTTAGCTGTCAGATACTTATTAGCTTTAACAGCAAAACAAAGACACACACTAATCTCTCCTCTAATACAAGTAATTTTATATAGTTAAGCAGGTGTTCTGTTCCACATGGTTTCCAGTCACAAGTGTTAGCTATAAATTCTGCTTGGGTAGGTAACAAGAGGTGGTAATTACTGAATGTATTATAATAGCTTTCATTATAACAGATTCGTGAATATTATTTGGTTATTTTTATCTGTGGAGCCTACCAGAAATGAAGGTAGGCATAACAAGAAAATCTAGTTCTATTTCTTAAAATATTGAGATACTACTTATAAGTAGTATATATATATATATACACACTTGTAATAATTTCAAATACAAGTAATTTTATATAGTTAAGCAGGTGTTCTGTTCCACATGGTTTCCAGTCACAAGTGTTAGCTATAAATTCTGCTTGGGTAGGTAACAAGAGGTGGTAATTACTGAATGTATTATAATAGCTTTCATTATAACAGATTCGTAGATTCGTGAATATTATTTGGTTATTTTTATCTGTGGAGCCTACCAGAAATGAAGGTAGGCATAACAAGAAAATCTAGTTCTATTTCTTAAAATATTGAGATACTACTTATAAGTAGTATATATATATATATATATATATATATATATACACTTGTAATAATTTCAAAGCACAGGAACAAAGAATCCTTCTTAACTGTATTAATCATTGTATAGCTGGCCTCTTTACGATTTAACTTTATTTTGTATTATTTCACAACATCACAATTTCTCAAAAACAATTACTTCTATTTTATCCATATCTTCCAAGTTCTAGGCCATGACAACTTATTAAAGTGCAGGGTGTTCAAGTACTTCCAAAGGAAGCTGATTAAACTTCCACTGAATCCATGAAAGTGCAGAATTTTCCAATTTATGCATGGAGTCGGGTTTGCTAATCTCTAGACATCCTACCAAAACTGAAAACACCAAAGTAATTTGAAACTTAGGGAAATAAATGAAAACTGAAAACAGTGTTAGTAAGCTACACAAAGCTACATGAAAGAAAACACACAGCAGTACAAACCCAACTGTGATCCTTTAAAAACTAGCATGATCTATGTATTTCCCCAATGCCATCTTCTGCACTGTAAAGCCACTGAAGAAGTGTGATTCCCTTTTTCCTTCCAATATAACCTAGGATGACACTAAACTCGTAATTTGACCAATTTGTACCAGAAGTACAAATAAACAAAAATTGCAACTTTTATGGTATTAAGATATATCACTTGCAGATTACTTTACTTTCCTCCCACATTGAAAGCTTTACTCTTACACCTCCTGCACATACATGCATAGAAGTTCATGAAGATTTCCTTTTTCTCACCTTCTTCCTAAGACAACTAGAAAAGTTTGTAAATGGCAAGACTGCTTAAAAAGGTTGAAAGCACTACTACTTAGGAAGCTGATTTTTAAAATATAGCATAGTAATTGCTAATATGGGAAGCAAGCAAAAGTGAAGTGAATAATAATAAAAAACCAAAAGATCCATTACTTTCTCATCCAAAGTATTCTGTTGCAAGGCAATCCCTATTTAACCTAATCATTCAATTTGAAAAACTTGAAAAACATCTTGTTGAAAATTGCAGTGAAGTTTAACCAAGTCTTATAAACCAAACAATAAACAGTTTCCAAAGCAGGCACATGCAGTGGTTAAAACTGTATTATTTGGAGGACAGCCAGTTGATTCACCATGGACATAAAATACACACCCTCTCTGGGAACATGAACTCTCATATGCTCTACGTGGCCTTCACGGTTTACGGCACTTTGACAAGGAAGCAGGGATGTGATACATAAAGAATACTGCAACAGTGGCCAGTTGTCCAGGGCCATAACCTTGTACCTAAATTCTCTCAGGAAAAGCCTGTGGAAAAGCACTTGGACACCAGCAAGAAGAGAAAAAAGAAACATTACAGATCTTACCACTGAGAGAGAAGGAAACAGAATCACAGTGCTCCCATCAGCTGATGGATCCCTAGAGAAAAGTTGTCATATTAACCCAATGAAGTCCCAGGGAAATTAAAAAGTGAATGGAAATGTCAGCTTATCCCTCAGGCAAAACCTGATTCATTTCTAGAATTCTATAATCATTGCTTAGATAATGGCATCTATAATATCACTGCATCATCCCTAATGTACACAAGGTTTATATTTTAAAAGAAAACATGGTTAATATCCAGCCTCCCCAAAAAAACTTCTCAGCAGAAATAGAAATCTGAGTGCAAGTTTCCAGAAATGCTTGTGTTCCAGACCTCTGAACCATTAGCAAAACTGTAGGAATAATCATGTTTCTCAGTGTTTTCTAGTATCACTGTTTATGATAGCCTCAAAAGCCTCATCTGGAGCGATGCCATGCTTATTAATGAATTATCAAGCCAACATTATCCTTTTTCTGTTATTCTATACATTAAGTGTAATTTTCAAAAGTTTTCCATCAATGAGATGACAAACAAAAAGAATTTAGAATCATAAAAAGATCCTAAAGAGGCTATGCACACACAATATGAGAGTTCTCTAAAGCTTGATGTAAAAGGAAAAATATAATCACTAAAAATAGTACAAGTTTCAATGTCTTTCTGGACTTACTCAAAGATTAGCTCAAACTGCTTTGTTATTTGCCTGTTTTCTCTTGACAAAGGGAAAAACCCAACTAACTAACTACCACCAAAAACTGTTTCACAGTTGTTTCCTATGACATTGCATCTCCCCTGCACAAACTTCACTCGCTCAAGGGCACAGGGCACAAGTCTTACAAATTTAGCAATCAACAATGCAGACAGAGCTGTTAAAGACTATGTTTAATTTATCTTCTAATCTGCATCACAAATAGGAGGTTCAGAGGTTTCTTTCTCCTACAGAGAAAGTATAGAAAGGAAAGCACTGAAAAGGAAATCAGGAGTGTGGACTTCTTTGTATGGATTCTTCCATCCAGGGCTTTCTACACCTTTGGAGTAAAAAAGAGGTGAGCATAGGAGACCCACTTTTTTTCTGAAGGCAAACAGTGGAAGTCCTGTCTATTATACAGGGTAGTACCTACCAGATTAATCCAACATCATATCCTACACATCCATCAGGCAAGTTGTCTCCTAACAATTTTTTTCACCATTTTATTTTCTTTAGCACCTATGAAACATCTATTAGTTACACTATCTAAACACTTACTATACTGAAGAAACTACCAATTATCTTCCTTTTAGTACACTATACTGTTGTTTTTCAGATGCAGGCATGGTATTTGTTAGGTCTTTATTATACTTTAAAAAATATTCTAATGATTAATAGTTCTATTGTCCATGTTAAATATATTTTGCATTCTGTCTTCCATTTTACAAGTTGCAGGTTCTTTTTTTCTACATAGAATTAAGTATTGTATTTCAGTCTTCATTCACCTTCAGCAATTTTTTACTCGTCATATTTACACAAATCTTCAGATACATCCAATAGCCTCTTTTCTTTAGAGCCAACTTTGTCACTTTTTATACTTTTGGCCAACTTCCTTATGCTGTATGTTTTCCTAATTAGCAATGTCATAATTTTTTAGCCAGCTCAATCTTCCTTCTAGCCTTTTTTTTTCTCCCCAGTTTAGCTGACCTAATTGAAATAATTTCATTCAGTCCAACTAGATAAAACAGGTAGACATATATGCTTACAGAGCCAAATCCAGAGCCAATGCATTCTTGAACCTCACTGCATAGAAATAGCACAGTATTTTACAGAAACACCTCAGAATCGCTGCATCTGTGCCTGTACACTTTAAAAATATATCAGAACCCCATTATTACAATGTCAGTCCAAGAGTTTGCCATGTTATTCATGCAGACTATCCACTCTTGCCTAGAAATCACCTCCTCTGAACTGTTTCAATTTCACAGGCAGTTATGAGGTCTTCTATGACACATGGTTCATATGTAAAAGACTTATGAAAACACCATTATTTTAAAACACTAACACTTTAAATTATTAAATAGTGATGATTTAACCCACTGTGTGATCTTTACAGTAACATAAAAGTTTCAGTCTGCCAATAACTCTTAAAAAATAAATCTGAATGCCTTTTGAAAAGACTCAAAATAAAGCAATACTGAGTAAATTAAAAACTGCCATCTAAGAACATAAAAATTTCCAAATTCACAGAAATATTGCCTTCGTCATCTGCAATCTCTTTCAGCATGACAGAAGGCAAACTACAGAACATGCTTTGGGAGACAACCCTGAGAAAAAGAGGCATTGCAGCTATTCAGAGATATGCTGGCTACAGAGGAGCTGGGTAGTCAAAATGGGTAAAATGTTATTGGTACTTGTGAATTGTAACTAAAATTATGCACAGTGGTTGCTATACTTTTCACAGCTTGAGGGTATGAGGGGGAGGTAAGTGAAAAAGAAAGAATGAATATTAGTGAATACTGCATACATATAATAATTTGTGTGGCCTCTGTAGGGCCACAGAAGTGACAGAAAAAACCTCGCCATTTGAGATAGATCAGTTTTAAATACAAAACCACTTCCTTCTGAATCAAAACTGTACCAAGAGTAACCTTAGTATAAATAAAATCTAAAAAGCCCAAAAAACAACGTATTATGCTGTCAGTTTTAGAAATTACAATGTGCTTCAGAGATTAAACATTCTTCTCCACAACTGAACAGATGGAATTTCTTATTGTTTGTTAACTGGACCAATACTTAAAATATAGTTCAAATTAAACTGAAAGATACTGCCTTCTTAGAAGAGGTGCATAATCCCAAAAATAATGAATGCTGCAGAGATTGAGCTGACATCATTATGTCACATTATACATTCATGCAATACTTAAACTAAATATTAAAGACTAATAAACAGTGATTTAATTTGAGGCAAAACACCCACATTTTCGTATTGGTAGTTGCCACGAATAAATGCTATTTTGTGTCTCTGTTTAGGAGGAGTCTGTAAGATTTAGCAATTTTGTATCTGGCAGTTATTTGCTGTAATCTCTTGACTGTTGCTGCTCTGCTTGTTAGTTAACTGGTACTTTTTTCATTTGTCTCTAGTCGTATTCATTCCTTATTGGTGGAATTGGTTGAACCAATTGGATTGGAAAGGGAGGGACTGGTTGAACCTATAAATGGAGGCAACTCATTCTGGAGTGTTCACCTTTAGTGTCAGACCACAACAGAAGAGGAAAAAAAAGGAACAAAACATAGCAGCATGAGACACCCCTAAATCTCAAATGCCAATACATTTCTGTTCATTTTCCCCCTACTGGTTCCAAGACCAGTTATAAATGGACCGAATCACAAATATCAATCACCATCCACCATTAAAGCTCCCAACAAAAAGTGCTTTTTAAAACTTTTCAGTCCTTTTAATAAAATTTGGGTTTTAACTATACTCATTATGAGGGAAATTTCTGATTCGATCGAACCCTTTTCCACCTCTCACCTTATTGCCAGTGCTTACTTGCCTGGCCTTTCAGGACATTTCCTCTATAAAGTCTGTCAACAATACTGCTTTCAAAAAAAAAACCAACACAAAACCAAAAAAAAAAAAAAAAAAAAAAAAAAAAAAAAAAAAAAAAAAAAAACCACAAAACACACCGCCCCCCCCCAAAAAAAAAGAAAAACACCACAAAAACCAAAACACATGCACACAAAAAAACGTCTGTCAACAATACTGCTTTCAAAAAAAAAAAACAACACAAAACCAAAAAACAAACAAAAACAAAACACACCGCCCCCCCAAAAAAAAGAAAAACAGAAAAAAACCACAAAAACCAAAACACGCACACAAAAAAAACCCAAACCACAAAAGAGCACCACACCCTTTCTTCACCACAGTTACACTTTCTCTCTATTCCACTTCATTGGCCTCCTGCTTTTTCTGTTGCATCAAGACCAGCTAGAAAAGTCCCAGTGTACTACTGCATTTACAGCAATTGTTTTAACAGCTACTCTCAGAAATACGTAGCTAATAATTACCTTGCAGTACTTACAGGGCAAGTGCCTCAAGGCACTGCCTGTCCTTCATCCCTGCTTGTCTTCCTGTTTTTCACTTCTGGAGACACTGAAATCTTTGCAGCACAAACACCCTCCAGACAAGTATTTGTAGTACAGGTACTACAACATAAATCCAATCACTTTTACTATTTCTTTCTGTTTCAAATTACTGCTAAGAACCCTCCACAGTTCTGCTGAGTTTCCTATCAATCTTCACCCATCTTATACACAGACACAAATTCTTCCAACAGTTTAGCCCTGCCTCCTTCTGTTTTACCACCTCTCTCTCACTGGCTTCTCCAAATACATGTATAATTTTCATATTAAAAACTGCATGTCTAAATCAGGTCTTATTATCCTCCCTTTCCACATATTCTTCACAAATGCCAAAATTCTCCTCCTTTCTTTCTGGTACTCAGGATTTCTCTCTAATGTGTAGGTTCCTTCTGCATAAGATATTTTCTGTAGGATCCTCCTGATTTTCCATTCTGCTAAATCTGCCATTCAGACACAACTACAACAACATAATTTTCCCATGTCAAGGCATATGCATCCCACCCTACTCACGAATTTGTAACACTGCTGCAAAGATTGATTATCTAGTCAGGAACTGAGGGAACTCAATTGTGTCTTTAGACCCCCTACAAGGTTTCTATTTTTCACTTGGACTACAGGGTACTTTGTTTTCAAACTCCTATGCAAGGAGGAGTCTCCTCTGTATCCTTCTCCTCTTTCTGAGCCTGAGACACCAGGACTTCAAGCACATAGGGGTCTATGTCAATCAAGCAAAATTTATTTTCTGTTTCTATTCACTAAATGGAAGGACTCCATGAATATCCACAAAGTAATTTCCAAGTTTTCTTTTACCTTCTCTACTAGAGATGCAAGACATTGCTGTGGCTCATAGCCACAATAAAAATCTGAAAATAAATTTAAACAACACAGATGGGAAAAATAGTACCACAATATAGAGAAAGATAAAAGAAAAGTAGATATGGCTCTTGTTATTTCTTCAGCAGTACAGAAAATTTTGAAGTAGTTCTACAGCAGGCCTTTTCCTACTATAAGATCAAAAATTTGAAAAAACTGTATATAAACAAATACATTTCACTAGCAGCAACTGAACTTCACTATTCTTCCAATTTAAATATCTTTATTCTAGTTCCAGAAGAAGGTGCTTCTTTTCAAGGTTTTTGGTTTTGTGTTTTTTCTGTTTGTTAGAATATGGAAGATATAAAACAGGCATCTACAGATAATGAATTTGCAGTAAGGAGGAAGTTAAATATTTGAGATTTCCTAACTTACTTTTTTTAAAAAAAAATTTTAAATACCTGAAGGGAGAGAGAAGGGAGCCTGAAGGGACTTTGACAGAAAAATTAAAAGGAATCATCACTGCTATTGCATTACATTGAGCAATGTCAGTGTATGAGTCAAGATGCCCATAATCCACTTAGTAGCCTCGTGCTGGTTTTGGCTGGAGTAAAGGCAATTTTCTTCCCAGTGACTGGCATGGGGCTGTGTTCAGATTTGTGCTGAATACAGGCTTGATAATACAGAGACGTTTTTGTTATTGCTGTGCAGAACTCACACAGAGCTTTTTTGCTTCTCCTACTGCTGTGGTGGTGAGGGGACTGGGAGTGCCTGGAAGGTTGGGAGGAGACACAGCCACACCAGGTGACCCCAGCTGAGCAAAGGGATATTCCAGACAAGGTGACATCACACTCAGTATACAAAGCAGGGACAAAAAGAAGTAAGCGGGCGGGGGGGGGACGGGGACACTTGGAGTGACTTCCTCAGTAACCATTACACTGTTATCCTCAGATGGCTGATTTTCTTCTATATATGGCTGTCACTTTCCCTATGGAACAGTCTTTATCCGACCCTTCAAGTTTTCCAGCTTTTACCCTTTCAACTCTTAGCCCAATCCTGCTGGTGGGGGAAGAAGCAAGCACTGCATGGGACTTGGTGGCTGGCTGGGGTTAACCACAAGCCTCTATAAATTCACACTTGATAACATGAAGAACACATGATCTAGCATCAGTGATTTTGTCATTAAGTAATGCCTATTTTATCTAATATATCTATTACACCTAAAGAGCCAAGAAGCTAGATGCTGAAGTCAAACTGATCTCAGGACATGTTTGCCAACAGAAGAAAAAAACCAAAACACATTTTACCGAACAGCAGGTAATATTGATTTCCTTCCCTCACCCATCTATAAAGAAGACCCACATTTGCACTTTACACATTTGAACAGGACATAGCACCACACTGAGTCTGTCTTTGGTTTCCACAGTGCTACTCTAAAAGATTATCAATTTCTTCTCTTGCAGCTCATGCACTTTATTTCCACTTAACTGCCCATTTACATTTAGGTAGTTGTATTCCTCCCTCGTGTTATGCCACACCTTGGTACTAGAGAACGATTTCCTTCATGCACTCTACACCACGATAATACAGCTACACGGATTCAAGAACACTTGAGAAGGAACACAATCTCTTTCAGCTAAAAAGAGGGCAGAGTCTGCAAGTTGATGTATTTTAATCTCCAGTTCCTTTGTTTTGATTAACAGAGGTAATGAAACTTTGTATTGGCATTTCCATTACAACCTCTTTTAAAGAGTACCAGCCATTCTGTAAACATATACCACAAACCAGATTGCTGAATGTTTGCATGGTAAGTATATGGATGTTAGTAAGCAGTCTGAAACTAAGCTTAGATATAAACTTCTTGCTGTTTTAGACCTTTGAGGACAATGCAAATGAACGTTTTCAAGATGCCGAAATCTTTGGAAACGTTTCAAGGCAAAAAAGCATTCAACGTAACAGCTTTTCCAGCATAACAGATTAATAAATTTTAGCAAGGAATGGCTGATACACTAATGCTTGAAAGCCAGTTTCCATCTTTACCCATCACATCATTCTTTCTTCTTATCCAAAAGAGTGGCAAGGTGGGAAACTCAAGAAAATGCACCTCTACTTTCCTACAGTTCTTCATGGTAAAGTCCAGGAACAATAGTGAAAACATTTTCATAGCAGTAGGCCCTCCAGGTGAAAACTCAGATAATCTTTAGACTGGAGAGCCACCAGTATATAATGAGTGATCTCCATTTTCCATTGAGTAGAACAAGATGAGTGTTTGCCCCTACTCTGTCACTCCCACAGAACCACACTGGCTGTGATAAGGTGACTCCCTCTCATGGCCAACTAAACAATACATATACCTTAATCAATCCAGTGTTAAAATTCAATGCAGTCTTTTTCGGGTCATGAGATAGTAAATCATACTAAAAGACCTGATGTCTTATGTGCTTCAATAACTTACAAATGTATTACTACAAGACAGTTTGATGACTACCCTTCATTCTAAAGGTGCTAATTTAGAGATACAGTCATAATTTGTAAACAATAGGTAATAAGAGACAGTGCCAAGCTGCCACTCAGGAGGCAGGTCAAGATGTGTAACTAGTTGAAGCCCTCTTTCCTTTATAGATGCAACTGTAAATGGTTGCAAGCTGCTTGGATGCCACATGCCTATTTCTTTACTAAACAGTCTGCTCACCAGCTGCTTCAATATTATTAAAGCAAATCTAATACTTGAAACTTATAGAACAAGCATATTTTTCACTGGTTTTCCAGTATATTGAAACTGTTTTGGTAGGCTGGTATGGTTAGGCATTCAAGGACTCTAACTCTGATTTGGATCAGACAACTTTCTCTCACTGAGGAGAAGATGTGAATAACCAAAGGACATGGAAGAATCAGGCTTACGGACTGTACTGAACTGTCTTGTTGTACAGAAGCAACAGATTAGCAGAAATCAGTGAACTGATTAATTACTCCAGAGGTGTAATTAATCTGTTTAATTAATTAAACTAATTTAATTTGTTTAATTAATTAAACTAATTAATTATACCTCTTTGAGAATACCTATAGTCTGTTTCAGAGGATAGAGTTAGTCACATTTGGAAATACTGTGCCTGTTGCAAAAGTCTAAAACCTAATATGCCCTGCAGGATACTGTGCCTTCCTAACTCCTCCCTGCTCTCAGAGGAAAGTCCTGGTGTGGAATGGACAAGGACCTCTTCAGAAGCACTACCTCACTATTGTACAGGATCTGCTCAGATCACACAGACCTTTTAGTAGACATTCCATTGGCAAAAAGTTTCTATAAAGCTTGTTAAAATACTCAATTTGATAATCTTCTCTTCTTGTGACAGGGTTAAATGGCTTCTTCCAGAACTGAAAAACAGTTTAATAAACCTTTAAAACCTTGTCATCATAGCAACAAATCATAGTAAGCTTCCTATTTCAGCAAATATTACCACTTCTTTCTCAAACAAGAGATTTGTTTTAATCTAAGACAAAACAAAAATCAGAATCTCATCAGTAATCCAACAGAAACGCTATGGAACAAGCTACATAAGGAGGCACGTGTTCCCCTGGGAGTCTTCTAGGTTCCTCCACCCAGACACCAGTCTCCCACCCCAATTTAGGTCAAAGGTTCCACCCTTTTTCTTTGTCCCGCCTTCTTAACTCAGGGAACCACATGCTCAACTTTTTCAACTGAATTAAACTAGCTCAGCAACAATTCTTGTGAATGCTACTTTCAGCTTGAAGAAGAGAAGATAAAGGATGAATGAAATCTTTCCCTTTCATTGATGACGAACTCATGTTAATCAACAGAGTCAACCTCACTTCACCTTCATGTTTACAACAGACTCTGGCTCCAGTCCTCTGGACTTTTTCCCACGCTATTACATATCTGGGTCAGACACAAATCCAGAGCAGCCCATTTTCCAGCTCTGGCTCAGAAATTGCTTACGCAGCATGTCTTTTCAATCAGAGATGATGAAAATGTCACAAAACCAGATGATTTCATAAGCTACTTGTCATCTCCCACTTAGTCATTTCAACAACAACCTAGGAAGCTTTGGTATGTTACACTGGACCAGTGTCAATGCTTATGGATACTGATTCTTGGTTCTTAATCAGGGTTAGAATAAGCAAAATTTTTTCACTGAAATAAGAAAATATCCAGATAGAAATATCAAATGCATTTTAATAGCATAGAAAAATGTCTCCATTTTGATCTGAAAAAACACTTACAGCATTATAGTTCACTGAATAGTAAAAAAAATAAAAAATCCCAAACAGATAAGATAATAATCACAATTTATTTCTAAAAGTACTCTTTTGATTATTTCATAATCATTATATAGGTTTAATTTAGATTTTTGTTTTGTATAAGACAAGAGTGGCAAAAGCAGACATGAATAGCCAGAGGAAAGAACAGGACCATTGGTTTTTGTCAAAAATACTAGACTTTACTAACTCTCAGATCAGAGATTTACTTTATCACACAAATAAATATGGATAATAATTTTACTATAGCCAAGTAATTTTGCAGAAAATTGAACTATTACAAGTTTGATTTTTGGCAGTTTTAGAGTTCAGTTGCCTAGATCAAGTATTTACAGTTTAAACACCAGAACACACTACATGCATTAAATTAGCCATTCAAATACAGAACTCTCTCAATATGTATTTTGCAAAAATGGCAAAAAGTGGAATTCTTGAAGATAAAAGACAGTCTGTCATTGACTTCAAAAGACTACGTTTTGTCTCATTTCTTATGGAAAACCATTCAAAGTCTGCATTTTAAAAAACTTATGTAGTAAAAGAGAAATCATAAAGATGATTCTGACCATAATCAAGCCATAATATATTTACAAACATTTCCTAACTGATTAAAAATAGGAAAAGATACACTACAACTGCTCATGAAAGTTGTGTCACTATATCTGAAACTTTCATAGTTCGACAGTTAGAGGTTGTTGGCACCATACCAAACTTTTTTTAACGTTTCTGGAAGACCAATCCACCTGAAGCTTTATTTGTTTCAATATTGTGATGACTACCCTAACCAGCAGTGTAGCTAACACAGAGACAAAAGCCACCACCTCCAAAGTATAAGTATATAAGGTCTGATGGCTAAGCATCAACTCTAGCACTTTTCAGGCATATTTAAACAGTTGTTTTTTTCTTTGCAGTCTCCTGCTACTCTTGATCTGCCTGAACCTCTCACAACCCTCATACAGCAATGAAGCTCTAGTGCATGAAGGAAGCTTATCTGTTTTTTTAGTTTCTTTCAACACAAAATGAAGGCTTGTTGATAGAAGAACAAGGAAAGCTGCTAGGTAAAAAAAGAAAAAAATCAGGTTACCACTGAACTTGCTGTGCCTGGTTGGCCTTGGGCTTGTCCGAAAAAGTAGCAGCAAGCACCACTTGGAGTGAGAGTACAGGACCATCAAGTAAAAAACACCTACTATCTTTAATTGCAAGGTCTTTTAAAATTCCCTAAGGTTTTAGAGGTGTTATGTCCTCCCCACCCCCCCATAATTGCTACTGTTAGTAACTGTTTTTCCTTACAAATTAAATAATTTCTGATGTCTGGTCATGGGAGCAAGTGTTCCTTTAGTACCCTGTTATCTGGATGCATCTGCTCAGATAACAGCCACCAGTCGGGAAGACACAGATCTTGACATTCTGACTGCCTGGGAACTTTATTTCCCTCTACCTCAATTCCTAATCAGTAGGTCTGCTTTACAGGAGAAAGAGCAGATGCAGCCAGCAGTCTCCTCCAAGTATCAATTTATTGTACTGAAGATGCTGAATTAAGACATGACTTCCAATTTCTCTCTTACGCACTGTACACATGCACACCTCCATGACCAACCTTTATACGAATCAGATATGAATTATACTCCTGGATGAATTCCTCCCCTGATTCAGGCAGAACCTTCACCTTGACTGCTATCAGTCTTTGGGCAGCACATTATAATCCAGAGAGCAAAACTTGGTATTAAAGAGCTAAATTTGTTTATCTGAATTTCTTCATTACATTGTATATCTTCCTGTTAACTGCTAAATTGGGGTACTCTTAGCCATAATAACGAGTCACTGAGATATATAGGGTTTGTGTGGCCAGGTTCTGTTAGTGGAGGGGATGCCTGCAGGGAGCTTCTCTTCCCTGAGAAGCTGTAAGAAGCTCCCCCCTGTCTGACAGAGGCAGGGCCAGACAGCTCCAGCACAGACCCATCAGTGGACAAGGCCAAAGCCATGAGCAACACTGATGGCACTTCTGATATAACACACTTTACAGAATTCACAGAATGACTAGGTTGAAAGAGACCTTCAAGATCATCAAGTCCAGCCCATTCCCTAACACTTAAACTAAATCACAGCACTGAGTGCCACATCCAATCTTTTTTTAAACACACCCAGGGATGGTGACTACATCAGCTCCTAAGACAGACAATTGGCCCAGCAGTTCTCTGACTGCCTCCTCTTGGATAATGGGGGGACCAGTCTGCTCCCTGATACCATCTATGAAATAGTTACTGTGCAGATGAAATTGCAACCAGAGAAGAATGAAAATATGTGAGAAGTAAAACTCTGCAGACACCAAAATGAAGAATGAGGGTAAGAAGGTGTTCCAGGTACCAAAACAGAGATTTCCCTGTAGCCCAAACTTATTTGGATATGAGTCTTTTGAGAGTCTTCTTGTGGTCATGTGGGAACATCCCACTCCTCAAAATTCACTTTTATGGTCCCAGATCTTCTGATGAATCTTCTTTCCTTGAGAGTATCTCAAATATGTGGTCAGGTCATGATGCACTTCTCTTATCATTCTTTACTCCGGCACTCTATCTGTGTTCTCAAAACTAAGAATCAACTAGTACATATTAATCACTAATAAAAATTAACAATGAAGCATTAGGTGTCACAAGACTTATTAGTCACAACAGGGAGTTAGCACAAGGCCACACTGACCTCTGGTATTTGTACTAAGCACGGTGTGGTACAAAACTAAGCACTAACCACAAATATAGGGGTCATTCACCACTGTGTGAGAGTTAAAAGATTTTTCCAGTATCTTCCCGCACTGCTGCACAGACTTCTACTTAAAGAAACATCACTTGTTCAGTAACATCTGTAGCGGATGTTCTGTTCAGTGGACATCCTGCTGCATATTGCTACGTGTCTTTCCATTCCATCTTTCTGTTTGTAGTTGTCTTCACTAACTTTTCTTCATCCTGCAGTTTGATATCCCTCTTACAGACACAAAATATAATACAGTACATGTGCTTAATCATTCCAAAGCTAGTGACATTTTCAGGTCCTACAGCACTGACCAATGCCTTCAGAAGTCTGCCAGAATCCACCCTTTCTTTGACTTATTCTAAAAATTTCATACTGACTGCAAGTCCTGCTGATGGTGTCTCCAGTTCATCTAGTTGAAAGACGCTAGTCAAATCACTCCTTCACTTTAAGAAGGATGAAATAACATAGTTTTTCATACACAGATGGCCGTAAAAAAGGGACATTTAGAATTTAAGATATCACCTCCCTATTTCATCTTTTCTACTCCCTCAACCTGTCACATTCATTTCTCTATGTTCTTCCCTTCTGTGCAACCCCTGTGCCCACAGCCTGAGTAGGAAACCGATTCTTCCCTTTCCTCAAAGCAAAGTTCTTGTATTGGCAAACCTGACATTACAACTATAAAGCCCCTGGTAACAGAAACTTTGTTATTTTAAAGATTTATAAAGAGCACAGTAAACTTATTGCACAAAGCAGAAGCCAGACCTAATTCTTTACCATCTTCTCTATTCTTCAGGAGAATCTTAAAAGGTTACAGTGGCCTGTAGGTAGCAGTTATTTTCAATCTCATGGTTTGTCAACTGAAATATTTTGTTAAGTTCTTTGTCATTTTATCTTTTTTAAAATGACATCACTGGTGGGTAGCCCCACCACTTTAATTTAAATGCTTAATTTTATTTGCACTCTTATTTTACAGTAGCAAACGATTCCTAAAAAAAGATACACCAAATTAGGTACCAGCAAAAATGGACACTGCAAATTTTCACATCAGAATCACAAGTAATAAAGCACGTATACAGTATTTATAATATTGTTTACCTAAATTCATGTAAATAATGTGCTGAAATTAATGATACACACACATATTAGGAAAAAAGTTCCCTGTACCTGCTACTGACTTCTTGCACTCTCTTCTGTAAAATCTGTTCTTTCATTTCCCAACATGATTTCAAACCCTAAAACTTTAAACACAGGTGATTTGTTCTTTTTAATGCATATTAATGATGGATTTTTTTTCCTCCTTCAGAATGAGAAAAGTAAGTTGAATTCTCCTTGTATTTCAGAATAATGAAACTAAAAGGCATGGAATTTAGTCACAAAGCAGACATGATGCTATACCATCAGTCCTGATTGATGTAATGAACATGTTTGCAACACACTCAGCCCTAGTGCTCTCAGCTCTACAGGTGTCTGCTGTTCAAATCATCATTATTAAAATACTGCTAAGATTTTTCTACCTATTGAAAACATCTATCTCTACAGCACTACACCATCTTTTTCTTTCACAGAAGAGAGTTACTAATAAATGGCATTTTTTTTAATACTAACACATGGAAATTATTTTTTTTACCTGCCTGACTTTTTGGCAACCAAAGAAACCTAAAAAACAGATACCCACTCAAACCACTACCTCTTCACACACCTCTACTGAAAGAATCCAAACATCTTTCCAAGCCAAATGCACGATAATTAACTTAAGAATGTACAGCATATGAATGTTAATAGTAGGAGGCAGAATTCAAAAAGATCAGCATCTCAGTTTAATACCAATATACACACTGAAGATGAAACCTGGCTGTAGCAATGGCCAGATAATACGCAACTTATAACCTGTCTGCATGACTACTTATTGCTATTCCTGGCTTTTCAAGCCAAGAGATTAATACCATACCTCTTGCCAGTTTGCTTCTGGCAACTAAAAGAAAAACATATGGAACAGATTATCATGAGTGCTAGGATAAGAAGGGGATCAGGTCCAGCTAGCATGAGTTTAGGAAAGGCAGGTCCTCCTTAACCAGCCTGATCTCCTTTTATGACCAGGTGAGATGCTTAGTGGATGAGAGAGCGGCTGTGGATGTTACCTACTCAGATTTCAGTAAAGCCTTCAACACGGTGTACCATGACAATCTTCTGGAAATGCTGGCACTGTCGTTTGGACAGATGCACTTATCTCCCTAAAAACTGTCTGGATAGCTGAGTCCAGGGAGTGGTGGTGAATGGAGTTATATCCAGCTGGTGGCTGGTCACCAGTGGAGTTCCCCAGGGCTCCGTACTGTGGCCAGCCCTGTTCAATTTCCTTATGGATGATCTCAGTGAGGGGACTGAATACACTGTCAGTGAGTTAGCAGATGACATCAAGCTGCACCAGTGGAGTTCCCCAGGGCTCCGTACTGTGGCCAGCCCTGTTCAATTTCCTTATGGATGATCTCAGTGATGGGACTGAATACATTGTCAGCGAGTTAGCAGATGACATCAAGCTGGGATGAGGAGCTGGAGAGAGTGCAGAGAAGGGCAGTGGAGCTGGAGCACAAGTCCTGTGAAGAGAGGAGCAATTAAGAGAGCTGGGGGTGTTTATCCTGGAGAAACGGAGGCTCATGGGAGACCTTATTGCTCTATGACTGTCTGACAGAAGTGTGTAGCCAGTGTAGTGACACGATCAGAGGAAAGAGCCTCAAGTTGCACCAGGGGAGGTTCAGGCTGGACATCTGGACATCAGGCTGGACAGTATTTCTCCAGGGAAAGGGCTGTTAACCATGAAACAGCCTGCCCAGGGAAGAGTTGGTGGCACCATCCCAGAAACCCTTCACAAAATCACTGGACATATAGTTTAGTTGACATGATGGTGTTTGGTCATAGGTTTTACTAAATGAACTTGGAAGTCTTTCTCATACATTTATGATGCTATATCACAGCAAACAAAGATGGGTTTTTCAAATATTAATGCTTTTATAATTTGCAGTGAGCTCTTCAAATTGTAATTGTTTTGTTACATAAGGTATCACCCAGATTGAAAAGCTATTTTGTCGTTCCAGAATTACTGTCCTAGAAAATAGCAGTCTGCAGTGCAAGTTTTCCTTCTGTACAAACATACATACGCACAACTATTTTAGAACGACGTTTCTGTATTCTGTTTCCTTCTAAAATCTCTACATGAAGAAATACTCAAGAGAGCTGTCAGTACTTGCTGTACTCTTTTTGAAACAATGTTGCCACCACCTGGACAAACCTCTAACTGACAGGCATTGCAGGTCTGTGAGTGTCTGTACACGGAAAAAACCCCAAACTTTCACTTTCTCCATAGAATTATTTCCACAACCAAGATAATGAAATTGTCTAAAATTTGGTTTTCTATTAATAAATTAATATTCAAAATCTGTGTTTCATTAGTATCTTAACATTAGGCATGTAAAACTAAAACTTATTCGCTTTCCACCAACATTTGAAAAACTAACTTGAGAAGCTACTTTTATGTTCAGTAATATGATGTACAATTATCTGCAGTTCTCAATAATCAGCTCACAAATGCGTCATACAATGACAACCAGTTTCTGTCTCTTCCTCAGACTTCCTTCCTGTTAGTGAAGAAGCTAACATTCAGACCAAGAAGAAAAGCACAGTTTTTATCTCTGAAGATATGCTTTGGATATTTGTTGATTTTTCCACTCTCTGCCATTCATCATAAAGCATTACAGGAAAGTTTCAGTCTAGCCTTCAATAAAAAGCTGTATTTTATAAAAGATTTTGAAAGAAAGTAGAAATTATCTAAACTTCTGATGCACAGGAAGGTGACAGGCCACTACCTAAAACAGGAAACAAGGAGGAACTAACACTATAATGGAGGATTCCTTTAACTTCCACTAAAAAGTGTACATACTTCTACTGAAGACTGGACTCAATCCGATATAGGAGAATTTACATATATATATATATATATATATATATATATATATATATAATGCAGCTGAATACTTAGTACTTTTCCTTATATAGATCCTTATTTATTTATACATTTTTGGTTTGTTGAGAATTTACTGCACAAGATACAGGCTTATGCAGATGTGAGCAGGCATTTCACGTGAAGAAAATGTTTCCCAGCGAAGTCAGTGCTTGCATTCAATTGTTAGCAACAACATTTACCACTGAAACTTGGTAATGCCACATGCATTTCTCAATGGTATTTGATAAGAGTACTAAGAAACTTTAGCTCATAGCATCAGAAGCTTAGGCCATATATGGCCTCTAATGCAGAGCTTGTGCAACACATAAAAATCTATGGAAAACAATGTGTCCTGCTTTTCCCAGCAATTCCTGGTAAACTAACAGTCCAAATCCAATCAAACCTGAGTCTGCTGCTCCCATAAAAAGAACTTTAAAACTTAAGCCATGCTTTTAACATTCCTACATCATCCTTGAAATAAACTGACTTCTTGATCATAACCTAATGTTCTTATAAAAATGTGCACATGTGGTACTTTACAGTGCTAATTTTAATTCTTAATCATTACAATACATAAGAAGGTAAATGAAGATATTGAAAATGTGTAAATATAACCTGCTAATTAATGAGCCAAAATTATATATCACATCTTGAGCATTTAGGGCCCCTTATCTTCCTGTGTTTAAAACTAAAATGGTTATTAAGAGTCTTTATACATTATTTTCAATAGAAAATGGAATCATCTATTTCCAGCAAGACACATTTGGTTGTAATAAATGCATAAACCATATTTGGAATTTGTTTTTCAATTAAAAATATATGTACACATTAAGTACCACTCCATGTTCTACTGCAAGAACAATTAATCATGTACCAAAGTTATGGCAATGCCCTGGCAGTATGTTATATAATAAGAAAAATAATTTACTTACATTGATAAGTCTAGTCTGTTTAGTGAAATATTTGTCCAAGATACTGAAATGAGTCATCAATCACTACTACTCAGTCGTCGATTCCCATCTTTTATCACAACCAACTGAAGAGTCATCTCAGAGTTAATGAGTTTTGCTGGATGTTCCCCTCATGACAAGCTTGGTATAGTTGCATTTTATCACTGCCATCACTTTAGGGTGATCTTGTAAAAACCCACCACTTACAAAATGTTGTTGAATACAGAGCCATCTTTACATTCAAATAAGCCCATCTTACTGTTTTGTTGAAGGTGTAACCTGACTTTCAAGATGATACGTTTTTCCCCACTTGAAAATAAGAGTTCTTGATAAGAAGCAAACACGTAGACTCAAGTTTCACGCTTTCAGGCAATTAACTACTCTAATTTTGAATACTACCATATACCTGTTGACAGTATATTTACTTTTTTAGGATCTTTTCCCTTTCTATGGCACCCAAATTTTTCTTAACTCTTTTTCTATTTCTAGCCAGTATTTTCTTTACTGAATCTAACGACTTCTAATTCTTACAGGCTAGGGTCTTTGAACACCCACTTTCTCACTTTCAACAGAAATAAGACAACCAGATTGAAACAGCATTATTTTATGTCCTTCTCCCCTCCACTTCTGAAGGCCAATCCTTTCTATATTCACCACAGAGAATTACAATACTCTTGCAAAGTCATATATGTTTACTACTACTCATTAGAACATTTTGAATGAAGACAAAACACATGTTAAATCAGCACTTGCACATCGTTGACACTTTAATCTCCACAATTATTCCCTTCATCCCAACAAAACCTATTCAAGTTGCTGGCTCTTCTAAGAACCTAATTACTCAGAGACAGGCAAAATCCGGAAGGCAAATTAACTTTCCTATGACGACAGAGGTAAAGATGGTCTCAGGGTAAAGTTGTTACACCTTGAGTTTGACCTGGACATCCAAGACCTTAGGATACTGGTGAGACTGTAGTGACTTGAATCAAAGTAAGTGTAGTTTTGTTAATCCTGTGTTGCCTTTATTTACCACGTGCTGACTTGGATTTCAAAGTAGTTTTTGAGTGCATAATTTGCTTTTTTTTAAGAAGAAATCCTCATTTATAAAACATTTTGAAAAATAACAGCATATTAGGTGCTGTGGCAGTGTGAAAGCCATACCTGCAGCATATACTTAAAAATTTTGTACCCCTTTAACATCTCTAAAGTCTGTATTGCAGATATTCAGTCCTGGAAAACAGACTAAATTTAAGAACCAAACTCTCTTAATTAGAGATGATGAAGGTATAAGAAAACTCACCATCAACCACCTAGGAAACTCAACATCAACCACTTGTATACACTGACCTGCTCCTGCGAACTCCTTACTACTGACAAGGCCTCAGGTTCCAAAAGTGTTTTGGACCCTGAATTCAGTGAAAAACAGAGCACAATTCACACCAGACAGAAAGAAAACATTAATTATTTGCATCATATGGTCCACTACTGCTGCTCCAAACCCCTGCCAAAGACCAGGACAGGCCAAAAGAAAGGTGTCAGGTGGTTTTTGATGGAAGCAGAAGGTGGCACAGACACTACCTACACTATTTACTCTCACCTCCAGCTTAAGGTGGGATGTTGGTCTGAAACAAAGCCCAGCCTGTCCTGATAGACCTACCCTATGTGAAGAGAGAGAAAGCAAGTGTGCCTGTTTTGCACACTCTGCAATATATTGGATCAAAATCCAGTAGGGTACAAAGGGATCAAGCACATCAGGCCCGGCACTGTGATAGCCCCACTCAGTCCTCCCAATAGGGCAGGCAGCAAAGCACGCAATCCAGTAGGGTACAAAGGGATCAAGCACATCAGACCCGGCACTATGACAGACCCACTCAGTCCTCCCTAAATCCATAGGGCAGGCAGCAAAGCACAGTGCAGACACACTGCAGTGACCTTGCAGTGAAACCTGCACACAACACCTCACTCGTCTCATCTACAACTCGTTTTCTTTCTAGTGTTGTCCCAATCCTGCACTGGTCTCCATATGGTTAGGACACTGGGTGAACTACGCAGCAGATCTTCCTAACGTACTACAAATAATGCTGTCCAACACTTGAAAAGAGAGCATTGCTTTCTCAGCACTTTTTAATTCTTAGTTTCTTTTAAAAACAAACCCTTAGAAATTTTTGGTGTGCATTTTAATTTCTGTAGACCTTCCACAATCTCTATTACCTTCGCAATCCGTATCATTAAACTTCTTCACAAAGTTAATAAAGCCCACAAATGCCAGGTGTCACCCTGTTTGTACAGCAGAGGATGCTGCTCAAAAATGTTTTGAGAGGCAGTTAGTTACCACCACCCACGGCAGTGGTTGCAACCATCTGTAATCACTTCACTGCTGTCAGAATCATTTTTCTCCTCAGCCACAAGCCTGAGGGAGAGCTGGCATACTCTCCTGCTCTGGAATAGATGAAACCTCATATCTTTTCTATACTGACAAGGATGATCTTCACAGAGGTAAAGGCATAAATTACAGTGGAAATGAGTAATCAGTGTGTGGGGGAAATAGAATCTCCCACACCCAAGTAACCCCAAACAACAAAGGTCAGGGAGCACTGTATCTTAAATCAATAATGAACATTCACAAGGAAGTCCATTTTGTAAGGCAAGTGGATGATAGTCTGTCAACCAGAAATGGAGGAAGAAAATGGGGATCCAAATTAAGAGGTCACAGAAATGACATTTGTAGCAGCACAATACTTTGATACATGCTGTACTACAGAAAAAGCAACATTTGAACACTTTCATTAAAAAAAAAATCACATCAATTTCATCTTTGTTAGCAGAAGGCATGCTTATTTCTTTCAGAGTTCTGTCATTCTCCTGATGCTGAGTGATTAAGGTTTTTTTAGATCAAGCTAAAGCACAGTGACAAATATACAGAAAAAAATCAGAATTTTCACAAAAATCACAGCAGTAGTACTTCCCATATGAATTTTCCTATTTTCTACTTACATACAGAATAAGGTCATCCAAACTCCTGGAACACGGGCAGAAACCTAGAAAAGTATTTTCTATGGAAGTGGGGATAAATGCACATGTAAGAATTAATTTCACAGAATTACATAATCAGTTAGGTTGGAAAAGACATCTGAGACCATCAAGCGCAACCTATGACCAAACACCATCATGTCAACTAAACCCCGGCAGTAAGTGCCACGTCCAGTTGTTTTGTGAACAGTTTCAGGGATGGTGATAACCACCTCTTCCCTGGGCAGGCCATTCCAATGTTTAACAGCCTTTTCCGTGGAGAAATAATTCCTGACGTCCAGCCTGAACCTCCCCTGGTGCAACTTGAGGCCGTTTCCTCTAGTTCACTAAGTTGCCTAAGATAGGAGGCCGACCCTGGCTACACCTTTCTGTCAGGCAGTCCTAGAGTGATAAGGTCACCCCTGAGCCTCCTTTTCTCCAGGATAAACACCCCCAGCTCCCTCAGCTGCTCCTCACAGGACTTGTGCTCCAGACCCTGCCCCAGCTCCACTGCCCTTCTCTGCACTCTAGCATTTAAAAGCTTATGCAGAAGCGCTCCGAATTACCAAGAGGAGCAAATAATTGCTGCCTACCTACCCGGTCCAGGCTGCGCTCTGAAACCCGCCAGTGAGCGGCTTTACGGTTTCTGTGGCATCACAGCACCAGAAACCCGCACGTGCTTCCCGACGCGCGGTACTTTCCGCTACCGCTCCGCCACTATAACTAACTGTTCACCAGCCACAGCACAGCACAGCACAGCACAGCGGCGGGCGGGTGAGTGAGGGGCCACGCAGGGCACGGCCGCCCCAGCGCGCCTGCCGCCGCCGCCCCGGTGCGTACCTGCGCGGTTCTCGTACTTGGGCACCCGGTAGTACTTGTTGCCAAACTGGTCCGTGCCCACCAGCTCCTTGGCAGGCCCCACGAACCGCAGCCGCAGGGCGCGGAGAGCCTGCCAGGCGCGGCTCATGCCGGGATCCCGCCGGGAACACCGCGGCACGGGGACACGNNGCCCCGAGCCAATCGCGGCCGCGCCCGCCACAAGATGGCGGCGCGGCGCAGAGCGGGCCGGGCGCTCCCGCCATGTTGGGGCTCATGGCTGCCCGCCAGGCCGGGCTGGACGACCCCGCGCGGCTGCGCCGGGCCGAGCGCACCCGGAGGTACCGCGGCCGGGGCGGGTGTCCCTGCGCGGGGAGGGCCCGGAGCGGCAGCTCCCGGCTCCGCCCTGCCGCGGAGCCTCGCTTGGCCCGGCCCGCACTGGGGCGGCCCGGGGCGGGGTGAGGGGCTGCGCTGCCGCAGCCGCCCTGTGCGCGGGGCCGGGGCGGGGGAGCGGCAGCCCTGGGTCACAGCCCTGGGTGACAGCCCTGGGCCAGCAGCGGTGGGTCACAGCCCTGGGTCACAGCCCTGGGCCAGCAGCGGTGGGTCACAGCCCTGGGTCGCAGCCCTGGGCCGCAGCCCTGGTGCTCGTGTGCGGTGTGCTCAGCCCTGGGCGCAGAGAGCTCCCTGCAGCTCGCCGCTACCGCCCGTGCTGCCGGCGCGGCTCCTGCCCGCGCTCGGGCTGCGTGCGGCTGCGCCCCGCCTGGGAGCAGGCGGGTGTTTGTCCCGCATCTGCTCGTCCTTCCTTTTCCCAAAGCCGGCCTTTTGGCAGGTTGAAGAAGAACCAGCTGCAGGGGGTTTCTTAGCGGTTTTTGTGGGAAGCGGTGGCAGCATAGACGGATTTGTTACTGTTCCTACTAAAGGTTATAATGTAGTATTTGTTCAATACTACAGAATGTGCTTTGCAGATGCATTTCACGATAAATCAAATAAAGCCTACCTTACCTCAGTTACTCATACAACTTCTGGATCTGTGTTGGTGATTTATGGCTTTATGACGGTGTGTCATTACAAAGCAAATAATTAAATTTGAAATTAGTTTTGGTAGCTCCAAAAGCTTGTTTCTGGGTGCATTTTGACAACACAATTATGCCACTGTGTGCCCTCAGCCCTCATGTAACATTCAGTGTTAAGAACACTGGACAGACTTAACCTTACTTGGACAATTGTCTTCGTAGCATTTCCCTTCCTAAACTTTATAGTTTTGATTTTTAAAAAAAAAATCGGAAATCTTAAGTAGATTTTATTTATAGCTGCATTTTGAAGTCATATATTTTAGCACATTTCCACAGGGGCGTTTCTTGCTTCCTGAAATTCCATCTGGAGCTCGAAGGTTTTAAATTGGGTGTCTTGTGTATATCAGAATTCTTATTCTAGGTGAATTCTTGCAAAATTGTATTTCACATAGTTTAAGAGAGCTTAAATGATCTGCTGCTTTTATAGCATGTCTACAGACATGATGTTGGGTCCTGCCTGTAGCAGGCTAAGGTTCTCACATCAGAATTTTTTGCCCCTTGAGCTGAAGCTGAGACAGGGCACTCTGCCTTGCAGCTATTCAGTTACATACTCAGTTATGTTTTTGTTGTGGTGGTGTTGTGCTTTGTACTAAATGGTGCCGTAGGAGGCTCTGGTCATGTTTCAAGGCTAAATTTTATATCAGGTAGTATGATTTAATGCAGTAGGATATCTTTTTTTTGACTATTCAATATTAACATATTCAGAAATACAAGCTAAGAATTGCAGGTCAGAAAATGTTATTGTGGAAGCTTCATCATTGGAGGTTGCCTAGTTTTTTAGTATTGTGGAAAATGTAGCATACAAACTTTGTTTCATTAAAGGAAATACTGTAAACTTGGTAAATGAAATTACTTTGTCCACTAGGTGTCCGTAACTCCAAGCAGGATGAAGCCTGAAAGGGTGCTACATGATGAAGCGTCAAAGTAGCCAATATTTGTGATGATTACAAGCTTCTTAATGTTTCTTTTTCTTAGTGTTTTCAAATTCCATTCCAGGTTTTATTTAATATGTTGACCCAAAATGCAGTTTTTCTTTTTCTTTGAGCCTGTTTTATGTACTTATTTCTCTCTTACCTTCCAAACAACAAAGTATTTTTTTCTGCCAGCATCACAAGACTTATTTCTATCTCTGTATTATGTAGTTTTGTTAAAAAAATGGCAAGGATGACTTAAATGCATTGAAGGAGCATGAAACTAGGTTTCAACTGTTCAGAGCTACATAATAACATTTAATGATTCTGTTCTTATTTTTCATCTTTTTCCTTTTTTGTGGGTAGGGTTTTAAGTTTGGAACTAAATAAAGATAGAGATGTGGAAAGAATACACGGAAGCGGTATCAACACCCTTGATATTGAACCTGTTGAGGGAAGATAGTAAGTATATGCTTTGGCTGGTCCAAATGTGCATAAGTAATTCACTGTGTTTTGGTACTATGGATTTGTTGTCTTGTTGAACATGCTCATTATATTGAGCATATCGAAATTATGAGTGTTTTAACTTCTTCATTAACACTTCCAGCATGTTATCTGGTGGATCGGATGGTGTTATTGTACTTTATGACCTTGAAAACTTGAGCAGGAAACCAAGTTACACATGTAAAGCACTTTTTTCAGTTGGAAGGTAAGTACTTGTAAGTCTTTTGAAAGTACATGACGTAGCTCTTGTGTGGCTAGAATTAAACTTGCAAATTAATGTCTGTTCTTGTTTCTAGGATAAAAAGACTAGAAAATACTGCCAGAAATTTTTGAAGGCTAGTAGCAGGAGTTAATTTTTTATTCCTGATTTTTCTACTCTAATAGTTACAATATATGTACAGTGACTCTGGTGTTGTTTGAGCAAATCTATAGCAATTTCAAAAGTTAAAATGACAGATATCAATTGTACTCACATGGAAAGTAAAGTTAGACAGTCTTACATTGCTGTAGATGCCACAAAAAGGAGGCAGACCTAGTATTCTAACCTCATATTTTAACACTAGAGAAAGAAGACAGTGGAAAAAAAAAGAAACCCAGACCTTCCTCTAACTCATAATTTCTGACATGTGAGTTTTCTTAATGTTTCATTTTGAAATTTGGTGCCTCTGAGAAAGAAGTTTTGGTACTGCTGTAGAAATATTCCCTGGTTCCCCAAATATATGTAATACATATATTTGAGTAAATGCACTTTTAAGCAGGATTATTATGCAATTATTTGTGTAATCCTTTTCATCTGTTTGGAAAAAAATCTATTTATTTCCCCTTTCTCTCTTTCCAGCTTTACTAGTAGTTATTTTTAGTTCATCAGGTATTCAGCTGGTACAGAACTGATTTGTACAAAACTTCTTATGAACATGTTTGAATGAAGACAGGTGTGCTACTGAATTTTTCTAAAGAACAGGGTACTACCATGCTGTATGCAGTCTTTGTAAGAGTCTAAGCCTTTATTGATTTGTCAGGCTGTTCCTGCAGACAATACAAATTTTTCCATTATAGACATTAAGTCTTCTAGCAAAAGCTGTTTTTTCCTTTATTTAGATAAAGGCTTGTCTAGTAGATAAGAACTTCACCTAAGACTCACAGTAAGAGATATTCTATTTCCTAATAGATTGATAGCTGCATTTTCCCCTTATTTTTTCCCAGTCTACAAATTATTTGAGGTCTGAGAGTCAGAGGCTTCATGTGTCAGCTATACAAGAACAGAACAGATTTGTAACAATAAAAGGCCATAACAATATCTTGGATCATAGGAAAGAAAAAGGCTAACAGAACATAGGTAATAGAACATGTCTTGATGGCTGGGCTTCTTGCACAAAATTATTTTAAATTGTAGTTAAGAACATAAAATCTCTAAATCTCTACATCTCTAAATCTCAAAATTGAGATGAATTCTGAAACAGATGCAGCAAATTGAAGAAATTCATGCTAAGAAGGCATGATGTAAAAGCTATCAAATCTGTGTTAAAATCAGGCTATCATTAAGTTCAGTTAGGTCAGTAGAAATACTCCATTCTGTTTAGGAGTATGGTTAGTTGGTTATCAGTTTCTTGTGTAGGTGTTAATTTGCATAGCTGCATCTTTTATTTCTTGCCACTCGAGGCATGAATTTTGTTAGTAGAATTGGATTTTGTGTGCCACCGCTCTAGATGACAGGCTTATGATTATTATTGCTTGAATAACCTTAGTAGATTTCTTTCCTCAGTTATTTATTCGTAGTATTCATGAAGCTTCCTAGTGTGTTTTAAAAACTAGCTAACTAATTGCTACAGTTTATATATACATATATTCAGATATTTGGAATATTACTCATAGTTCCTGACTTAATAAATGAATTTATACTGCAGAAGCATTTTACTATGTCTGACTCCTATATTTGAAGGATATAGTGCTGACATCTTGTGAAAGTTTGCCTGTTGTCCAAGATTGCAGGGCAGAACACGTCTGCTCTCAAAGTTGCTTAAAGAATATCCTGCTAGAGGCCCTTTAAAGCTGTTTCTTAATACACCCCTGAGCTGGCCTTGCTGATGGTCCAGTAGTATAGAACAACAAAAGGGATAATTCCTGGTGGTAGGCTGTGATTTATCCCATGTTTCAAGTCTAAACTGTAGGGCTACTATTGCAAATACAAAAATAAAACTTTACCTGTTTTCCTGGGAGTCAGCACAAAGGGCTTTACCTGGTTTCATATGATTCCTGCTGACCTGTGACAGAAACTGGCATTTGAGAGAAACAAACAGTACCTGTTTCTAGGTAATATGCAGATAGTGCTTATCTTTAAGGTAGTCTCTACTACCCAAAACATGTCTAGGAAGAATGAATGACAGTGACCTATCATCCATAGAATTATTTGTATATGTCTTTGGTAGAAAAGGCTGGGATATTTTGAGTAATGGATGAAAATACTTGTATGGAATGACTGGGAATAATGTACATCCCGAGACATGAAACTAGGCTGAATGGCATGTAGCCACTACTAAGCTTAGCCAGATCAAAGGTGGTTCCTGCAGAGCTACTCAAGAGGTTGTTAGTTGATTCCTCAGCCCTGTGGATTATGGAAGAATTGATTGTTCTTGTGCAGAGTTGATTACAGTCCAGGGTTGTATATTTATAGTTACTGTACCCAGATAATGATTTCCATTCTCCATACCCAAAATCGAATGAGTTTAGATTTTTCTGCACAGTGCATAGAAAAGCCTCTCCAGGAGTAAGCTTACTCTTGAGTCAAGCTTGATTTCCTGGCTCTGCAGGTACTGAAGATTTTTAACTTGCCATGGTTTAATTCCAGCCAGCAACCAACTTCCGCAGAGGTGCTTGCTCGCTCCCCTACCAGTGGGATCATGGGGAGAATTGGAAGAGTAAAATCTAGGGTTGAGATGGTTTTATAGAGAAAGCAAAAGCTGCAAACCCAAGCAGACAAAGGAATTAATTCACTTCTTCTGCTATCTTCAGGAAAGCAGAGCTCCATCATGCATAATAATTACTCGGGAAGACAAAAGCCATCATTCCAAATGTGTCTCCTCCTCTTTCCTTGTTGCTTCCAGCTTTGTATACTGAGCTTGATGTCACATGGTCTGGAATATCCCTTTGGTCAGCTGGGGTCACCAGTCCTGGCTCCTCCCAGCCTTCCAGGCACTCCCAGTCCCCTCACCAGCATGTCAGTATGAAAGGCAGGAAAGGCCTTGGCTCTCTGTAAGTCCTGCTCAGCAATAACAAAAACATCTCTGTGTTACTAACTCCATTCAGCACAAATCCAAAACGTATCCCATGCTAGACACTGTAAAAAAAATTTATTCTGCTCCAGCCAAAACCTGCACACCTGCCTGAAGAATAAGAGGCATACAATTTGTTGACTTTTAGCACTGCGCCAGAGTAACACGCCATTCTAGGATATGTGTCAGAGATGGAGGAGCAATGCAGAAGTCATTAAACTAAGCTCAGAAGTTGCTCAGTATCTCTTGTTCAGTATTGTCAGTACTGGCTTCAGGCTAACTCTCCTTAACGGTCTCATTTTTGCTTTGTAGCAACCGAAGTGAGCAGAAAGCTTTATTAGCTCAGATGAAATCAGGGCTATAAGATGTCATGTGAAAAGGGAAGATTTCCTCCATGCCTCGTATTAGATTAGTCTGTCAGTGTCCTGGGAAAGCTGAGACCTTTGTGTCCAACCAGCCCCACAGCACCCTCTTGTAGAGACCCTTCACTGAATAGTCCTGCTGGATCAGAGGGGTGGTTCAATGGACCTGTTCAGGGACACACACCAACGGCATGAGAGACCCCCTTAAATGGGTTTCCCACTTTATCCAAGTGTATTACCCACTGCCACTGAGTGCCAGTGTCCATGAAGGACTCACTCTAACTATGGAATAACATTTACATGGTGTAAAATTCTCTCCCTTTGCTCTTAAAGCTACAGTCAATAAAATACAGAGCACATACTTGGGAGGGGTGATCTTACCCTGGAGGTGGGTAACTTGAGGTTAGCTCAGTTTATTAGATCTTGATGTTAGTAATGCCATGGTTGTGGTTTTGGTTCCTATATGGGCCATTCACTTAAGAGTTGGACTTGATCATCCTTGTGTCTGCCTTCCAGTTGAGAATATTCTGTGATTCTGAACTTTGGGATGGAGGTCTGTGTTAGTATTACAGTTACATGATAAGGAACCAAGTTCATCCAAGGAGAGCAACAGTTGCTGGTTCAACAGAAAGACATCTTCTCCTGTCTCCCTTAGGGGACAGGTGATACATGGTTTATCAGATACAAAGTACCCCTCCCTGCAGGGATTTCAACAGTACCTGGCCATGGTGTCTTGGCTCCACCCCCCATTTCATCCCCTTTAGCAGGTGCTTGAGGTTACAGGCTGTTTATATGGGGAATCATTGTGGAATAGCTTTCAGTCATGCTCACCACATTCCATCCAGAAGAAGCAACTGTGCTTTACCCTATAATTCCCGTATCATTATAACTTCTCATAGGATGTGAATACAGCTTCTCAGTTTCCTTCCATTTTACCCCCAGCCATCATTCCACATAATCCACCCATGACTAGTCACTTAAACTTTACAATATCCAAATAAAATTTGAGAATGTTTCACACTTTTATATGGTGCAGATCATTTAATAAATATCTAATGTGTGGTTATCTGGTATTAATGAGGGTAACCAGTAGGCTAATTGTTTCATAATTATCCAAATCTTAACTTATAATATGATTATTAGAATAAAAAGCAAAAGAGTTACTATCAACATGACAACAGGGTGAAGCACTGTGGAGAATTCTGGTAGCTTTTAGTGACCATGCAAAAAGGGTGTCTCACCACTTTATTCACAAACTCCATCATGTGATTTGTTTCTTCCACATCATGATGGACAGTAAACAAAGTCTGTTCATTTTTTTTGCGCTTGTTTTCAACAAGCAGCTCAGGTCTTCGTGCTGTAACAGTTTCTTTAGCAGCATGAGGTTCATGCTAATGGGAGTAGGCTGCAATCTTGAATCAGTGTATAATTAGATACTAATATTTTAATAGGCTACAATAGAAGCTGAATAACTTAAATTACATTCCATAATGTTGGCAAAGTTATAGCACAAATTTGAGAGTGATTACTTGCATCTATAGTAAGGTTATCCATAAATACAAAATCACAAGAAGGTCTCATAAAAGCTCATCCTTTACCAATATACACGTTTTCCATGTTTTCATTAGGATGAATCTCAAAATCAGAAATCTTTTGCTCGGTGTCACGACAAATGCCTGGGGTTTTGATGTTGTTACACATCACAAATGTATCCTTGTTGCCCTCATGCAATGCACATGTTTGCATCAGTAGTTTTCCATTTATTTCCATCTTTTCAGGCCCATACTCTTATGTGCCAGAGGATGAGTATAGTTCTGTTGTGATTTAATTCTAATGCAATGACTGGGGATATATCATATAGTGAAGCATTGTGTATTACTAACACCAAAGCTGTGGCTGTGCTGCTGATGGGATCATAGGTACCAGCAGAACTGGAATTTGTTTGAAATTCAGTTGTATTATCAGAAATTACCTCTCGAATTTCAATGAGTAATGGTTTCTTCACCTTCCCTTGTGATTGTAGCTATCATCAGTGCATCCGTAGGTGAACTTGGATAGAAGTAAGTGCTAAAGAAACATTGGTTTGGACTATGCTAAGTGCATCTGTCATGAATTGATGGTCTTTTTCATTAACACCCTCCCACTGAAGTAATATATCCATTTGAAACCATTGATTAGTTCTGAAAGCCGAAAGGGAAGATCATAGGGGATGTTTCGGTTTATTTAAATCATTACTTATTGTCACTAGTTTTGTTCCTTAATAAGCCAGAGTCTTGCCATTTAGAACTCCCCATCCTGTTCCCAGGATACTAGTCACATCCTTCCTGGTTTGCCTAGAGGATGTGAGGGTTTGTTTATGCAGCCATGCTGTCCATCATGCATAAGAGGTTTTCAGGAGCAGGAGCAAGCTGATTGGATTGTGGAAACATTATTCTGCATCAACAGTTCAACTTGTTTGAGAGACCACATTGAGTTAAATAACATTTACTGTTGACCTGTATTCCTGACTAAGGAAGGAACCAATCTTACAAGTGTGAGGAGACAATTCGATAGGCAGTGGAGATGCTAAAAATGGCACTTCACTTTTGAATTGAAGACCCTCGTTCAGTCAAGAGT
This sequence comes from Passer montanus, assembly GCF_014805655.1. Lineage (NCBI taxonomy): Eukaryota > Metazoa > Chordata > Aves > Passeriformes > Passeridae > Passer > Passer montanus. Next base: position 9,582,287 of record NW_024366815.1, on the reverse strand, counting down.
TTGGGTCTGTTTAACGACAAATCACAAGTGTTGGATGGGATATTTTAAAGGTATGCCAACACTCATGTTTAGAAGAGCAAGTATGTATGGTTTTCTCCCTTCAGCACAATTCATTACACTTTGACGTAGCTTACAGTAGTATGTAAGAATGTTGTCATGCATTTAGTTGTTTTGAATTCAGCATCCTGTTGAGATGTCTTCTTTAATTCCCTTCAGAGGTGAATTCATTCTCCTTTGTGATGATCCACTCCTGCCTTTAAAAGGTAGTGTTATGCAGTGCTGCTGTAGACAAATTTAGGCCAGGCATAACTATGCTGAGAAGTGCATACTCTTTTATACATGGCAGTACTGAAGATCTGCATCTCCATTTGCATAATGATACCCCTGCAATACTTACTGCTGTGGAGGCCAGGACATTTGATAGAACAATGCAAAGATAAGAGCTGGAGTAATGAAATCTCGTTAACCCTTTTCTAGCTGCAGTTTTGTCATAAGTACTGCATTTAGCTGGGGTTAATTTTCTTCATAGTTTGTATACTAGTACATTTTGTACTTGTAACCAGTCTTGATAACACACTGATGTTTTAGTGAATGCTGAACAGTGCTTGATAGTGTCAAGGCATTCACCATTCCTCACTGCCCCTTCAGGGGGTGAATGGTAAGCTACGAGGAAACAGCTGGAACACCTGACCCTCACTGAGCAGAGACATACTGATATTCCATACCATAAAATGTTATGTGCAGCACTCTAAGCCTATGCTAAGGGGTTACTTTTCATCACTTCACCGGTTGGGGGTTTGTTTTGTTTGTTTGTTTTTCCCCTGGGTTCGTAGGGTTTGTTTTGGTTTTTTCCCTTTCACTTACTAAAATGTATTTATCTCAATCCACAACTTTTCACACCTTCATCATCTGTATGCGCTCCCTCATCCCATTGCAGAGGATAGAATAAGCAAGCAGCTCGTTTTGGGCCTCTGAAGCTGGATCCATGTGCATCCAGCTCAGATATAAGTCGTCTACCAGGTATTTGAATGACATATTTTTCAGAGCCTGGTCAGTTGAGTCTGTATCCTGGAGCTCTCAAGATTGGCTGTGCTGTCTGTTCTTTCTGCCACAGTCAATTATTAATTATATTGCTGTCTCTAAATATCCGCAGTTTAGTTTGAAAGTTTCCTATTGTTCTTCCTCTTTGATTTCTGAATGCAAATATAAATGACTCTCAGTAACTTAGCCGACTGCTCTCTGGTGACTTTATCAGACAGAAATTGCCAATGACTCTGTAGCTGTAATTATTCATCAATACTAATGTATTTTTTTAACTCTATGTGTGATTGTGTTTTTCAATGGGTCCATTTCTAAGAAGCATAAATGGTTTGTAGTATTAGGCCATCGCATTTAACATAAGATTTGTAAACATTGCAACGTAAATATTTCAAAATACTGTTTTTATGCTTTATAACTGTCTTAAGATATGCTACAGTTACCATATTTTGAAAAGATAATGATCTGTAGTTTCTTGAAAATAAGACCCTTCAAAGTAATGAGTATTAGTTGAATGAAAATCAAGCCCACAAAAATACAGTTCTTCTTGAAAACCTCAGGACAAGTTAAGAAAAATGTTTATGTTTTCAACTTGTTATCAAATACCAAGACAACCACAAGATGGTTATCAAAACTCTAACCAGTGGGAATATTTTCCTTGATTTTAGGAGTCATCCTGATGTACATAAATTCAGTGTGGAGACAGTCCAGTGGTATCCTCATGACACTGGCATGTTTACATCGAGCTCATTTGATAAAACCTTGAAAATATGGGATACAAACACTTTGCAAGTAAGAGAGTTTCTACAGATTGCAACCTTCTTTGTGTACATTATTTATTGCATATCTGAAGTTCTCACAGAGGTGAACAGGATCATGCATCCTGAAGATGAAAACCAGCCACCTGTTGGAACTGTGGGTGCAGCAGTAGGGTGGTGTGGTCCTGGCATTCATGTATACATTGGTGTGTACCTGCCCATTTCTGAAGACCTGAATGTCTAAACTGTAGGAGAACTTGGAACCCTTGGTATGGTTCCTTTCTGCTTTTGCTGTGAACAGGAATACAGCTAGTTGAATTTTGCTGGGTAAACCCGTAAAGACCATGGTCTAGTCTGCAGTTCATTCTTGGGAATTGTTGAGTCTAATGGCAGTGGCTACTTATTTTTAATAGCCAGCGTCTAATAACCAGTACTTTTGAAGGACTGATGGTCTTGGCATACAGGATCCAGGTCCAGAATTCTGCTGTTGTAAGCACTATAAACACAATTTCTAAAAATAAATTCTAAATTTCTAAATCAGTAGAGAATGAGAGAAGCCATTAAAACCACGCTAACTAATGTAACTGACATCAATAAGGTAAACAGATTATTTAGGAATTTATGTTGCTTTGATTCAATAATCCTGGCATTTTGTATTGAACTGATGGCTGTATTGAATTCACGGCTGTAGTTTGTCCTGTTCCCTATGAACATTTACATTGATTCATAGTATCATTGATATGTAAATGGATCATAGGGATCCAGAGTTCTCTTTGATACTATTTGACTGCTATTTCACACATGGCAAAATAAATTTTTGAAAAGAGGTCTTTCATTCTAGAGATGTAATAGGGAACAAATTTTTAGCTTTTTTGGTTTGGCTTGGGGTTTTTTGGTGGGTTTTGGGGTTTCTTTTAGGTATAAAGCTATGTTTGCAGTTGCTAAATCTTCTCATAAACAGTTAAGTTTCCAGATAGCTTGATAATTTTGTGACCATCTCTTGAAAGACACAGTGTACACATAAAAGTTATTGAATGATCTGTTCTGCCACTAAATGGTGTTTTTGAAAGTACAGACAACTCAGTTTTAAGAGATTTTCATATACAGTATTTTAGAATGAGACAACAAAAGCAGTTTACCTGGAAGCAATTGTACTTGTTAAAGTTAATATTAAAGTTTATTAGAATAAATACATTCCATTAGTTTTAAATAGTCATGAGGCAGATAATAGTTTTATATGGAACTGTTTTATTTTTTTTTAGGAATTGAAAATAGTGTGTGGTATTCATGAATGAAAAGTGTCTTTAAACTTAGTCTGAAGTCCTTTCTTCCTGTTGACTCTATTTCCATATTATAACCTTTTTGCTTACTTACTAGCTTTATTAATTTTTGGTGACTGTAATAATTTCTATTCATGCTTCTCATTTGTCAGTTTCATGATCTGTCTTTTGGGTCATCTCTGAGCTCTAGTGCTGTCCTGCTGTTGGAAACAGGCTTACTCTGTGATGTTTGTGTTATCTGGCTTCTAACCAGGAGAGTTATCATTACTGTGTAAATAGTAATATTTGTATTAGTCTTAGTTGTTGCTGTTACTTGAAAAATTATGGTGAGCATTCTGCTAATATACTTGCATTGTAATTAATTTAATATTTTATTATCAGCCTGCAGATATATTTCACTTTGAGGGAACTGTCTATAGCCATCACATGTCTCCAGTTGCTACAAAGCATTGTTTAATAGCAGGTACGTATCTGTTTTTAAAAAGTAGATATATATATGTACAGAGAGAGAGAGAGATAAGGTTTATAATAAGCAAGTAATATTTCAGTTGAGTTTTTTTCCCTACTCTGTCTTATATTTACATAAATCAATTCTTGATAAGATGTAAGTTTACTGGTACAATAAAATACTGTCCATTAGTTGGATGATGTCAATGAGAGTATCATATTTGTTCTTCTGAAATAATGCATCAATCACTTCTCCTTACTGATAAAATTCTTAGCTATAATTAGATTCTTTCATTGCATAAGTTATCATTTAAAGGTTATTAGATCCAAATATAGTAAATTTTGTGAATAGATCTGTGTATTGCTTACATGTACACAATTTAACTATGTTAGCAAAAAAATATTTGAGGAGATATTTTTAAGTTTCTCAAGTACGATCCTGTTTACTTCCAGTTTCTAAATTTTGTTTGTTACATGGTAAATTTGTTTGGACTAAAAATGTAAATCTATTATTAGAAGCATTAAGCATGAAGCATCATATTAATAGAAGCATTGCTCTGACTGAATGAGCAGTTATGCAGCTAGCATTTTTCTTCTGTTTTTTTGTCATTGCTAAGATTTTTTTGTTGTTATTGTTCTTTCAGATGCTGGGGGTTTTTTAACTGTCTTTGTTTCTCTTGTTACAGTTGGTACCAAAAGCCCCAAAGTACAACTCTGTGACTTGAAGTCGGGATCCAGTTCTCACATTCTGCAGGGTACTTTTTAGTCTGAAACATAAATGTTAAACAATAACTACTTTCAGTAAAAACAAGTCCTGTAAAGAAACAGTGTATACAATGTATTCTTTGTCAGTAACATGACTATTTGTAGCCAGTTGTGAAAGTTACACAGTGGCAAGAGTTCTTCTGGGTGTTTTTCTAGAGCTAATGAATTGCAGAATACAAACATTAATCAATGAGCAGTTACTACTGATGTTTGGGCATTTTCATGGTCTAATCAATACTGATTACTATTTATTACATGGTTAAATGTAATCATTGGTTTGGGGGGTTATGGAGTGGTCAACAAGTGGTGTTTTACTTGGTCTTCCAAAAAGAAGACCAAGTAAAACAAGAGAAACTCCCCACCACCCCCCAGAAAAGAAACCAAAACAAAAGAACATTTCACTGCTTTTAAGAAAGTATCCTGTGGAGGTTTGTTTAGAAGTTTCTGATTTCTGTAGAACAAGCTTTCTGTAGAAGATTACGAAATAGTTTCATTTTCCTAGTTCAGTTAAATATAAGGTTTTGTTGTTCCATAATCCATTACATTTGCACTCAATGAGAATTTGCCTTTGGTGGCCCTTTTCTAATTTCTAATTTATTTATTTTAATGACTTTTCTGGAGTGCCAATATATATACGCATGCTCAGGAGAAAGCAATCATGAGGCAAATCTTCATGCTTCAACTGTAGTGAAACATTAACTCGGATGCAGCAATGTGCAAATGCAGCTTTATTTCTACACTGGCCAGCTAAGTATCAAAGGAGCCTAGGTGATTTTTTTTTTTTGTGATGCAGAGCTTAAGCTGTTAGACTTCTATGAACTGAATTTGCTACAACAAGCATCTCATGTTCTGTTCCTAGAACCAAGAGCTCCAGACAGAGCAGTGACAAAAACAGTTCTCTAAAGATCCCATTTGGTTTCATCAGGGCTTCTTAATTTTGACACAAGAGTTAATGCTGTCCAGGCACAAGCTCCATCGTGTCTTTGTACAGAGCTTGTTACCTTAAGTGCAATATTGAAGGAACAAGTGGAAGGAGAATATGTTATTGATTAGGCATAATCTAGTAATTCTTTGCAAAACTGAAGCAATCAGTGGTGTCTTGACCATATGTATGAATATTTTCACATAGGCTAACTCTGCAGCTGAAATGGAAGTATATACATGGCTGTAGTTTAATTAATGGATCCCAAAAAAACTGCTCTGAGGCTTCTAAGTGTATCCTGTCGAACCTGTATCTTGAAGGTTTTTCCTATTATCCTGGTCATTACAGGGATTTGATTAATTCAGGTAATGGGAAAGCGTTTACTAGAAGATGCACCAGGAGCAAGGTGGTTCACACCACATCTAAACTACATTAGCAAAAATGTATTTTGTGATTTAGTTTATTTTTCAGCAATATGTTTCTGCTGTGACATGGAGCATGATTGCAGTCTTTCCATTTAGGACATCCTATCCTTCCTATTTTTTGTACTTATTTAACATAACTTACCAAGTTTTAAAGAGTGTGTGTGTGCATGTGTGTGTATAAAAAAAAAACCAAAAAACATGTACATACATATATATATACAAAAGGACCTTTCAGATTATTGAGTCCAGCTCTTAACCCAGCATTGCCAAATTCACCACTGAATTACGTCTCTGAAGTGGCACATCTGTACATCTTTTGCATATCCCCATGAGCAGAGGCTCAACCACTGCCCTGGGCAACCTGTTCCTGCCAAAATTTTATTTGGAAAGTATGGTAATTTTTCCTAACAGCCAATCAAAACTTCCATTGGTGCAACTTGAAGCCACTTCCTCTCCTGTTGTGTGTTACTTGGGAGACTGACCTCCACCTGGCTACAGGTTTTTTCAGTGGTTTTAGAGAGCAGTAAGGTCCTCTCAAGTCTCCTTTTCTCCAGACTGAAAACCCCCAGCTCCCTCAGCTGTTCCTTGCTGGTCGTGTGTTCAACACCCTTCACTAGCTTCATTGATACTTTGAGAGTTAAGGGAAAAAATACTACAAATTCAGGGCAAAACTATTAGAGGATACAATGAGTATAAAGTTTTAATTGTAAGTAAGTAAGGTAGATATAGTTTAAGTTTAACATTATTAAAGGATTTGAAGAAAAATAAATGGAAAGTTCCTTCCATGTATGAAAATAACAATTCTGCACAAAAAGCTGTGACTGAGCTGTAATGTGTTCTTAATGGATAAAACTGTCTTTATTATCAAAAATTATACTCATACAATACTGTGTATCACTTTCTGCTCACTGCAGTCCCACTCAAGGAAGAAGAAGAAAGAGAAATAACTTCTGTCCCAAAAGAATATAGTTTCACAAAATTTAAATTGATGTTACAATTCAAATTATTATTCTGGCTTGGTGAATCCTATGCAACTAAATATTTGCTTTTACTTTCAGTTATCTACACAAAATGATGTGTTTAATTAGCTTTTTCTTGTAATTCTTAGGTCACAGACAAGAAGTATTGGCAGTGTCTTGGTCCCCACGTCACGAATATGTTTTGGCAACAGGAAGGTAAGGATGTTGCTGAACTGTTAATGCACTGGAATATTAGTCAGTAAAAATTTTATACATTCTTTAGGCAGACTTACTTCAATTCAAATGCACTTCTGGAGTTAATTTTCTTTGTTGACTTTTACCTGTTGACAATTTTATAGCTTTTCCCCAGCAAAACAAAACCTGAGGGGCTGTCATCAAGTCATGCTTATTTTAAGTTTGTTAAGTTTTTAAGCAAGTTTGTACAAAGTTTTGAAACACTAACTGTAACTACTGATATAGGAAAATGGTAGAATATTAAGAAGTTACTCACTTATTTACTGTTTATTAGTGTGTGCATTGCTAATCCATATTGTAATAAAGTAAAACATGATTAGCTCAAATTACCATTCTGGTAATCACACTTAGTTATGTCAAAAGGAATAGCTTTGGTAGCTTAGCTGATGTAACTTTCCAGGCAACAGTAATTCAGTGAATATGGATTGTATGTTGATATTCCTTGGCTTTTTTTGTTTTCGGTCCAGACGTTTTTAATGTAAAAAAATCCTCTTGGCTATTCTACAACTTTCATGTATGTTAGCTTTTGATTATAGTGTGACCTTTCTCTTCTCATTTTTTAGATGCTGCGGTTGTTTTTCTTTTGCAGAGAACAACAACTAGTTCATAAGTTTAATGTAATGGCTGTTTTATAAGTTTAGTGAAGTTACCAGATTTGCAAACCTTTGGTTTCTGAAGTCATCTTTTGAAAGGCTTATCACAGTTGGAAAATGTTTTAAAAGTGTGTTGTTCAGAGACTGCTTTGTTTGTTTGTTTGTGGGGTTTTTGTCATTGCTTGTTTTGTTGTAGCAGATGAAAAATTGTTTGTAGACAGCTTCTGTACCAGTTCGTCTGTGATAACAAAAGCCCAAATTCTCAGACCACTATTACAGACAATGCTGGTGTCTGTAACTACAGTTTAGGCAACAGAAGTATTAGCAAATTTATTCTCAGGCTCTGTGTGTGTGCAAGGGTGTTATGTTGTAATCAAAGGGACAAGTGTATTGTGTTACAGATGATGATTCGCTCTTAGGTCCTGATGGTGTACCGGTAGAAGTTATTAATATATGTAAATGAAAGTCTGAAGTCTGCCTTAAAATATTTTAATGCAATTCGTTGACTTGAGTGTGCCAACATGATGAGTGGTTCAGAATAGTTGCTGGACCAAGATGAGTGCCCGGTGTGTTGACCAAAGCCAGTTCCTGAACTGTAGTGTACTCAATTTCCCTAATTTCAGCAAATCTGTTTTTCTTAGTGCTGATGGTAGAGTAAAATTATGGGATGTGAGGAGAGCTTCTGGATGTCTGAGTACACTTGATCAGTACAATGGAGAAAAGTCCAAAGCATCTTCTGAGGCAGGTAATACAAAATATAACTGGTGGTAATTCATATGTAACTGGAGTCATTGTTATATTTCATGAATGTTTTGAATACTCCCCAGCAAGGGGAGTAGTGATAATCCAGTTGTTATTTAGTACATAACAGAGGCCATTCAGCTTTGTTCAGTTACTTCTGTTACAGAGTCAGTGTTTGTTGTTTGGGACCTTGCGTAGAGAGATTGCCTTAACAATAGCAGTATATCTATTCTAAATGGCTTTCCTCTAAAGAGGAAAATTCTGTAATCTTTTGTGAGTGGAAGAATTAATATATGCTGTGGATTAGCCTTTATATAAATATGAAATTGATTGAAATTTAAAAAATTATTGAGAGGAAAATTTTCTAAAGAAAGTTAGTACTTTGTAAAAAAAGAAGAAATATTGTTTAATGAAAAACAAAATTTGATGTCACTCCAAAGATAACTAGTGCCATTTCATATATTTCTTTGGAAAACATGTTGACTTGTTCAATCACAACATCTTTCTTTTCAACTCTATTTTCATCAGACAGGTTCAAGATGATTTTTTGGTTATCTAATACCAATTGTATAGGCTAGGGTATTTCATTTATTGAAATGTATATGAACTAAACCAATAGCAGGTAATAATTATTTTCTACTAAAATCTTTAAAAAGCAGTTCACACTTCTATCTGAAAGGTATGTCTAAATTTGCTACTGCAGTATAGTACAGAGAGACCTTATCCTGACTGCTTCAGAACTGACCAAAAACTGCAGTGTGTTGTTGAGGGTATTGTCCAAATGCCTCTGGAACGCTGACAGGCTGGGGGCGTCAACAGCTGGATGATAGATTGAACAGAACTGGCCCTTGAACTGCACCCTGAGGAGCACTGCAGGTGGCCTGATGCTCTCATAAACAAAAAATTAAATTATTTTTAACTGAATGTTACCATTTAAACAGCACTTTCAGTGCTCCACATTGAAGTAAAAATGTATACAAAATAGTAACTTTTCTCTAGAAAGCTGAGACAGCTCTTTTTCCCTGGCAGCAAACACTGCTCACAATGGGAGAGTTAATGGTTTATGCTATACAAATGATGGACTTCACCTGCTAACCATTGGTACAGATGATCGGATGCGACTCTGGAATAGCTCCACTGGAGAAAACACCTTAGTAAGTTTTCAAGGAACTTCAGATGTGTTTTCACTTTCATTTAATTTTAAGAGATCTATAATTTTTGTAGTTGTTAGTAGAACTTGGATTTCATTTTCATAAAAGATGTAGTTGCTCAGTTTCATCACTAGAAGATTTGTTGAACATTTTTTGCTTCCAAATTTCTTTTCTTCTACTTACTGTAAAGAAAAATAGTATGAAGAAGCCTAATCTACTTACAGGTTGAATATGGTAACTCTTAAGTTCATGAATTTGAGAGTATATCTATAAGCATTTCATACAGTGATAAAAACTTGAATAAACAGTGACTGTTGGTAGAAAGATTTGGGTTTTTTGAACTATTAGTTGCCGATGTACCATAGAGCAGTTGGCCATACCTGAGAGTTTCACTGGCTGCCTGGCTTTCTTACAAATCTCTTTCTGTTTTTGTGGAATCTATCCTGTGAAGTTGCATGGCAGTATTAAAAATATCTGTTCATCCATCCTTACAGATTTGTGTTGGAAGCACACAGCAGCAGGAATGAGGGGTGGGAAATGTGTTAGACCTCTACTGATATTGCAGTCTTTTCAATGGCTTTTGGCTGTTTTTGTTCTGAAGGTTGTTTTAATTTTCTGTTCAATAAAGAAAATAGTTTTCTTTGTTTATTTTGAAAGAAGAACAAACTAGGTAAGTCAGTGTCCATGGAATTTTAGTCAGCTGTAATTATGGTCTGTCATAGCTATCAGGAAAGAAAGAAATTTTGTTATACCTCAGAAATCTTTTAATTCTGCTACTTAGTTTCAGAACAGAGCAAAAATAATTCCGTATAGATAATTAAATAAAAAGACTTCTCTCCATCCTACCCATATTTGCTATCTTGCTCTCAGTACCTCATACATAAACATGTTCCTGTCTTCAAATCACCACCACCAGAGTTTTTTCACTCTCCTGTTACCAGCTGGATCACTGTTTTTTTGCTTTTTCTATGCTTGTTAGTTCATTGACTTGTTTCATAGGCTATTTTACAGTTTTCTAATCTGGTGTGGAATAGCTTGATGCTGCTTTGGTTTTTAAAGTTCAGAGTTGTATAGTCCAGAGTACTGTATTTTCACATACTGCCCAGTGGTTTTGCTTAAAATAATTTTAAGGCATCAGCAAACAAATAAATGCATGTACAAGTAATACAAGTTTACACCATAGTCCTTCTATTTCCCTGACTAACCCATCCTTTTGACCTAAATATTTCTTTTCTGTATCTTTCAAAACATATAGAAACTAAGGCATACATGTGATTTTCTTTTAACAATGTCACTGTTGTGTACAATATTAGCAAAACTCTGTTTTAATCTTAAATCTCCGTACCTAAAACTGAAGGCCTAGAGTTAAGAAAGAAAAAAATTCCAATTGTGAAATCTTTCGACTATAAGCTAAGAAATTTGTGAAGTTCATCATATGAGTATTCTAACACAATGCATTTTCTTCATGAAAAAAAGTCAAAATTGTAACACTTTATTTTAATTAAATTTGTTTAGAGGAAGGGTACACTGTTTCCATTAATATATTTCTCTGTCTCTTTATAAATACACTTTTGATGTCTGATAGAACTTAGACTAATATAGCCAACTGGAATATTTCCAAACATGTTTGGAAACTTCCCTTTCAATGTTTTATGAGATTTTTATCTGTATAAAATTTGTCAAGAACTTAAAACTCTATGAAACTGTAGCTTGAGACATTAGTACAGGTATTAATAAGGTGCTTTTATGCTATTTTAATTTGCAAGACTTCCCTTACACTTCACTACTAAGGTCTTAGAAATTTTTCCTATTAAGCTACCCTGGGTGAAAATGGTCCAGTATTTTTTTGTTGAACTTGTAAATAATTCCATTGTCTTGTACCTTTTGTTACTAATATTGTTGCTCCTACTGTTTATTTTTTTATTGCTATTTTCAGTAATTTGTTCTTATCTCAACCCACGATCTCTGCCTTTTGTGCGTTGAATCTGAGGCAGGAGGGTGGGTGTACTGAATTGAAAATACCATTCCTAAACCACAACAGGTGGTAATTCCTGAACCATGTCTAATTTCAGTGAGGGTTTAGATACTTGATGCAGATCTGGCATGAAACAGCCTGTGTAAATCCTATTTCTTAGTGTGGAGTTGCTAATTTTTAGCCTTCCCTTCCCTTCCCTTCCCTTCCCTTCCCTTCCCTTCCCTTCCCTTCCCCTTAAAATTGATATTAAGATGTGTAAACTTTATGGAACATAAAAATAATTCTCTGGATAGACATCTGTACTTTGAAATATCAAGAGATATATTAACATAACTCAAAAGTAATTTTATTATTAAACATGAAGTAAAATTGACCTTTTAATATAATTTCCTGGGGCTTTACTTAATAGCTGACTATGTAATCTATGTGATCTTCCATTTTGCAGGTGAACTATGGGAAAGTCTGTAATGAAAGTAGGAAAGGACTCAAATTTGCCATCTCTTGTGGCTGTAATCCAGAGTTTGCCTTTGTTCCATATGGAAGTACCATTGCTGTTTATACAGTTTTCACAGGAGAACTGATAACTATGCTTAGAGGGCATTATAGTACTGTCAACTGCTGTGTGTTTCAACCTCATTTTCAGGTAAGTAAAATACAAGCAGTATTCCAGACAAGAAGGAATATTTATACAGATGACATACCATTTGCATTATAAAAGCTTCTTCTGGGATATGCTTTAATCAAAGATCATAAGAAGGAGTATTGTAGCTTATGTATCATCCAGGAAAAATTTAGTCAAGTTTTTGGGATGACATTTTCTGGATTAGGTACCTTCCACTGCTTCTTTTGTCTCACATGAGTAACTTCTCAATATACCTTTAGTAACCTTTTGGCTTGTGTAATCATTAATAAAGCGTATGTATGAAGGCTTTTGTTTTCTGTAAAACTGAAGAGGAGTTGTCTTTCTGAGATATCTGAGACTAATCACATTACGAAAAAATGTGAAGTGCATTAGTACTGCTGTGAGTACTGGGAAGGCTCTCAAATACTTTCCTAAGGTGATCTTGCTCAAATTCCTGTAGTTACACTTTGGATAAAGTGCTGACAACATGGTGAGATTCTTGAATTAATGAGATAACATTTCAACTGAGAAATAACCATAGCATTACAGGGACTCATGGTACTGACAGATTTTTTTTTTTTTCCCCATCTTCTCTGCCTTCTTCTTTTCCTATCTCCTCTGGTATATTTTTCTCTTGTAGTGAAAGAGTTATGGGTAACAAAAGTTAATTTGTTATGAGATACTTCAGAACAGATTGTTCATATCGCATGTCTTGTGCCAAGAGCAGAAGGATGATAGTATGGATTTTCAGGCCATTACGTAGTGCCCTCATGTATCAAGGATCGTACTTCATGTCCCAGCTCTGCCTTCCTTGCCTGCTGTTTCTGAGTATCCGGCAGAAATATTTGAGGCAGAAGGGGTGTGTAGATGCCTTTTCATGACCTCTCATATGATGCATCATAGAAGTGACTCTGGTAGCTTCTGCTTTGTGTCCAGTAGCTTTGATTGAATCACTGAGACTGTATCACTGAGACAGATTTCACTGAAAATGGTGGACACCTTATGGACATGTGGTAGACCCAAAGCTAATAAGCTTTGCTAGATCTGGAAGGCAGTTCTGATATGAATAGTCAGTGAGATACATGGACTGCAATATTCACATTGTGGCTAAAGCACATCTTTCCCAGAACATTCTTGAAAAGCTTTTTGTCTTTTCAAGCATAGTTTCCCAACAAAACTTCCAGTGTGTTTATATGAAGTTATCTTTGGTGTTCTTTTTGATAAACTGAAGAGGTGAGGTTAATTAGGTCTCTCTGTAAAACATGTTTTACTTGTTTTACATGTGGTGTCTCTATCTTGGCATTTAAGATCCATGGTAAAGGGTCACTCGTGTATGCATATGCACACAAGAACTACATCAGTCACTGTATCTAGAAGTTTGTGATGTCAACAACTTCATTTGCTAATCTGATGTGACTCCAGATTCTCCGTCAGAAGCACCCTTTTCCAGAGTTCAGTTCTATACTGTAGAAATGTGACTGGATTTTCTTTTTTTGTAAATGCTGTGCTTTTTGTAAATGCTTAATTAGGTCTCTCTGTAAAACATGTTTTACTTGTTTTACATGTGGTGTCTCTATCTTGGCATTTAAGATCCATGGTAAAGGGTCACTCGTGTATGCATATGCACACAAGAACTACATCAGTCACTGTATCTAGAAGTTTGTGATGTCAACAACTTCATTTGCTAATCTGATGTGACTCCAGATTCTCCGTCAGAAGCACCCTTTTCCAGAGTTCAGTTCTATACTGTAGAAATGTGACTGGATTTTCTTTTTTTGTAAATGCTGTGCTTTCCATTGTATTAAATAGTCTGAGAAACAACATTGCTATATGTCATGGTTTGACACTGGCTTAATACCAGGCACCCACAAGAGTTGTTTGCTTACCCTCTTCTGCTACAGTTGGGCAGAGGAGAGAGAAAAAAAGAATTAATGAAGGGCTCATAAGTTGAGGTAAGGATTGGGAGAAGACATTCTAAGGGCAAACCAGTTTCAAATATAAAGGTAGAAAGTAAATTTATTATTAACAGAGTCATAGGAGGATAATGAGAAGTAAAATAAGCCTTTAAAACACCTTTTTGCCCCTCACCCCATCCCTTCTTCCCACTGACAGTGCAGGGAGGCAGGGCATGGGGGTTTGGTCATTTCATCACTGGAGATCATCTTCTGTTCACTCAGGGAGAGGAGTCTTTTCTTGGCCATGCCGTGGGGTCCCTCCCACAGGCAAACAGTCTTCCCAAAAACTGGTGTGGTGTGGGTCACTCGTCCACAGGGTGCAGTCCTCTAAGGATAGGCTGCTCTGCTGTGGAAGCAAGGGCCCTTTGTCTCTGGAAGCAGGAGCCCTTTTTTCTGGACGGGTCACCCACTAGATCACAGCTTTCTCCGGCATCCACCCACTCCGGCATGAGCACTTTTCCCATGGGCTGCAAGTGGATGTCTGCATCCCCTGCAGACTTCGTGTGTTACAGTGGGACAGCCTGTTTTACCACAGTTCTCACCACAACTTGCGGAGGAATCTCGGCTCCAGCACCTGGAGCATCTCCTCCCCCTCCTTCTCACTGACCTTGGTGTCTCCATGTTCTTTTCCCTCCCATGTTCTCACCTCCTCCTCTATCTAAAGAAAAGCTGCTGCCCGTAGGTACCACTGCCCACAAGTTCTGCTAATTCCAGGATTCCTGCAGGATCCCGCAGTGCCGAGTTGGTCTCAGCTGGGTTCCATGTTGGGAAGATGTTCACCATGTTTTCGCCGGTGGCCGTGTGGCTGCACCACCACACGTGAACAGCGTGGCTGCCGTGGTGCTGCTGCTGTTTAACACCTCCCCTCCTGCAGGCTGCCGGGAAGGGGAAGTCGCTGCTGCCCCTGCCCTCTGCCCACGGCACGGCTGGCATGGGGCAGGGGCCAGGCAGGGGGAGGCCACGGGCCGCACCCAGACCCTGCCCTCTGCCCACGGCACGGCTGGCATGGGGCAGGGGCCAGGGGGGAGGCCATGGGCCGCACCCAGGTCGTGGTATCCATGGTGCCTCACCACCCCAGGGAGAAAAATGCATGTGTGCTGTTTTGATTTTCTTCTTAAATGTCATCACAGGGAGAGGCATTACCAACCTTTCTAATTGGGCCAGCAGCATGTCCATCTTCAGAGAGATTGGCTCTGTTGGACATGGTCAAAGCTTCTAGCTGCTTCTCACAGAAGCTACCCCTGTTTCCCTCCCCCACTACCAATAAACCAGGCCATGCCAAATTCACACACCTAATCAGGATGTCAACACCAAAGGTAGTGCTACTGTTATTTTCACTGCGTTCACGCATGTACTTCCAAGTATCTTATCCTATCTTGACACAATTAAGTGCATTCATCAGTCTTCATGTGATTCCAATAGAAATTATGATTTTGCCAGTAAAATTTCTTTCCTGAGAATGTAATATTGTTTGTAAAATTTATAGTCACCTCTTCTTTTACTCTCTCAAGCATTATTAAATCAATATGCTGCAAAGTTATTCACAACTGTACATTTGTATTTTGTTACCAGTTTTAAGTAAAATCACTTTTGCTTAACAAAACGTGCTCTATTGCAAATTCTGTTGAGTGATATTTATATATCTATATTTTAACTCTACAGTAACTTAATAATTTAATAATCTTTTCAATTGTCATGTTTAGGATTTTAAAAATGTCAGTTCATTCTTGTCTATATTATTCTGCCTTTTTTTTATTTCTGAATGGCATATCAGCTCACTTTCAGCTTTGCAATTTTTAAATACATATCAAAACATAATTAGCAAGCTGGAAGTTTTCCTTGATGGTTCTTCTAAGTCTCTGTCATGTAAGCTATGTACACAGTGGTGGAATGTGTAGCAGTGGCTTTGTAACTTTTTTGTTACTTGTTAGCACTTAATTGGACTTTAGGACCCTGTGTTCATGAGAAACAAGATTACATATTTTTGTAGTTTTGGCTGTTTCCATCTAGTATTCTCTGTCATTGTTAAGTGTTCTTCATAGTAACAGTCTTTCAAACTTTTCCTGCTATCTTTAACCCTGGTGACTGATTTGTGTCCTACCCATCCTCAAATCTGGTCCTTAGATTTTTCTCACTGTTTTTCACTGTGTTCAGAATTCCTTATTAATATTGATTGCTGTCAGTCCCTCATGTTGTTTCTGTTCATTAACTGCATTTTAATTGCTATCTTTGTATGTACCTCATAACTAGAATAGGCTCTAAGAAGAAACTTAAACTTTGCACCAGTTAAGTATTTGAGATAAGTGTCTTATGTTTGCTTGGAACCATATAATCAGATGTGATCACTGATAACCAAGCAGCTAGCTATTTGAAATTCAATTATACTAGTCTTTATCTGTTCTTATCCAAATTAATTAGCATGTTCATGTAAAATACCTTTTATGTTTGAGGTACAGTATGGAGCTGTCTCCAGAGAATGGTATGAGCTTTAGTTAATGTGTGTGTTACGTATGCCTTTTCTGATCCTAGGAACAGGACCATAAAATCCACTATATTATTGTTTGCCTGTACTGTTGTTACGTAAATATCTCTGTCAAGTTAATAAGATGTTAGACTGCTTGAGTAATAAGAACTGCAGAATTTGGCCCTTTAATAAGAAGCATTAATTTAATAGGAGGTCAGTAATTTCAAGGGTGGTGTGGAAGAGAAAATCTTTGTTGTGCAATGTCTTAGATGATGTTTACAGTTGGATCTAAAACACTAGATACCAGTGTGCCATATTATCTGCTTAGAATGATTTAAATAAACAAACAAGACCTATGTTTCCCTTTCAGAAAAAGAAATTGCGTAAATAATCATGTATGAATGACATGTCATAAAATAGTAGGTATGCAACAGGAAGCAATTTTTATTTAAATCATACTGCTGCTCATACTGTTCAAGAAATGCTAGTGACATCTGCAAAGGTATTTGGCAAATATAGTAGTAGGCTATTACGCAAAGTTAACTGAAAATTAAATTAGGTTTTATTTGCACTCGTTCCATATATTGTACTATAAACGTGCATAAAGCATGTTTGTAGTGCAATATATGTGTCTGTTTTGTATTATAACATAATTCTACATAGAGGTCACTAGCTCTTCTTTTGACTGACTTATGGTGTGACTCACCAGTTCAGATAGTAATAATTAATTGTAAGCATTGCTTAATGCTGTGGATATTAGCTTGATGTCTTGCCATACCAGGATCAGAAAGTGAGACAAGTGGTAAAAATAATTAAAATGGAAGTATGCAGCTGTGGCATTGCTCATAAGGAGGTATTTTGACATAGAAAGATCTTTTAAAGTTCCTAGTGATATTCTATATTCTATCAAAGACAGAAGACCCAAGTAGAGTACTGCTGACAGAATAAAGTAGAATTTGACCTATTCTTTGGTGTACCATTCTTCTTTTAAGCAAGTTAAGTAGAATGGTTATCTCTCTTAAAATTGTAAACTCTAATCTTAAATGTTTTTTATGAATTAACAACTTCATGCATAATACCAGTTTTTGAAAAGTATAGCAGCTCGCTTGAATAAGATTACCCACAAAAATGTTTATAGGAATAGAGCATTGAGTTTCTGCACCAAATGTCAACATAATTCATGCAGTTCTAATTATATATAAATTATATAGGAAACTTCCTGCAAAGACAGACCTGTGATAATATACTGAGCTTACATTGAATCAACATACTCATAATGTGCACATATGCAGAGAGTTGCTAGTTTAGGTGTAAAAACCAGCGTACTTAAAGCAAGGCTTTCATACTTCGTACTGTCAGCCTGAGTACCACAAAAAAAACCTATGTGTCTCACTCAGGTAGTTTAAATACATGACAACACTCAAGTGTTGTCAGACATCACATGTAATAGGCAGGAATATAATTCAGTATTGAAGACATATGAGAATATCTTCATACCTGTTAATTTAAGTAGCACATTGGAAAATACAGGTGTTATAGGTGCAAAATTTACTGCAAAGATGGTGTTAGTATTTCTCACCGGTATAATTTTCTCATCTTAAAGTGACAGAGAAGTCTGTATTTCCTTTAGTACAGAACTATAGAACTGTTCTTTAGTACAGAACAGTAAGGAAATTAAATATATTTGACTTAGAGCTATTTGGTATAAGGACTGTTTGTTGCCATGTGTTACAAGGCACCTTGTACAATGGGATCTCAGTCCTTAGTCATTACCATAATAACTAATAAGAGTTATTTGTATTAAAAGTAATAAATTCTTTTTGATCCATGCCTTCCCAACAGGGTACAAGCCTCGTACTGCACTGTATTTTTCTTTTCCTTCCCTACCCATACTGAAACTACATTTACTTAATACTTTTTTGTTCCATGCATATTCTGTTTTCTGGTGTATATTACTAGATTCTTGATTCTTCTGAGTTTATTCATGGTTTTTAATTATAATAAAGTATTTGTCTTTTTTCTTGTTCGTGTGGGTTTTTTCAGTTTTTTTTTTACTTGTCCATAAACAATCTCCTAAAGTGCCTACGTGTTAAAATAGGTGTCTTTTCAGGAGATAAGAGAGAGGGAAAAAGAAAAATTTATTTAAGCAATACAGTTCATTTCAATGTGGTTTTGCTGTTTTGGTGAGCAATTTGGGAAAAAAATATACAAACATATTAATTTTGTTTTGGCATGTTATTTTAAATACTACTTATCCAGATTTATAATATAAATTAGAAATTTGCTATTTGCTTTTATTTTAAAATAATATTCACTATCTTTTTTTCTGCCCAGTATGGTATCTGTCTCACTGTTCAATAAATTTTGCTTATTTTTTAACAGGAACTCTATAGTGGTAGCAAAGACTGCAATATCCTTGCATGGATACCAGCTCCACGAGAGCCAGTTCCTGATGATATTTCTGAAAAGGTAGTGAAATTTTGAGTTTGAACTGTATTTTTTTATGGCTGTTATATTTGGGCAGATTGTGTGGAAAGTCAATATAAAGTACGTGATTCACCACCAACATTTTTAACAATTTCTAATTAAAGGAGAATCACCTATTATTTCTGTTCAATATTTTGATTCTTGTAGGGTTTTGAGAAGACATTTTCTCTTGTAGTCTAGTGAAATCTTTTGCAGGCTGCTAGCTTCCTACTTAGTAGTTCATGTCATTTGACTATGGGGCTTTCAAATTCTGCTTCTTTAATTTCCAAACTGCTTTCTGCAGTTTGTACTGTTTTGGAATTGTAGAGGTGCTAGATTGTATTTTAAATTGTTTGAGAATATACTGCCTATTAAGCAGTAAGATTAGGGATACCACACATCATACGCATATATTTTTGATGTGAAAATGTAATAAAAGAGTTTCTAAATATGTTTATTTTTGTGCCCAAGGCAAGACATTCAGGATGATTCCAGGGAAGATCATATGTAAGACTGTTTTCTAGCAGAGTACTTTCTCTCTCTCTGACAAGAAATATTTCAGTGAACAGCCTGAGTGGGAAAAAGTTTTTATTTTAATTAACTAAAACCATTAACAAGATCAGAGTATGGCACACAGTACTGATGTTGAGAAATGAGGTTGTATTAATGTTTTGGCCCATAGCATGTGAAAATTACAGTTTTTAAAATTTCAGCATCATTCCATTTTAGATGGAAAAATTATAAGAAGTATAAAATTGTTGTAACATATGCTTTTTTGTAAGTTTGGGTTTTTTTTAAAACTATTCTGCACTTAAGCAGAGAAGAAAAATATAGTTCCAAAGGTTTGATACCCTAAACCCAAATTGTGTTGACCTGAAATTAACATTTTTGCTGTGAAAATTTTGATGTGAAGAAATTGGATTTTTCTTAGTCTGAAAAACAACCCACAGAACAAGATTATTTACTTAGCTCTGATTAGAACTGCTCCTTTAAATTTGACACAGTAGCAGTATGTAATATATGCCATTGTTTTGGAATCTGTTAAGCTACAGCTGCTGTTTGCAAATGCTGTAGATGAGCCCTGTAGATGAGATGTCTCTGTAAGAAGCTGTTTTGCTGTCCACAGGCCATTAATTCATGTTTCCTCTCAGGTGCTAGAATAGGCATTTGAGTCTTGTATGACTAGAATCTGAACCCAGAATAGAAGTAAACAAGAAAAGAAATTTACCCTAAGTCACTGAGATTCAGTGCATTGCATAGCTACAAAAACCCTTTAGCTGGTTTAGTAGCCCCTGGTGGGGCTGAGGTGAGAAATATTTCTTGGATGTGGGTAGAGGCCAGGGCTGCTTCTTGAAACTGTAATGCTAAGTTATGTTGGGCCGAGGATATTGTGATCTAAATTAAAGCAGTGGCACACAATAAATACTTTTATAACATTTGTTACATTTTTTACCAAATATTTGTAATACTTCCAGCCAGTCCTCCAGATATTTTATGCTGAAATTGAAATAAAATACAGTACTATTTCTTTTCATAATTTATCATGTCTCAAATCAGCAGAATGTCTAAAAAAGTAGTTAAAGATAATCCAGTACTGATGAGAGATAGAATAGTTCGCCTACATGTAGTCATTTAAAAAGTGCATTTAGCTTTGCCCTTATTTGATTATAGTATTTTTAATTAAGCAAAACACTGAGAATTTTTATTTTCCCTAGTCTCTGCCTCAACAACATGTAAATCCAGCATATGAAGACGCATGGAGCAGCAGTGATGATGAAGGCTGAATTTAAATTATGAGCTGATATAAAATTATGAACTGACATTCAGGCACTGCATTCATGGACTTTTACAGAATTGGACATTGTTGGAATTATCACAACTGGATTTTAGGTACAGTTCTGTTAGAGCAATGTCTTTCAGAAATAAGTTTCCACTGTTCTCTATGTTTCTTTATCACTGTAAAGTTGAATCCAAAGAATTACTTTTTCAAACTTGCTGACTTTTATACATTGGTATACTTTATTCAGTGTTGAACAGCTGTTAAAGA
The DNA here is from genome assembly GCF_014805655.1 of Passer montanus. Taxonomy (NCBI): domain Eukaryota; kingdom Metazoa; phylum Chordata; class Aves; order Passeriformes; family Passeridae; genus Passer; species Passer montanus. The sequence continues at coordinate 9,561,424 of NW_024366815.1, read as the reverse complement.
AAAAATAAAAGCCCTTGGGACCAGTCAGAATCAACATTGTTTCTTTTATCTTTAGTACATGAGGAGATAACCCGTTCATTTCCAAAACACATGATACAGAAGATTTTCCACGAAAGCGGGGCAGCTCAGAAATACTTCCAACTTACTTTTATCAATGTCCTGAAGGAATAGATTGTATAAATTTTCAAGTGTTTCTGTGCTGTGGGAGTCAACAGATGTCTGCACCCTTTCTTCTTGCATTTTCAGTTTTGCATGTTTTTCCATTAATGCAGCATTCACTTTGGAAAGAGGTATAGCAGGGATCCTCTATTCAAGTATTTATATGGCGACCCCATCATCTAATATCTGAATCTGCCCCAGAAAGCTAAGAATAGAAACTAGTTTAGAGTTTTGTTGCTCCTGTTAGCAGGTTTTTAAGATCAGACTTCTGTGTATGAATTACACATCTTTAGCAAACATAAAGGATTCCTGAATAGAAACAGGGTTAAGGTACAGTACAAGGCAGAGAATAGATCACATTTCAAGTTAAAAATATTGAGTGTAATTCTTCCAAACTGTTTTCATCTAAAATAGTTTGTGGTCCTAATGTCTGCTCTGTTTTGAAAGGGAGGAGTTTTGTGGGCTTATTGTCTCATCTCAGTTACTAGTTTGTGCTTGAGACATAATGTAATCTCTGTCACTAAAGAATGTTTTCAGATTGCTTAAAGCATCACCAGCAAAAGTATTGGTAAAAACAGGTCCAGTAAAAAAGAGACAGCAGGACAAGGTTTGTTGCAAGGTTTACTCTTAAGGGCACACTGAGGAAAAGCAAACGAAAACCCAGACTGAATCAATCCAGTCCAAAATAAACCAAAAACTATGCCACATAACTTATAACTGAAGTTAAATGATTTAGCAAAGGACTTGTAGAGGATTTACTATACCACACCAGTAACTTACTTACAGACCTAACTTACAAATCTAAAGTACTTAGAGAATCTAGGAGAGCAGCATTTCTTGTGCACTTGGTACAGAATATGCACACTTGCATGCACACAGACACAAAGAGCCTGTACAAGGTGAAAAATTCCCCTCAAAATAATGAAATACCCACTTCAGATGCCTTTGTGAAGGGTGGGGCCTCAAGGAGTCGAGGCTGTCACTGTTCAGGGATCCTCAGAGTACAGCAAACTTGGGAGTTCCCTGGCTCTGAGAGGCCCCACTCATAAGGGCTTTGCTGGTCACAGCTGCTGCTCCAGGAGAAGCTCAGAGGGTCTCACTTTGGAGCACTGTTTGTAGGGATGCAAGAGAGGGGCTTTGGAACATAACAATGTTCTATCCTGGCCACACTTCGCATTGGAAACTTTCTCTGAAAGTGTGAGAAGAAAACATATTATCATACTTGGGTTCTTATTCAGGCAAAAAAAGTGTCCAAGGCTGTTCATTAAAACACAGGAGCTCGTTAGACATCACAAATTCCTGGGAACAGTGTTTTTACTGGTAAGTCAAGAGAGGCTCAGTCTCGGTGCTGTTCCTAAGGAACATTTCTCAGATCGCATCAGGAGAGGGATTTGATGCACTATTGCCAAATAAACGTTCATTTTTGCCTAAGTTGCACCATGAATGAAGGATTCAGCTCAAGAAGAAGTGCGCTGTGAATTATTTGTCCAAGTATGTTCTTACCCAGATGCCTTTGGGTTTAGTGTCTCAAACAGTTGAAAAGAAATTAGTTGTCCTGTGGGCTTCTTGCATCTACTGGCAGCTAATATCTTCTTCATAGGAGTCCTTCCAAATCCTCTTCTGATATTAGTTGTTGGTGGTATTATTCTCCTTCTTGACTGCTGTTCTCTGCTGGAGGAGAGGTGTTTCTTATGAGGAAAATGAGAAACACCTGTCTCTCATGTGGGCAAGAATCCAGACACATTCTACAACCCAGCACCTGCAAGCCTTCCTATGGAAGCTGTACTTAATTACAGAGTGTTGGTGTCTTCAAAATGAAAAACTTTAAAGAGCTGTGAAGGTATACTGTATATGATTTCTCACTGCCAAGAACTAGGTACTTAGTCAACAATATCAGTTGCAACTGCAATATCTTTCTTGTGTGTAAGTTAAACATTAAAATTAAACCTGAGTTTTCCCTTTTGTTTATGCCTCTCTGCTTATATGCTTATGGCATGTATTTTTATAGTATCAAAACTCTTTCAGAACCCAAAGTGGAACAAGTAGAGTGGTATAGACCTAATCCCGCTTCCCATCCTTTCCCATTGGTCAGGAAAAAAAAAACCACATCTAAAAATCCAGTCAGATCTCAAAATGGATGCTCTGTTCATACTGAAATAAAATTACTCACTTCAGAGTCAACTAGTTCATGGCTAGATTAGTAAAAGTTAAGAGTTTAAGGAGAGAACTTAGGCTGCAATGAGCTGCATTCTTATCTCACTAGTAGTACTGGGATTTAGTCATACTGTATCAGAGACCATAGAGAATCTAATCTTAGATTCTAGAGAATTTAATCTCTTCAGGCTGTTCTGGGAATTGAATATTGCTTAGAAGACTTTCTTTGTCTGCCAAGGCAGAGACTTTTTATTTGAACTTGATACAGTAAGTATCAAAAGATGGAGAAGAATTTATTTGTTCTTACAAGAGATCAAAGAGTTTTTTTTTCCTTCTAGCCTAAGGAAACAATGAAGGTGGAGTCAGACTGAGCTAGTCCAACTGAAGAAACACAAAGAGCCTAAGACAAGTCTCCTTCAGCTTCAGTGGAAGTTGAATTCTGTGGAGGCAGTAAGATATTATTACTGATTATTTATGCCTAGGTTATGATGCTCAACAAGTACCTCATATTCAGACTGCCAAGAAAAAACCTTGTTCTTTTTTTCTTCCTGTACACAGATCTGGAAGAAAGCATTAGCACATGAGAATTTCTATATAGCTATCTCTCCTTAGTGGGATAACAAGTTAACACCATAAGCTTACCTCCCTTTGCCCTTTTTTCTGTGCCTGGTGTACTCGCTCTTGCACACAGACTGACAAGTCTTGAAACTTAGGGGTTTATTTGCCACCTTTTTTGCATTGTTTGGGTTTCTTGGCAGGCCAGGCTTTTCACAAGACATCTGGGGGTTTTTTTTAATCAAGAATGATTTCCTCTATCAGCTTAGGACCCAGAATTTAAAAGTGAAAAAATAGTAAAAGTGAAAAAATCTCAGATTTGCCAACATCAATAGGATTGGTTGTTATGTTTTTCTTCCCTTTTTTAAATACTTGTATTACAGTTCGTATCCTACCTTGAATGCATACACATATACATACACATGTATCTATGCACAGAAGATACAAAAGTACTTGAAATGCCACTGCTTTGGCATCAGTGGAGGATGGTTCTTGGTTTTGGTCCTACCTCATTTTTACATGGAGGCAAGGGTCTGGTTCACATAGTTGAGAATTTAGGCACTAAATTCTAGGCTCTTTAGTGCAGATTGGCCTAGCATCTGCCGTAGTGAATGAGTAAACTTACTGCTAGCTTAGTACACATAAAATTTGCAGTATCTAGTCACATTATGGGCATATCAGTTAAACAACATCTGTGCAAATAGAGGTTTTTTTTGGCATGGTTAAAGTAGTCCCTAAAGAAAGAGTGTGAATATTGGCTGCTAAGTGCTATTGTTAGGCAACTATTCTCATAATTCTCCACCAAGATGTGTGCTGAGGTTTTGACACCTGAGAGATGTTCTTGAAAGCAGTATATTAGTTTCAGTGGTCAACAGTTAGTGGTTAAAATACCCAACTCAACAAAAGTATGTAAAATGTATCAATAATCAATAAAGTCCTTTTGTGTGGTTAAGGCTGAGTTATGAAATGGACATGCCTTCTTCCATCCTCCACCATTTTTGTTTTCTTTTGGTCTATTTTATAAAAATAAAAAGGGATGACTGAGTGGCCAGGAATTCAGGCAGGTGCATAACTACTTCCCACATCTTCATCCCTGCTAATCATGTCTGTGTGTGTAGTCAGCCTTACCCACCAGCCCACAGGCTCGGCCCAGATGACAGCTAACCAATGTCATCCGACATGCCGGCAACCCTTAACCACGCCCAGTCCCGCCAAATTCCACTGAGTCCAAAAGACTGAAAAAAAAAATATTTGGGGCTATTAAGGAAGCATTTTATTTACACATGAAAGAATATTTTAATTGCATAGGCATACAGCATTGTTCCTAATTTTCATTTTATCACCATTGGTTTTCCAACTAAGTTTGAAAAAAAATATATATATTTTTAGTGACACATTTTTGCTTTGTGCAAAGGAGTCTTTCAGACACTAAGATCTGTACACTGGGAAGATTGCAAATCCACCCTTTTCTTACAGCTGTGAGGCAGAGATACATCTGCAGTCCTAAACAGGTTTTGTAATAAATTTCCTCATGCCAAAATGAAGATTATAATCAGCCGTTAAAATCAGTCCAACCAGTTATTTTTACAGCCATATGTTTGTAATCTAAAGTAACATGTTTAAGCAAGAACCAGGTAATGTATTCAGCAACAAAAATGATATGTATATCCCTTTGTTTAATGCAAAATGGATTAATGTGGGAGGCAGGGAAAAGGGGATTATTAAAAGATATTTTGCTGTTCTCTTCACATTTGGAAAATATTGAGTATTGTCCCTTTCTATTGTTTCTAATTGCAAGGCATTTGTTGAATAGACTACATTAACTAAAGGTTTTAGCTCCCAACAGAATTATTAAAACCTTCCAGGAAAATTTTGAATCATATTTTTAGAAAAGTTCTCTCAAAATATGTATTCATTATAAATTAAGAAATATATTATGATTTTGCTGGAGATCACTGACAAGAATTAAACTTAAATTGGTAGCCAGCGAGTTCCATTTGTATATAGAATTCAAAGCTGATTCTTAATCTTCTGTGTTAGTAGTCCAGCATGGCCTCTGAAAGAAATATAGTTATTAATGCTTCCCTCCAGTATTTTAATTTTATCCACACAAAGATATCATCATCTGTGTGATGGATCTTTAACATGTCACTGACATTTTAAGAAAGGGGGGACAGAAACCCACGGGAAGGAAACAGAGCGACAGGAGAAAAAAAGATAATGCTTTTGTTGGGCTCAGGGCACGTCTGTCGTGCAGGCAGCAGCGTGAGACAAAGCTGAGTTCAGCGGATGTGAGCAGCCCCGCCACGCAACGATCCGCCGGCCTGGGGACGCTGCATTGGTTCACCTGCACGGATGGAGCTTCGTTGATAGGCTTCTTTCCTATTTTCTGTAGGTACACTGTGTCAAAGGACACAATGAACGCGGCTGTTTGGGGAGCCCGTGTTTGCTGTGATAAAAGATACACCAGAGAGTAGGTGTATGTTAAGAATATCAGGTTCTCATGTTTTGTGGCAGTTAGAAGGGAGTGTCTTGTGTTGCTCAACAGTTAATTACTGTTGCTATCACCTCCCACACTGTTCTGTAACACCACAGGAAATCAGTTGAGGATTATTCTCATGCTAGCAAAGATGAAAAAAAAGTGTTTTGGGACTTAATAAAATAATAGATTTTCCCCATCAGTAGTTCTTCCAGGTGGAATATATGGCCCAGAGAATATATTTTTGTACCTGAATTGTGCTGTATGGCGTATGAGAGTTGAAGTTAAGCTAAGAATTCAAACAGTCTGATGCTGTTCAGTGGTTTTGAACTGTCACTACTGCAACAGGAGGCTTAGACTGAATGGTTCTCCTACACATCTCTGGGAAATGGTCACATTTGGCATGTGCTTGGAATGTATTGCATGTTCTCAGGGTAGTGCACCAATTGTTTCCCAAGAAAAAAGTAGTCTAGAGTTGCATGGAACTTCGACATCTGAATACTATTCATCATTATTTATAAAGTAAGTTTCCAGAACACTTAATTGTTTTGCAGACAGCTAATATACCTGAGGGCCTAAATGAATGTTTGAAATAGCTGCTTCATCCTGTTCTGCCACTCTGGTTAACTATTGAAGTTTAGGTTGACTAATGAAGTATATCAAAGTAATTTAAATAACACTCAGCAATGAGCTGCTGTATTAAATGTAGATACCTGTAATAATTGTTGAATCTTGTAGTATAAGAATTATATTGCTGCTTAGCAGAATTCCCCTGTATTGGACTGTAGGTTTCACTACTTAAGGAGGCTTGCTTTGTGTGACCTAAACATGTAAAGGTACATCTCATATCAGTAAGAAGGTTTATTATATATTCTGGTGGCCTTGAAAACTGTGCTAGCAAAGTTTTTTCCCTGCCAGAAAGAGGAAAAATTATGCAAGTCAAAAGGTAGTAGTTCACAAGACTGCTCAAGCACTAAGTGTGACAAGCACAAGAAAAATAAGAGTGTCATGGCTTAATCTCAGAGAGCAGCTAAGCACCACACCACTGATTGTTCACTGCCCCCCACCCCAGAAGGATGGAGGGGGGCAGATAATGGAAGGGTGAAATTAAGAAAACTCATGTTTTTGAGTTGAGATAATAATTGTTTAATAATCAAAATAAAATATAATTATAATTATAAATTGTAATTAAAAGGAAAAAGAAAAAATAACATACACTAAAAAAAACCCACAACAAGAAAAGAAAAACCAAACAAAGAAAACACCAAACCACAAAGAGATAGAAATAAAACTCAAGAAATACAATTGAAGCTAATAAAAACAATTGCTCCCCCCTGACCAATGTCCCTCCCCACTCTTCGCTTTCCCTCAGCTTTATATGCTGAGCATGATGGAATATCCCTTTGGTCAGTTGTGTGCAGCTGTCCTAGTTGTGTCCCCTCTCAGCTACTTGTGTCCCTCCAGCCTCCCCAGCGGTGGGACACAGTGAGGAGCAGGAAAGGCCTTGACAAGGTGTGAGCACTGCTCAGCAGCAGCTAAAAGATCCCTGTGTTACCAACACTGTTTCCAGAGCAAAACCAAAACATAGCTCCATGACAGATACTGTGGGGAAAATTAACTCTACAAAATGAGCACATATAAGAAACAAAGGAGCCACTCTAGTTTACAGATGAAAAGGTAGACCTCTACTTGTGCCACAAGATACACAGGGTGTGCACATCAAACAATCCTACATGCTACAGCAGTGCAATTACCAGGGCTATTACTCACTTCTGTGTTGCCCTGATCTTCCAGACCTGAAGGTGAAAGTCCTGCTTCATGTGGACCAGGTCATGGGAGCTGTAAAAACAATGCTTTTCACACTGCTTCATCTTCCCTCTATCTCCATTGCTTTATGTAGGATAAATTAAATACAGGTCCTTCGTGGTCCCTAGCTCCTGTCTCCTCTCTTCCCAGCAGGCTGTTAATAATCTTTTCTATTAATTTGCATCTCCTTTCTCTGCTGCACACAGCCATGCCCACTCAGCTGTCCAAGCCAGGACATAATCCTCACCTGTCTGTGCCCCACAGTCCTCAGTCCTTTATACATCCAGTGTAATTCATCAAGCTCATCTTAAAATTGCTAGTTCTGTTTGCTTTTGAAGTATCACCCAACTTCTCTGGGCAGTCCTTAGGCGTGTCCTACCCTTTCTTCTTGATTTCCGTTTGGTTACGTGCTTAGGTGCATACAGAGGTTTGCTAATTCAGATAGTGTTTTGAGCAGAAGAACATGAGAACTTTGATCTGAAAGACGTTTGACTGTTAGAGAATGAAAGACATTTCTGTGTTAGAGCAGAAATGTACCACAGAGTAAGGAAAGTGGGAGGGAGATTTCATTAGCTCTTTTATCACTCGGTATGAACATATACATGCAGTTTCTGGAATCACACTGGCTGCTTGTTAACTTGCTTGGACCCTGTACAATTTTAATTGGCATTTTAATTTTTTTTTAATTTTATAATTGATCTGTGTTCATTATTCTCCTCAGTCACCTGCAGCTTCTTAAAGTCTTGCAGTCATATACAAAAGTGATTATATAAATCAAAGTCTAGTTTATCTGAAGAGACACGGTTAAATAAAAGTATAGCTGAGCTATTACAGAAATCTTTGTAAATCGTCATCACTACTACTACCAACTGCTATATTAAAGTATTTCTCAGTTTTATAATAATTTTTGCAATGTAAACCAACTGTCAGCTTTGTTATCTATGCTTATTTGTAGATGATCTTTCTTTTCTTACTCAAATTAATATTTTTTTTTCACATCAGGATTTGTCAAATGCAAATCTAATTAGTCAAATTTAAATCTAGCTTCACTAGTCCAAATTTAATTAATTTCTCTTGAAATGTTCTCATTGCCTTGTCTCTTGTCACTATGTCCAAGACAGAACATTCAATGGTACTGAACTGCAAGGTCTGCTCCATCCAGAACTGAGATTTTACTTTATAAGATGATTCTGCATTGTGCTTTCAGCAGCATCCTGTGCCATCTCGTTGTGGTATTCCAGGCCAGTGTTAACCCAGAAAATGGACAAGTGACCACAGCTGACAAACATTAGACCTTGCTTCTTTTGCATGATCATATCACCCACTCCTCTTCCTTTCTGGTCTCCTAAAGCTTTAACCCCTTTAGTTCTCATTAAACCTATGAATGATTTCATAAAGGATGAAAACCTTAATCTAACGCTAAAAGAAAAGCAGAAAAGCATTTTATTGCATAGACCGATCATAAATATTATAAATTGTATTATTTATTATTATGAATTGTTATGGAATAATTACCAAGAAATAAAGGGGCTATCTAAGTAGCATTGCTTTACAGTGCCTTGACAGAGACACCTGGCTTTGTTAAAGGTATTGTCAAAAATGTCTTGAGGAAAGTAAGAGTTCTCCCAAATCTTATAAAATCTGAGCACATGCTACACAAACCAGAGAAGATTTCCTTGATTAGACTCTCCAGAAATCCGCCAGTAAGTAGTTACTCTGTATTATTCCAAATCCACCAAATGTTATTCCAGACAGAGCTGTCACCTATTCAAGAAGACAAAGGTATTACCGGAGATGACAAAATCAGGGACAGCCAGCCCTATTTACCACTCTGCCACCTCTGCCTGCCTGAAGTTTTTGAACCACAGTGTCTACAGTTTTTGAACCTCTCAGGGCTGTTAAAGACAGTACAGTTGGGTACAGGGATGTCCTTGGCAACTGGGTGATAGAGTTCAAAATTATTAAAATCTGCTTTGCCTCATCTCTCCTCAAGTGGCAAGAAGCTCTGCTGCAAAATTGGATTGCTTCTTTGCTCTCCATGAATGAAAATCCTCTTATGTCTTGGTAGATTCTTAAAAATAAAATGCAGCATAATGAAAGGAATTTGTAGGGAAACTCTTCCACTACATCTTCTCTGGTTGCTTCTTTCCTTTTTCTCTGCTTTATCTATTTCCCTTTTTATATTACTTCTACTGTTCTCCTCCCCACCTTTCTTTGTAGCCTGTTTGAAAAACTAAGGTGTTTTCTTGGAAACTCTAATCTAAAAACCTTTTAACTGTTAAAGATTAACCAGTAAAGCATCTGTGAAAAAGCACCCACTTCCCTGACATTTGACTCCATCCTGCCACATTGAGAAACTCCGCTATTGTGATGCTTCAATAGCTTGTTCACACTTACCAGATTGACTGGAAGGCAGGAAAGCCGACTAATGTGATGCCACATAATGTCGGGAGCGCAAATGCCCCAAATCATGAACGGGTTTAGCACCTGTCTTTCAGTGGAACAATCTATTGGTGCTTTTGATTGCAATGAAGTTTTCTACTGAGTTTTCTGAGAGTGGCTTGTGCACTTTCAGAGTGGAACAGAGGAGGGTTGCAAGAGTGCCTGTGCACAGAGGGAAAGGGATAAATACAGCAAATCAAACCCAGGTAGGGGACATAAAAAGGGCTTTTTAGTAGTTGGTGTTTGGTTGACCCTGCTGGATGTCAGGTGCCCACCAAAACTGCTCTGTCACTACCCTCCACAACTGAACAGGGGAGAGAAAATAAAAGGCTCATTGGCTGAGATAGGGATGGGGAAGGGATCACTTTTAGGTCACAAAACACTGAACTTGATTGAATGTATTGCTAAAACATTCAATTGAATGTGTTAATTGAACTAATTAATTGAACATTAATTGAACTATTGTTCAATTCATTAATTAATTGAATTAATGAATTGAACATAAATTGAATGTATTACTAAAAACATCAGTGCTGTATAATGAGAAAATTAAAAACACCTTTCTCTACTCCTCCCTTCTTCCCATCTCTGTCTCCTTCCCCATAATAATGCAGGGAGACAGGGAATGGGGGTTATACTCAGCTCATCACACGTTGTTCCTGTCATTGCTCAGGGAAAAGAGGCCTTCCCCTGCTCCACCATGGGATGTCCCCCATGGGACATATTCTTCCCATAGGCTCCAGTTCTTCACAAACTGTTCCAGCGTGGATCCCTTTCCATAGGGCGCAGTCCTTAAGGAAAGGCCTGCTGCAGTGTGGGTCTCCCACAGGGTCACAAGTCCTACCAGGAAACCAGCTCCAGCATGGGCTCCTCTCTCAATGGGTCTGGAGGTCCCTGCCAGCACTTGCTCCAGCCCGTGCCTCCCACAGGATCACAGCCTCCTCTCAGGCATCCACCTGCTCTGGCCTGGGTCTCCTCCAGGGGCTGCACTTGGATCTCTGCATCCCCAGGGACCTCCATGGGCTGCAGGGCCACAGCTGCCTCACCATGGTCTCACCACAGGCTGCAGGGGAGCCTCAGCTCTGGTGCCTGGAGCACCTCCTGCACTGACCTTGGTATCTGTGGAGCTGTTCCTCTCTCCTGTTTTCACTCTGCTCTTCTCTGAGTGCATTAACATCTATGGAACAACTTCCTGTTCCTTCTTGATTTGTCTGTGGCCAGCAGTGGATCCATCTTGGAGCCAGCTGCGATTGGATCTGTCTGACATGTGGGAAGCTTCTTTCAGCTTCTCACAGAAGCCACTCCCACTACCAGAACCTGGACACGCAGACCCTATACAATGATGTACATGTACAACTGGAAAGGCAAAGCTTTGGAATTAGTATTTTAGATCATACAATATTACTTCAGACAAGAAAACTTAATGCCCTGGCATTGACAGGCATTTTCCTAAAGGTATCCACACATGTTGAATTTGGGGGGCCAAATGTGGTTCAAATTCATCTGAATTTACAGGATTAACAGATATTTTGGCCTTTCCTGTATACAAGTTGATGAAAGCAGTTTCCAATGTCATTGAGAAGGTTCCACTTGGCATTTTGCATAGTGCTCTTTTAGTGATATTAAAATATTGATTTATATCCCATAATAAAATAATGGTAGAAACCATTTCAGAATTTAGATTGAATTAGACTAGACTGCTAAATTTCTGGGGTTTTTTTAGGAATTTCAGTAAAATTTCAAGTTGCTATTCAATTTTTGCCTTAAAAATAGAAGTAATTACTTTTATTATATTCTGATTTGTGATCTGGAAGCTTATGAATCCCCTAGCAGAGACATAGACCAGATATCCAAGAACAAGAAGTACCCCAACTGATAATCAAAAAGAGTGAGAGAAAGGGGATGTTGTCAGTTTTTGTCATTGATGTATTTTTAATTTTTTTGTTGTTGTTGTGGTTGTTGTAATATTAACTTCTGAATGTATGTATACATACTTCAGTATTCTCTGCAATTTGCAGAATCTTAGACCAGAGGATGAATCTTAGACCAGGGGCATGTCCTGAATAAGGCCATTAATTCCTGTATGGCTTCATATATTAATGTATTGCTGCCAGAAAAAAAAAACAGAAGTGGTTGGAGGTAACTTCTTCTCCACATCTTCAGTATCTGACAAAGAGACAAGTTACCTTAAGAATGAAAAGAGTGACTGGAAAGCAACAGTAAGTAGTAGTCCTTTTATTTTGGTTACAGTTGCATTATATCTACCACAAAGTATTTCAGCCGCTTGCAAGAACATGAAATGTCTCTGAAAATCTTGACCTAAATTTAGAATTTCCATTTTGTGCTCTTACTGCATCTCTCAATAGAAAAGGTGAGCACAACAAATATAATAAATATAATACCTGAACTGCAGTAAGTCTCTCTATGAAACAATAGTTGTCAGGAAGGGAAACAACTAAAGAGGAGGCTTCAGAATATTCTTTAAAAATACTTGAGAAGCCATGTCAGAATCACAGAAATGACAAGTAGCATCAGTTATCAGTTTTCTGCTATCCAGTTTCAGAGAAAGTTTTAACTTCTGGAAGTACTGAATTTTTCCTATGCTCTGTCTAGAAATCATTGGTTTTGAGTTTGTGGGTGTCACATGCACAGAGAAAACAGTACTTCAGGTGCAGCACTGGTCTATGAATGTAAGACTTGCAAACTGCCCTGAAGATTTATCCCCGAAAATGTCTCCATATGAAAAACATCAGACTATGTATTATTCCATAACAGTCCCTAGACTGATGCAGAGGTAACAATCAAGGAAGTACAGGTTTTTTTGAAATATAGAGATGTTTAAATAAGATTCAAATAAGCTTCTTTTTGGAAATGTTGAGATTTTAAAATATTATTTGATTGCAAACAGTTGTTTTGTGCTCTGTTTGAAGTGTTCCTATAGCCTATTGCTAGTTACTCTAGAGTGGGTGTAAAGGCATGTCAAAATGTGTGGAGGTATGAAAACAAGCACCCTTAAAAGGACTTATCCAGAAGAAATTCTTTGCTGTGAGACTGCTGAGGTACTGGAACAGAGAAGGTTGCCCAGAGAAGTTGTGGATGCCCCATCCCTGGTAGTGTCAAGGTCATGTTGGATGGAGCTCTGAGAAACCGGTCCAGTGGGAGGTGTCCTACACATGACAGGGGGTTGGAGCTAGATGATCTTTGTGGTCTCTTCAAACCCAAACCACTCTATGATTTTTTTTTCTCAGCTCCCACCCACACCTAAAAGTGAAATAATTCTCTGCAATTTGATATGAAGTCACATTCCCACTGTCACATTTTACTCTAGATCTATTTAACCATAGTAAAGAAGGAGTAGGAGGAGAGAAATAAATAGAGCACTACTATGAAATACACTGTAAGACATAATGGTGCCTTGGGCAGGTGCTTAACATGTCCCCAGATGCAGCTGTGAAAAATGCCAGAAGTCTGCCTGGGAGAAGGTTCTCAGCATGGATATAGGCCTGAGATATATCTTGTAACAAAAATATGCCCTGATGCATTTTAAGAATCTTGCTGACAAGTAGAATTGCTTATCTAGAATAGAGAGATAATGTTTTTGGTTGTTGGTTTTGGTTTTGTTTTTTTTTTTTTGCGGGGGGGTGGTTTCTTTTTTGGGGGGAGAAACCATTTGGTTTCTGAGACTGTATGTTTCACTAGTTTGTTAGGTGGATTTTCTTTCTTCAATACTAGATTTAGATTTAGATTCTCCAAGGCAGAATGTCTTTTTCTAGGCAGGTACCTATTCATACATTTAAGCCTAGAACCTCACTGTTTGATAACTCTGCTTTGCTCATTTAAACAGATTAAGTAGCATCTTCATCTGTAAAATTCATTGTTCTGAAATGTTCCAAGTGTCATTTATGGTAAGTGGAATGGAATAAAGGAACTTCAAGCACTTTGTAAAAAAAACAGACTACTTAGCCCATCTCTGCAAGCATGTCACATCTCTGCCTGCTAGTAAAGTCTGCTTAAAAGATATTCTCATGGCTGTCTGGAAGATCAAGGGTAATAATGCCAATGTAAATGAATCTGTGTTGGCCTGCAAAGGGGTATGCAAGGCTTTTTGCTTGAGACGATAATAAAGTCAGGCCAGTGAAATCCCCAAAGTGGATTGATGCACAGACAAATAACAGTCTGGGCAACTGTTTGATAACCTCATGGGGCCAGCTCCTCTCCTGTCACCTCTTCTCCTGACATAGTGCTTATTAAGTACAGCTCAGCTTTGTCAGGCTAGTCAGACTGAAGAGAGTTTATTCAGTCCTTGAGAAAGGCTTTAGTTCCTTGCTCTGGGTTTATTGTTGCTGTGGTTACAGACACTTGAGCTGGGAAGAGTAAAAGGAGTTCAGATATGTTTATGTGAACTCTTATGACATGCATATGGAAATGCACATCCTTTAGAAGGACAACTTTAATTACAATACGAAGGCATGTGTTGATGTGCTGGCTGCATTGTGGTGGATCAGTTTTTTCCTGTGAAAATGTTAGATTTGATTGTAAAGGTTAAAGAAAAGAGGAATACAACAAGAAATGCAGGAATAAAAGTTTCTGTAACACTGCCTTCTACCCCATGGAGGAAAAAATAGTGAGGTGTATGCATGGTTGTGTTAGCTGGTCAGGAGTGTATAGGCAGTATCAGAATCTTTCGTTTGGAGAAGGCTAGAGATAGATAGTTTTATGTAAGTGAATGTTGAGTACATCTTAGCTATTTGAGTATGTGGTTTTATTTTCCCTTTGTTTTAAGAAGTCTTAAAACTCTCTGCTACCCTTTGAAGAATGTTCAAAAGGCACTAAAGAGAGAAGATGCAAGAAAGGACATTCTTGATGCCTATTTCCATGGCATGACCTTGTTGCCAAAGAGGAAGGAGAAGACCATGGGCAGAACAGAGTATGAAAGAAGTTTTTTAGGGTAACAACAGAGTGAAATCTTTGTCATCTCCTCCATCCAGAGTTTTGTTGTACACATTTTCCGTATTTGCTGTTTTCCTGCACAGCTTCAGCTCATTATTTGAAGGGACTGAAGACTGTAATTTGTCCTAGCAACAACTCTCTAGGATGCTTCAGGTAAGTCCTTATAAGATCTTACCAGGCAGTTTGTCTAACTGTTCTGATCAGTGTCTTCCTCAGTCCAAAGAGAAACATGAATGCCCTTCCCACTGAGGGTGGCATATGATGCTCTCCCACACTCCAGATTACAACAGATCTATGACTCCTACAGCCTTTTCTTCATGACTGCCACTGCTACTTTGCAGCACACCTGCTATCTGAACATGCACTGGAAGATGGTGAGTTTTTGTGACTTTTGAGTGTTTGTGACTCTTAATAAGTTGTGGATGTAACTGCAGGCTTGCACAGTGCATACTTTCATAAAGGAAAGCCATTGGGTGTCCACATTTCTGCATCATAAGAAAAGATAACAATTATGCCTTTTGCAACACTGCTAGAAAAACAAATACATGAGTGGAGAATTTTTTTCTTGTTTGTTTGGGCACACTTTTTGTTTTGTTTTGGTTGGGCCTTGTTTGTTGGTTTTTCTTTGTTGTTTATTCTTTCTGCTTAATTTCAAAAGCCTAATTTAAAGTGCCTGGTCTGCGGTAGTCTTACATATATGGGAAACCACAGAAATGTCATTAGCTATGAAATATAACAAAGATTTCTGTTTGATTGATTAGTAATTAGCTTATGCAATTTCTTTTCAGGAACTGTCTGACAGGCATTTGCCAATGAAGATGCTCAGTTTCAATACCAACCTGTGGAACCCAGCTATGACAAGACAGTACAAACTACATGGCACACAATTAAAAATTTTTTTGAAATTCCCAGCTTATTCTTCTTAGCATTTTCTCCAAAACTTAAACTAAATTAGCAAGTTCTTACACTTGATAAACTAGTCACTTCTAAATTTATTGGAACCACAATTTAGAAAGAGGCAGTACTTATTTTAATCCATTTGAAACATATCTTGCCTATGTCTTGAACAGCATGTCTGTCTCACAACTATTTTCCCATGGTTTACCTTTCCTTGAGTCTTAGTAGCTATATCTTCAGTTTCAAAGTAACTTCTTAATCTCTGGTCTCTTTACCAAGCACAGGTGACATAACTGTCATGGGGAGAATGGGAACAAAAACAACCTTATTTGTTTAAAATCAGATGGGGAATCCAACCAGGCATAACTGTAACATATTCCCAGAAATGTGTTGAGTACCTCTTTCCCTTGATTATGCATTTCTTTACTTTCATTTTCCTGTTTTTCTCCCCAGTCCCATCTGCAGAATGTTTTTATAAAAATAAATAAATGAAAATCCATTAAAGGATTAGGTTTCCACAATGTATTGTTAGGTGCATTGTAATGTGATCAAGAATCAATTTTAGAAAGTAACTTCTTGGTATGATTTTACTGTAGTTTTGCATTCCTTGAGTAATGTCTCATCTGCAAGGCAGAATGGACTGTGTATTTGTTATAATTAATCATAAAACTGCCTTTTCTAGTCTTTCATTTTTCTTCATATTTCAGAGACTGGCAGAGACAGGGAAGAAAACCTGCTTCACTGTTAGGAAGATTATGCAATTTAGTAGCTTTTATGGGAGTCCTTGTGGATGCTGGCATAGGAGAGACAGGAGGAAAAAGTTGATGGTTGGTTTTTGAACAGGGAAAGGTGAGCTTTCAATGGCTTCCTCAGAAGTATTTTAGATTTCTGTTTCTTACTGTGACACTCAGTTGCCTTACAAGTCATGTCCTGAGCCTTGGTGGTCTGAGTATGAAACAAAATAACTCAAGGGCTTTGATCTGAAGGTCAGTTCTCATTCCTTCACCCACAGGTACCATCTTTGTAATGCATTCTCACAGCAAAATGTCTGCAATCTGGCAAAATTAGTAGAAGCTTTTGCATGGACACTGAACATAGCAGAAAGAAAGCTCTTTGACAACATCCCTGTCCCTCCAGTTCAATGAACATGGCAGCCCATGAACTCCTAGAGTGTGATATTCACTAATGAAGAAATAGGAAAATTATATGAGAGAGAGCTATTTATACGTTTGTGTCACCACATGCTGCTTGGATAAAGAGTCTGTCTCTTTCAGGTTCAAATTGCAAACCAGCAGGTACTCAAGCCTACACCAAAGATCTTATTTTTTCTTACCCTTGCAGATGTTGTGCAGCACATGGTGTGTGGAGATGACACAGACAGCTACATCTTCATTAGCATCAGAGAGTTTCCATAGGCTATATTGGTTTATCTTTGCTTGCCTCAGTAACTCACTTGTTTCTAAAAGCCCAAAACAAACTTTAATCAGGTAAAATCCTTGTTGATCTGATTTGGAAGTGGAGTAACATGTTACTATTAGCTTATTGTTATTGATCTTCCTACTGCTCTAAGCCCTTCTGGTGGATTGCACCACAGCATGCACTTGTCAGCTTGGCCAACTATAGCCTAACCAGCACTGTGCAGGTGTTCTGCAAAGTTAACATTCACTCCTTTGTTGACTTTTCATTTTGGTGTTGGTTGATTTTTTTTTTTTGGCTTTGTTTTTTTTTTTTTTTTAATGATACGTGTTAGAATCCTTTTGGAGTCATGGAGTTCCTACTCTCTAAAAGGAGCTTATGTTTCCAGACATGTTTATGCACCCATTTCATGGATAACACTGTGATTACAGCATGCTGTTCTCGCCCAGGAACAGCAAACAGGTCCCACAGCGCTCCGGCATCCTAAAAAGATTGACTTCCTTTAGCTTTGTCTGCGTGAGTTCCTACAGGATAAAACTTTTGCTCCCATCACATACAGGTAAAATTTTACTTACAAAAGATTTAATATAGTTGGTAGATAGCACCCAAATTAGAATTCTCAGCTGTGAAAAGCTGTAAGATGTAGGCTCCAGAACAGCCACTGTCCAGCTCTTTTTTCCATATACAGATTTCAGACATGGGGCAGACTAAAATGAAAAATCTGCTGATGCAAGGTTATGATTTTTGGGAACAGGCTGGCCAGGTGTACTTTGGTTTTCTCATTATGTTCACTTAGGCTTATTTGGCTGACTGCACTATTTGTGGATGATTTAATTTTCCTTCCTGGTATAGATTGAGCTGCAATCAGCCTGCATTCAAGCAATACACTCTGAGGAGGTGAGTCACTACCAGTTTTCATTTGAGAAGCCCAGTGTGTATATAATAAAGTGCATTATACAATATATGTGTGTATGCATTCTAAGTTTATTTGTATATACAGTATATTCTACATGCGTTGTACTATACACATTACGCAGAAAGTTTAAAATATAGATATGTAGTAGAATATACATATTATATATGTATGACACTGTGACACTGCTTCTTTTAAACATCCCCTTTAATGACATTTTTCATACTCTTAAGATTATATCTTATACTTTTGCAATTGTCATTATTCACCCAAATTTTGTGGCACCTTCTTCCTTTACTCCTGCCTAGCATGAATCTCAGAGGCAAAACAACTTTCTATGTACCTAATGGTTTTAATATTGTTACTAGACATAGATGGGTATGCATGGAAAATTCCCTATCTAAATAGCTTTGTAATATTTGCAAGAGTTCATCAAGTTCACTATTGTTCAAATGTCAAAACTGGAACCCAACATGTAAGTCAACATGTAGCTACTGAAACAGGCTGATGCGACAATAGCGGAGTACACTGTGGTGTGTTTGTGGTGCCAAGAAGTCACAGAAACCCAGCAGTGACTACTCACTTCTGTACAGTCACCTGCAGTGACTGTGTCCCCAGATGGAGGGGGAAACCTCCCTGCAAAACTCAGCTCATCCAGAGAGATATGAGCATGACTGAGTAATCTTCTCACCTTGTCCCATAGAAAAGTTGATGATGCATGTCTGAGGAAGAATTCCTTTGTGGTGTGGAAACTGCTCCTGGAAAGTCACTGCCAGCATTACACAAGGGGCCATCCATGGTGTTCTGGAAGAGACCTAGACAGAAAAATTATCAGAAAGCCTCAGCTAAATGAAAGGCACTGTTCTGGCTCAGAGGATTAGGAGAAGAAGCAATATTTTCTGCAACAAGCAGTAAGAAAAGTCTGAAAGTAACTCCACCTGGAAAATGAGAAAGGGCATAGAGGGCCCTTTTTTTGCCAATCCAGCTGCCCAACACAGTGCTGTGATGGCTGTGGGAGACTGGCCACGTGCAGCAGAACCTGCCTCAGACAGGTCTGGCAGTTGTGACTCAGAACACCGGTACAAGTGCACAGGCAAACCAGGTGTTCTCCAGAAAAGCAAAGGTTGCAAACAAAATCTGGGTTATCCTGGCATCTCTCTTCAAGATTGGTGTGCAGATATCTCTTGGTGTTCTTGGGATGACTACCTTGTACTGTGTCAGTAAAAGCAGCCAATACTGTTGCTGGAGTAGGGAGTGGTTCCTGTGGTTCTCCTGCTGATCAGCTGTTCAAGGCTTCAAATACAGACCTAGAGAGCGCTTGTCTCTAGAAGACTCTTAAAGCGTGTGAGCTACTTGGATTCTAATAAGGTAAAAAAATAAGGTAAAGCACTGGCTATCACTATTCATGGCAAGCACAGTTCTTTGTTCATCATACACTAGTTATGTAGTAGTAGTATGTAGTTATGTCTTTAGCATCTTGTAAAGTCCATTGGGCAGTCTTCAGTCTATGTTTATCTCTTGTCCTATTCTTGGATAGGGCATGTAAAAGATTACTTAAATTTACAGTAAATATCATGTGCAGCTCTCACATGCTAAGAACTGAGAAAACCTGTCGGCTGCTAGCTCCTCTTTTATAATGTAAATGTCTCTGACTTGCTGTGTGTCTTGGTTTTCTTTGTGTGTGTAGGGCACAGCTGTCTCCTTTATGCTGCCTTTTTCCTGATGCACGTTAATGATTTACCTGCCCTGAACAGGTCAACCATTATTTCTGTCCTCTCCCAGCCCTCACAGACTTGCTTGATGGTTCAAATTACCTTTGCTCTTGAAGTGCATGGAAAGCAAGGACTCTTACTGTCTTTATGAGCTCCAAAGAAAGAAAAGCTGTTGATGCTAACACTGTTGGCATCAAATGTGTTAGAGCTGTTAGTTTGCATCTGGTTATTGTTTTTTTGGCTTGCTTTTCTTTTTCACATGAATGACAACAGCTATGTATTTTTGAAGCCTACAGGTAACCTACTTTTTATTGCTATGCACCCCAGTGTCACATTTTTTTCTTAGCCAAGGCAGCCCTTTCAGGCATGGCAAAACAGATTTTGCAACATGGGAGGAATATTAGTTGCTGGCTAAGCCACATCCCTCTGGACAAAGTCAAGACTTGAGGCTCCCAAGAACTCTGTCTTGGGAGCAGGGATGTGGTGGTTCCTAAGGTTTGTTTGTGGTTTTTCTTGCCCAATATTTTAGACAAAAAAATGGATTTGAACCAAGGAATTAAAAATGGTTCCAACTTCTGAATGCTGAAGGGAAAAGGGGATGACTTAATTTTGTTATGTGATTTTCCCCTCCTAGGTGAGACATACAGTATTGCTCAATGGTTTATCATATTTTGACACATCCCTTTTGGCCAAACCCAATGATCTTATTAAGACACTCTTTCAAAAGCCCAGGGATTTCATAATCTGTCATAATCCTAGCAATTCCAATAGAAGCATGAAGCAAATCCTACAGGAGAAGATCCTCTTCCTACTCCCCACCCTGATCAATCACTCAGTGTTATGGAGCTTCTGCAGGATCTCTGTTAGAAGCTGTTTTCCACATCCTGCCATCTCTTTGTCAGCCTCTCATAATGTTTCCACACTTTTAACAAGCTTTCTGTGCTGGTTCTGCCTCTTTGTTATCACAAACTTCAGGTTTGTGCTTTGAGCTTCTTGCTGTCCTCCAACTCAGACACTCCTTATACATCTCTGCATTGACATTGACCATGCATTCATTTCCCAGTGTTAGCTCACAGACCCTTCATCTTGTGCATTTCTTTACGTCATCAAATGAGTTTGCCTCTTTTATTCAAGTTGCCTTCATATCCTCTCCCTGCTCCTTGTTTTTGCAGTCTTTTGACTGCTGACCATGCTAACCATCTCAGAAAGCTGCAATTTTTAGCCTTTTGTGGACTAAAGTGATAGATCAACTAAAATGGAGCACCTGTTTACACACTAGAAATTCCCGGTTACCTTTCTTTGTGCCCCATGGGAGTCACTGGGGTCATTTACTGTCGTGCTGAATACCCTCTAAGAGAGGACTACTGCATTTTCTGGGGGTGCGAGTGTTCCCAAAAGCAGTGAGCCAGAGCTGACTGGTTTTGTTTTGTTTTGTTTTTAAAAAAGGAATTTTTACGCTTTCCTGGTGTTGCCTTGAGTGACACTTAGTTGCCATGGATCCCAAAGCAACACCAAGAAGCCACGTTGCAGTTTTCCCTCCTCCATGCTAGTGAGATTGAGTCCTAGGGGCATCTGGAGAACCCCTTAACACCACAACAGTTACAAAAGCAGTAAGGTGTCAGAGGACCACCAAACAGTTTAGCTTGGAAGGGTCCTTGAAGTGCACCTATTTCCAACCACCTTGCTGGGGGGAAGGACACCGTTCCCTAGACAAAGTTGTTCAGAACTCCAGGCTGGCCTTGAACACTGCCAGGGATGTGACATCTACAACTTCTCTAGGCAACCTGTGTCAGTGCCACAACGCCCTCACAACGGAGAACTTATTCCTAATATCCAATCTCAACTTACCCTCTTTCAGTTTAAAGGAATTCCCCCTTGTCATATCACTACATGCCCTTGTTAAAAGTCCCTCCCCAACCTTCCTGTAGCCCCGCTGAGGCACTAAGAGGCACTTTAAACTCTCCCTGAAGACTTCTTCAGGCTGAACAGCCCCAACTCCCTCTGCTTTTGCTCACAGGGGAAGTGCTCCAACTCTCGGATCTCACTTGCGGCCTTCTGTGGTCTCGCTCACGGAGGTTTCTGACCCTTGGCCCTGAGCCCCGGTCGAGAGAGACGGTGCGGGGCGGTGCGGAGCGGTCTGGGGCGGAGCGGGGCGGTGCGGAGGGCGGTGCGGGGCGCTACCAGGGCGGAGCGGGTCGGTGCGAGGGGCGGAGCTGTGCGGTGCGAAGGCAGTGCGGAGGCGGTGCGGAGCCGTGCGGGGCCGAGCGGGGCGGTGCGGAGCGGGGCGAAGGCGGAGCGGGGGCGGTGCGGGGCGGTGCAGGGCGCTGCCGCGGCCCGCCCCCTCCGCGCCCTCCCGCGGCCGCGCGGAGCCGCCGCGCAGTTGCCGCCCGGCGGAGCGGGGACAGGTGGGGCGCGCTGCGGCCACGTGAGTGGATCCGGCGGGAGCGGGAAACCGGAGCGCGGGGCACCGCGGGGATCTTGGGAGCAGGAGCCTTCGGCGTTCTTCCGCAGGGTCTGTCCCGCGCTGGGGCGTGCAGGGCGGGACGGGACGGGACGGGACGGGACGGGTCTCGGGCTGCCTCCTGCCCGCCTTCCTCTCAGACTCCCTGTTTGCTCCCGCGTACCTCTGCTCTCTTCCGCAAACCCCTGGCTGTTCCGCGCTGAGCTGTTTTGCTCCCCACCTTCGTCCTCTGGACGCACCTGCATCCCTGGTCCCTATCCGCGCCCTCCTGTGCCATACTTCCAGACTCTCAGACTTCCTCCTCCAACCCCGCTGAGTGTACTTCAGCCGGCAGTGCCTGGCCCCCACGCTCTCTGACTGTGCCCTACACCGCACCGTATCTGTGCCCCTAAACCCTTTCACCGGGTCTGGCACTGAGCAGTAGTGGTTCCTCCACACCCTCTGGCTGTGCCCCACACCTCCCGGTGCCTGTCTCTCTCGGACCTCCGGCTGTGCCTCACATGAACAGAGCTCTCCTCCCTGTCATGAAGAACAAGTTACATCGTGGCATGGGTATGGTCCCACTGCATCAGGGACCTTACTGTTGAAAAATGCTTTTTTTCTTCCCACATCTTTTGCTCCCAAACGGTGATACCAGGCATCAAGAAACTACTGAAGTTTTTCTCTTCAAGGGTGAAGGTTGGAGACAGTCAAGGGAGAGGTGTGGCCCATGTGCTTAAGATGGTGATATTAAAATGTAGGGCTGGAGGGGTGATGTCTAGCCAGGTTGTCTGGAAGGGTGGCTGTCTGGCTTGCTGCCTTCCTTGTCTTTGGAGACCTTTTCTGGTCACCTTTGCTGCCGTGTGGGGCAGGTCTGTCCCTAAGGACTGACCACATAGGCAATGAGGCCAGGAGCCAAGGAGGCAGGTCAGTGCCAGCTGGGGGGGTTTGATGAGGCTGCATTGGAGCAGCCTCTCAGACTTGTCCTTTGCAACTGTAGATGCCATGTGTATTGTTATAGAATTGTAAGTTTGTGGATACTTAATTTGTAGATACATTTGGAATGGAAACTTTGGTTGGGTCTTGGGTATTGCTGTCACCAAGACAGAATAGTGTGATGCTTGAAAAGTCATAGTGAGGCAGCAAACCAGCTCTTACTGATTTTTTTTTTTTCACTTGCATAGGAAATCAAGGTATGTTAATTAAAGCTGTTCAGGCAAACCAGAAAACTTACAGTCACGTATGGATACTCACTTACTTCATTATAATTCAATTCTCAGACCCATGTGTAGGTCTGTACTGAGCACTACCATGTGGGAGAAGTTTCAACAAGTTTTTCTGGTTGTTGGGAGCAGCCTGGGAACAGCATGCTGCCTGATTTATTCTGCTGCTCAACACTTGGGGTGCTGCCCGGAACGCACTCGGGCTGCCTTGGAGCTGCCTCAGGTAGAGATGGAATCCTGCTGTATTGACACGGCATTAGCCAGTGTGGATGTACCCTGAAAACACTTCCCTGAGGAGTGGAAGCACTTGTACTCACATGTTTACTTGAAGAAAATATACAAAGAACTATGATTTGAAAACTTAGAGAAACATGGGCTTAAAGTGAGGCACTGGTAGAGGTTGCCCAGAGAAGCTGTGGATGCCCCATCCCTGAAAGGCCCAGGCTGGATGAAGCTCTGAACATCCTGGTCTAGAGAAAGGTGTCCCTGGCCATGGCAGGAGTTTGGGACTAGGTGATCTTTCCAACCCAGGCCATTCTATGATTCTTTGAAATTCTTGCTAGGCAGCACCTCTGTTGAAAATACAGAGAATAATGCAATTTTATAATATTTCAATATAATGTGATCTTTCTACTAAGAATTTATTTGTAGAGCAAGACAGGTTCTGGTACAGGAAGCAATATTCATGGAATGTGTTGGGACGGATGCCACAGCATTAGTCAAGTAATACAAGCCAAATAGGATTTAACTCATTATGAAGCTCATGAAATACCATAAAATACCTATCAACTAGTGCAAAAAAACTAATCAGGGGTGTTTTTGTATCTCGACATGGCTTGATGGCATTTGCCGAGTGTGCACCCCTTGCCTCTCTGTGCCTTTCCTGGGTTTGCTTCTCTGTGCTGCAATAAACTGGGAATCTTGTTTTCCCCCACTGTGGACTTCTGCTCTTCCTGTTGAAGCTGCTCCGGCGCAGCGTGTCGGCGTTAGTGCTTCCCTGGGCTGCCCCTGTCTGGTTGCCTAACACACAGATCTCCGGAGGTGTGGGCAGCTGCAGAGCGAGGCAGAGGCACCAGCAGCGCATGGGATGGGCATGGCAGGCATTTGTGGGGTGAGGGAAGTGGGAGAATGTCACCTCTGTGCCATGTTCAAGGGCAGGAGGTGGAAGGGAGCCAAGATCCCTTTATGGATCTTCATTAGCTGCTTGTGAAATCATGTTTATTGTACTCTGGATCTAACTTGGCTGACTTCGTGTGGCATCTCTCCTGCCTCAGCATGGCTGTCAGAGGCTGCTGCCCCATAATTTTCCTGGTGAAGGCTGATGTGCTGAAATAAGATGGTTTAGCTATCAGTTATGGGTTTAGACCATCTGTGTTGTTTTGTCTGAAGTGGATCAAGGACAACTTGTAAAATAGGGATAATAGAGATATTGGAGTATACGGAGTATACAGGCAAATATGAATAGATGGGCTGTTGACATCTTCAGTGGCACAGCATATTTTATACAAATAATGTTGTAGCCCAGCACTCATATTCACTTCAGGCTAATGGATCTCTGAAACTTTAAGCTGCTTCTCAGAGCCTGGGCAGCTGGAAAGGAAAAAAATACTTGTTCCCCTCATTATTCCTCTGTCCGTCACTGCAGCTCTTCGCTATTCTGGTTTTCTTTCATGAAGTCACAGCATGTGGCACACGGGCAGTGTTTTTATCAGTTTCTTGTTGCTCAAGTATGTATTAAAGTCAAGAAATGGCAGACTTAGATTTTTTTTTTTTTTTGCAGTTTATGGATTGGTAACTTCAAGCAGCAGTTTTGGTAGGCCTGCCTGAGTACTTAAAGGGAAGTTGGTCTTTGCTTGAAAGCTGCCCTGAAAGTTGAGTGGTTACTCTGCTTTGTTCCACAGTGCTGGGGAGCAAGTCCCATGTCCTTGCCCTGGGACTTCACCCTCTACCTAGGCTCACTGCTGCATTTAAAGGGCAAATGCAGCCTAAAGGGTGGAAACAAAACCTTTTACTCCTTAAAAATATGAGATTATTAGAACAAAAGAATTACAAAACAACTAGTTAATTTTGTAAGCTGATTGTACTTTTTTTTAAACAGCTCAGTTTAAAGGGTACCTCTAAAGCTAGAGGGACATGTAGTAATTTAAGTGCCTGTTGTCACATTTCCAATTTGCCAAAAGTTGGCAAGGTTGCCAGTGATGCAGCAGTTAAGAATTTTTTTCTATGTATATGACATTTAGTTGAAATCCAAAATGTGAAAAGTTAAGTACGTGAGTTTACACTGATGAGAGACACCAGAATAACTCGGATGTCTCCTTTCTTTACTTGTCTTTGGTTTCAGTGTTTAATGCTGACCACTGACATGATTAGTTAGTTGGTTTTGGTTTTGTTTTTTGGTAAATTCTTTTTCTCTATTTTTAATGAATTCACAAAGTAAAATGCTTTCAATGTGTCTTTTTTTGTCAATGTTTTTTTTTTCTTCTGCATGTTTTTTGTTATTTGTGTTCTGTCTGCTTAAGATGGTTACACAAAGCAATGTATCACTGAATATGTTGATTGGAAAACACCTATAAGTGGTTAGTGAATGGAGTAATGTGAGATGAATAAACACTTTAGAGAACCACAGATTTAAGTGTCTTTAAATGTTATCTTGCTTCTTTATGAGAGTCTGAGGAATTGAATTTCAGTAGCATTTAATTTCAAAATCCTGAGGTAGCACACAAATCTCTTAAAAACTATTTGTGAAGCCTATCTGGCCCAAAGCAAACTCTGGCTTCCACCTGCAGAGAGGCACAGATGTCACAAGGAGGACAAATACAGGTGTCAGTAAACTCTATGAATCATCTTATTTGCTAGGAGCAATGGTATTCAGATTGCCCCTTTTAACTGTGCCAGGGTAAAAGCAGCAAACACATCAACTCTTATCTCCACTCTGCTTGTGATACCTGCTTAGGCTGATGATGCAGTTTCACCAACGTTTCTATTATTCCACGTGCTTTTCTTTGCATGTGTTTCTTGTGTCACTTTTCTTTTGTGCTGGAGTATTTCTTGCTGAAAGCTGATACTAAGAAGCACTGAGGAAACAGTCTGGGTTAGAAAATACCCTTTATTTTTCTGTGAGGCTTGCTGTCCTGTGCTGGGTCTGTTTCCCAATCTATTTTATTATGCAGCCTGAAAAATGGTTGTTCCAGCAGAAGTCAAGGATGACATAGGAGCAGGTATGAGTAATGGGGAGAGAGGCTGATTAAAATTACATTGCTACTATTAAAAGTGCTCTTATAATTGCAAACTTACCCTGTAAACAGCCAGACTTGCTCTGCTTGAGCAGGCTGTGCTCAACAGAAGCTGCTTGTAGCAGCTTTATGAATTCCTGCATGCTGCCTGACTGTATTTAATTGTATTGTGAATTCTTTGTAGTTTGGATTATGTTTTATATTGATATGGGCCTTGCACATTGGGCTCTGTGCCTGGAACTTCTATTCAAAGTTTTTTTTTTTTAAGCAATGCCTCACTGAATGCATGTGAATGTGAACGTAAGTTTGTCTAGTGCACTGCAAAACCCTGTGCAAAGAAATAGGATGTACTGTGCAAAAAGCTGCTAAGTTTCAACAGGCATCTCATGGGCTGGAATTCAAGAGAATGCTCCTGTCCCAGTGATGGCATTCTGGGTTTATGGCTATGCCCGAGATAAAAATATAGCTTACTCTATTCCTTTTATTCTTTGTTTTCTAACAAAAGAAGGGGATGACTCTTGCTGGACTCTGAATCACAAAGATCAGTTTGTTGATTTGGCAATAATTTGCATTGTATCATCAGTCCTGAAGTGACTTAAAGCAAAGTCACAAAAACCTGATTCAGTGGTTCTCTGTATGCTTTTTGAGTATGGGAATGGTTCACATTGGTACTGTGTTCTTTCTTTCAAGAAAGTTGTGGCATTATTAATAGATGGAGATGGGCATGTGGAAATGTCTGTAGTCAGTTCAGAGAAGTAGTAGCTGGCAAGTTTTCCTGTTGTACAGGTGAAAATTACTTGGATTCAGGTATATTGCAAGAGAACAGTGTGTTTTACAGTATTTGCATTCTTAACACCCACAACAATCCCTTTTGTATTTGTTTAAATGTACAGCTGGAAAAATCTAGATTAAACACATTCTGTATCATTGTAGTCACAGTTCTAGCTTGTTTGTTCAGTGCTGAAGAAAAAATCACTTTTTAATTTTTAACTGTGCAGAAGGATTGTGACAAGCTTAATGAAATTATTATTACTACTATTATTATTACTTTGGAAGTGCCCTGTCCCCCTTTGTCTCTTGTGAATGAGAATTGTAGAATATATGGTCGACCAAAGCCAAGACAATAATGAAGTAAACTCAAATGTTCACTGTCAATTTGGAAGTGAAACCTTTCATAAAACTATTTGTAAGGTAAACTTCTCAAAAGCCTTTTTACAATCACTCTCATTATTTCCGCTGTGCTGACAACATTGTTTCTGTAGCATCTGTTGTTCTGTAACAAGTCAGGTTGTTGAAGTTTGCTTAAGTTTGTTTTTACATGAAAAAGGAAAAAAAAACTTTAAGACAAGGCTGTAAATCGCCTCATGCCATAGCTCTGATGTTTAGAAAGTTCACTCAGTTTAACTTCTAACTAGGAGCATGGCAGACTTTACAAAGAGAAGAGGGAATGTGAAATACAGGTGCCATTAGAATACTCTGTGCCTCTCTTCAACTTGTCCTTTACTTCACCCTTTAACATTTCAAGCAGTTATTATTCTCCATCTGAATTTCAGATTATCCTGAAACAGCTGTTTGTAAACGGAAGTGATCCACTTGATCAGTTAGGGAAGCTTATCAGAAAGTTGTGGAGAACATGTTTCTGAACCTGGACTGGACCGTGCTGAGTTCTGGTTTGCTCTGGAATTTTTCCCAGTTTTGAAATGAAGTTGCTATTTTATTTTAAAACTGAACACCTCATATACCCCATTTGAACTACATTTAAAAGTATGGAATGGAAAATTGCCTCTGGAGGTGTGGAAATTGTGCAATCTGGTGTTCTTGCTTTTATCCTGTAGAGAGTTTATGCACATCGTTGTAAAATGTGATATTTCATCAGTTGCTTTCATCCAAGGTGCTGAAGCATCAGACAAAACTTGATTGAATCTAGAAAGACTTTTGTGATAAGTGAGGGAGTCACTTTTACAGACTGTGAAATTATATGACCTTGGCTCATTCTTTGAGATGAATGCAGTGGGAAGAGATCCAGTCTTCCTTTCCAGTCAGTGGGATGGCATCATGCTTTTGGGATATGGTCAGCTGGATGAACCTGCACCTGAATAATGTATATATAAGACAAAGAATGTGTGTGAAAGCAAATGGTTTGGTTTAAATGTGAGCAATAGAGTCATTGTGAAGTGAGGCAGAAGAAGAGTAGAAGCAAACCAGGTTTGCTTTCATGGTGAGGGCTGCGGTGCTGCTTCAGGCTCAGAAAGGGGGGTGTGGCCTGCTGGTTTTGCACATTAACTGGAATATTGAACCAGCACACAACACTTTGGTTTTGCTTACAGCTTTGCTGTGTTAACTGGTAGAACACATGCCCCTTTTTCTCTGGGGACTGGACCTTTATACAGAGAGTGAACCAAACCCAATGACCAAACTCTTCTGCAAGGCATTGAAACCTGTCTGTCAAAAATACTATTTTTGATAACCTAAATGCATAGCTATACATAAGTCTAATCTTCTTTTGTATTGGAGACAGTCCAGTTTTCTTCTGTTTTACGGCTGTAGCATGCTGAATAGACTGTTAGACACTTGTCTGTTTCTAGTATACTGGTGTTTTAAAGGAACATTAGTATTAGGCTGAGTACTCTGCTGCTTGCCAAGCTTCTTTGTTGCAAGTATTATTGTCTCTTGTGTTATTCTGATGTTGCACATCCATTGCCTAATGCACTTTGTTGATGGGATCTCTCTCTCTCTTTTTTTTTTTAAGCTATTTATATTTGGCAATCTTTCAGGATCGAAAAGAGGACAAAAAAAAGTGCAGTTGCCTTGTCCAGACATAGCTGGTTCATCCCTCCATGCTGTCTGGATGAACTGTTGTATTTTAAACTGCAGAGATGTCTTGTGGTCCTGGGTGGTCTCCAAGTGACTGGAAAGATGGTAAAAAGTGCATTCTATTGTGGTAGTGGAAAATATTGATAGAAGATGAAAAAATCCTTACATACCTGTGATTAAACTCGTGCATGGATGTGTTGTTTGATTCTGCTTCTCAGAATCAAACAACACGTCCATGTGTTGGTGTTTGGTGTTCCAGGCTGATTTAAAAGAGCTCTGAGTTACAAACTCATGGCCTGCACAGTGCTTCTTTTTGTGCTGTTCTTGAGCTTCCAGGAAGTGCAAAATAATGAAGACTTTTAGAAATCCCTATTAGCAAAGGAACTAAGGTCTAAATAACTAGATCTAGAGCAGAAGTATGCTTTCACAGCTCTATTGTCTTTAATAGATCTTTGCCCATAATATCAACCTCTGTTTTGCATTTTGTTCTTCAAACTCCTGCATATTAATTTCTTGGAATTTGAATGAAAAATTTATGTATTTTTAAAGTTGAATTCATATAACAAGATCAGGTTTAAAAAAATCCTGTTAGATACTTTTCCTGATCAAGCCAGTTGATGTTTTTAGGTAATGGATGGTTTTGCTTTCATGCAAGCTGTTGAGGTTAGGCTGTCTTCTGAATACTGTCCATGCAACGCTGTGTTGCCTTTTTCTTCTGCAGGCCCTACAGGCATTTGCCTGTTCTGGGTCACTGTGTCTGGATGTTTCCTCACTCTAATGCTTATAGGCAACCATGAATATTCCCATTCCATACAGTTTCTTGAGTTCTGACCTCCAAGTCTGTCACGAGAACCCTTTGAAAGTCCGGCACTTCCATAGTCCTTAGAAGGGTATCTGCATAGCAAGAGGAAAAGAGTATTTTTGTAACTGCTGCTAGCACTGTGTGAAAGCCAAGGTGCTCCCATTCTTGTGTTCACTCCATGTGCCCAAGCTGTCAAACTGGATCTGCCTCCATTGGGTGAGTCATCTCGAAAGGAAAAGGTACTGGGGAAAGTTATCAGGCAAGTAGTGCAAGCAACATGCAAGATGGCTGGAGTGGTACCCAAAACCTTACTCAAATTTTGAACAGAATCAAAGAGGGGTTTATAATATACTAATTTCCATGCATTCATCTCTGGATTCAACATATAATCACAATGCAAGTGGCTTTGACTTCAGAAGGAGCCTGTGGGGTAATTTCTTCCAGTTATCCTTAAACTTCAGATGCCTGTTTGCTGTCCATTTCCATTCCCCACTGCACTGTGATTCCTCCATTGAGTTTAGAGTATAATAGAAACATCTGGCTTTCCATTTCAGAAACTTGTAACTTTGGTGGGGGGTAAGGTTTGTTTTTTTTTTAAAGTGGAGATCTTCTTTGGGAAATAAAAAATGGAGTGCCAGGAGAAATTGACTTTATTGCTCTATTTAGTTGTTCTGACTGAGAGGCCTGTGTCTCCAAACACTGGTATAATGTGGCTTCCTGGGTTGCCTGATACTAATACTCATGAGTGTGTTTCATAGTGATTAACCAAACCTTTCATCATGCTGAAGAATGTTAATTTCAACAACAACAACTTAAGTCCTGTATACCTCCCTGCATATCCCTCAGTGATTTGAAACTTCCAGCTGCAGCTGTACAAATTACCAGCTCTGAACTGGAAGGATTTAGGATGTGGCAGTGTAGTTGCTTCCTGGAGTGTTCCAAAAAGTACATGTGCCAAGACTGGACGTGGGAGCAGCAGCTTTTTAACGATACTGTCAGCATGCTTTCTTGGGTAGGAGGAGTGTTCTGAGACTTTAGTTTAAAAAGCACTTGGGACATTTCCTTTAAAGCAGCTTTTGTCACCCCACAGCTCTGCCATCACCCGTCTCGGTGCCGCTGCTGCCCGTGTCACGCTTCCCCAAGTTCACGTTGCTCTGTGCGGGTCACTTCCAAAGGTGCCAGCACAGCTGGTTCCCGTTCTCTTGGAAGAGCCTCCCAGGGAGGGTGCAGTTGCTGATGTTTACAATGCTCAGCAGCATGTCCACTATGGAAGCTTAAAAGGAGGGGGAGGGAAGGGAGGGTGTCAGTTCTTGGTCAGCTGCCTTTAAAATTTATGCCTGCCTACTGCAATGCAAGCAAAATAGGAGGAGAAGGAATGCATTATTTTGCTGCCTAGGATATCGGCCCAGGACCCAGAGGGTGGGTAGGTTGAGCAAGTGCAAGGCAGTGGGAAACAATGGTAAAGCAAATTAGCTCACGTCAGCATGGGAGAGTGGTGTGGGAGCAGTTCAACTACTGTAAATTGCTGCGTTAGAGGGTGTACAAAATAGTATGTTGCAACTCTGCACGGGTGTTATCAGTGTTACTACTTACTAATATTCTGAACCCAGCAAGGTTAGAGCTGGTGCAATAAAAATTCCATAAAATGGCATTGATTTTGCAATGTTGTTTTGCCATGGCAACTACAATGACAAGAGCTGAGTGTATGCTATACACAAGATGTAACACAAGGTGGAAAAACACCTCTTCCTTTAATAATTACAAATATTTTTCACTTTGCTTGCTTACTTCTTCTTTCTTAAGGCGAATATTGTGTTACTAAGGTAATTATTTACTTTTCTTTTGCTATCTTCTCTTCCTATAAAACTCTTCTCTGATGTGTTTTCATTGTTACAAAGACAGCTCCATTTACCTGTCTTTGTCTACTGCAAGGAAAAATTATGGTCTAATTTTTTTTTTTTCCCTAGTGCTGAATACCAACTGGTATATTGCCATTGATTACTTGTTTATGACATGTCTTTGGAAATAAGAAGTCTTGTCTAGTTTTTTTTTCCATTGGCATTGGCTAGGTTAGCAAGATACTACGTATGTCACGAGTTCTGTTCCCTTTTTTTGTAAGGAGTCTTCCTGGAAGTTGAAGTCCAGCTCTTCTTTTCCATTTCCATTTAGCTTCCATGGAGTGACCCCCACTGTGACTATTTAATTTATGTTGTTGATCTACTAAGAGGTGGGTAAACACAAACCAAGTCCTTGGTAGCAAACTGCTTCTATTGTGATTAGTTCAGGGTATGAGAGCCTCGTATTGAGTTAACTCTTATGCGTTAACTCTTAACTGTAAATTAGGGTAGACGATATGGTGGAGCCAACTCAGTGACTCAGCTTGCTGCTAAGAGAAGGGGACAGTCTCAGACATTAGACGTCTTTGATCCCTTTAATTCATAGTATTTAGCAGGCACTTGCACTCCCTCTCTCTTTTTAGAACTTACCTATAAACTGAGTATTAAAAATGTGCTTCCAAGGCAGCTTAAAAAACCCAGTCTGTTTTATCTTTTGCAGTGCAGGTAAATAGCAGTCCTTACCCCTCCGTTTCAGTACAGAGTTTATTCTCTTTTGCTTGGTTACTGGTGATGATACACTTTAGAAACACCACAGCTGTAAATAATTCTTACCTATCCTTATCAGAACTGTCTCTGCTATAGCTGTTTGTAGAGGAAAAACAAACAGGATGGGTAAGAGCTCTGTATGTTAAGGAGATGGCTTGTAGATGAATGAGCAGGGAGCACACGGGGTATGAGTTAGCATGATTGTGCAGCACGGCTGAAAATGCTAGATTGTGTTACTGCTTTCCAGCCTTCAGTTCATGTTTGTGAAAGTCTGCTTAAAATGACCTAAAGCTTAGTTGATCTGGTCTTTCAAGTAAATCTGAAATGCTGCTTTCCTAGTTGGTAAGGAGGAAGCAGGAGAGTCTAAATCCTTTGGGAAAGGAGGATATTAACCTGGCTCGGATGTGGCCCAGTTACTAGATCAATGCATTACCAAAGCCTTTGATGGGGTAATGATATACCATTATTAAATAGAAGTAAGGTTGCATTAAGAACCTTATTTTGACTGCTCAGTGAAAGTTGTCGTGCTGTGTGTGCCTCAGGAGTCACTGTGTACACAGGCCTAGGTGACCTTGTGAGCTGGTGTCACTGAGCTAGGATCAAACTCAAGGAGCCAAGTGTAGGCTGTGCACTGGGGCACCAAGAAGAGCTGTTCTAAGCTGTGTGAGGAGCCACTCATTCCAACACAGTAGGCAGGTGAGACTAGTTGGCTGAAGGATGGCTGACATTTAAATGCTCAATAAAGAGCTTTTGTTAAAGGCAGGGGAGCACTGAAAACAAGTTGAAATCTGAGGAATTTTCCTCCTGCTAATGTTGTTTGTTTTCTCTGAAACTTTGGAAGTATGGGGAGAGAAAATGGGTGAAGATCCAGTGATATCCATGGTGTTCAAGTCGTAAGTGAAACGGAGACCTTTTTCAGGGATGTGCCCAGAGTCTCATACTTATTTAACCTGATAAGTAGATTCAGACTTGCAAAAAAACTTCCTTCCAGGCTGTGGTTGGAAGAACTATTTAGACTTGATAAGTCTTTCTGTGTGGTGTAGAAGATCACATAGGATCATTTCACATGCATCCCTGCAAGCTCAGGTGATATGTTTAAGATATTTAAGATACTGCTGATGACAGGTCTTTTCCTGCCTTATTGTAGCACAATGTAATTTTTGTGGCTTCACATCTCATCTTGTGGAGTGTCTCTGGTGGATAGCGTGATGACTTTTTGAGGTGAAGCATGTCAAGTGTTTGACTAGCCATCTAGTACAGGATTGCCTATGAGTAGGTGGGACTGGATGATGATGGGGCCTCCCTACATGGCTTCATTATCAGCTTAAAGGGATCTATGACAGGGCTGTTATTCCCACTTTTCTCCCTTTCTCTGGCATTCCAATTTGTGAGTTTTAATGTTTCCTTTGCACAAGCCAGTTCAGCCTTTCAAGTCTGAGTTGACTGAGAAATAACTACTTTTTTTTTCTTTCTCAAAGCCTAAGCTTTAATTAGGGTTGGTGAACTGCTGTGGCTTATCCTGCAGCTGCCTGGAGCAGACCCACCGGCTGTGATGCTGTGGGACTGGACTGCACAGGGGCCTTCCTCATTCAGACACTGGTTCAGTGTATGTGCTCCAGGAGAGTG
The DNA here is from genome assembly GCF_014805655.1 of Passer montanus. Classification (NCBI taxonomy): domain Eukaryota; kingdom Metazoa; phylum Chordata; class Aves; order Passeriformes; family Passeridae; genus Passer; species Passer montanus. The sequence continues at coordinate 9,527,200 of NW_024366815.1, read as the reverse complement.
CCCATGGAATTCTGGCTGGGAGCTGGGTACAAAGCAGGGCTGTACTCCTGAAATTGTTCCCAAAAGAAGGGGATTTTCCATGCCTGTTGTTACTGTTCAGCTTTGCTGTGAAGTCTTCAGTATCTGTTCTTTTAACAATTTATAGAGAGGTGTGGAAGCAAATACAAACTGGCCTTTATTTTACACAGCAGCAGAGTGGGAAATCCATTGGACAGACAAAAAACCAGTGTGAAGTGTGGTTGAAATGAAACCTGTTTTCACTAGTTGTGCTACTTAGAGTACTTTAGTCACTTAGGTGAATAACAGATTTGATGCTAGTTTAAAAAGCAAAGATTAAATAAAGCGATGCTATGTAAAAAATTCAGTAAGGGTACTACACAAGATAAGCATTAGGTATCTTATTCAATAGTTGCAATGAGCAATTTTAGAGTATGTTCTAATAAAATTTCTAAGCCTCAGTAATCTGTTTTTAGGATGTCCACTGTCATCTAGCAGGGGCAGTGTTTATAAGCAATATTATCAAAAAGAAAAAAGCCATCTAATTTTAAGCAGGATGTAGCAAACTTGCATGTGAGATGAATCTCTCACAAACTGGGCTGGATGGTTGAGAGAAGGCATAAAAATGGAAAAGGTGACAGAAACTTTTCTCAGCAAAATCCATAACAACAGGTGACACCCAGCTAAAGTTTAAAACTTTGTTGCAGAACATGGGTGAGTAATCCGTGTAATATAATAGGCAGTTTGTAGTTGCTTGCCATGTGACATAAGGGAGTAATGTAGTTAAAATAACTGCAATTATGTAACACACAGCCTTGGGAAATAGGAAGGGCAGAGCTGGTATTTCCCAGGTAAATCTTAAGATACCATCTGTGAAACGTCCTAATTTAATTACCTTCTGAACTTCAAGACCAGAATTAACAACAGTATACAAAGTGATTCTGAAACATGCAAGTTTCATAATTGTGCCTGAATATGTAAGCCAGTATTACTGCCATTTCTTAAGCTGTAATTTTGAAATCAGACCTGCATGTGTCAATGTTCCTCTAGGCTCTTTCCCTCTTCCAGGGGGGTCTGCGGGGTGGATGATCCTCCAGTCATCACTGTCTTACTGGGTGAAGTGTGACCCTCCAAAAGCTTTGTTTTTGAGACCCATCCTGGGTGGAAATTAGACCACTGAATTCTGCCCCGGGTTGTCATAATCTGCAGACATTTTCTAAAGAATCCCTGTAAAATATCTTGTCTGTCTTTGTAATTATTATTTTAGAAAATGCTACTATCTATTTTTCCCTAATGTATACTTCCCCTGAAAAAGACAGACTAGATATTTTACAGGGATTCTTTAGAAAATGCTATTATCTATTTTTCTCTAATGTATACTTTTAATGTTAAGTGTTTTAAGTTCATGCTGAATTGAAAATTGTTTTTTGGAGTGACAGAGCTTATATTCAATTGTTTCATTCTGTTTTTTTTTTGTTTTGTTTTATTTTTGGTGTATTTTTGGTGAAGTTCTTTTATGTGCTTATTTTGTTTAGTAGCCATTAACATAAAACAATTTTTGTAAAATGACTATTTAAAAGTAAATCTTGATATCTGTTTTGTTATTTAAAAACTATGTAGGGGGAGTAAATGAGCATAAAGAATGGCAAATATCTTTCATGTGGGTTAACCAAAAGAATGTGAGAAACTTCTTCTTCTCATTTAAAAATTAGGAATACTTGAGGCATACCAGTAATTCCCATTACAAAAATCACTAATAGTTTTGTGAGCTAAGTGAACCTGAGCACTTCCAACAGCTTGTTTCCTTACCACTTGTCATTGTCAGACATTCTCATGTGGTTTGCTGTAGTATTTGTGGCATTTTGTTGGTGTAAACAATCTTATCTGCCCTTCTCTCTCCAGTAAAGGTAATGGTCCAACTTGGAACTGGTTCTGCCGAGCTGTATGCCTCACTCAGCTAGTGGGCTCCTGCAGCTGCCTGCTGAGCTGCAGGCAACCAGAGCACAGCAAATTACTTTGCTCTTTAACACAAACCTTTTCCTCCTCTGCCTCACTTTTATCTCCTCTTCTTACATCGGTGGAGGCACATTTGTTTAAAGAATCTTCAGGAATTATGCTGCTACACTGACTTGAACTTAGGTACACAGTATTATTTCCATTGACAAAAAGAAAAGTAGTGCTTACTTCTTTTGAAGAGCTGAATATCTTGTATACATTTTTTAGGTGATTTTGAAAGTTGTTTTCCAGCTGCATGTGTTTGAGAGGACTGTCTCTGTTATTTAGAGCTTTTAAAGCTGGCCAGATTACTTATATGACTGTATTTTTGAGTTTATGTAAATTGCTGGCAATATATTGTTTAAAATGACCCAATTTTGAAAATGAGTCTGCTTGTACTACCTTATTTGAGAGAATTTGCTAGAAACTGGACAATCGATTGTGCATTTTAGTGGAATTTAAAAATTTTGTTATGAGCAGAAAGAGGAAGATTGGAATAGAAGTGCTGGTGTACTGATTTTGTAAGTACATTAGCCAGTAGGTAAACGAAATGTATGTTTTCCTGATTGAACTAGGGCTCAATACAAATGCATAATGGGCAGATGATTTCATAGTGTGAAGAACTAAAACTGTATTTAACAAATGGCCTTCTCTGGCCCCAACTCTTTGACCCCTTAGGTGAACTCTTCCCAGTCTCTTAGAAGATAATTTCTGTAGCTTACTGCCAAATGTTTTGGAAGATTGCATTATGGTCAAAGCATTATCAGTTTACTTCTTAACAACACAGTTGTACTATAAAAAAACAGTCTTTCAGGAATGGTTTGGTTTTTCAGTGAAGCACAAGCTAGTTGTTTATCTTGCGTGTAGCACAAGCTGGTTGTTTAGCTTGTGTGTAGGTATGATTTCTTTTTTATTTTTTCACTCTTCTATGAAACAAGCAGGTCTTGATCATATTATTTTCCAGTGTGTGTGAACACGTGTGAAGTAAGTGTAACAAGGTAAGACAAAATATTTTTCATACTGCCATTAACTCTCCTTTTGTAAGTGGTTAACAAAAGTTATCCTAAGAACTATTAATTGTAATTAATAATTAATTAATGTAAACTATTGTTCACAGAAGTGGATTTATGAAGGAAAACTGGGTAGCTAGGTAAGAAAATAGGTGGAATTGTAAAATACATTGAAAGTGAAATAGTAATGTCATATATAAAAGTTGGTTTTAAATAAATCTTTTAACTGTTGGAAAGTTATGAACAGCACTGTCTTTCTTGCAGACATTATTTCTTAAAGTAATTGGAATTAACTTACTGTATTTTGCTTACCTTTAGATTCAGATTCAGGTCAGTCACTATTGAGTGGTGAGGCAGGGGCTGCTTTCTGTGTAAATTCTCTCAAGTTACTGAATTCCAGAGTTACTGAGCTCCAGAAACTTTCAGATGTTCAGTAACTGTGGTGGAGTTGTTTCTTGCTTGACTAGGAACAGAAAATAAATCTTGAAGTCTGAGAGCCTCTGCTGTCTAAAATTTTGAGAACTATTTTAAAGGAAGAGGAGCTGAGTGCTGGGGTTAGGAGACTTGGGACAAATTCCTCACTACAGTATGGCAAGTGCCAGGTTCACTGTTTTCATCATCTGTCTTTCTACTACAACCACAAGAAATCTATTGGATATAGTCAGATTCCAGATAAAAGTCTTGTATTTGGCCTCTATGCCTAGCAGGTATTATGGCATAAGGGTTGTTATTTAAATGCTGACAGCACATTTGTCTAACTTCTGATGAAAAAATTAAAGTGGAGGAGTCAAGTGGGTAAATGTGAAGAATTGTCTATTTGTGGGTTTGCAGTTGTTGAATGACAACTGTAAGAGGGTGTCATAAGCAACAGCCCAAGCCCATTGTAGTGGGTTGACCCTGTCTGGGTGCCAGATGCCCACCAAAGCCTCTCTCTCACTCCCCTTCACAGCTGGACAGGGGAGAAAAAAGACAATAAAGGGCTCATGGGTTAAGATAAAGGCTGGGAAAGATCACTCACCAAATACCATCACAGGCAGAACAGACTCGAATTAAAGGTAATAATTGAATTTATTACTAACTAAATCAGAGCATGACAATGAGAAGTAAAATGAGACCTGAAAACACCTTCCCCCTACCCTTCCCTCCTTCCCAGCTCTACCTCCTCCCCTAGAGTGGTGCAGGGAGATGGGAATGGGGGTTGTGGTCAGTTCATCACATATCCCTGCTACTGCTCAGGGAGAGGACTCCATCCCCTGCTCCAGCAAGGAGTCTCTCCCATGGGAGGCAGTTATCTATGAACTTCTCCAGTGAGTCCATCCCACGGGCAACAGTTCTCCATGAGCTTCTGCAATGTAGGTCACTCTTCCGTGGGGTGCAGTCCTTCAGCCACAGCCTGCTCCAGTGTGACCTTCTCTCTCCATGGGTTCACAGCCTCCTCTCAGGCATCCACCTGCTCTGGCCTGGGTCTCCTCCAGGGGCTGCAGGTGGATCTCTGCATCCCCAGAGCCCTCTAGGGGCAGCAGGGGCACAGCTGCCTCACCATGATCTCACCACGGGCTGCAGGAGAACCTCAGCTCTGGTGCCTGGAGCACCTCCTGTCTTTCCTTCTGCAGTGACTTGGGTGTCCTCTCACATGTTCTCACTCTGCTCTTCTCTGGTGGCAACTACAACTGCACAAGCATTGGGTGTTTTTTTCCCTTCTCCTTACATCTGTTATCACAGAGGTGTTACCACCATTTCTAATTGGTCCAGCCTTAGCCAGTGGCACATCCATCTTTGAAGCCACCAGAGACTGGCTCTGCTGGACACTGAGGAAGCTTCTCACAGGCCCTCACAGAAACCACCCTGTAGCCCCCACCACCACCACCAAAGCTTGGCTATGCAAACCAAATACACTGATATTATATGGCAATTGATTTAGTGCCAGAATCTACACTAAATTTTCTGGATTTTTAAGAGCATGTTTTGAAGCAGATTTCTTGTTTAAATCTTTCAGTCTTGGTCAGCAGGTTGAGCTAGCCATTCTGAGTTCCAGTAATGCAAGGGTGGGAAAACTGGGTGGCAGTAAAATCAGGAAGCTACTTTTGTTACCAAAGAACCAGTTAAATATAATATGATTGTTTGTACTCAGTGAATATATTTGTTGAAAAATTGAGCCATGCTCTGCACAAGGTTTCTGTGGGCTTTGGCAGAATTCTGTTATAACCACTGCATGAAGTGCTTTCCGTTTGCCATGCCTTTTCTCTTGACAGACTGTTCTCATGTGTCTGAAATTGAAAGAATACTGGATTAAAAGGATAATTTATTGTAATCGGTCTAACAATTTAATACAATAGTTATTTATAAAGTAAACATTTTTAATGGCTCCTCCCCAGCACCAGTTATGGCTGAATTGCTTGGCTGTCACAGTTGAGCACTCTGAAGTACCTGGTGTCCAGGACAGGATTGGATTTATAGGTGTTTGATATCATCCATAGTTGGCTTATGGAGCAAGGTGACAATAATATTTAAAATTTGCCTCTAACCATAAAATGCTTTCTCTCATGTGATTGCTAGTGTCAAATGCAAGAGTGCTTCTCATGTTTCCATTGGTAAAGAAAAAGGATGCCCCCTACTTCTTGTTTTGTCCACACCTTTATCAGCATAGAGTGCTGAAGCAAATATTGTAATATAAATACAGGATGCATGAAAATGGTCAGCGTCAAGGCAGTGACATTGAATTGGGAAATGCTGATCCTGGAGGATTATATTTCTAGAAAATGTGAACTTAAAAGAGACATGCAGAGGGAATATTTTCCAAACCTGAAATGGGTAGTGGTTTCAGTAATTCAGAGACACGGGACAGAAGTGCAACCAGGAAAACAAGTGGGAAGCAAGATGAGAATGGAGATGAAGTAGATCAGTTGAACTCTAAGGGAGGCAGCCTTGTTTGTGTTGCATCTTGCAATGAAGGGTGAAATATGGCAGTACTTGTAGAAGTGGAAATAAAGGTGAAATTGTTTTTCTGGACTGTTAAGGGGAAGACAAATGAGAAGATGATAGTGGGGAGATCTGAGGAGAGCGATGCATTACCCATGAGGGAAGAACTGGCTCTCTCAACCTGCAGTTGGCTTAGCTGGAGGAGATGCAGAGGGCTGCCAGAGGAAGGGAGCTGGTTATCAAGGTGTGCTGCAGCCTGAAATAATAAATAAATACTACTAATAAAGGTGAACACAGTGTGAAGATTGTGCAGGGGTATTTAGAGAATTCATATGGTAAAGTGAGACACTGAGTGGGTATGAGAAAAACACCATCAATTGTGCTGGGATATTTAAAAGGTATTTTCTAGGGGAAATGAGGCAAGGGAAGGGCTCATGGGTGCTTGATTGTAGAGCAAAAATCAGTATTCATATAAGAATACTTCTCTGAAAAGTTTTACATAAGGAGGAGGTACTGCATGCAAAGTGGATGTGCAGGATAATTTTTGTGAGTTAATAGTGGTACTATGTAGGTAACATTGGTACTATGGCATTCCATGATTCTGGTGTGGAAACAGCTGATTCATCAGAGTGGGATTTGCATACTAATTATAACATGGCTAATTATTGTATTTAAAAGGAGCATGCTGACATATTGGTACCTTTTCTCCTTCCCACATACCTTAGAAATATTTATTATTAAGATTTTTTTTCAAAAATAAATGTTGCAAAGCTGAACTTCCTCATATATCAGTGGCTTGGACTTTAAGTGGAAAGGGTGATAAAAAATAATTTAGGCATCTGCTGTTTATTCATATTTACCTCTTAACTGTAATGGTTAACCACAGCACAGTTTCTTGAGATAACACTTTATGGCACGGAAGCACCTGGTTTGTATGTACAGATTGCAAAATTGTATTGTTGTGCAAAAATAAATGTTGCAAAGCTGAACTTCCTCGTATATCAGTGGCTTGGACTTTAAGTGGAAAGGGTGATAAAAAATAATTTAGGCATCTGCTGTTTATTCATATTTACCTCTTAACTGTAATGGTTAACCACAGCACAGTTTCTTGAGATAACACTTTATGGCACGGAAGCACCTGGTTTGTATGTACAGATTGCAAAATCGTATTGTTGTGCATAACAGCTCTGCTATAAATTAGACCCAAGGACAGTGGGATGTGGCCAGCTAATGCTTCCTGATCTGTATTTAACATATGGTGCTCTGTTAGTCTTTTCTCTTTTCTTACCACTCTGCTTCCTGAAAGTCTTTCCCAAAAAACTTTATTAATCTTTCTTTATTGATAAAACCCGTATTTCTGTTTTGGCTTGTTTTCTGCAGGCAGCATCATAAAAATCAAGTGAAAATGGCCTTTAGCAATCTGACATCAAAGGCTATACTACTGTATGATGAATGGATTAAAGATGCCGGTGAGTCATTTAAATCTGAAACTTACTAACTCCCAATAATTTTGAATAGCAATGTTTAGCTATGCTAGGTGTGTTGTTTATCAACTTAGAAGTAGCTTTGTCATCCTGTGAATATTTGTAAGACTTGCCAGGTTACCTATTAACATGGCAGTCTAGTTTCTGCACTTTAAAACAGGAAGTAAACAAAACTCAGGTAGTTTATGGAATTAAAATCAGAGTAAATAAAGTGCAGACAGTGATTCTCCTGTCAGTGTCTCTGGTTGCCTGAATATATAGTTTGAGTTTTTCTTATGGTGCTGAATGTATAGTTTTAATGCTTTCATTACCAAACAATTGCATTTTATCAGTTAATTAATGCACATTGCATTTCTGCATTTTGCTTTTGCAAAATGAAAAAAAAAAGCCCAGGCCCTGATAAATTTCAGTATTTTGAAATGAATCCTCAGAGTAATTAACTCTGTCACAGTGGTAATTGGAAAAGGGATGTTTGTCTCTTGTTGCAGTTAGTAAGGGATAATAATCACACTTTGATTTTATGTTGCCACTCTCTTATTCTGTTTGCTTACCAAAAGCTGAGAGAAGACCTCAGTTTTGGGGTTAAGACCCATGAGTCTCAGTGTTTGTCCCTGTGGTAGACAGATAGTGACAGGGATTAGCTAATTCCTGGAAAAAAATTGAGAAGTGGTTAAGGTTTGATAGATAAGATTAGATTTATGTTTTCTAGCATAGCTGAGCATCACTTTTCTTGTTCTTGTAAAAGCACAGCCTGCAAGTGAGCAGGGAGTTTAATTAGTATGACTCATGGGATGAAGTGGATTGGGATGGAGTGAGCATTTCTGCTTGCAGTGTCCACGACTCCAGAACCTCAGCTGTCTCCATGCCCAACAGTACTTGTATGGGGCATTTTGTATCATAGTGTTAGCAGTGGAACATGGTTTTCTCAGGATTAGTTTGGGAAGAACAGTGGGGAGGGTTTGGTAGGAGCAGGGCAAGGGTGGATACAACAAAAACAGTTGTGAAGAGGTGGTGGTTCTCCTGCAGCACACTCGAGCAGATTCCTCATGCTGTGGGTCACAGCCCTCCTTGGTCTGTGGGCAGCAGCACTGGCACATCACAAGCTGTGAGCAGCATTGCAATGTGCTCTCCTCCTCAATCTGTTTTATACTTTCAGTGGCTGTTAAACAGATCAGAAGGTCTCATGGGTGAAAGGTTGCTTGAATGCTGTGGGTTGAAAATTTGCTGACTTGAAACATTTGGCTATGAATTAAACGCTTGACAAAAATAACACTAGTATAATTTTACCCTTAAAATGCAGCAACAAACCATGAAAGCAACGGTTTACTGAGTCAGTAGTTAAGTTTGGGATAATTCTGAACCAAATCTTCCAAAAGTCAGTGTAAAAAAAATTAAAGAAAATAAAACTTACATGAGGCTTGTTTCAGTTCACCTGCTTATGGAGAAATGTGGCAGTCTTTGGTGATCTGGGACTCTGTGATGAACCACAAAAGGGTGCAGTGAAATCATGGTGATGCTCAGATGAAATTATACATTTTTTTATATTATTGTATTATGACTTGTTGTATGAAAGTCTGTGCTTTGTTGGGTTGTAAAGACAGAAAATCATGTCACTCATGATTCTCTGCCTCCTTTTCATCTGAAGAAAGAAGCATTGAATCCTACATGGGTTAAATCATGTTATCCAGTCAGTATAGATTTGTATCAGTATCATCTGAAACATGATAAGTAACAGAAAAGCCTAGACCATCAGGAATTAAATGCTTTTTTGTAATTGTTTTAGTAAGTACTGTAGACATCTGATTTTTTTTTCCTCCCTCTACCCCCTCTAGATCCAAGACTGGAAGGCTGGCCACTCATGTCTTCACCTTTTCCAACAACTTTTATCATTGGAACCTATGTTTATTTTGTCACTTCCTTGGGACCCAGACTCATGGAAAATAAAAAACCTTTTGAACTCAGGCAGATCATGACGTTTTATAATTTTAGTGTGGTAGCCCTCTCTTTATATATGACTTATGAAGTAAGTACTATGTTTGTAGTGTATTTATATATTTCATGTCTTTAACAACTAATTTTTGATAAATTTATGAATATAATTCCTACAGTGCAATTCTCAAAAAATGTTATTGTCATGGCAGTAATTATCATCCTCCCAGCTGTACGCTAAACTTGTAATTCTTGGAAAAAGAGAATAAGTCATACCCAGAAAGAGAGAACATGAAACATTTTGTGTTTTTATATATAATTTTAAAAGTTTAAAGCTTTCATCATTTAAATTCTCTGTACTGCAGCAGGAAAAGCAGACAATATGCTTTTCTTAGTATTTTGTAATTGTTTCTGTCCTATTGGGTGATAATGTGACAACCTGCCCTTAAGGGGAAGGAACAACAACTGATGTTTCAAACACTGTATAGAGAGTGTCTACTATGAAATAATCTTCAGTTAGATCTGCCTTTTAAATGACAGAAATCAATGACAGAAATTAACAAAATCTAATTCAAGGTATTTTTGTCCTTTAAATGAACAAACAAAATCCCTCTGAACAAAAAACCTCCAACCTCTGCCTCCTGCTTTTCCCCCTAAGCCAAATTTATTAGTATCTTTAACATTGTTTTTCCCCACAACCCCAAAATAGCAAATTCTCTTTTTTTTCAAAAGCCATGTCGAGATTTTGCTGCTGTTGGGCTTTACTTGTTTGTTGGGATTTGGTGGGCTTTGGGAGGGTTTTTTGAAGTGTAGGTATTGATGGTATTGTGTGAATGACAGCCTTACACGTTTGTTTGGTGAAGCATCACTGTGCTAGTACTGACCCTGTGCATGACTTCCAGCCTATGTGGCTATTTCAGGGCCAGCAAACTAGTAATAAAAAGCTGTCAGATTATTGTGCCAAATTGGCAGGTTATGTTCTTGTTAGCTTAATTTGCATGAATTTTATCATGAGTTACCGTGAACTACCTGACATTTTTCCTAAGCTCTCTAAAGGCACTGCAGCAGCAGCTACTTTGTGTCATGACTGTTGTGTGGAAAGTGGTGGGCAAGATGAACACTTTTGCTATTTAGACTTTTTTAAAAAATATTGCTGAATTTCCTTTTGGAATTTGGTTCCAAGTTTGGTTTGATTATAAACCTCAGAAAAAAACCAAACAACAACAACAACAACAAAACAAACAAAAACAAACAAAAAGGAAAACAAAAAACCAACCAAACAAACGAAAAACAAAACACCAAAAACCACACAAAGAAACAGTAAAAGAAAAAAATTAAATTTCTTTTTTTATCATGCCTGATACTGGCATGATATTCAATAAGCCTGCTGTCAAGACTTCCATGTTACAATTCCATGAAAGAGTGCATGGACAGAGTGTAACCTGTTGAATTTCTAGTATTGTGTGGTGGTCAGCAAGAAGCTGATTCATTCCCTTTTTCGAATGAAGTCATTTGGTGGGTGTTTTAGTGCTGGTGTTCTGAAGAAACCCGTTTTTTTTAAGCAATCAGTTATTTCAGGAAGTTAAAAGGACTAAAGCCTGCTTCAGTTGGGAGAGGTGAAGCTCTTACCATGCATGAGTGGATGGTGATAATGAGAAGCATCATGAAGATATAAAATACAGATGTCATAGTAGCTGGCAGTAGAGTAAGCCAACTATAATACTAATATTGTTGCTGTTGTCCAAACTTTAATACATTCCAAGAGAAAAGATTATATTATATTTGGTAAATATATTCCTGTGGTCATGTGCTCTCAGTTGTGCTCATCACTCATATGAGTGGAAAACTAATTGAACCATGAAGTTTAACTACGCAGAATTTTAGAGACTATGGTATGAAATATACATCATGCATATTGATTTGTTCCTTGTCTGTAATGATAATTAGCAATGGCTTTCTGTTATGCTGGTTTTGTTATAGTATTAAGCTGGTGTGTTGCATTCTTTTTTGTATTAAGATATTTAGCTGTGATAGCAATTTTAAAAATAATTCTATTTGGTTTTGTGATCTTACTTACACAGTAAGTTGTTTTTTAACACTGGTTTTGAGATGCATTTCTTTCTTCTCTTCAGTTACTAAAGCTGAAATAATGGGTGTAGGAAGAAAATTCTTGTCTATGGGTGTGGTCCTGGAATTAGAAATTCATTAATCTGCAACAGCAAAGGATTTTTGTGGTAGCTATCCCACACACAGGTAGATGATTGACAAAGTTGCTGATTTAAGGTGTTTTTAATATTGTTTTTCCCCTCCTGCTTAGTGATTGCAAAAGTAATCCAAAATTAATGAATTTTTCAAAAGACGTAAAGTTAATCTTTGTCCTTTTTTCCTCCAGTTTCTTATGTCGGGCTGGGCCACAGGATACTCATTCCGGTGCGATATTGTTGACTACTCGAGGTCACCAACAGCTCTAAGAGTAAGTTGCCAAAGACAAAGATGAATTGTTGTCATAGAATAACAGAATGGTTTGGGGTGGAAGTGACCTTGTGAGATCATCTAGTTCCAACGCCCCTGATATGAGCAAGGACAACTTCCACTAGAACAGGTTGTTCAAAGTAGTGTGTTATACATATACTTTATTTTTAGAAATGCTTTTTGAACAACCTGCTTTTTGAAGGCACTGTTGTAGAGTGGAATGCTCTAAATGGAAATACCCTCTTGCGTAATGTAGAGCATGTGAGTTAACTGAAGGGTTGGTTGGTTGGTTGGTTGGTTGGTTGGTTGGGAGAAAGAAAAAGACAAGGAATTCATTGGCTTGTTTTTGTTGGTTTTAAAATTCCTTTAAGTATAAAAAATGTTTTATGTTTTTAAAGAAAAAGCAATCAAATTATACATTTAAATATTTCTGTCAACCTTGGAACATCACTTGGCCCAATACTTTCCTTTACATAGACACCCATTTGTTCTGCTATGACTTCTATGGTTTGACAATTTGATTTTTATTCTTGCAGATGGTGCGAACTTGTTGGCTTTACTTCTTTTCCAAGTTCATTGAATTATTAGACACTGTAAGTATTTGTAGCCTAATAAGAGCCTAAAAATTTCCTTTTCACAGCAGAAGGACTGGTGCTGTTCAGGGCTGAGGATATAAGTTGTTTTTTATTTAATCCTCCAATCTTCAATTATTAGAATACCATCACAGTGTTTACCCCTATTATCTCTTTCTATCTCATTGTCTTTTTACACTGTTCTTCCTTCATTATCAGGAAAAATGTTAATGAGGGAACAACATACCTTTAAATATTTAGGAAGACTGGATAACTTGTTTGTCTAACAGCTGAGTACACTAATCTGTTATGCTATGTGAATGCTTGTCTCAACACTGCAGATAAAAAACAGTTGATCATGCTGAATATTTTTTTTCACATCATCTTCAGATTTTGTCTTCCCCATTCATATCATCAGCAGCTCTGAATGCAGGACAAAATTGCCATACCTGCCATACCTACTTGCTCTAAATTCTGGAGATTGTCTTGAGTGTTGTGACTATAGAGGTGTTTGATGTCAGGCTGGCACTCTAACCTGTTTCACGTGAAGTCTGAGCAGCAATCCATTGAAGCTGAATGCAGACCTCACTCACCACCAGCAGCCATTTCCCGAAGACTGGCACCAGACAGGACTGACTGAAAATACCAGCTTCTGAGGGTTGGAATTAGTGCAGTTTTTGCAGTATTGTTTGGGACACAACAGTAATGGTTCAGGAGCTGACTCATGAGCAGTGAGGATGTTCTACATCCTCTGGGCAAAGCTCGCTGTCTGACTTTTCATCTGCAAATGTCCATGATTCAACACTGGGAGATCTTACTGACTAAACCAAATGGAATGGTAATGGAAGTGTCAGGAATGCTAAAACTGGAAAATCCTGACAGGTATATTCCTCTATTCGGCTTTATTCCCTACAGGTTATAGTGCTCCTTTTTAATTAGTCCTGAGACTGATTTTTAAAAAATAAAAAAGTTTTGTTTGAATACAGACAACTAGGTACTTGTTTCTCATCTGTATTTTTTGTTTTATTGTAAAGGTAATTTCTTAGCTGTATTTAAATCAGCTGATTCCAAATGTTTTCTCTGGCACACCAGACTTCTTTTCTTCTGTGTTTGTTTGCTTGCTATCTGATACTACCCTTTCCATGACCTGACTTCTTTTTTTTTTTTTCCTGGCTTCCCTTAACATTTCCCTTGATGTCTGTCCTTTAAAATGGGGCCTGTCCATATTATTTAAGAATACCTACATATATTCTGTACAGTTTTAATATTTTCCAGTGTTAGCTAAGTCAGAGTTCATAATAAAGTGCTTTTCCTCTAACACAGTTTTTTCTACTGCTAGTCCTTCAGGTAATTTTCTCAAATAGCCTTTCATTAATAGTTCAGGGGACTTAAAATCTGATGCATGTAAAGACTTCTCAGTCCAAGCAAATCCATCTTACACAGCTTTTTGCACATGTAGGTGATGCCTCAACCTTTGACATTTGGTTTCAAAGCTTGCCTTGGCTTTTGAGATTTCACAGGTGGATTTTACTTACTGGTTTTAAGTTTTTTTTTGAAAACTAGTTTGCATAGCCAGCCAGTCACTCAGTTTTCCTTCCTCTCCCAACACTGTAACTGTGAAGAACTTTTGAATGTATAGTAATGAGCAAGCAGCACTGATGTGTACTTCTTTCCTTAAATATGTTGGACTTGATTATCTTCTGTAACATTTTGTTCATTAAAAATCTGTTTCAGATATTTTTTGTGCTGCGTAAGAAAAACAACCAAGTTACGTTCCTGCATGTCTTTCATCATTCCATCATGCCGTGGACCTGGTGGTTTGGAGTCAAATTTGCTGCAGGTATGGAGAGAGAGTGGAGTTTAGGTTGAACATATCTTCTAGTAGCAAAAGTTACCTATGGTAGACAAAAAAAAAGAAAGAGAATTAAACACCTTGGAAACATCAGTGTTCTTGAATTCAGACTTCTGCAGTATTTTTTGGAACAAATGAGATCACCATAATTATTTAAATGGGTGGGGATTACTCATTTTTCCTATTTGACAGCATTTTGTTCAGTGTTGATTTCTTATGGGGAGAAGAGGTTCAGAGAAAAAAGTTGTGTACAACCAAAAAACATTATTAAATGAGAAGGAGAAGTCATTGAAAAATCATAAGTGCTAGGGGAGATACATGAAGCAAATAACTGTTGAAACTGCTTCATAACCATTTCACCCCCTACAATGTTAGAAAGGAGGAGAGGAGGACTACATTCATTTTTTTTCCTGTTTGAGAAATTATTCAGTCTTTGTTGCAGTTTCTTTTGCTGGCTTTGGACAGCATGTGTGGGATTTATATACATTTGATACTTCAGCTTTCACAAAACTACAGAAATATTTTTCTGGACTTTCTTTATTAAAGAAACATATTTGAATTGTTTTGAATTTAAATTCTTTGACCACTATGAGTTTACCTTCACTTTTTTCTTTCCTGCTCAGTGTGGCCTTGCATGCATTTTCCTATGCCACATTACCAGTGTGCACCACTAATAAATACAACTTGCCATGAGAGTAGTCTGAAAAGCACAGAGTGGAGAAATGCACAGGCATTTATTAATCCATTTCTGGGACAGCTTAGGCTTTTTTTGGAGTTTCTACTGAGAAATAGTGGGGTTTCATACATGTTTACCTAGAAATATGTTTTTTGTTTATTTTTTTTTGTCCCAGAAAATTGGTGATTAATTGATGATGCAGTTGTTCCATTGCTTTTCAGTCTGATGTGTTAATGTCTATTTTATGTCTGTTTTTTTCCTGGAGTGGTCCAGAAAGCACTCCAGAAAATTTGTATGTCTTTTGAACCTTTCCAGTGTGCAGCTTTTCCTTGTGTATAAATGGATATACCTCTCTTGTATTTGTTGAGTTTCTGTTATTAGGAAAGTGCTGGATTGATTATGTCTTTCTCAAATCTTGCTGAGTGAGTGGCATTAAGTTAATAATGAAACTGTGAATGGTTGTCTCAGCATACAAACCGGTGTGTTTATAGGTCTGCAAAGGGAAATCTGTAGCAAATAACAGTCCCTCCTCTTCAACCTTGAAAATTTTCCACTTATAGGTGATTAGCTTTCTCCTTTTTATCTGGATGTTGGATCAGTATACCAGCTACAGGCTTCTGATTTTGAATCAGATTCAAATTTCCCATGTGATAATTTGACAAATGCTTTCAGCAAAGTGTGTACGAATTGTTTTGTCCTCTGCTAGTAATAGTCCCTCATATTTATGCAGAGCTGTGTGTATTCGAAAAACCCTATTGCTTATCTTTACATTTATCTTTCCAAATACTGTTGTTTGATAAGCTTAATTTTTTTCCCAAGAATTTCAGTCCTGCTGATGTTTACCTTGTATTCAGTTTCATCAGTGCTTGTCCTTCTAAACAGCAGCATCTGTAAAGTTTTCAACCAGTTTGTAAAAAACCATCAGTTGTGGATGGAGATGCTGTTTTTTTCTCTGATCTGATATAAATAGCGAATTATAAAATGATGCTTAGTGCTATTTTTTGGAGCATATTTTTGTAATGTTGTGTAGGTTCCTTTTTTCTCTGCTTTAGCTATTTATTTTTTCTTCTGCATATTCACTGCACAAGCCAAAAAAAGTATGTATATTTGAACTGTAAGAACATTCAAATTATTTTAAAAAATACAAATAGCTAGGTTTCAAAGAAAGTTTGCAATCACAGCTGGAGGAGTTATGCCTTCTCAAGCTGGAAGGTCAGTGTGAGCTACTAAAAACACAAAATATGTTTTATTTTTAATTGGAATGATTCTAAATGGGAAAATGGCAGTCTTTTTCTCACTAAATGTCTCCTTTTATGTCATCTTGTTTTCTTTTTGATGATCATTGTTTTCATGTCCATGTTTCTTTTAAAAATACTTTCCTGTCTGCTGCTTCTTGGATCACTTTTACCTCTAATTTCTTGCATACATTAAAATAAAGCTTTGAGCAGGATCTTGTAGCTCCATGGTTAATCCAATGAAAAAGGAAGTATTTCCTTACTTGTTCTTTGAAATGTTCATGTGTTAACGGTTTGTCATAAATTTATCCCAAAATGGGCCCTACTTAAGTTTCCCTTTCACTGGAAGTATGTTTTAAGATTGACAATGGATCTGTGAGACACTTGTCCATGATTATGAAAACTTACTGTCTGAAACTGTATTTCATTCCCTGTGAATCTACAAATCTGTATTAAGAAGAGAGTTATTACTTATCCTCTACAACATTTTTAAGTTCATCATGATGTCTAGAAAGGTGCCAAAAATCAGGAGGAATGCTTTCTAACAACTTTTCTGTGTCTCTATCAAATATAGGTTTTAATAAAAAATAATAAAAAAATGAACCCAAGGAACAAAAAATTCCACCAAAATGTTTTTACATGTAATTAGATCAGCTGAGTTTTACTGCTGTTTTGGGAATGCTTAGATAAACGTTTTCTGAGACAAAAAACTGATGTGATCCATCAGAACTGGTATCAGCCCAATTCAGGTAATATACCTTGAGGGTTAGTCAAAGTCTAGGTTTTGTGGTACATGTTGTTCATACCCTGGCTCAAGACAATCTGCTAGGACCTCAGTGGCTTTTTCAATACCTCCTGTAATAGTACTGCTATGTTTTGTTTTTCTCCAGGTGGTTTAGGAACATTTCATGCTTTGCTGAACTGTATTGTGCATGTTGTCATGTACACTTACTATGGAATCTGTTCTTTGGGACCAGCCTATCATAAATATTTGTGGTGGAAAAAATACATGACAACTATACAACTTGTGAGTAACTGTCTTTGACATAAGCACCTCTCAAAAACCTGATTGCAGCTAATATGGATTAAAAGCAATAAATTTGTCCTTTCACTTATGCCCAAGTGTGGAGCTTACAGTTGGTATAAGATTTACTAATGTTTTAATTGAGGATAACAAGAGGTTTGAGCTCTCTACAGTAATATACTTATATCTGCTGATGTCAGGATTCACTGTAATCACAGATTTAGACAAAAAAGCTTTTCAGTTATGCAGTACTTGACAAATATATTTACAAGACTCATTGCTTGTATAAAAATTATTAAAATATAAATTTACACCAAAAACATACAATTAATGTACAGAATACACATGCAACTAGTAACTACATGTAACATGTAGTAAGCAAAGGGAAAAAGCATGTCTTTAGAACTTGATGTTCTTTCAAAGAAAATGTTTGTGCTTGGAAAATTTACTTCTCTTTAATGGTCTCTCCAGAGAGCATTCTCTTTAACGCTCTTTCCAGAGCATTAAAACCCACTCTTGCAGTGTGGATATATTAAGTGTTTTATCCGCTTTAGGTCACTTTCAAAAGGTTGCTCTTCTGAGGGCTTTTTCATGCCCACCTCATTTAATAGGTGGATTTTCAATATTCAGTTGCTGGCTAAACAAGTGGCTTGGAATGAGCAAAGATAAGGAGGAGGTAAAGGAACACCCTGTCTGCTTGCACCAGGGCTGGTTTTGGTAGAATAGTTCATGTAACCATGTGCAACTCTGAACAATGTAGCCTGAATATTTATAGCTTGGTCTTTTTGACCTAGAGGCACTACTAGTGGACTTTTAACTTGGAGTTCATGTGGAGTGTATTTTTTCACGTCCTAGTGTGCAGGGAAGGTGGGAATTATTGATCCCTAGCCCTGTAATGGTTTCTCCTCTCCCTCTCCCCCTCCCCTTCCCCTTCCCTCTCTCCTCTCTTCTTTTTTTTTCTTTATTTTTTTTTTTCCCTCTGGCTAATTTTTCTGGACAAACAGTGTCTCCTTCCTTTTTATCTGAACTGGCCAAGGTAGAATCCTATTTTACTACTATGAGTTTTTTAGTGTGTCCCAGAAGTTCTCTTCCTTTTTATGTAAACCTGTTTTTCAGTGGAATAATATTTTGGGGAGATGGACTACAAAGGTGCATCTGTGTCATATTAGGAACTTGTCTTGTTGTCCCTGTTGCTCCTTGCTTTCCATCCACTCCACCCCTACTATCTGTTTATCAGCAAACAAGCTATGCTGAAATTTTTTAAACTTCTGTAGTAAGATTGTAATTTATTTTAATAGTACTTATTTTCTTCACCTTTTCCCTCCAGGTCCAGTTTATTATGATTACAGTCCATATAGGACAAATCTACATCATGGATGATTGTCCGTACCAGTATCCAATTTTCATGTTTATTATCTGGCTTTATGGCTCCATGTTTTTAGTCTTGTTTCTCCACTTCTGGTACCATGCTTACACGAAGGGACAAAGACTGCCAAAAATGGCAAGAAATGGCATCAGCAAAGATCAGTGAAACAAATTCTTGTCTCTAAAACCAAAGAAGTGTATATGTCAAAGGGGAAACTTGCACTACTTGACAATCAAGATGTTTAGGTGCGCACACTACATGGTGTATATTTTGTATGTTTTCTTCCAAAACAGAATTTGTATTTTTACCGTAAGTTATTTGGGATTCAGAACATGGGAGTGGGGAAGAACTGTGGATCTCTGATTAAAAAAGAATGAGATCTCTGTCTAGAAAATGCACAAAAATAAAGATAATTGGAAAAACTACAATGTGTATGACAAGTACTGAGTACTTTGAACACACTTTGAGGGGGATAAAAAATACTTCACTTTAAATGTTGTAAGTTGTTAAGACTGTCAGCTGCATTTTATTATAAGAATGATTCTTCAGTAAGTACTGTTTATAGAATCTAAGACATATTAATATAGTTAATGCATAAACATTGTTACATCCGTTTATAAACTATTACTTTAAAGGAAGGATTGTATGTTAATCTGTCAAGACATAGCGTTTCATCTGAAGATCACAGATTTTTGGATATACTGTCTTTTACTAGGAGAACTGAATTCATTTCATGTTCTACTCAGTTGAACATTATCATAAATGTTGGAAAGCTACTAATATGGGGATTATCTGAATTGTCTTGTAGCATAGTGATCAAAACATCTTATTGATTTGTTCACTGGAGTAGCCAAATATTCTTATTATTCAATGTGTCTATGGATATACTTTAAATTGCTAGCCTGTGCTTTTTGTGAAGTGGGGCTAGGAGGATTATGGAATCTTTTAATTCAATAGCCAAAATCTTAGTAGTCAAATAAAATGTAAAAAAAAATTGATTTAATGATTTAAGCTGAAATATTGCCTACCATGATTGTACTGTGCTCTACTTTCTTTCATTTCCATTATCTATTGAAATACATGTCTAGAAAGAGTTTGTGTCATCTTGTTTTTTTTACTATGGTGGCTTGTTTTTTATCAGCTCAAGGTTAAAGTTACTCCAGTTACCTTGTCTGGAACCAGGCAAAAAAGTACGTGACATTCTCTGAGCTTCTGAAAGTGGGGCAGGCAGTGGTGACTGGGAATTCCGTGTGACTCCATTCTGTGTAGAATTACCCAGTATGTTGTTTTCCAAGGTTAGGCAGATTGTTAGGGTCACATTTGTGTAGAAATCAAAGGAACTTGCTATTTGTAAGTTGTGTTTGTACTGCATGGATTTATTAAGGAATTGGTGCATGCAACAGACCTGGAAATGAGGAATTAAATGTATTTAGAGTAACGTTACCATTAAAGGTACTGTTTTCTACAACACTAGAAAAAAGAAACTTGCAATATTTACTTTTTATTTTATCTGATCTGTGGGATTTTCAAATACTCAAGACTTTGAGGCAGATTTTAATAGCCTTCATGTTGCCTAATTCTAAGAGCATAAGCTTTGTTACCTGAACACTTTCATTTTACTGACATTTATGCAGTAAACACTAAAGTAATGTAAACTTTAGGTTGGACATAAGTTGCAAATGTTTTCTTTTGAGATTACATCAAGTTTTTTAAAGCAAATGAAAAACAACTTATATTTTATCTATTCATTATTTAACTCCTGCAGCTGTCAGCTCTCATGGCAGCTTGAAAGTAAATCTCAGAAAGTATTGAGATGACTTGAGATTTAAATTGCAGCCCCTGAATTTTAGATGCTTGATCTTCAATCATCAGTGTTCACTTCCCAGCAGTACACATGGAGAGGTGCTCTATCCCATGAATTGCATGATCCTAAACAGCTGCAATGCTGATCAGGGACCACATCTCTTTTTGGTGGGAAATGCAGTCCATCACCGACTCAAAGTCTCAAGTCCAGCCAGCTCTGGCCTGTATGTATGTCCCTGGCCTCCAGTGTTAGTGGGGCTTTCCTTAAGGACAGAGACCTATTGCTGTTTTTTTCAAATAGCAGGAAAGGATTTGCCAGTTTTAGATGTTTTCTTTTTTTTTAATGCATATAATATTTATTACATAAGTAATGATGAAGGAAGTGGGACATTACTGATTAAGGAAGTGGGACAGTTTGGTTGTTTTAGGCCTTCTTGAGCCTGTGCATTCAAATGTGTTTGGGAAATGCAGGCCTTATGAGGGAAAGGCTGTAATAGCTAGTCTGTAGTGAAAACTGGATAATAGTACCCTCTGCTTCTTGTGCAAGGATGCAGGCATTGCTCTGTAGCCTTGCAGCTGATTTCTGTGCTGGTAGAGAAAGTCCCAGTTCTGGTCTCTGATTTTGCAATCATACCTCCTTCCCTGCCCGTACATGAGGATGGAGAAATGCATCCTGCAGCTGGGTGTGAAGGGACTTGTTTGTTGATTTAGGAGCTAGATCTGCAACTGATTTTTTCGAACTCACTTGGGCTTAACTAGGAGCTGAGACTATGCACAATCAAAACTAAGGAGTGCTGCATGTGGACAGGTGCTGAACAGAAAGGAGCCAGGAAAGCTTTCAATTCCAGCAGCTGCACACTAGCCAAAGGCTTCCAGAGTCAGTTGTTTGAGATTAAGAACTAATAAGCAGGGGCAGAAACTGGAGATGCTAATAATTCTGTGGGCTGTCAGCAAGTGCTGTGTCAGATTGCCACTGCATAATATCTTGCACAGTGGTTTAGTCTTCTGGGAGTTACAAAGCATTTGGAGAGAGAGAAAGCAGTGTTTCACAGTGAATTGTATGGATGCAGCCTGAAAAGATGCGTATACTGTAACTGTGCCAATGACATCAGCTCAAAACAAATCCTGTCCTCCTACACACAGTGAGAGAATCACACAATCAGTCTTTATCTGAACATAAAAACTGTGCATCTCACATTCTTAAGTGTATACTTTTGAGCAAGGCTAGAAAGAGGAGTCCAGCAGTCAGTCATCCATGTTATGGTGAATGTTTACTGACAGTGAGGGGAATATGGCTAAAATTTTGTTTTCCTTAGACCTGGTGGGTAAGAAACACTGGTGTTACCAGCCACTCCTCTCCTGTGAGAGTCCTAAAAATTGACAGAGATAGCTCATTTGTAATAGGTACCAGAGGAGTTTCAGCTACATCTCTGCCCCTGCGGGATAGGTGACTTGGTATCAAAATCTCCTACCTTAAAATGGTGGTTTCCTATTTACTTTCCAAATCACCCTTTCTTTAAAATACACGTAAAGAGCTAATACACAACAACTTAATGAGTTCTGTGGCACCAGCATCAACCCCTGTCTTCTGTAGGAATAATATCAAATATAATTGCAAGTAATTATCATCCCACACACTGCCTGAATCAAAACAAAATTCCGTAATAAAAAAACCTGATTGGAAACAATTTTAAAATATTGAAAATTGAGTATTTGGAGGTGGTTTTTTTTTGGTTGTTTTTTGTTTTGTTGGTTCAATTAATGCCAAGGCTGTGTTCTCTTTATCAGGGCAGCAATACACTGGCTGATGTTTTCCTGACATTGGTTTGTTGCCACATACAGAATCGCCAGATGGGCCAGGTTGGAGGGAACTACAGCAGGTCACCTGGTCCAGCCTACCTACTCGAGCAGGGCCATCCCCGAGCACAGCACTGGCACAGGATTGAGCCCGGATGGTTCTGGAATCTCCCCGTGAGGGAGGCTCCAGAACGTCTCTGGGAAATCTGTTCCAGCGCACAGTACCCACACAGCAAACAAGCTCCTCCTCACGTTCATGGGGAACTCCCGGTGCATCGGTTTTCTGGCCGCTGTCTCTCGTCCTACTGCTGGGCACCGCCGCGCAGAGCCCGGCAGAGCCCTGGGGCCCCGGGGGACGCTTGCCCAGACGGCCGCTCAGCCTGCTCACACGGCCACTGAGTCCCACACCGCCATGAGCCCCGGCACGGCCACTCAGCCTGCCCACAGGGCCGCTGAGCACTCACACGGCCTCTGAGCCCCGGCACGGCCGCTCAGCCCTCACACGGCCGCTGAGCTCCGGCACGGCCCCTCAGCCCCCACAGCGCTGGGATTCAAACGCGGCGCGGAGCCGGCGCGGCGGCGCCCATGGAGCCGCGGCTGGTGGGGCCCGGGCCGTACCGCGCCACCCGCCTGGTGAGTGCCCCCGCCCACCCGGGCACCGCCGCCCTCCCGTGCCTCTGCTCCGGGCGGCCCTCGGCTCTCCTGGTGCTGGCGGTGCTCCCAAAGCAGAGCCCGGCCGGGCGGAGCGGCAGGTCGAGCCTTTTGTCCCGGTAAAACCCAAGGGAGGCCAGAGCCGTACCCGTGGGTCCGCAGGTAGTATGGGGCTCTGAATATTTCAGTCTCCTAAACCTGGTGTTTGTTCTCGGGTCTCGACAGTTTTAATCCTGGGCTTAGGTTTCGGGTCTCTTGTGAACGCAGACGTGAGAAAAGGGTGTAGTTCTGCTTGCAGAGCTGGCTGCGTTCTGTCCGCAGGAAAACCTGGGAGAAGAGCTCCCGTAATGATTTGCTTTGTTCTTTCCCAGTGGAACGAGATAATCGAGCTCTTCCGTGCTGGGATGCCCGTGCGGAAGCATCGCTGTCGTTTCAAGAGCTACGAGCGATGCTTCAAGGCCTCGGAGGCAGTGGAATGTTTGCATGAGCTACTTGGCTCTAACCAAAACTTCGGCCCAGAAGTGACACGCGATCAAACGGTTAAGCTGCTCAAAAAATTCCTTAAAAATCATGTAATCGAAGATATTAAAGGAAGGTGGGGCAAAGAGGACTTTGAAGACAATGGCCATTTATATCGGTAAGCCTGCACAAGGTGATTAAAAAAAATGTTTATTTGGAAACAGGGTATAATAATTCTTGCTCATGTCTTACAAGTGTTTTTGTAGAATGCCTCTGAAAAGTGTTGACGTGTTTTCCTCTTTTCCTTTTAAGGACTTCAATTTTCTTAGTAACGGGTAGCTGCCACGACTTACTATTTGATTTCAGTTCTCTTGTGAGTTTTGAAATATTTTTGAAAGTCACTTTTATTCAGTCACATTTTTTGAATATCAACAAAAGCTTTTGCAGCTTTCACATGGTATCGAGTTCTCATTGCTGATGGCAGACATCAGGTTTGTTGTTGCTGGAAGAGTACATATTAAGACACGCAGGTGGAAGTGAGAATTCCACTGGTCATCCAGCTCCAATTATCCTCCTTCACCCCGACCCCTTGACTCTTTTGATTGCTGTCCACTTCTTCTGAGAGAAGAGAAAAGAAAGGCCTTCTGAATTGAAGATATTTATGATGTAACCTTTTTTTATGCACCTTGGTTTATAGATGGGCAAGGGACAAAGCTTTATTTGTTTATCCTCAAGGATCGTTGCTTACTTATTCCTGTTGAACATCTCAGCTGATGGTTTGTTAACAGAGAAGAGACTCCTTTCTAATAAGGGCTTAGCATTGCTGGACTGGATTCTGTGACCTCAGTTAAGGTTTGAGTGGACAGAAGTTGCAGATTCTGAATTTGTACCGTCTTGTCCTGTTTGGTGCAGAAGTATTATAAAGATGACTCTTCCTTCAAGTTCTAGATTTGTAACTTTTATCATTGTTAGTCTTCTTTTGAGGAAATGGGAGTTCTCATCATGCAAAACATTAGGGAAAATAGGCTAGCAATAAGTTTATTCTTCTACTTATTGTAGCTATTATTATGTACTTAAATTTTACATATTCATTTTTAAGTAATGATTTCATAATATTCTCTTTGGGGAAATAGATGATACTGAATTCCCACTTGATATATATTAAGTCAATTTTTTATTTTGCTGTATTGATCTTTTTATTTCTGGGCATTAATTATTGTCAAAAGATTTAATCTGGGGTTTGATAACTGCTGGTGTTATTCTATATTTCTTTGGTTTGGTTTTGTTGTGTTTGTGTGGCTGTGGGGTTTTAAGTTTATTTTGCATTAGCATGAGTATATATTCAAATTATTCTGTTCTTTTGTTTATTTGTTTTTTCAGTCATGACTTTACTAAGCTGCAGGCTATGGAAGTTGGCTGGGTTAAATATTTCTGTTCTAATTTTCTGTGTGGTCGGCCTACTGATCTGCTATTGGACAACAGAACTCTTGTTATATATTTTGTTGTGATGTTCTTCTCCCCCTCTCCCTGAAAAAATAGCTAAGTCAGTAACTGAACTTTTTTCAGTTAAACATGCATACCATTCATGTATCTTGAGCTGGAGCCGACTTTTTTCCTCACTGGGCTTGGTGCTTGGTGCATAAATAAGCTATATACATTACTCGTGGCTTTAAGTGTCAAAACCTGCTGCTCTCCTGTTTAAGTAGCTAAACGCTCGTTTTCCAGCCTGTTTTAGTCATGTATTCAATGTCCTGGCAGCTCCCTCTGGTGGACTATCCTAATGCTACATGTAAAATACTTTTTTTTCTCCTCACAGTGCTGATAGAGGTAGTGGTACGTGTCTATTCTATTGACATTGCTTACTTTGGAAATACTTACATGCTTCATATCTTCTGCATAAATGTATGTGTTAGCATGCTGTAAAGACACGCTGTGGTACAGAGTTGTGTCACTCATTTACTTCACATGTAAGTGTAGCTGTGTGCTCTTGTTTGTCCACAGAGTATGCAAAAGAAATATTGCCAAGAGTTGGATTGCGTGAGAGTATTTGGCAAGTATTAAATGTGAAGATGAGCTCTAATGTGACATCTAAAAATAGCAAAGACTTATCAGTGTGTCCTGACTCACTGGCTCAGCTGGGTCCACAATAATGAATGAGAAGTTACAGTTTTGGAAGCTTTTGGGCTTTATTTTTTTTCCCCCCGAATCTAAGCCATTCTATCAAAAGCAAAAGGGTTAGCACTCTTGCAATGATAGCAATCTTTTGGGAATTCAGCAGTAATATTGTTATATCATGGACATCACTCTTAGTTGACCTTATTCTGGACACAAGCAGGTATCTCTAGTTCCTCTTTTTATAAACTCCCCAAACTAGTCTTGCTGGCTATAACCAATTCTGGTCTCGATGTCTCAGCCTTGGAGTGCTTCTCCGTCCTTTGCTTTGAGTGACATTAATCCTTTACCATCTAGATCTTGCTGTAATGCTACCTGGGAAAGGGGAATGCATCTCCTTTTGCTGCCTGTAAGAACTTAGACTTTTACTGGCTGGTTGCAAATCAGGGCAGCAAATGACACAAAGCTAAAATTTGTGAAGAACTGGAGAAGAAGCAGAAAACTACTAAGAACAGTGTAAGGCAAAGGAAAAAGGCTGCAGATATGTGGGTGTGTTCTATTTTAACATTAAACTCTTAAGAAATAATGAATATCTGAAAAATGGTTGAGAACACTCAAGAGCTGAACATCTGCCATGTAGTCTGGCTTACCATTAAAAAACAGAGTAAATCTTGCAGGATTAGAATGAGGTGCTTGCTGCTGGTTCTGGGGGTTTGTCTGATGGAAGTGATATCTGTGCTGCAAATGTGCTGTTGAACAGCACTGTGGAATACGCTCAGTGTTTGGTTAAACACATTGATTGTTTTGACCACATTCGCTGTAACAGTTCTGACTAACCAAACTGCAGAACAAATCTAAATGAAAAACTTATTGAATGTTTGAAGTGCCTTTAGAGGACGGGATGACATTTTGGAGAAACTTGAGGATTTCTCAAGCGTTTTTTTCTGGTAGGATAGATATGCATGCTCTCCAGCAGTGTACAAGCTCTTGTTGAAAAGTCATGGACACATCTGTCTTTTACGTTCTGATTTAAAAGAGTTAATGAGGCTTAAGCAGTTTCTTAAAGCATCAGGAATCTCAGCATCTAAAATGTGGATGTGAAAGTGGACAGAGTTGGATCTGGTCCAGTATGAAGAGGCGTTTCCATCAAACTGATTTGTCTGTCTGATATGCTGTCATTAGTTCCTTTGTACATGTTCTGACCTAAGCTTAGCAATTATTTGATGCTGGTCAAGCTGGATAGTTTGTTTTCCTTCTTTTCTACAAGGGCTAGTTTAGGGCTTATTTCTGCTAATTTCTTCAAGACACTTCTTGAAATGCCTTAAGAAGTCAAATAGTTACCTGCAAAACCAACTGGAAAAAAGAACTTCAGGATGTGATCCAGAAAAGAACTGCAGGATATGATCTTCACACAGAAAGCGTGTAAACGCAGAAGAACCTGGTAATGTGGGCAAACCTTTGTGTGGACACTTGCATGCACTCTAACTAAAGCTGAGTGTTAGTCATGTGACTTAGCTATGTAGCTTTGCTTTAGGAAATGCATGCTAACTAAGCACTTGCCATGGGGAAAACATCCCCACGGCTTTTTCAGCAGAATCAGCATCTTCTAGAGAAGACCTATGTCATTGTCTATGCAAAGACAGCTGGTGCTGTATGAGACGCACTGGGATATCAGACATTCACCCAAGGCTCAGCTATGTCGTGGGAGGTACAAAGGACCTGAACTGTTCTGGAGCAGCAGCTGGAGGGCAAGCAAGACACTCCACGATGTTTTACATATCATGCAGCACCAGTCTACAGCAAACTAAGCTCGGCTGTGAATGTCCAAAGCATTTGTTCTATTTTTGCATGTGAAGGCTGACTACAGTTTTGCATTGGTAAATAGGGATTAGATTGGCATTCGGAGACTTTAAAAATGTTCTCTAATTGTAGATTTCCTCCTTCCTCACCACTGAAGTCATATCCAAAGAAACCTTCATGTGGAAAGGAAGTAATTAAATTTCCAGACTGGAGTGAACCAAGGGCTGGCCCTTCTCAAGAACACATTCCAGTGAAATCCGTCGCAATGGTAAGGCACCTTGTTTTATTTCCCCAGACAAAAACATATTTGGAAAGCAAAACTGAACTGATGACCTCTATGCTGGGTCACAAAATACTTGCTTATAAAATTAAATGCTAAAATACTTTTATTCTAAACTTTTGTGAAATTAAGTTTTTCTTAGAATTTGCTGGAGAAGTAATATTTTAGTGTTCTTTGTACTACACATTGCAATGTCCTGAGCAATCTGAGTTTCACATGAGTGTATTTTCCTATACTTAATTCCAGTTTGCTCAAATTCCAATAGGGCATTTTACCAGACAAAATAGTCACACTGTAACTCTTATTTGGACACTTCAGATATGGGAATATATACAGTTATTACAGCCTTCCTAGCTGCTCTAAGGCTGTTACTGACTTAGTTTCCTTTTTTATAAGGAATATGTTTTGGCTAAGGAGAGGTGGGCCTGATTTTTCAGTTATCCTTTGTAAGCTTGGAAAATCATCCTGCCCCTTACTTATCTGTATTGATCCAGATTTTGATTTGTAAAGCTGTTGAAAAAACTTGCTTTTATTAGTAAACCAAAATTGTATCAACTCTGTTCACCCAGCCATAGTAAAAGACTAGGCTTCTAGAATTTTGTGTATTCTAAGCTCTTCCTTCAGTGTATCTTACATATGTGCATTCTCATAATTTGTGAACTTAGGATTTCTTTGATTTTTGCCTTTTTATTACTGTCCTTCAGAGCAGGAGTCTGGCCTTAGATTTCTTGCTAAAACATTGTCTGTTTGGAAAAGTAGCTCCTATCATTTTGCTGGAAATTTAAATGTTCGGAATGAACAGTTATTCAATATTTACAATCCAATTGTATGCAAATCAAGTGTACTCTTCATGTACAGCAAGCTTCTGAAGAGGAAAGACATGGTCCTAAGGGCTTCAATATAGTAGGTAGAAGAAAAGATGGTGCCAAAGACAGGAAAAAAGAATGGAGTATTTTAGTTACTGAGCACGTATCTGTTGAAGGTGTAATATGTATGTAATATGTTGAAGGAGCCTCCAACTGTGCTCTAAATTTCCATCCTAGCATCCTGGCCTGATAAGAACTAGCAAAAGTCTGCCTCTGCATCTGACTCAGATGCAACAGCATAGTGTTTGGCATAGCTGAAAATCTCTTCCTTTGGATTGGATTAATAGAGTGATCTGTAAATGAGGCAAAGCTATAAGCTTCTTTCTGTTGCCTCTTTTATAATTAGGTCTAGCTCCCACTGGGATGCTGAATAGACAGCTGAAAATGGTGGTATCTTGAATTGCTTCAGCATCAATCTGAGCACTTAGTGGCTGTGCATGGATTGATGAGCATGGGTCTGTGTCATGAAATACTGATGTGAAAGGGACCCTTAATTTCAGAGAGTGCTATTTCCTTCCAACTAGCTCTAGTCTAGTCTGCCATGGAATGACAGACAATTAGTGCTTGGAGTATTTAAGTGCATTCCAGGAATGCATTTTGTGGTTTGGTTAAAAGGAATACTTTTAATGTGCTTTAGCACTGGTCTGTAGTGTAAATCAAAGAACTGGAATGATTAGGAGTTTTGTCTTACAAGCTGCAATGTATGTCCCATTGGTACTTTGATGACAGTGTTCAAGAATCAAGCTTGGTTGTTTTGCAGAAAAATAGTGGTCTTCTGCATTCTCAGCCTTATTTTCCACTTTTATAATGGTGGACTGGATCTGATGGGTCCCTTCAGATGTAGTGATTTGCTTTTACTTTCTTTATGTATAGACCCTGTAATTGAACTTAATGTTTAGTTATTTTAGTATGTGCTGAACAAGGATTTTTTTTCCTAATTCTTTGGCATCTCAAAATTCTCTGGTAACTTTTCCATAAACAGATGTTTAATCTTAAAATGGCAGATGAACTGATTTTAATCATGGATAGGACCTGAACACAGGATTAAAGGCCATTTACTCCTAAACTTTAATGGCTATTCTGACACACAATTTTTCAACTTTGGACAAGTTATGGAATTGAGAAAAGATATATGTGTAAGATTGAGAAAATGTTTCATTTCTCTTAAACACAAATATTTACCTTGCATCCTGAAGACTTCACTGGAATTTAAGAACACTTGCAATTCTGTACTATTAATGTTTTATGCTGTTTAACACTTGAAAAGCCACCAGTTAATGAGGAGAGCTTTTTCTGATTTCAGAACTCTGAGATGTGGTACAAGCGACACAGCATAGCTATCGGGGAAGTACCGGCATGCAAACTTGTGTTCCGCAGAGAGCTAACACAAACAAATATAGAAGAGATATGGAAATCCATGACTTTATCACGGTGAGTATACTTATGAGTCATTTGCTGTTATAGTAAAACTGTGTAGTAGGTAATGGTCTTGTCTGTCTTCTCTGGTAACACTTGTAATTTCACCCACCCACTTTTTATCGTTGTCTTCAAAGCCATAGTGTCTAGACAAACTCTACCACTTGTTATTTGGCTAACAAATTCAGCAAATAAAGTCTGCAAAAAAAACTTTACTGTGCTTAGTACCTTTTGACTTTTGTATGTTGTGTTATACAAATCTTTGTTGTGTGGGCTTTGTCTCGTTTAATCACTTTTTTTCTCTGTCTCTTTTTCCTGCTAAGAAATAAAAGCACTATGTAGAAGTGCTATGAAACCTTTCAATGGCAAGTACAATACTTTGTATGAGATAAATGGCATAGCTAATTGAGTGCTGAAGCTTTGAGATAAGCTTAGAGATTCATTTACTATATTCAAATGTAATCTCCTATGCAATGCTGAAGCTATTGCTTTGGACTATTTCTGCAGAGGAAAAATTAATATCCACTAGCTGATATTACAGCATAGTTGAGGTCTTACTTATGATGACTTTAGTGTGAACCCTAGGACATTATCTGCACATAATGTGCTTGGTGCTGGGATAAGCAGTTTTGGTGGCAGCATGATGGGCAGCAGAGGGCTTTAGTACATATGTATTCCTGGGTTTCCTGAACCAAGAAAACTTCAGGGGAATGGAGCCTCTGGTAGCCTGGAGCTCACATGGCAGCAGCTGATAGGACCTGGGCAAATGAGACTAGGAGCAGTGGTGTCCAAGCCCCTCCTTCACATGAAGGCCCCTACTGAGCTCTAGCAACCAAAAGACAAGGGTGGGAAAACAGGGTTGGGACAGCAGATTGTGTGAAAGGATGCTGAAACCCTGACAGCTTGATCAGGGAGCAGTAGCGTTCACATGACGGAAAGTCCTGGACTCTTAAAGTTTGATAATTGACATGAGGAATACCACAGCTCTGTGTTGGAAGAGTATGACTGTGGGAATGGGGAGACTCACAGCTGTGCCTGAATTTCTTTGAAACTTTCTACTCCAGTTGTATGTGCTTAAAGCTATGAAGCCCAATGGAATTCATCCCAGGGTACTGAAAGAGCTGGATGATATTATTGCAGAATCTCTCTCCTTTTTTTTTTTTTTTAATTTATCTTGGAAAGCTGGCAACTATTTTTTCAATTTTAAGAAAACAAAGAACAAAGACCCTGTTAATTACAGGCCTGTATCACTTCAGTGCCTGTAAAATTATGGAAAATTATTCTGGGAGTTAATAATAAAATATTTGAGAGACACGCAGTCATTGGTCATAGCCAGCACAGTTTCAGAAGGGGAAAATACTGTGCAATCAATTAAATTTTCTTTTATGACAAGATCACCCATCTAGTTGACCAGGAGAAGCCAGTTGATTTGGTTTATTTGCATTTAAGCAAAGCTTTTGGTACTGTCTCTCACAGTATCTTTCTAGATAAACTGTCCAGCATGCAGCTTGATGAGCCCATAATACTATTGGGTGAGCAGCTGGTTCTTGGGTTAAGCTTAAACAATTTTAGTAAATGCGGTTATCTCTGGTGAGCAGAGATCAGTGGGGGTCTGCAGGGCTCCATTCTAGGGCCAGTGCTCTTTCATGTTTTTGTAAATGATATGGATATGATATGGAGAAATTGAATGTACCTTCAGTTTGTCCATGATACTAGGTTACAAGGAACTTTGGACTCGTTCAAGGGTGGACAGGGGCGGCAGTGAGATCTGGATAGAGCAAAGAGCTGTACAGTCTCCAAAAGCTTTGGGAAAGCTGAGGGATACCCTCATTGCAGCCTACAATTTCTGGAGAGGGCAGTGGGGGGAGATGTGGAAGATGTCTGGTGACCAGCAATAGGACACAAGGAGATGGAATCAAGCAGCTGGGGAAATTCAGACTCCACACTGGGAAAATGTTCTTCACTCAGAGGGTGACTGGGCACTGGAACTGCCTCCCTGAGGAAGTAGTCACAGCACCAAACCTGACAGAATTCAAGGAGCATGTTGGCAGTGCTTTCAGTTATACAGTACAGTTTTAGGTATTAAAATTACTAAACCTTTTGTAGGTACTAAAACAAAAATTTTTTAGAGTTATGAAGATTGTGAAGGGTCTAGAAAGGAAGACATGAGGAGTAGTTGTGGTCTCCTGGCTTCTTTAACTTGGAGAAGAGGAGGCTGAGGGGACATTGCAGCACAATCTGTGATGGGATGTGGAGGAGAATACACTGGCCTCTTTTCTGTGGTGGCCAGTGACATGACTGAGGGAATGGCTTGAAGTTGTCAGGGGAGGTTTAGATTGGACATTAGGAAAAGAGTCCTCTTCCGGGGGGTGGTTGGGCACTGGAGCCAGTTCCTCAGCAAAGTGGTCACAGCACCTGAGCCTGACAGAGTTCAAGAAGTGCTTGGATGTGCTCTCAGGCGTGTGGTATAATTTTTGTGGTTATGCTGTGCAGAGCCAGGAGTTGATCTTTGTGGATCCCTTCCAGCTTAGGATATACTATAAATCTCGGCAGTTCTGTAAGAAGCAGGAGTTCCTCTGAATGGTCCTTATGGCTGTCATCCAACTGGAGATATTCTTTAGGAAATGAAAGTGCCTTTTTTTTTCTGAATTGTATTCTAATACTTCATGTTTGCCTTTTCCAGATTAAGTGGTGTATGAACTGTGTGTTTATGTATTTTTGCAGATTACAAAAGGTGTTGGGTTTGGATTCTCTGGATGAAGTGTTAGACACAAAACTTGTGAATTCGAAACATATAGTTCAAAATGTATATAATGTCAATAAGCAAGGCATTGTCACTTTAGAGGACAAATCAAGTGAGTATTTTAGAAATTTTCTTTTTTTTTTTAAATATTGCCATCTACTTTGTAAAGACTCTAGTTTTTACAATGCTACGTTTTTAAAATGCTGTTGCTCTCCTCTGGTATCCCAATAGTAAGAGTCAGGGTTTATTCTATATTTACTCTCTTAAAATCTGGCTTTAGTAGGGTTGAAAAATTAATGCAAGACAGCAAGCAACTCTTTATCATTTATAAATATAGGGATATTAATCACTTCAAGGTAATTTTCTCAGCCCTACCCTTTTAATTACCTGAACTGGAGTGTTTACATGAAGAAAAAAGGTATTAAAAATTGTGAGAGAGCCAAAATGTACATTGAGAGAGTTTTGAGTTTTCAGTCAAGGTTTTTTGAAGATAGCACCATGTTTAAAACTGTTCTGTGCATCAGGGGAAAAACAAAGCATCTTTACTGCTCTGATCTATCACGGTGTTATTGCCACCATGATTTTCATAAGATTTGTAGACAAATTTAAATATGACATTGAAACCTGGTTTGAGTGTGAATAAAACTGCCTTCAGAGCATATCTGTGCTCATTTCAAAGACAGTTGGACCATCTCAAAATATTAACTTCCTCCTTGCAGAAATGGCAAAACTGAATTTATGAGTGCTTTTCATCATATTTGGTACAAAGTGAACACTTCATTGTATAGCACTGGGGAAGGCTGTATCTAGAACTGGTTTTGTCTGGTTTTTTTGCTGATGGAGCTGCAAGAGCAGAATTTGTAACTGTATGATAGTAGTGGAGGTACTGAAGTATAGATGTAATTCAAGCTAGATCCTATATTAAGGTGTAGCCTGCCTTTGGAGTCACTTGATTTACTACACAGGAGAGGAACATATTAAATTGTTTTCAGCTTTGCTTTTGTCTAACAGTTGAATATTTTTCTTGGTTTTTCTTTATTGTCCTTTTTATTTTTTAATTTCTTTTTCTTTCCTGTGCAGAGGAACTACCTCATTGGATATTATCTGCAATGAAATGTCTAGTAAATTGTAAGTAAATTCAGAAGGGGAAAAAAATCCCACAAACAATCCCCTCCCCCCAAAAAATCTGAACTGACTGTGTCTTCACCACTTTATTAAATCCTGTTTATGATGCTTTTCTAAAAGAAGGTTGGAAAAGACCTGTCAGCATGTATTCTCCTTCAAGTGTAGCTTATTTAAATGGATTATATAAAGGTTTAACCATTCTATTAATGTTTTTCCTCTACTTTGTATCTTCACTAAACCTATTGGGAATAGATCAGTCAAGTAGTAGACCAATAAAATTTTACTTATTTTGAAGAATCATTTTTTTTTTCCTCTAATGATCCATTTTAATGGGCTGGATTAGAAAACACTGATCTGCTCAGCGGCTGAAAATCAATATTCTCTCTCTTTTTTGCTCCTTTTTGTTTTGGTTTATTTTTTTTTGTTCTTTGTAGGGCCCAGCTGTTCAGATCTGAAGCAGCCTACATACTCAGGCTTTGAAAGAGATGTCTTCAAAACTATAGTGGACTACTTTGGCCAGATGAAGGAACCTCTTCTCACATATAATTTTTTTGATATTTTTGTTAGTGTGTTAGGTAAGTAGTTTGGAATCTAATGAGAAAATATTCTTTAGAGTTAATTTTCTGGAGTTATTTTACGTTACTTAAATACTGTCACAGATGAATTCTTTACGACCTGTCCTTTCCAGTCTACATAGAGAACAGTTTAATATTTAAATTTATATCACACAGTGGTTTTATTTTTGTATCTTTTCAATCACATTAGTTCAAAAGTCTTTCATTGCATGTCTTTATAATATTAAAGGCCTCTGTTCATTGCTTAGCATCCAGCAGCTGGGTTTAAACAGATTTTTCTTTTTTTACAAGTGCTTAAATGTCTTAAAAACTCTCATAAGCTTTTAGAAATTGCTTGACTGACGTCTGGATTAGAAAGGATTAGGGCTTTAAGCACAGTTTTTAACCCTGGAAATATGATAGTTGAAGGAAATTGAAATACTATATTGCTGTAATTTAGAAATGACATTAACTAATGTAGTGTTTAAAAGAAGCAATGTTTTAGTTATTAACTAGAACTTTCCAGGGTTCACACTGTATTAAAATTGACAATTCTGATGCTATAGATGTCTAACTGAAAGAAAGTAAATAGGAAAATATTTGATTACATTTTATGTAATCAAATGTCAGAAAGAATAATTGATTTGAAAAGTAAACCCGTTTTGTAGTATATTAGTTTTTTGAGCTTCTTTCTGTGCAAACAACACTGTTTTTAGTAAACTATTGAGATGAGAAAGGAATCCAGAATGACACTTCTGTTTCTGGAATTGAGTGTATGTACTTTGTGAATTGTCAATCTTGCTTCATATGGAATATAATCCAATTTTCGGACTTCTTTTTCTTAGGCAACTCTTGTTGATATCTTTAAAACTTATTCTTCTGCTTTCATACTCTATTTCTGTTTGCTTTTCCGTCTTTCAGGTTTTACTACTTTAATTTCACAGTATTTTGTAAACTTAAAATCAGAAGAAAGATTTCATGCCAGTATGTATGTGGAAGCAATGAAAACTGTGCAATGTTTCAAGAAGTCACACATTAATTTTGTGGTATCTTTAAAAAAAAGTGTTGATATGGAATCATTCCTTACTCTTCTAAACATATGTGTTAATATGCTTGCCAAATCTTCCTTTGAAATTAGAAAAAGCTTTACTATGAAAAGTCCTCTCCTGGGGAGGAATAAGCAGAGTTAGGCACAGATTTAATGTCAGTAGGTGTGAGGCACGTGTTGATATTGTCACAGTTGTGGCTGATGCATAAGCACGTTTTCTTTCCCTCTGATTGTTACCACATACTTAACATTTTATGCAACATGGTTGCTGTATCTGTGCATGCCATTCAGTTGTGTGTAGTGCTGAGGTAATAAAAGAGCACAGGATGAAATAAAATGTAATTTTTTGTGTATTCTAATATTTCAAGTTATTGGTTATGGCTATCAATGTCTTTCGTGCATCAGAAGAAAATCTTCTAAAAACTTAAACAAGTCCTAGTAGTCCAATTCTAGTGATATCTTTCTAGTCTAATTTGGCAGTGGAGTTCTAAGGCAATCTTGAATGAGTAAGAGGGGAATTTTGGGAGTTACATTTAGAAATATGTTAAATGTTATGGAAATATATAACTGAGAAATGTTCCCTAACCTTCTGATCTCATATAAACCAGGACTGCTGCAAAAACCCAAAAAACCTGGCAAGGCTGTAGAAGCTCTTCAGATATCTTGTCTCCTGCTGCCACCAGAAAATAGGAAAAGACTACAGCTGTTGGTGAGAATGATGGCAAGAATTAGTCTAAACCAGGATTTGCCACGTCTTTCTGAATCAGTGAGGACCAGAACTTTGGTACGTATAAGTGTAAGGTAAAAGGTCTGGACAGACTTTCGGAGGAGCACAGGTTAAAGATTCTTACTGGAGAGTATGAACAAAATACAGTTTTCTTGTTTAAGGAGCTGCTTTGTCTGTCCCAGCTATTTGGAAAGCTAATCTGGATTTGAATAAAGTGGGATTTTATGGCAATTTGTGAGCACACAAATAACTTGGTCAGAATTTAGAGGTTTCCTTACCTTTCAAAGTCAAATCACTACTGATTTCACTAATGAGTAGAAAAAAAGCAACCCCCAAAAACAAACAAGCAAAATCAACCAAAAAAGAAAAGCAGATGAGGTCTTTGGTGTTCTTTATCACTGCAGACAGTGTGAATGAAAAAGACTGCCTGTTTCAGTCATAGCTAGAAATATGGAGCTGAACGTTCTCATTGACCTGTTTTCAGCCATTCAAAAAATTAAAATTCCATCTGTTTATTTCAGTAGTTGGTTTTTTTTCACTACACACAGAAATCTCTTAAAGTAAGCTCCAGTTTTTGCTGATTCTTTTTCTGTAGAAGCTTATGTAGTGATACCACTACACTGATGTTTCCAACAACACTTTATTACAAAGTTATTAAGCATAACTTAACTATTCTGACTAGCTAACAACATGTATTTATTTTGGTTAATTTAAAAGTCTTTGAAAATTAAGTGCGATGGAAAACTAAGCTGCAGAGCCATTCTTTCAAAATCCTATAGCAGCATGCACAAATCTAAATGTGCTCCACAGCAATTAAGTTTTTAGTGAACTCTGAATAGTATTTGATTAAAATAATTAAATTTTTTACTGCCAAGGTTATAATTTAATTAACTGTTAAGTGGTCTTTCATTAAAATTATTGTTGTGGTTGAAATGTTGTTTTTAGAAGTGAATCCTTACAATCTTTGAGTGTTTTGTACTAAGTTTTAATTCAGCAATGTAATGTATAGTGCATGACAGAAATATTTATTAACTTCTGTGATTTTAGTGTTCCAAGTGACTGGTGAGCAAACAGAAAATCCTGTTTGAGTGCTTGAGCATAAGACTACCTGAAGTTAATTGAACTTGAAACTTGATTTGATGATTTCAGAATAGTGGTTTCAAGTTTTCCCTCTGGTGACTAATTTCTATTAAATTTCCGTGTTATTTTAAAAAATGTCTAAATACATATGCCCTCTTTAAATAGCCCTGTGTAGTGGCTCTTTGACAAAGTCTTGAGAATAAAATGGAATTCATTTATTCCATATCTAAAGGCAGGAGTGGATTCTCTATGAGGCAGGAGCAATCTTTAGTGCACTCACATAATGTCCACTGTACATAATTCATTTTTTAAAACATTGATATGTTTGAAGTACAATAAGTATTGTAATATTAAAATCTTTGTTTTAAAAGATCACTTTTAAGATATAGCCTGATTCTCTACTCCTCACTCCCAAACAGAAAAATACATTATAATGGTGTGGGTTTTTTTTTCCTCAGATGGTTCAGGCGTTTTCCCGTTGTATTCTCTGCTCAAAGGATGAAATAGACTTGGATGAACTTCTTGCTGCTAAACTAGTATCTTTTCTCATGGATAATTATCAAGAGATCTTAAGTGTTCCTTCTGCTTTAAAATCTTCCATTGAGGATCATGTTGCACATCTCCAGAGAGTCCAAGTAAGTATCTAGTGAAAAAACCTCTTATGTCTCTGTTTCTAGATTGAATTTATCCTTTGTTCTGTGAAGATCAACAGTTCTTAAAAGACTTTTTTCTGTCTCTGTTAGCTTTTGAGAGTTATTTTGACTACTGACATTCAGCCATAACTATGTGTTTAAATGAAACTAAACAAATATTCAGTTTGTCTGGAGAAAAGAACTGTCAAATATGTTTTCCAAATATGTTTGGCAGCACTGTCTTCCCATGAAATGGGCAAACTATGTTTGTGGTAGTGAAGAAAATGGAATTATTATTAAGTGCTTTTTCATTAATGTAACTTTTTATTTTCTTTAGAGCGGTCCTTACTTTCTCAGTTTTTTCATCTTTATCTTTCTTGATACCATATTTTTTTTTTGTTCAAAGATGATTTTTAGTTCTTTTGTCTATTTTCTACTAGAAAAGTAACTTTTAAATGTATTTCAAGAGCTGAAAATGTTTCCTATGTGTTATGTTTTTTGACTTACTGGAACTCAATTAGGGCAGGAGATAAAAATTACAGTTTAGGGTGTCTATTCAGTATTTCCTGTACTTAATGTCTTGGGTTGATCAATTGATTAAGCCAATTTTTGCAAGTGTTTTGTTGAAAACATAGCTTTTTTTTTTTTTTTACTGTATCTTCAGATAAAATATGCTGGGGCTGATAGTGATGCAACACTTCCTCCTCCATCATTTTGTCACCAAATCACTACAGGTGAATTTGAATACCAAAGGGCAACTGGCTCTCAAGAACCACTGGCAGCTTTGTTGGAAGAAATTGTAATGAATAAAGAAATATCTGTGAAAGATAAAAAGAAGAAGCTCAAGCAAGTAAATAAAAATTTCTCCACAGTTTCTAATTTCAATTTCAAAAATTAATCAAGTCTTAGACATGTATTCTTCTAGAGAAATACTGAAATTTAAAACAGTGGTTACACATGGGAATTTCAAGATTTATAATAATTTAGAACAAGTATGCTGAGATGAATCAACCCAAATTGGAAATACAGCCTAATTTTCTATATAGCACTGTAGAAAGTCCATTAGAGATATAACTTCCCTGTTCCAGAAATGCAAGCTTCACTTTAATAGTTTATTGTACATGTTTGAACAAATTCTTAATTTGAATTAATGTACTTTTCTAGTTTCAGAAATCTTACCCTGAAGTGTACAGAGTACGATTTCCTAGTCCTGAAACCGAAGCGATGCTATTTCCTGAAAAAACTAAACAGAAACCACCAATACTGATGTGGGCCTTAAAAAAGCCTTTTCAACCATTTCACAGAACCAGAAGCTTTCGGATGTAAATGGTTTGAAATATATCCGCAAACAAACAGAGACACAGTGTACTGTCAATGGATCTCATGCAAAAGGAGCCTGAGCACCACGTGGTTACTCAAAAAAGCTACTGGGGATACTGCTAAGATCATAGAAAATGTTTAAAGAAGAGGAGAGTATTGAGGTTGTAGTAATGTGAACCGTTATCAGTATTTTTGTAAAGCATTATTTTTTAAAATGTCTGTTACTTTAAAACAAGCAACAAAAAACTAACAAAAAAACCTAAACAAACAAACCCACCACACACTCAAGGGGATTATTCTATATATGGGTGATAATGTACACCTGCTGTGGTTTGGTTTGACTATCATTTTAAGGCCTAAATGTAATTGTATGTAATGTATTCTTTGTAACTAGTCAACAGCTTTTTTTCCTCCCTGAAAATGAGTGTCTTGCATAAACTAGGCTGTATTTGTGCACATATACTGTGAGGAATTAACTTACTGTACATGCTTGAGTAAGTATGAAACACTGGATTTTGCTTTGCTTTTGGTGAGAGAATAACATTAAAACTTAATGATGCAACCAATCAGCTGTTTGCACCCCTCAGCCACAGAGGAAGGGGAGTTTTTTTGGGTATGTGTTTATGCAACTTCTAGGTCTGCCCAGGTGCAGAGAGGATGAGCACCCATCACCAGAGGATGACCAGGACAAACCCACTTTGTGTAGCAGCAAGCTGGGATTTGAGACAGATAAGGGAAAACACTTCCAAGAACCAGATCCTGCAATGGGGGATGCTGTTTTTAATCATGCCCATTTCCTCCCTTACACAACTGGCTCAGGTAGAAGATTCTCTCCCATCCTGACAGAGATTCAGGGCCTGAGGGTATTTATCCCTTCTGTTAAGGCAGAACTGGCTCAACTAAGCTGGCATGACAAACACGGGTCTTGTCTTTGGCTCCTGACTTACTTCTCGGGCCCGCCACCAGAGGACTGCACATGATCCACAGTGTTACAAGAGACATTGTAAAACTCCTTCCTGAGGAGAAGTATCTGGGCATTCTCACCGGAACCTATTAAAGCCATTGGACTTTGGGTTTCAGGGATTTCCACTGGCCCTGATGGGTTGAAAATGTAACTTCAAGCACTGGACATTAAATTGCAACAATCAGGTCTCATGGGGTGGTGATGTCTTTCCTCTTCACTATCTGTTCTTATACTTTCTTTTTATTTTCCTTGTATATTTTCTCAGGTGTAATCATTTTACTTTTATTTTACTCTATTTCTATAGATAATAACTAAGTCTGCTACATACTTCCTTTCCATTTTAACCAAATTATTCCAAAATCATCCATCTATCTATCTATCTATCTATCTATCTATCTTTTTATTTATAAAAACCCCACCATTAATTCAGTGTTGTGTCACTCTAGTCTGCCGTGAGGGATGTATTAACAAGAACCTCAGTTAACCTGGCTCAGGGGCAGGTTGTAACATTGCTGACCCTAACATGCCCGATTTATTTTTGAAAACTAATTCTCAATTTTCTAATTCATATGGTGCATTACAGCTTGAGTGAACTTCCTTTGAAATTCCATTAACTTTATGTAATGCTGACCTATTCTGATAGGCAACACAGCCTTTTTCCCCTATTTTCTTACTGCATATTTTACAAAGCTGGGTGCTTGACAATAGAATATACTTTATCAGAAAATTTTAAAGCCCTGAGGTTCCTCTAAAAATGGAATTAAAATATTGAGGTGGCATTGCAGCATACATGCATTTATTGATTTGATTAATTTTGCATTATGAAATCTAGTGTGCCTATAACCTGACTGTACATATTACGTAGTTGATTCTGAGACCACTTTTCTATCTATTAAAGCATTGCTCTTTTCCTCTATATACCTAGAGTCGTGATTTCATGCTATTCATTAGAGATTTGAAAAATAGCATTTCATAGCATATTGAATGTCAGGGTAGTTTATGCTGGAGAGAAGACAGGTGACATCTCAACATATTTCTGAAATTTTAGTAGAAAATGTAATGCAATATTGACAGCATTTGTACTTTGCTAACTTCCTAACCAGTCATTGAGTTTCATAATGTACATTACAAGATGGTTACTTTAATAGATTGGGTTATTTCTTGGGCAGTGTGATATTGAACAGTACATATTTTCATGTACTTATGTTCTCACAGAGATACTTGGACTTCATATGAATAATCTTAAGCAAATTTGATACAGAAAAATACATTTTCAAGTATTAAGAAAATATAAAAATTACTTTTAAAAATGGTCTGAGGCTATTTCTAACCTTTTGTGCTAGGTCTTCAAGGGTGAGAAAATCTTCGATGTATTAGTATTCTCTGTATGTTTACGTGCTGTCAAACTTTGACTGTAACTAGACTACTCACATATATTTTGTTACTTCACTAATCCATGAAGTATAATAATGAGTAAGGCTGGTTGGAAGCAAGTCTTGCATAAAAGAGGAAGCCCATCCTAAGGCATCTCGGCTATCACTTCCTAAATTACAGAGGAGAAGTTGAAGCCAATCTATCTGCTCTTTGAAATAATCTTACTGCCTGCCAATAAGGCTTCTGCTGTCCTCTTGAAATTTTCCTTATTATCCCTTAAAAAAATATGTAGCCTTTCTGAGTCTATTTTAAACAGAAATTAAGGTTTACTAATTAGTTTTCATGATGAGAAGTTGAAGATAAGACATATGTTTTTATGACTTGATCATTCTTTTGTTTCAGAGATCCTTGACTGTGATAAAAAACCCAAAAAAGTCAGTTTGCTCACAATTTCCAAGGCTGTGAAAAATACAAAATATCTTTGAAAAACTTGAAGGAACTATAGGGAGAAAATTTTATTTGAGATCATAATCTCACAGACTGAATTTTAACTGTGCTCCTCTCTTGGGAGACACTTTAGAGAAGTTAAGTGAGAATGGCTCCTTATTACAGCTGAACCAAGTGCAAATATGCAAGATGAATAGGGTAGGAACACAAAAGTAAGGTTAGCTAGGTAAATTTGCCTATTCCTTTCAGGGTGCAAGTTAGAAAAAGTAAGCTTGAAACCTAATTCAGGGAAGACTGTAAGCTTGGTAAAATATCTCAGAAAAAAACAGAGATTCTGTAACCCTAAACGGTAGGCAATAGAAACTTCACTTTTGATATTAACTTTCTCAGGAATTTAGCATTTACTTCTGTGTTAAAGCCCTGCAATGCCTTGATATTGCCAAGACTGAACATCATGGTCCCCTGGGCTTATTTCCCTTGAACCATGAAGCCCACAAGCCAAACTTTGTTTTGCTTCTACTAGTGACTGTTCTGAAGATCCTCACTAAATGGAGGACAAGCTGATATTTTTTTTAAAGCACATCAGGAAGACTCAATAAAGGCAGATGTTGCTGCTTTTTTGGTCTGGTTAAACCTATGTTTGTCATCTAAGTGGAGTATGTGGTGAAGTCTTGCATGTAAGTAGGAGCTAATTCTCCTTAAATTTGGATAATATTTGACTTTGTATTACTGAAACTTCTAGTGTAATGCCACTAGTTGTCAAGGTAGTATTAGGCATTTTGAGCAAGATCTTTCAGCAGAAACATTGTATGGGAGTGTTTTTTTCTCTTTTGGGTTTTTTTTTGGTTTGTTGTTTGTTTTGGTTTGGTTTTTGTGGTTTTTTTTTTTTTGATTGGTTGGTTGGTTTTGTTTTGTTTTGTTTTTTTTTTTTTGCTGTGTTCTTTGCCTCCTGCAGAGCAATCTTTTTTTCCCTCACCCTCTACTCCACCTTGAGCATAACATCTCTCCTGACCTACTGGTTGTTAATGACACATCTGTGACAGTTTTGCTCCAGCACTTATCAGAGGAAATAATGGTATTTATCTTCCTTTCTTGAGAGGTGAGCCAAGTCTTTGCTTAACATTGCTCTTTCTCCTTATACAAACACAGCTTGTTGCAGCTCCTAAATTAACAATCAGCCATCTGCAAAACCCTTTAGTCTAGCCCTGTGCTTTTGATTGAGTAATAGCTGCCATTCTTATTTGCTTATATGTAAGGATTATTTAATCACTCATATTTTATGAGAGATCTCTTTAACTCCTCATTGATGTGCCAGGATTGTGATATCAGCTGTTTACACTCATGACTACAGAGAATGATTGATGACTAATGTTCTAATGTTATTTTCTGAAATTATTTTCAGATGTTACTTCATATCACAGGAAGATTAGGCAAAATCTATGTGATCTTGCCTTCATGTTCTGCTAAATGGAAGCAGGAACTAAAGTGAAGTAGACAGTGTGTTAATATACCACATTATTTAATTTGTTGTGGCGATATGTCATAGCCTTTTTTGCCCTCTTTTATATGAAGATGTTTTACATTGTAAGAGCATCTCCTTTACAGAGTCTGTGCTAACTCAAATAACTGGCTTCATTTCTTCACAATTTTTAGGGTTTCCTATTGCCTGAGAGCCTAGGATTCTAGCTCTAGAAAACCTTATTAGATTTAAAATCCATTAACTCACAGATACAACTCTGTAGGTATTTTATTGCTTTGGAACTTTTGGTGTACTTTATAATAGCTCTCATGCATTAACACTACTATTTTCATGAATTCATTAGTCTTGAGGCAGAAGTGGGAGGAGAGAAGCTTTTCAGAAAAATAAAGTTTATGGAATGGGTTTTACTGCAAATCCATTTCCAAAGATTTGCAAATCTTTGGAAATAAATTTGCAGTATGATATTTTTTAACCAGCATCTCCTGTATTAGATGTCAGATTATTAGATGTCTGTAGAATCTCAGATTATAGAATAGTTGTGCATCTAGGACATCTTCTCTTTCCATATAAATCATGTTTTTGCAGTGAGTGTTGCATTCTACTGACTAAAAGGAATTGACTGATTTACTAAATATAATTGTATAAAATTATGTGACATAACTTCCTTTACATGAGTTCTTGTTTGTGGGTTTAACTCACACTTAATATTGCCAACCTAATTAAATAACAAAGAGAAGATGTAGTATGTGTTTAAAAAGTAGGAAGCTGGTACATGTTTGTGAAGTCCTTTTTAAAAGTAATTAAAAGAGGCAGGATATTTAAAAAGTGTTCATTCCAGACAACAGTTTTCAATTTCATTACTTTTTTTTAACTTTTGATGTCTGAAGCTGAACAAAATCTCTTGATTGTCCTGACAAAGTTGGAATAATAGCAGAACAGTGTCAAATACGCCATTTTTCAAAACAATAATTGAGAATGAACCTAATAGCCAATAGTAAATGAGTCTGATGGCAAAGCTGGGCAATAAGGAGAAAAAATGATTCAGAATTTTTGTGGGAAAACATAAAGTGCAATAGTAGAGCTAAAGTCTATTAAATGCATTGTTTTAATTGTTTATAAAGAACATACTCTTGTGTGAAAAACTTGCTTTCCTTAGCAATAGAGCTTGCACTTTTATAATGTTTGTTGGATTTTGCTGAAAAATTTAATGAAGATGGGTTATTTATATAGAAAATTTAGGTAAATTAACAACACTTAGCTCTTGTCTGGCTTTTTATGAATTCCCTGGAAGAACTGATGGAGCCAACAATATGGTCAAATATTGTGGATACAATAAGCTCATTATAGCATTTCATTTAGTAGCATCTGATAAAATTATTCCTGGATAATAAGTCAGTAAGTGTTTAATGATTAAGCACTGCCTAAATGTACAGATAAGGATAATGTTGGAGAGATGCCCTATGGGTTTTTGCATCAAATCAATATATTTTCCTATCAGTTGGTTCTCTTTGTGGACGTGAAAATAAAAATCTGTTAGCATCGTTAGCTAATCGTATGATGTTTTCAGACTGTTCAGTAACGAGAGAGGCATTAATATGGAACAGCGCAGATTGAAAATAAATTCTAACATGGTCACTTCTAACTTAAAT
Organism: Passer montanus; assembly: GCF_014805655.1. Classification (NCBI taxonomy): domain Eukaryota; kingdom Metazoa; phylum Chordata; class Aves; order Passeriformes; family Passeridae; genus Passer; species Passer montanus. The sequence continues at coordinate 9,482,342 of NW_024366815.1, read as the reverse complement.
GTCTCACAAAAAGATATGTAGGTCATGTAAGAAAGCAAAAAAAAGGAATGAAAAACTGTGCTCTGGAAAATCACAGATCTGTAAAAAGTTTCTTTTACAGTCAACAACGCTTCCTGACATAATGCTGAGGCAAAGGGTCTAATGTGGTTTTTGACAGCCTGAATTGGAGATTGTTATATAAAATCAGATGACTCATCTCATGGGACCTCTACACTCAGTACTGTCTGACATTAGAGAATTGCATTTTTTTCAGCTTTTATAAAACTGTAGATTATGCAAGGTATTTGGAACTATTTCCTTCAATTGAGAATTCACATTACATCAGTCTTTCCCGTTTATCAAAAAAACCCCAGAATCACAGATAATTTCTTGAACTCTGTCAACCTTCTTCAGGAGTTCAGTTGATTATCTTGTGGGGTACATTACAATAAAGCAGTACTTGATAAGCAGCAGGTTTGAGTTGAGAAGGGAGTAAAATACTATTCGGGTAGAAGATGGAGCTGGATGTGTTTTGGGATTTTTTTTTTATGTTCAGGCTACTGAATGATGGGATATGGTGAGTTTTAACTCTTCCTTATGTCTTCAGAAGACTTTTGGTAGATATTTACTGAAACCCAAGTCACTGAGCTCAAGGCATAGTGAGAAAAGGGTAAGTATAATGACTCATCATCTGTAGAAGACTGGACAAAATCTCACGGCTCTTCAGTCTGCATGCTATGGATTTTCATATGTGAGTCACACATCTATTTAAGTTCATTAGCTTCAGTCAGTGGCTTGATATTTAGTGGGTGATGGGAAACAGTTTATTTTTTCATTCCTCTCCTGATTTTTGAGGCAACTAAAGAAAACAACTGCTTTTTGTTCTTCAGTTAAATCCCAGTGTTTATGGCAAATAGGGGTCACATTTTGAATTGCCATGGCATGACTAATTCTGAAGGTAATGGAAATCATCTCTGCTCTGCTAGTAGTCTGGTCAAGGAGGGTAAGCTCTGGTACGCTGCAACTTCGTTGCCTGGGGTTGAGGCAGAGAGTAAGATACATAGAAGCATGATCTAGTGGCTGGTATGAATTATGGTAACATAGATGCTAATTTAAGGCTGTCTAAGGCTTTGTACTGCTGCTTTTTGAGAATTTTTTACACTTTATAACTGTGATTTGAAATCACTTTAAGGTTTTCTGAAACTTCAGTGGTGACTGAGAGAGAAGCTTCTGGGAATCATTCGTGGGCTTTCCTGCTGAATAGAGGAAGAACTGATCTTGATACTTCTAGGCAGACTCCAAAGGTGAATACAAGGCACAATGTAATGTATTTATAGCTTTTATGCTTTTTCTCCCCTTTTTAACCTGAGCACTTTTTCATATGAGGATCTGGCCTTGTGAATGACTAAGGCTTGTGTGATTTCAAGGATATTTACAGTGCTAAATTTTAAACTTAATTTCATAAAAAGCAGTAGTTCTGAGTCCTTTAGCTGTTTTTAGATTCAAATACTGGTGAGCAAATAAGTAGTGGGATCATTTTTTTCTTGTTTATTATAATGTCTTGCAGCATATTAATTTCCTGTGAGGGACTGTGAAGAATAACATGTCCTTTTTATGTTGAGATCTATGTAAAATATTTTGGGACACTAAAAAATTCCTACTTTTTCTCATGCTCAATGAGTTTTTAATATTTGTGTGCCACTTCAGATTCTTGATAATTTATGACCCAGCAGAGGTCAGCCTTGTGGCATTTTTCAAAACAAATGCTCAAAGAAATTAAGTTGAGTCAAAATTCTTGTTGTAATAAGTCTTTAGAATTTTATTTTATAAAATACATTTCTGCAAATTAAAGTTAATGTGATATTCCTATGTTGTAACTAGATGTATGACTTAAACTTCTCAGTGAAACTTCCATTTATGTAATAGGGATATTAATAGTTTTATAAAATTGTTACAAAAAGTTTAAAATATTTCCCTTTTTGGTATTCTGAAATACCTACAAACAACATTTTTTCTTTTGTGATGCTTAAAAAATTTAAGGAGTTGAGGCATACCCTACTCCACCTCAAAAGCACCAATGATTTGTTTACATTGTAAAATGCTATTGCCATTTTGTATCTCAGTGATCAGTGGCGGCTTCTTTAATACTAATAAGGGTCTAATTTTTTATAAACTTGATGACTCAGATCATAATCCTCCTCAAGAACAGTGGCTGTCCTGTCTTAAATTGGATTACTGGTTTGTAAGTTCTGCTTCAATAGGCAGTCTCAGGAGTGCCTGATTTAATTGCCCTTTGCTCTGTTTGAGCATAATCTCTGTACCTTGAACTAGCACCAAAGTAGTTTTATCCAGGTAAACAGTAGAACTGAACATGCAATAACACCATTGTCAAGGCTGCAGCTGAGTTTTCTGCAATAGAAGATGATTAAATGACTTGAGCATGACATTGGGAAGTGGGAAAACTTGTTGTTGCCTTTTGTTTAGCCAGTTCACTTTCTGAACTGCTCAAAGATGTTTTACTCCTTTATTGTTACTACATTTTTTGTGTACTCAAAAAGTTGGTTTTCAGTGTGATAAGAAAAATATTGCGAGACTTTGGAGTAGCAACATATCCTGTGTCTGTTGCAGCAGCTAGTTGGCATGTGAAAATCAGTCTCAAGGAATGAACACTGCTTTTTAATGCTTGTTTTTCTTTAAGACCCTCTTCCACTCTTCTTTTTTTTTTTTTTTTTTTTTTTTTGCCATCAGGGAGTCAAGGTCAGCTTTGAGCGAGGGCAGCCACTATGTTTATCTTCTGCAAAGGCTAGTTACAAACAACCAAGAAACAAATCTTACAAAAATTTTCTCTAATTAGAGAGAGAAAATAAGAATTTTAAAACAAAAGACATTACTAATTTGCTGTGACCAGAATACTGGAATACATTCTTTTTGTTGGAGATTAGAAAACCACAGTATTAAGACAAAGAATCCTATTTCTGGTTAATCAGAAACAGTGACGTTGTTCTTGTGCCTGTCCACTCTATTGAAATGAAAATAGTGTTGAATGCTTTGAGCAGTCATGCCCTTAAAAGTCTGTGCTTTTGTAGTTAAGCCCTAACCTTAATGGGTGTGCAAAAGAAAGGATATTGTGAATAATTTTTGCATTAATAACTTCATTTCATGTGCTTCCTAGCTCTTGACTCTAGTAGCTTAATATGTTGTCTTTTGTCCATAGCATAATGACTGTTGTCCAGTACTTCTGTTGTTATATAACCCTCAGGTTTGTGAGAAACTCTTCAATTTAAGAAACCTTCCTTTAGCAAAAAGAAGCAGAAGTAGGTTCAGGAGCAGGTTCTCTGAACTGACTTATCTTGCATCCAGGTGAACTAAAATTAACACAATTGAATTAGACTGTCTAAGCAGAAAAGCACTGAGACATTTGCACCATGCTGCCCTCCACACCTTTGCAGAACACAATGCAGAAATGCATGGTATGTTTTGGAGTGAGGGGCCTGATTCTCAAGGTGTCACACCAGTGCTAAGCTTCAGCTAGCAACCTCTTCAATCTGCATCCTGAAAGGCTATGCAAACTTACCTCATCCATACACTTACTTCAAATAAAAAATTTGTGTGAATGGAAATACACAGCTATCTTTAGGTTCTTCTGGGATGCTGTCAACCAAGCTCATCCTAAATCTTCAAAAGATCCAAATGCTTTTACCCAGTATGTGTTTCTGAATTTCCACACATAGAATTAAACAGAGAAAACATCAAGCCATTTCTGTTCTTAGCAACAGAGCATGGTGGATTGTGAGGCAGATAAACAAAATGGCTATTTTTCTGGCAAAATCCAGATTCTTTTTTCCTACTATGGGGCAAAAAGAGGGTGTGGTTTGTTGACCCTTGCTGGCTATCAGGTGCCCACCACAGCTGCACTCTCTCTCTGTTTTTTCTACTGGGCTAGGCAGAGAACATACAACAAAAGGCTCATTGATCAAGATAAGGCTGGGGACAGATAATTCACAAATTACTCCCATGGGCAAATGAGTCAAGAAAATTTATTTAATTTGTTACCTGATCAAATCAAAGTAGGATAATGAGAAAAATAAAACCCAAAACTTGAAACACCTTGCCCCCATCCCTCTCCTTTTTTCAGACTCAACTTTACTCCTAAATTTTCTACCCACTCTTTCCCAGTGGTGCAAAGGGATGGACAATGGGAGTTGCACTCTGTTTGTCATGTTGTCTCTGGCACTCCTTCCTCTTCTCACTCTTCCCCTGCTCCATCATGGAGTTCCACCAGTGGGAAAGGGTCATCCATGAATTTCTTCATGGTGGGTTTCTCCTGTGGTGATACAGCACCCCACAAACTGCTCTAGTGTGTGTCCCTGCTGTAGAGTGGGCTCCTTTCTCTGTGGGGCCACAGGTCCTGGCAGGAGCCTAGTCCTGTATGGGTTTCCCATTCACACTCTCCTTCAGGTATCCACCTGCTGTGGGATCCTCCAGGAGCTGCAGGTTCATATTGAGTTGTGTTTTTTCTGTAGCCAGCTAATTTTTGATGATGTGCAGCTGCTTACTGTGGTAGTACTCACTTTCTTAGGAAAGAAAAAGGAGGGAATCAAGGCTTGAGCCAGGCATCCTGCTTTACTGCCTGATTTCCCAAACTATTCTGCATACTTGTTTGTGTTTGATTATGCTCATAATATTTGCAAAATAGTTACTGATATAAAATAACTAATGATTTATTCTAGATTACCTCTATGCTTATTTTACAGGTATTTAAGAGCATAAATAAAAAAGCTGGCAGGTTTTATCTGCTTTCATGTCAGGAAATTGAACCATAGGAAAAGGAGACTTTTAGTGAATTTCAATGTCAAATGGGCAAGGAAAGACCAAAATAGACTTGGTTTATAACATCGGAAAAAGTTTTCTTTCTATAAGGCTTTATTTATTTTCACAGATAGAAGACAAAGACACAAATGTGAATCATCCCTTTTTATGAACTTTAGGAAGAGCTTTGGATTATTTTTTGAGCATGTATTCTCCAAGGTGTATACTTTTGGTGGGAAGGGTTTTTCAACGTATGTAACTGTCTTTGCTTGGGGAACAAAGTCTTTTTGTTTGTAACCACAAACTTCTGTCACTGCAGGCTTTAAGAAATTGGAAATTGCCTAACCCCATAGCATTGCAGAGTTTAATTGCATAGCATTCACATTTTTTTCTGATGCTGATATATCAAACAGTTAGACATGCTCTGTTACCAGAATGAGGACCAGACTCTGTGTATGACCTCTATAATTCCATCTCCTAATTTGTTTTTCTTGAATCAAGTTCTCTAAGTGTGATTCTGTGATTGCATTTGGTTGCCTACCAGAGTAGCAAGACTATTAGTCTCTGTATGTAGAGTGTTAGCTTGAAACATTGCACAAGACCATAGGTCAATATCTGGAGAAAGGTCTACAAAGTGAGTCCTGAGAAGGAGCTGGGGGTGTTTATCCTGTAGAAAAGGAGACTCAGGGAACGTTATGGCTCTCTATAACTGCCTGAAAGGGGGTTGTGGCCGGGTGAAGGTCAGGTTCTTTTCCCAGGCAACAACTGCCACAATGGGAGGGTACATCCTTAAGCTGTGCCGGGAGGTGTTTAGACCAGACATAGGGAAGAATTTCTTCCTTGGAAGGGTGGTCAAGCACTGGAATAAGCTGCCCAGGGAGGTGATGGAGTCACCATCCCTGAATGTGTTCAATAGTTTTGAACTCAATAGTTCTCAATAGTTTTGGAGAACTTTTCCATCATTAATTATTCTGTGGTTATGCAAGTTTGGAAGAATAAGTGAAATTGTTGAGGTTAATGCAAAGAGGGGATTGGGGAAAACAGGTGCATGTAGAAAGGTGAGGCATAAGAGTAGATATTGTTTGGACCAAATAAGTGGAGTAATATTGGAAGGAGCTGAGCCTTTTCTCACTGTCAAGATGTCTGTTATAGTTATGTGGGAATTCTCTGGCACTGTTAGTATGGTTTTATTCAGCATTATACATGAATGTATGAAAAACAGAAATTAAAATAATACACAAGAGGGTAATCAAAAAGACTCAGTAATGAGACTAGCTGAGTTTGATATTCTCTTAATGAATATTAAAGTAAGAGAAAACTTGCAAAGCAGAGATGTTTACCTGTGGGTGGCTAGGGATTTATCAGGGAAGAGGAAAGCCCATTATCTTATAATTCTTTTCATAGGTCTCTTTGAAGGCCAGCAGTTGGCTGGGTGGTTTTCACCTGGGAAAGTGTTTCTGTCTTTGCCAAAATGAAATATAAGACTGTGGGAGGGAAAAGGTGTCCAAGAGTTCTTTGTGAAGAGCTGCTGAAAGCTGACATGTGCCCTGGAGTCATCTTTCATGCAACTTTTTAAAGGATTGTTAATTTGTGATAAACAATTATAGAACCGTGTGGTGTTCTGTTACCAGAAAAACCCCTTCAAGTTTACTTGAGAGAAGTAAAAAAAACTGCTAAGCATTTTCAGGAACAAAGCTGAAGCTATGAATGGTTCTGTGTTACCTGTTAGGATTAGAGGCATATCTCCACTGTTTCAACCTTTCCAGTATCACAGGCATTTCCATATCTAAAGAACAGGGAAGTTGCAAAAATATGCCAGCAAGAGTGCTTTTAGTCTTATAAGTGTTTGCCTTTCTATATGTTGCAGAAAATATTTTCTGTAAGGAGGCTTGCTTTGCAATACTATGCTGTAATATAAATTGTGTTTGACTGCTGTGGGTTTCAAGAAAGAGATTGATGGGTAGCCTGCATCTGCAATATCTCTATGAGCAGAGATACTTTTCTATTTTGGATCCCATTTTAGAAATCTTTGTAGCAGTAGGACTGTTATTTCCTCAGATTGCCTCAAAAGCTTAACAGGTGCTAATTGATATGTTGTTTTTGTGAAAGCTTTTTTGGGAGATACAAACTGATGGGTTAAATTAGGAACTTTTTCACCACTTATTTTTCATAGTCACCTATCATCGTCTCTGGGGAATATTTTGCTGTTACTCTACAGCTGCCTCAAAAATTTATGGAGAATAGGTATGCTATCATCTAAGTAATACATAGCAGGTTTTGTGCTCCTGGAGCCTTGATCAGGACAATATCTTTGCTCAAGAGATCTAAGGATTTTGACACTCATAATTGTAACTGATGGTTGCAAATTCTTGTAAAAAAACAAAAATCAGTCCAGGTTCCAACTGCCATTCTTTTGCAGGGAATGATGTTTTATTACAGGTAGAAGTTCAAGCTATATGACAATGGCAGCAATTTTTGTTTCATTTTTTATCAAAGAAATATCTCTACGATGATCTGTATATGAATAACAAACTGCACAGGATTTGTTCATATGTTTTATTTCTTCAAAATACTCTCTATTATTCCTAGTCCATACAATCTTTTAGTATTGTGTATTTTATTTTCCTTTAAATATACCCTATTCCACCTTGTCTTTTTCTCTCATACCTCAAAGATGCTTCTTTCAATGAGCCTGTGTCATTGCCTGCACTTTGGGATGGTCTTAAAAAGATTCTGGTACTTTGTGCAATTCTAGTCTTTTCAATGCTGCTGAATTCAATCTTATATTTGGAATTCTATTTTGTTTCATCTTCTTTTTTTTCAGGGGGATTTTGAATATACTGTTCCTCTTTTGGAGGATCACTGTATCTTTGAGGGATTGGCAATGGCACTGTAGTTCTGGGAAAACAATCATTTTGCTGCAGGCTGTCCTGATTTTTTTACAGGAAGTTCTCAGGCAAGAGATGGTAAAGAAGTAAAATATTTTCTATTTTTTTTTTAATCTTACACACACACACTGCTAGTAGTGCTTGAAATGCCTCACATTAATCATTCTTTGGATTTTTACTGAGACATGAGGTTTCCTTTGCTTGGAGCAGTTGCCTTTGAGTCTCACTGATTGGCATCATGCAATTGCCTTTGCAGGGCTGCCAGCCCTCCAGTATGTGCCACGCCTTTGAAAAAGACAAGACCATATTTCAAAATTCTGTTTCCAACTGCTTTTCTTTCAGTTAATAGGTAAGCTTTTATCCAGAGCTTCACACCAGTGAGATTCTTCAGGCTAATTTCCAAGCACCAAAACTTACATCAGCTACTGCTGTTCAGCATTAACCCCAGTGTGCTACATCCCTCTCCTTGCAACAAGTCTTTTGCACCCCTGCCCCCCTATGGATTCTTTGCCTCCCCCATCTTAAAAACACAAACTGACTTTGCTTCTCTGACTACAACCTCTTGAATTATTTCGCTCTTCCTTTTTCTTGTGAACACTTCTGTTTTTAGTGACTGTATTTCTTTATAACTGTTTCCTAATTGCTGCCTTGGTTAACTCCTTTCTTAGTAAGCAAATTTAGGAATCCTAACAAACTGTCTTGGGTAAGGGCTGTCATGTCTACACAGTTACAAATTTTTTTACCTCAATCTGGGTAGCTTGTCCTAAAGATTTAAGTGTATGTTCTCTGAGCTGAAGTTTCAAAAAAAACCCCCTTCTTTTCTGTACTATCTAAAAGTTGAGAATTTTCATCTAGTATGCCTAAATGTCATTATTTCATTCTAGATGGGTCCTTTTAATTTATTGTACAGTTTGTAATGATGTTCCTAACAAAAGATCTGCATAATACTGCATAATATTCAGAGTATTTCAAGAGACAGCTGCATCATTATGAAGAGAGAAATTTTAGTAACAGTATCTCATTGTCTAAGAGATGAAGCGTAGCAAACTAAATCAATTAGAAATCGAACCCAGACAAATCGGGATTAGAGTTTAGGAGCCAATTATTTTTTATAGTAGTGGAAAAAGGTAACTACTGAAAATGCTTACAAAGGTGTTGAATCTTTAACAACACCTTAAACAAAAGAATCTTAAAATTAGTATGAAGTAGCATTTGAAAAGTTTATAAAGTTTTTGTCTTTTTTCCCAAAGCTCAACTTTTTCCTGTTCTGGGCCAGCCAGCCATTATTCTTAATTAAAACAAGAATTGTTTTACCTACATTAGGTGTTACCTTCTATACTGGACTGCCTAGGTCCCTTACATTAATGAAACAGCCTTTCTTGTTTCCTATTGCATGGCTCATTAATAAGATTCAATTTCAAATGTCTCTCACATTGGCTAAATCTGTCAACAATTAAGATATTGACAAACACACTCACTAAAAGCATTTAAGACTTTGTCTCTAAAGTTTGTAGAAAATTTTCACAAAACAATTTCTTTATTTATAAATAAAATTAAATGTGAATAAGAATCTCTTTATTTAGACCTCCTACAATATTAATCATGTAGATGTTATTGATCTAAAAACTCTATCCCAAATGCATGCTTCCACTGGCTTATCAGGGCAAAACAAGTTCCAGCTGTTAAGTTCTTTTGAGGTAAAAGGGAGGAGATTCAAAAAGGTACTTTCTCCAGTCCACTTTTAGCCTAGGAGAATGAGGAACTCCTTTGTGCTGATATTTGCTGGCATTAAGGTGAGACGCAGGAAACTCAGTAAATGGAAAGCTGTGGTTCAGCCATTGACAAAGGCTACTTTTGTAAGGCTGTGGTTTGGCACTGTGGGTTGTATTTTTTTGTCTGTTTGGCTTCGGGGTTTTTTTTTTGGGTGTGGTTTTTTTTTTTTGGTGGGGGGGTTTTTTTGGGGGTTTTTTTTTTTTTTTTTTTTTTGGTGGGGGTCTTGTTGTTTGTTTGTGTGGTTGATTTTGCTTTTTTTTTGTCTTTAGTAGCTCCTGGACTTCATCATGTGTATTATAGAAACAGGAATTATGCAAGAATGTGTCTAGTGCCAAATCTATACATATTGAAAAGTGCCTGATAGTCAAGTAAATATGCTCTAAAGGTCAGTTGGCTAGAATACACTCTCTAACATTTTTGTTGCCAAGGAACTTGAACAGTATTTTTTAAAAAGGAAAAGATACTCTGCTCTTCCATTGTGACACCTAAAAAGGTTACAGTATAAATTACACATAAATATCTAGACACATTTCAACACTGATCATGTTGTCTCATTTTTTTTTTTTTAAACATGTAATACCAGTGAAAAAAACTTGTATTCTGTACCAGAAATGAAAGTTGTTTCTAAAGGAGCTCTCAATCCTACTCATTACATTGTGGTTTTTCTGCAAAAAAACCCTCTTCCTCCCTGGCATATTTCTTGAAGAGCCATTTTCTTGAATATGAAAAATGGAAAGTTATTTAAACTTTTACATTTGACATAGAATAGCTTTATTTACATTTATACATCCTTAAGTATGTTTGGATTTGGGAATAAGCTGGAAGGATGAGCTATGGAAAGGGACCTGAGAGTTGAACATGAGCCAGCAGTGCCCTGGCAGCCAGGAGGGCCAAGCCTGTCCTGGGGGCATCAGGGACAGCATGGGCAGCCAGGCAAGGGAGGGGATTGGATTGTCCTGCTCTGCACTGGGGCAGCCTCACCTCTGGTGCTGGGGCAGTTCTGGGTGCCACAGTGTAAGAAAGTCATTAAACCATTATAGAGCACCCAAAGAAGGGTAGGCACTGAACTCTTTTCTGCTGAGCAGTGACAGGATCCAAGGGAATGGCCTGAATTTGTGTCAGGGAAGGTTTAGGCTGGGTATTTGGAAAATGTTCTTCCCCCAGAGGGTGGTTGGGCACTGGAACAGGCATCCCAGGGGAGTGGTCACAGCACCAAGCCTGACAGAGTTCAAGCAGTGTTTGAACAATGTCCTCAGGCCTATGATGAGACTCTTGGGGTGTCCTGTGCACAGTCAGGATTTAGACCTGATTCTCTGTGTGCTTCCAAATCCCAATGAGTGCCTAACAGCTTCTGTGATTCTAAGCACTTAACTTTGAATATGTAATAACAAACCACAAACCACCTTTTTCAGTTTGTTGCCTTATAATTTTAGTACATGTCCTCTGGTTCTGGGGTCAGTTTTTTGGGGAAAATATGTTTTCTGTTGTCCAAAGGGAGCTTATCACTTTTTATATATAGGGTTCTCAGCACCTCTTAAACTCTATGGTAGCTCTCTCCTACTTCCCATTTATGATCTATCTTCTTGATTACTGAGTGGTCAGAACTGAAGAGATGAGAAAATAAAGTGGCACTGTAACTCTCAGTTCTTACCCTGTTCTTTCCCAAAAGCAATTTAACGTTCTTTCTGACGTTTGGCAGCTTGCAAATTTTATGTCCGTTGTTTCATTTTGTTGTCACGTTGCTAGATTTTTAGGTTACGCAGATGTGACCACAAACTGGTTTTGACTCATGACTGGCTGAGCCTATGGAATGCAGTTGGTGCAACATACTGCTCTCCATTTGAATAAGGTGATTTGCTTACTTTCATTGCTGGCTGAATATGCAAAGAGGTTCTTGTGAATGCTTTGCAAGCCCTTACTTGTGGCTTGCAGTATACTTTATGGGCAATGTGGGCAATGTGATCTCCAGTGAACCATCAGCCACTTCAAACTCTAATAACAAATTCATCATTGTTATCAATTTGTATACTTTTCTCAAATTATCACAAAACCTAATCTGGTTCAACAGTATTTATCTAAGTTTCTCTGTAAATATAGCTGTCTTAGAAACATAGGACAATGAATGAAACTTCTCTTTTTAATATCTGAATATTTCAAAAGTTGCCAATTTTTTTTTTCTGTTGGCTTAGAGGACCGACAATAGCTGCCTAAGACTGCTCACTTGTCATTTCTTGCCTTGTCAGAAAAATCTGTGTGAATCTGTTTAAAAATCAAGGTCATACCGTTTTTCTGTGTGGTATCTATAGCTTTCTTTTCTATAGATATTTGATTTTTTGTGTGGTTGGTTTTTTGTTTGTTTGTTTTAATCTCTCAACCCTTCCTCCTGACCCTGGGTACTGTAGCTGAGGTGCTTAAGGCACAGCCTAAGGATAATTGAGCAAGTTTCTGCTTACTGTATCAATTTATTTTTGGAGTCCATAGCAACAGTCTTCCTTTTTTCCCTGCTATAAAAAAAAAAAACGCCACAGAAAGATGGTTGAAATTTTCAGTGATTACAGAAATTGGTCTTTTGTAGTACAAGATATTTAACATTCATGGATTGGTATGAAAATGTTTCCTCCTATTGACTAGAAGTTACAGTATCTTATTATTTCTGTGTCTGTGCATATGTAGTAACATGTTTCCTCTGTTAGGAGGAAAGATAAGGATCCACTCAAGACCATATGGCTTCTGCTCATCTTATGCGCATAATCTTCAGAATAAGTTATTTTCTGTTGCTTTATATAGTTCTCCAGTGTAGTGGGTTGACCCTGGCTGGATGCCAGGTTCCCCTCAAAGCCTCTCTGCCACACCCCTCCTCAACTGTATGTGGGAGAGGAAATATAACTAAAGTTTTATGGATTGAGATAAGATCAGGGACAGATAATTCAGCAATTACACTCACAGACAAAATCAATGGACTCGAGCAAATCAATGTAATTTATTATCAAAGTAGTGTAATGAGAAACAAAAACAAACTTTAAAATATCTTCCCTCCCAACCCTCTCTTCTTCCTGGATTTGACTTCACTCCAGAATTCTCTACCTTCTCCCTTGTAGCAATGCACCAGGAATGGGCAATAGGAATTATGGTCAGGAGCTCTGCAGCTCCTTCATCCTCACACTCTCCCCCCATCTCCCATGTGCATCTTTCCTGTGGGGCTGCAGCTTTTCATGGACAGTTCCAGCATGTGTTCCTCCAGCTAGGTGCAGTCCATCATTAACAGCTTGCTCCAGAGTGGCTTCCCTGCAGAGTCACAAGTCCTGACAGCAAACCTGCTGCAGCATGGGCTTGTCTCTCCACAGGGTCACAGGTGCTGCTGGGAGCCTGTTTCACAAATGGCTTTCCATGGAGTAACTCCCTCCTTTGGGCATCCACCTGCTCTGGTTTGGAGCCCTCCACAGGCTGCAGGGTGGATCTCAGCTCCACCATGAAATCTACATGTGTTGTTGGGTATCTTCACTCTGACACCTGGAGCACCTCTTTCCCCTCCTTCTCCACTGACCTTTATGTCTGCAGGGCACTTTCTCCCTCATATCTTGCTTCTCTCTCCCTGCTGCTGTTGTGCAGGCTTTTTCTCTCCTCTTAATTATGTTATCCCAGAGATGCTACCACCATTGCTCATGAACTAAGCCTTGGCCAGCAGCAGCTCTGTCTTGGAGCTGGTGGGCAGTGGTTTTCTGGGACACAGGGGAAGTTTCTGGCATCTTCTTATGGAAACCACCCCTGTAGTCCTTCACTACTACAACCTGTTCCTGAAAAGCAGTACATCCAGAAACTTTAGATCTCCTAAAAGACCATGTTAAATCTTTGTTTGCAGCTTTACATAGGGCTTAATTTGTAATCTGTTGTTCTTCCCTTTTCACTGACTAAATATCTGTATGTGAATGACAGCTGCAGGGCACTGATGAACTGCTTTTAAATACTGGGCAATTGATTTGGCCCTGAAATATATTTTAGCCTGGAAGACAACTTTTACTTTGCTAAAACAAATTTATCAGTTCTCAAATATTTAGATAAGTTGTGTGTTGAGAGGAATTGCCTCAGAATGGAAAATCTAAAAAAAGTTCAGAATATTATTGGTATTATGATAATTTATTAAAATTGAGATTTCTTCCTATTCTCCACCTCCAAGTAACCATTGCAGGAAAACATGAAATTGGAACATACACTTTGTGTTCTAGGATGTTTGATCTTTGCTTCAGAGATCTGGTAGAACATAATGAGCAACAATGTCATGGGAATTTTTTTAAGCACTTTTATCACATGAAGCTGAAAGATGTACAAAAGGAAATGATTGCTATTCCAAACATGTCATAATTTTTTTAAGGAAGAGAAATTATTTACATGTATTTACCAAGGAGAGAGAACTTGCAATGGAGAGATACCATCTTAAATAGGTCAGCCAGATATATGATCTTAAAGGCCAAAGAACTGTTTTCAGTGGCAGTTGATTCTTAAAAAACAGCTTAGAATTTTTAAATTAATATGTATGAATTTATGTTCTTAAATTGAATTGACTGCTTTGTTGTTTATGTGAAATTGAAATGGTTTTCATCATATCCCTCAATTCCCTTTGTCCTTCAAGTAACAGTTTGAACTAGTACTAGTGATTTTTGAACTCATCCAACTCTATAAAGATGAGACTGGTGCCTGCACTTTCAGTGTCTACTGTCAAATATCTTATTGTGCTATGTGAAACAGGGTTAAAGGTTTAGTACCAGACTTAAGCAATGGTCTTCCTTTCTGCTAAAGTTTCAAATTTCATTTAGGGGCTGATTACACAGATGCCCTGAAGACTAATTTCTCCCACTCAACCTGTGCTCAAATGCAAAGGTCAAGTTTTCATTGTACGTGACAATAAAACAAAACTAGTCATTATTTCGTCCCCCAAGTGGGATGAACAGATTTCAGTTCCAACAGCAACTGGAGAATCTCAGAGAATACAACAGTTTTGCAAGACTTTAGATAGTATACTCTCTCTAAAAATGAACAACACTGAATCCAGGAACTTAATAACCTTTGATGAATTAAATAATGTCTAAAAAAGAAGTTTATCACAAGGATGGTTGAGAAACTGATAGCACAGGGAAGACAACTATTAAGACTGCGCCTGCCAAAGCAACTTACACTAACAGAGGATCACAAGGATGGTTGAGAAACTGATAGCACAGGCAAGACAACTATTAAGACTGCTGCCATGCCTGCCAAAGCAACTTACACTAACAGAGAAAAATAATAAAAGTGCTGAAAAAGATCTACCAAAATGATCTACCAAAAGTATCAGACTCAGCAACGTTAACAGTAGTGATGTAGCTGGTAAATTACTTATTCCAAGCTTAAAAAGAGAAATACATGGAATTTCTGGAGGTGACCTTCAGCTAGAAATAAACGTCCGTCTATCTGTGATTCAAATTGCTGGTCCATTAATGTAAATCAAACATTCTGGCAGATACAGTGTGGCAAGAGGTTTTCTGATATTTTATTACAGAAGGAAGTATGTCCAGTTTTGGCCATCCTGCTCTGATATAAGTGGGAAGAGAATGGAGGATGGATGAGAAACTTTTTCAGTTCTACAAAGTGTACAAGTAGATGTAAATTGTTTGATGGATTAGGATATTTTTTCCTTCAGTATAAGATATATAGCAATTTACTATGAAAGGAATATTATTATGCCAACGTAGAAGTTGGTAGTGTAGCCATATAGAGAATATTGGGATGGCTTCCACATGAGAAATTACTAAAGAGACCAGCAATCGTCAGGAGAATAGATGGTAGAGGAATAGAATTGATGTCTACAATATAATGAGAGAGAATAAGGAACAATTATTTGTTACATCTTCAAATAGAAAAACTGGGAATCGTCAATTGACCTTGGGTGAGGTATTGCATTTGGAACTAAAAGACATAGGTTTTAATAGGCTCTAGTTAAACTGTGGTCTTCTTTCTAGGAAGTTCTGGTCAGTGCTTAAGGCTTACGTGTATTTAAAGTGTGACAATATAATGGAAGAAAATAATTAACTGGCAGTTATTATAATCCATGATGCTTTGTCTCAGTGCATTGCTGAAGGGCTCAAATGCATTCTGGAGAGATGTTTTTCACCTGTTCACTGTTTTATTAGAATTTTATACTTGCCCATGTGAGAGAGGATCCCAAATTCTTTGAAACTTAAGTCTGATATGTGTGGCCATTCTTATCACACAGCTGTCCACTGCTATGGAAACTAATGAAATTTCAGTCTAATGCGATTTCAAAGCCTTTACCTTCTGCAGAATATAATAGACCTGACTGTTCCAGTTGGAAGGAACCTACAATTTTAGTGTGGCCAGTGGTGTCCGCTAGGGCTTAGTGTTGTGCCCAGTCCTCTTCAATGCATTTATTGACGATCCGGATGGTGAAAGGATTGAGTAAATTAGTAACTTCAAAGACAGCACCAAGTGCGGCAGGAATGTTGATCTGCTGAAGAGAGCAGGAAGGCTCTGCAAATGGAGGTTGGAGAAGTGAGATAGATAGGGAAAGATGTAGGGATAGATAAGGCAACATGTACAGTGTAAGGTGATGTTGCCCTGATTTTTTAAGATTTTCTAAGCCTTCTGATGTTTGCATTCTTGTAGCAAACTTTCTCACACACTTTCTGTAAACAACTTATTGTTTGCATTCTTTTATGGAGGAGGAGAAATTTGATGGCCTGTTGGTTTGTCCAGTGTCATTGGAGAGGTGGCACTTTCACACTCCAATCCACTGTCACCTTCAGAAATCTATAAATATTAGAGTCAGAAAATAAACTTCCCTTTTCTACCTTGAGAACAGCAGCATGTTCGTGTCGTGTTGTTTTATGTCCCATAGCGACAAGGTTCAACAAGACCAAGTGATAAGTCCAACACTTTGGCCACAACAAGGCCAGGCAGCAGTACAGGCAGGGGGAAGAGGGGCAGGAAAGCTGCCCAGCAGAAAATGACCTGGAGGTCCTTGCTGACAGTGGCTGAACATGACCCAGGGTGTGCCCAAGGGGCCAAGAGGGCCAGTGGCATCCTGACTTGGATCAGCAATAGTGTGGCAAGCAGGACTAGGGAAGAAATTTTCCCGCTGTACTTGACACTGGTCAAGCCACACTTTGACCCCTGTTCTGGGCCCCTCAATTCAGGAAGGACAATGAGATACTAGAATGAGTCCAGAGAAAGGTAACAGAGCTGTGGAAGGGTCTGGAGAGAGTCCTGTGAGGAGCAGCTGAGGGAGCTGGGGGTGTTTATCCTGGAGAAAAGGAGGCTCAGGAGAGACCTTATCACTCTCTACAGCTGCCTGACCAAAGGGAATGGGGCCAGGTGGGGGTTGGTCTCTTCTCCCAGGCAGCCAGTGACAGGAAGAGAGGACATAACCTTAAGCTGTGCCAGGGGTTGTTCAGGTTGGACGTGAGGAAGAATTTCTTCAGAGAAAGGGTCATTAAGCGCTGCAATGGGCTGCACAGGTAGGTGGTGGAGTCACTGTCCATGGAGGTGTTAAAGGAAAGACTGCATGTGACACTCAGTGCCATGGTCTAGTTGACAATGTGGTGGTTTTCAGTGGGACTTGATTCCAGAGAACTTTTTCAATATAAATGATTCTGTCATTTTGCGAACAATCATCCAGTCCCACTGTCTGACCACTTCAGGGTTGACAAAAAACTGCAGCTTATTTATAAGGACTTTATCTAAATGCCTCTTAAACACTGACAGGCTGGGGGCATCAACTAGCTCTCCAAGAAGCCTGTTCCACGCTTTGAACAATCTCTTACTGATGAAATGCTTGCCAATGTAGTCTACACCTGTCCTGGCTCAACTTTGAAGCATTCTCACAATTCACAGAATCACAGAATGGGTAAGATTCAAAGGGAACACCGGAGATCAACTCGTACCCTCTCTTCTCAAGCAGGATCCCCCAGGGCACGTTACACAGGAGTGTATTCAGATGTTTTTGAATATCTCCAAAGAGGGAGACTCCACAGCCTTTCTGGACACCAGGGAGAAGAGATCAGCGCTTGTGTCTCAGGTTCCTCTTCTCAGGAAGAGTAGACAGCAATGAGGTCATCCCTCAATCTCCTTGAATCTAAACTAGACAAGCTGGAAGTCCTCAGCTTCTCCTTGTAAGACATTCTTTCCAGCCCTCTCACTAGTCTTCTTGCTTTCCTCTGGATGAATTTGAGTACTTTAATGTTCTTAAATTGTAGGGCCCAGAACCACACACAGCATTCAAGGTGATGATATTTACAAATTTATTGAAACTTGATTATGAAGACAGAAAGACATTGCCTCTGTTTGGGATAAGGTTAAGAAGACATAGGATGTTCAAGTGTTCTCTCCAAAGTTTTCATCTCTGTATGGGTTTAAAACCTCCAGAAAAGGCTGTGTATGATCTATGTCTAGACAGGGAATACACTGTGATTACTTTAAAGAAGGATGAATTGAGCAGAATGTACTTTAAACCATAACTCAGCTTGCAGGCTATTGCTTTTTATGAGGAAGAGCCAGCATTGCTTTGCCTGTCACAGACTTATACAATTTGATTGTAGTTTAAAGATGACACTGGTAGTTCTTAAAAACTATTTCGTGCTCTTCAGACAATTATTTTCAGTTAGTGTTTTGCAACCGATGGTGTGACCTGCTCTGCTTACAACTTGATTGCCTAATATTTTCCCACCAGAGAGAAAACTCTTAAATCTCTTACAACCTTGTTTGCAATGTTTGTTTGAGAAAAAGAATACCAGGACTGAGAGAACTGTTTTGTTTAGGGCTTTTTTTCTCTACTTGCTCAAATCTTATCCAGAGCTAGCTGAGCTATCCAAAGTATTTAATTGCCAGGGGCTTTTTTTGAGAAGAAAGAAAAAGGCAATGTGCTAAAATAACTGCACATGTGAACTCAGTGAGCTGGGTTCACACTACTTTTGCCAGAGTGACAGCTGCTGCTTCACTGAGAATATATGAGATTGCCAGAGGGGGTGAAAAGAAAGACTGGGGCAATAGTCCAGCCCCTTACAAATTTGTCACTACCATTGAACTTGTGGGGCTCCCAAAGAAGGTAAAGTGCAGACTGTTTTTTATTCCTCTCTTCTCCTTTGACTTGTAACTTTATTTCTTCCTGACAGCCTTGAATTTCTCCCTTCTCTCTCACAGTGACTTGGTGGGGGTCTCAGAAAGTATTTATTTTTTTCCCTGCTGCTAATATGACTCTGCATGCCTCTTCTGACTCATACCACCTCTGGGAATTGCACTAGGCAGAAAACATGCTGGTTTAATCTTCCCTGTTCTTTTGTACCTGGTTCTGTTTATAGGAGATCAACATACAATAAAAAGTTCAAATATTTCTATTTTACCCAACTGGAAGCAAGGAAAGAAAAGCCTGATATTCCCAGCTTAAGATAGGGGGAGAGATAATGGCAGGGTTCATTCTTCAGTAGTCAGTCTCACTCCCTGAGTGCCAGTGCTTGGCCGCAGTGATCCATCCATGCCAAAAGGCTACCAAGTTCCTGGTCTTGTCATTAGTATCTTTTAATGGTAACTATGCTTTTGTGCTTACTCTGCTGTGTAGAGCAGCAACTGTCAGAGCTCCCTAACCATCATGGAAGTTTTAGAGTGGCGGATGTAGTGTACAGTGTTTTTTATTGATTATAAACTTAGGAAGTTATGTACAAATCACTTTTCTTCTATCAAGAAAATCCTCCTCTGAATATCCTGTACAAAATACTACAGTTTCTGAAGTCCAGTCTCAGAAGTTGGAAAGGACAGGTTTTACAGTGTTATAGCTAGTTTCTAACACTGCTGCAATCCCTTCCCAAAGGGAACTTCCTTCCTTCTGGGACTTGAATGCATCAATTTTGTGCATTACTGTACAGCTGTCCTTTTTAAACTTTCTAGTGCCTATATTGGATGTCAATGCAAACAAGTTCTAGCACAATCAGATTTTTCTGGGAGGAAGAAAGTAGAAGCTTTGTAGGGCTTCCCCAGCTGGATATTTACGAGGTTTGTCAACAGCATGGCAAACAGATTGGGTCTGCTGTGTTCTGAACTTTAGTTAGCTGCTTTCATAGCTTATCTGGCATATGTCTGAGCATAAGGTTTATAATTCTTTTAAAGACATGCTCTCTTAGTGTCTTGGAGACAGTTTCTTCATTCCTGACCAGATGATACTAGTTACTATGGAGAAAATTAGTCCTCTGGATTATGGAGTTTCCCTTCACCTCTTTATCTTTATTTCTTACCTTTGTGGGAGAAAGAATATGTCTAAGTGAAAACATTTTTTTATACATATCTGTCTTCCTTGAGCCTGACTGTCCCTTGAATTAAGCTTCCTGTGGATCTGTACGAGTCTGTTTGTCTGTAGCTAATGGGACTTCTAATGTTGTCCCCATACCTTCTTCTCTTTCTGGAATAGTTTTATTACTTTACTCCCTTCATGTACCAGCCTTTGTGGGTGAACTGATTTCCCTTGCCTCCAGCCTTTCATTAGTCTAAATGTGACTGCTTTCCAGCAGACAAATGAGATTTAACAGTCTTTCATCATTGCTACTCTGGGATGTAGATAATACAACTTTGAAAGCATAAGGCTGATCCTACACATGCAGGATGTTCAGTCCTACAGAAGCAGTTTATACAATCTCATTGCCTCCTAGGTAGTTTTTAATCTATAACTTGCTGCAGTATGTAGGAATGGAGATGGCTGTCTTGTGGCTTAAATTCTGGAGTAAGAGTCAGAAGATGGAATTGAATTCCAGAGTCAGTGACCATGGGAAAAGTTGCTTGATATTGTGTCTCCCTCAACACATGTTAAACGGAGAGGAATTCTACATTCCTATAATTTTTAATAGTTGTAGTATAGAGTGTGTATGTTTCCAGTCTCTATATGTGAAATGAATTTTATATCTAGGATTTATTAAAAGAAAAAGGATGTTTATAATAAAACGTATTTGCTTTCTTTTTTATTCTTTTCTATCTGTTCTTTTCTGTTTCTTGGAGATGTTGGACATGTCTTCCACTAAGTATCCCATGTAGTTCATTTTCAAATCTGGGCCACTGGGCTGAATTAGTCACTCTGACTTAGTGCAACTGTTCTATCAACAAAATCAGTAATATCTTGTGGATTAAGCTACTGAAATAAGAATATTTACTAAATACCAAGTTGTATTTAGAATTTCTTTAGGGTCTTAAAGTATCTCCATTCTGAGCAAAACACAAGCACATGTGTGTAATACAACATATTTTATGCAGGCTTAAGGTGTGCTAGTACTACAGCCAAACTGTACAACTCTGTTCTCTCTTTATGCAGAACTCAAAATTGCTTATATTGTTTTCATATTGAATTTGCCAGTTAACTGGGCATCTGTTAGCAACTTTAGCACTGGCTGAACTTTTTCATGTGCATGTGAACCAGTAGAACAGATGAATACCTTGTTTCCTAAATGAATTTATGTATATTTTAATTAACTATTTATTTATTTATTTTCACAAAAATTTGCTATGTTGTGTGCAGTGTTTCTTCAGCTTGTTTTTTGTAGACACATCACATAACCTGAACTAAAGGTTGTTCTTGTTTACTGTAAGCAGGAGTTTCACATTCTTTTGTATACTGTCTTACTAAATCTTTATAGAGTTACATGCTGGATGTAGTCCTTCTGCTTTTGACGTAGGATGTGTATTCATGGATCATATGTTCCATTCCTTGCATATTTTCCATGTTTCTTTGTGTGCAGTTCAAATTATTTCCTTCACAAAACTCCCATAACAGTACAAAATTATTCTATGATGTGGTGTTAGTTGGCATTGCTGCTGTATCAAATAAAATCAGCATCTGGAGACATGAACAACTTGTTTATTAAACTACTGTATGCTTGCTTATACATCATTCAGAACACAGTGTTTGTTCCCAAATAGTATCAGAGCAACCTTATTCTTCTTGTAATATTCACTAGGAGATTACAGCTGCTGATTAATCAGATGTATAAACAGTCACAATTTCTCTGTATCCTGCCTGTAGATCTCTACTTCCATTGTTCATATCTGCAATTACTAATATGCCCTGGCATGTAGAGTTTTTCTGCTGTTTTTAGAGCAGGGTGTGATAACAATATGCCTATCTGTCCATATATTTTATGTGTGCATTGCAAGGGGTGATTTTGTAACTTATATAGTTAGCCCACAGAGATAAACTGGTAACAATTACTTCTGTATGATCTTCACAGATTGCAAGTAACCCTAGGAGAGCCAAGCACAAATGCACTTTGTGAGAGCAAGTACATCTGCAGATGTTTAAGCTTGCAAATACCTTGTCATCAATAAGACACTTTTAGAGCTGCAGGAATAAAAGGCATGTGAAACCTAAGGGATGAGCAGCAAAATTCACAGTGGAGTTGAAAGTGGGTTGAGAAAATTTATATATATGAGAAGTTAATTTTTATAGCTTAACAGCAGCTGGCAACTAAGCTTGGTCACTCACCTCCCACTAAGATGGGGGAGAAAATCAGAGGAGCTAAAGAGGGAAAATTTGTGAATTGACACAAAGGCAATGTAATAGGGAAAGCCACTTTCCTGAAGGGGAGCCACAAAGGGTAGACAGGCATTCAGCCATCTCAGAAGAGTGTGGCCCCGTCATGTTTACCAGTGATTTAGGAAAAAAGCACCATCACTCCAATCATCCTCCCCCTTCCTCCTACTTTCCCAAGCTTTATATGCTGAGCACAATGCCATATGGAATGGGATATCCTGTGGGTCAGTGGAGGTCAGCCTTCCCAGCTGTGTCTGTCCTGTAACTCCTTGTGCCCCCCAGCCTCCTGGCTGGTGAGGTGGGTGAGTATCAGAAACATTTTTGATGCTGCCTGCCCAGCAATAGCTGATATATGTCTGTGTTATCAAGACTGTTTCCAGCCAAACTGCACATATAAACACATGCCAGCTATTATGGAGAAAATTGAACCAGTCAAAACCGTTACGTTAACTTAATTGTGCATTTTTCTTTTGGAGAACTTAATTACCACTGACAAAAGTAGCCTTTTTTTCACAGGTCCCAGGTTAGGTAGGAGAGATGAGGAATGATGTACCTCATATTAGCATTTTTCCATAAAGACACCTGTAGCTACCAACCTACCTCAATCATATCTCAGCTGTGCCTGCCTCTTCTAGCCAGATCATTCTACTATGCCCAGACACTTTAATGTATGAAAATGGGATTCCCCTTCAGTTTGCCAGAAATATTAACCTCCAGGCAAATGAGTGATGAAGTTCCTGCTTGATGTTTTCTCTTTAAGCTGTATGCTACAGCATCTGAAGAAGTTTTCAGCTAACAAAATAATTTCAAACATTGACAAAGAAAAATAATTTGTGGATGAGCCATTTAAAAAACTGTAACTGGCAGAAGAATGCATGACTTTTAAGGGTGCTGACTTTATTAGTTGATGTGAAGTTGATATCAGTGTGGCAGACTCAGAAACACAATAAATCAGGGAGTTCTGAAAGTCAGCCAAGTACAGAAAGAATGAATTACGTGAAGAAAACTCCTATTATGGAGATGAATAATTTAACAAGATAGAAAAAGAGAATATGTTATCTTAAGTATTGAAGGATTAACTGTATTACTTTACCTCAGACAATCCTGTTATTCAGTGAAGACTTTTCTCAAGTGCAGATATTATTTCAGTTAAGTTATTTGATTTTAAATTGAACTGCAGTAAGCTGGCAATGTGATACAATCCACAGTTATACAGCAAATAAGGGAATGGTACCAATTTCTTGTGGTACTCAGTGGATTTTTTTTTCAAAACACTGAATGTGGGTGTCAGATTCCATGTATAATCCTCCACCAGTGGAAATGGTAGGAGTTAATACTCTTTGTGATCTTGAGAAGCAAAGCAAGAGACTGCCACTCTTTTGAAGATGTATCTGAGAGTTGTGGTAGGTTTCTTTGTTGAAAGACTTAGAGCTAACACATTTGCATTTTATTTGGGAAAGTTATTAAAAGAAGCAAAAGGTGTAAAAAGGATGTTTTTGACACGGATGTGGGGGAGGCATTCCCCCTCCTAACCAAAGTCTTTTATGAAGTCAGTGTATGGTGGGATAGATGGGGCAATTCTGAAGACTGTTTGAGGGGAAAGACAGTCTGCTACTTAAAGTGCTTTGAGAAAAAGCACTTTAGCATGTGTGTATATATATTCACTTGCCTCTTTCATTAGCAAATGCTTTTCTTTGGAGGAGGTTATTCCTCAGTCATCATGGAAAGAAACCAGCTGGTAGTTGCTTTATTTTCCTTACGTTTGGAAAGCAAGGAGCTGAAATTGAAAACTATACGGTTTTAATTTTCAGATCAGAGACATGGCTTGCAAAGATAAGTAACTCAAGTTCCAAATCTGTGAAACCATTTTGTTTGTCAAATAGCATATGGGCTGGTGGCAGGGTTGCCAATGAATATAGATATCTGAAGATTTGCATCCCATAGGTGTGACTAGAATATTTTCAAATTGATAGGTTAAATTGTATAATATTATCCCTTAAAAAAATTATTTTTATGCCATCAATTCACCTTTGCCCTTTGGTTTACAAATGCTGTTCTTTGGAGGTGGCTACTCTTTAGTCCTGGTGGAACTGTAGAATCTTGGAATGAAATTATTCCTTTTTGCATGTAGCTCAAGAATCTGTGGAACACTGAGAATTTTTTCTAATTAATAGAAATAATACAACTGAATAACATTTTCAGTGTCTGTTACAAATTGTTCACATTCAGCATACTGTTTTTTTTTGCATTGTAAGTGTTCATCAAGATGTGTTTAAAAGGATGCAATGCTGAAAAACTTCATGATTACTACAGTAGACTGTAAGCCTGGGGAGGAGCCTGCCTTTGCCCAGGTTTGCAAAAAGACATGATTCATGAGATTAAAGGCTTTTGTCTCCCAAATTCAAGTTATGGTGCCCAGCAGGACAAAGTGGTTCAAGTGGTCTCTGTAGCTACTAGCTGTCTTCAGGGAAAGAATCTAAAATTACAAAGTTTCTGTAGAATCTGTTTAATATGGTTTCATGACAGCAAACACAAGAGTCTGTTTTATAGAATGCATTTTATCCAGGAAATTGCAGAAATTATTATGGTATAGATTGCAAGAGGAAGAATAAAATAATATCTAGGGAAGAATAACTCTATCTAAAAAGGATTTAAGGATGGACAAACCAAACCTATGTGATTTCCATTCTTGTCAAATTCATGCTAAGTCATCCAGGTTGTCCATGTTTTCATTAAGTATCACTAGGATTTCTGTATAAACAGGCCAACAGCTCATTTCAAAAACTGTAGCTTTTATGTATTAAGGATAATTTCTTATATTTTTAGTAGTAGAAATTTTATCAACATGGAGAATTCAGTGGACATATTTATAGAAAGATCATTCAGTAATGTCCAAATTTTTATCTTGACAGATTTCTCTGTATTTTTCATTAGATGAAAATATACATTTTATTTTACACTGCTTTATGAAATAAACTGTAATAATAAATATTTCAATGTTAATTTAATATTAAATATCTAATATTAATTTTAAAAATAAGTTGCTTTCTCTTAATCTAAAGCACTTTATCAAGGTTATTTACCAGAAAAAAATCAAAGTAATGTTAGTTTCAAATTGGTCAAACCCAGATTTTGAAACCATGGAATGTCCCAGGAAGAACAACTTTGGCTCCATATGCTGTAAGATGCAATTTCTGGTCTATTCACATTGTTTAAAATGTTTTTTTTTTCTTGTTTATTAATTGAAGACACATTCTATTGTGCCTCTTTCTTGTAAATGATGGTCTTTTAAATCTTAAATCCTAGGACCATGCAGATGGCTTTCCAGGAAGGATGGCTTGTTAATGCACTGAAGCCACCTGCCATCTGTAAAAAGAATAATCTTACTCTAATCAGATTTCATGGAAGGATGTTTCACATTTAGATGTAGCATTAAATTAACAACAGCAGAACAGTGAAACAATTGCATAAGAAATATAAATCCAGTTTTGTAGCTTTTTGTCAGTATTGTGAAAAATAATCACTGCTAAGGGAGATGGTGGTTTTCTGAAATGTTTTAGCAGATGCTACAAATGTTTTACTACAGTACTGGCATCTGACTGCAATGGAGGATTTTCATGTTGACTGGAATT
The DNA here is from genome assembly GCF_014805655.1 of Passer montanus. Lineage (NCBI taxonomy): Eukaryota > Metazoa > Chordata > Aves > Passeriformes > Passeridae > Passer > Passer montanus. Next base: position 9,456,711 of record NW_024366815.1, on the reverse strand, counting down.
TATTCTGTTCTTTTAACAAAGAAACTGCGATTTTCCCTTTTTTTTTCTCTCTCCTTTTTACATGCTTCCCTCTCTCTACACAGAAGGCAATCCTAGATAAGCAGATTAATATGTGGGATAGCTCCTCTTCATTGTTCTGTGCAGCACTTCCAGCTTTTCATAGCCAGTTGGACTTGTTAGGAGAAGCTGAGCGATTGGTTGTTTCCTGGGCTCCGTTTCATAAATTATAGCCCAGCATGCATGAGCATGATTCCTACGGTTGCAGTAATCCAGAGGCCTGTCAGTTCCTGACTTTATGCATGTTTATTTCTACTCGTTCTATAATGTTGCACTGGAATTTCCTGTCTTAGATAGTTTGCTATTGCATCGCCAGGACTCTGTGAGTAATTTTGACTTTTTCTACTCTGTTAATTACATACCGTAAACAAGAATGCTTGTGTTTAGGAAGTAGTTCACTGGCAGCTAACATTTTGAGACTCTGTGCTGTTTAAGATCAGGTAAGTAAACTTTGTAGCTCTTCTCTTGCTAGGTTTAAAACATGATGTTACATGTGGTCACTGTCTTTGGTGTTCACGCACGTTTGAAATAGATGGTGTTGTCCCATATCTTTTAGTCTTCTACAATAAAATATAGTGGTGTTGCATTACACCTCATTTGTGCCTAATTAATGCATGTGGCATGTCTCACATTTTCAAGTATACTGTATACTAGCAATTGTGGTAGAACTAATGAAGAAATGCACACAATTCTGAGCTTGTAACATGATAGAGAATCCCCACTCCTTTCATAGTCCCCCCTTTTTCTCTAAATAAGAACAGACATGAGTAAAAGGCAGGATAGTGTTAACAACTACTTTGTTAAACAACTGCAAGGTTTAACACCCTCCCTTGTCCCGTTCACCCCCCCCCACCCCCGCCTCCTTTTTAAGTGCTGTGATGTTTTCCTTAATTTGTAGAGATTTTATTTTTGTGGTAAGCAAAATAACATGTTGGAGTTCAGACTTTTAAAAGCAAGTTCTACCCCCAGTGAACTACAAACCTGTGGGAAATGCTGTGCAGGACCTGTGGTTTAATCAGATGGAGTTATCACAGTGAATCCCTTGTTGATTTCCTGAGATTATCAAGTGTTACCTCTGCACAACTCAGGTTTAAAACAATAGAGCAACAGATTGAAGCCAGAAATTAGAAAGCAACTAGAGGTAACACTCTACACTTCTCTCATAAATACTGTAAGATCCTATTCATTGCTGTAAACACATGTCTACGCAAAGAACTTTCCAGGTTGCTTTTTTTTCCACTGGAAACATCACTTTGCTGTGTAGTGTAATAAAGTTAGTGTTTGCTGGTAAATAGCCTGGGTTATACGAAGGAGCACAGATATTCTGCTAGCAATATATATGCCTATGCTCTTTCTTATTAGTTTTTATTTTTGACTTAGCTTTTCAGATAGAATTGTGTGACTAAATAATTTTAAATAGTAAATATTCTTCAGACAGCTGCCTTGCTCTTTCTAATATATATTATTGCTCCTGGGTATATAAAATACCCTTTTAAAACTTCTCTAGATATCTTGTTTTGCTAGCAAAGAAATTATTTTTTGACCTTGAAATAGAAAAACAGAAATGTAATTTTAGCAATATTGCTGCTTGCATGTCTTGCATCACAAACTGAAATTGAACACTATGTTGATTCTGTCTCAAATATTTTTGTTAGATGTGGATCAGCAAAGTGAATAGCTTAGCTTCTCTAAATGGCTTTATGAAGTTTAACAAGGGGGTTGCTTGCACAGATAATATTTGAGGTAACTTTTGCAAATTTTTACTATGATGATCATATAAAGCAAGTAGATATGCTACTCCATTTGGTAATATTAAACCTAAAGCACAGTGAAATCAGTTTGACTAAAATGACATGCATTAATTGAGATTATGAACTACATTATAAATTAGTAATTCCTGTGATATTTATGGAATAAGAAATAAAAATCCAAAGTTCTCTTAGACATGTAATCTGGTTTCAACAGAGTTCCTCTGATGTATGTGAAGCTCAAGGAATTAGGTTGGTGAGACATTAAACTTGGACAATGTGGTATTGTAGTCTGAACCGCCATGTGACTTGTCATGTCTCATCTGAATGAAGTTATTTCTGCCAGGATAATTTTTTTCATATAGTCAGGCTATTTAGCTCTGAACATTTCTACTTTACTTTTGTGCTTAACAAAAAAGATGGACTGTGGAAAAAAACTTGCAAGTTTAAGTGAATTTCTTATGATGCTGTGTTTGCTGTGATCCTAAGATCAGCAACGTGCTGTAGCTGAGCACATGGACTGCTAACAATTCTGTTAATACCATGTTTCCAGCTGAAACTGTGTTGAAACAGAATTCTGTATGTGCTACTTGGAATCTAATATATCACAAGCAGTGCCTTCAGGCTGGATCAAAGTCCTATTGTGCTGGATGCTGTTCAAACAAGTAGTGAAAGGAAGTCCATGCCCTTATGAGATTATAAGCTAAACAGGGTGGTAGGGACAGGATGGGAATGTGCACAACTTAAACATAACCTTGGGCAAGTCAGAGCAGGTAGGCAGCTAAAGAAGGAATGAAATTCTGGAATATATTTGCAATATGGTGTTGTATTATTCATATCTGTAGCAAAGGCCTGAGGCAGTGAAGGTCCACATTAGGACACATGTTTGATCCAAGAAGCAGAATAGATGCATTGTGCCAAAGCTAATTAGACCAGAATTAGTTTGCACTGAACATTTTACTGCTTCTTGTCTAGAGGCTCCCATAATTCATAGCTCAGGGCCTCTGATGCTACTTAAAAGAAACTTTTTGTCTTCTGTTAAGTGAAATGATTCTTGCAACATTTTACATATACTTTAGGAAGGCTAGATATCTAGAATTTTAGAACTCTTTGGAAAAGTGTTCTCAAGCATTTAGAAGAGAGCTTCAGATTTGCAGCCTTGTTTAAAACATGCCAGAGGTTCTTCTTTATAAATAAATGGGAGTTTCACTTCAAAAGGAAGACAGCAGTAGTTACAGCTTTTCCATACTTCCTACCTCATGTCCTTCTCTCTTTTTTGTTTGTATTGGTGTTTAGCTGAAGCAAGTAAAATTCATGAGCATTAGTCTCCTTAAATTTAAGGCTGATATTAAGAAATGCTTTACATAAATTGAAAGAACTTGTAAAAATAAACTCCCCCTTAACCTTAAAGATACAGTTTTCAGCGTGGTGCAGGTACCCATGTAAGCAACAGTTAGCCCATATTCAATAACTCATAGCAGCCTTGGGACTGCCTTACTGGTCAGAGTTAGTAGAGAATCAGACAGACCGTTCTGTTGCTATTGTTATAGTTATGTAATTTTGTTTGAAAATATTAAGTGACTTTGTGTGTGATACTGCTTGTCTTTGAAACAAATATTTCTGCATACCTCAACTTTACAGATATAAAATACTTTTTGTTTAAAGAAGAAGGTATGTGACTGTATTGTCATGGTTCTATGTTGTAACCTGTCATACAAAACCTTATAGAAATTTTGTATTCACAAAAAAAGATAAAGAATTTTGCTTAGACAAATGTATACCAAACCTTTTCTTCTCTCATTTACAGTGGTCTCTTAGAATTTCTAAATTAACTGTATAATTTCTAAATTAACTGTATAATTAACCGCATTCTATAAAGATTATTCCAGAGCTTGAAAAACAAATAAATAGGTTAAGATTAAAAAATAAATTATTTTTTTCTTTTCTTTTTTGCTGGAAAATGTTTTGCCCTCTTCCTGGATGATCATTAAGCATTTGAATGATCTTGGAAACAAGCAAGCAAGTGTAATCATGTCAGTGCAATAATGCCTTGTATCCTCTTAAAACAGCATAAACCTACATCTTTGATGTCTGTATGTTCTGGTAGGTCATCCAGCAGATTGAAAAGTGTGAGGAGGGCAGAAAGAGAGAGGAAAGAAGGAGAACTAGAAGGAAAAACAAGCTAGTTCCTATCACATTTGGAAGAAACCAAAGGGAATAACAGGGAATATTGAAATGAAAATTAGCTGTTCCAACTAGTACTTTAGAAGTTTCTTGAAAATGTTGATTTATAATATTAAAGTATATGATGCAATGTGAGGGGAAAAGAAAAAAATCTGTAAGTCATATTAACAAACCAGCTCTTGGCTTCCTTCTGTAATCTTATCTTTGTAGTCACTTTCTGTATGATAGTTATGCAGTGAATTTGAAATATAACTCAAAGATGAATATGTGGATGTTCATAGTAGGTGAGAATTTACATTTGTATAGACATGGAAAAGCCTTATTATTTGTGGGTATTTGCATTCTCAGGATGAAGGACAGAATTGCTTTGGTTTAGTTGTGTCAAGATTTGAGTTTTGTGCATCTGAAAAAGTAATTCTCTGTTCCTGTGTCCCTGCTTGCTCTTTTTGAATGAAAGTATTGTTACCCAAAGTAGAATACAGATGTATTTACATTTTCAGGCAGTAACACAAACATTCTGCCCAAGTAGCATAGCTCCTGGCTTGTGTGCTGAGAACATGCTGTTCACTCAGGGCTCGCTGGAACTTGCTGTTCTCTGCATGAGAAATGATGGTGTCTTTTACATTAAATAATTTTGCTAGCAAGTTTTACCTGTCATGATGATTTGGAGAGCTAGCAAAACTCAACCTTGCTGTTGTTCGGAATCTGAATTTCAGCCTGTAGACAGTCTGTTAGCTTTCTTGATGCATCATATTCTAAATACAATCTCATTTATATCTCCAGTTCTGATAGAGCAGACCAAAATATTTTCAAATATTTATGGTCATAGGCTCTACAGTCAAGACTGTAAGTATATATTTTATAGTTGGCCAAAATAAAAAATGAAATTATTTTAGTTTAGTAATGGATTTAAAAAAGTAAAGGGAGAAAAGCAGCTTTTTGTATATTATATATTATATGTACAAAATTAGCTGTGTATAAAATTTTTATTAAAGTGCAGATGAGAAAAATTGTGTTTGATGTGTGTTTGGATGTGGTCTGAGGGGAAGGTAGGAACTGAAGTGGAAGAAGGTGGAAGGTTTTATGGCCTGTGACAGAGAAGGATATAGATGGAATAAAGGGACTCTGACGTATAAACTGAGCTGACAAAGCTTGAAAGCTGTTTTATACTCCATTTCACTGGTAAACCAGAACTTTGAGAACATAAGGGATGTGCATGCTGTGAAGTGTGATTAATCAAATCTATGTTTGTCTGCGGTTGTAGTTATCCTGAGCAGTTCTCCCAAATCTTTTCTGGTTAGTTAAGAAAAATTGCATTTGACTGCAGTACATAAATGTCTGACACAGTAGGGAAAGCAATTCACAGCTAATCTTGCTATGAAGGACTTCAATATGTGACTCAATCAGTAGTTGGTGATTACGATATTTCCCTTAAGGTATCACATTTGGCAAATGCAATTAAAAAATAAAAACTTTTTGTTAATTTTATCTTGGAAATTTGAACATATAGGCCATTTTTTAACATTAAGTGCCTTAACATATTTCTTTTTATATTATTTAAAGTACTTCATGTGATAATTTATGATGATTAACCCCCAAGCCAGAGTTAGCATGTGGCTATACATGTACAACAATTTACATGCACAATTAAAAATTGTATTTTTTGATGCTGATTTTGCTTGCTGTTTTAAAACCTTGAATATAAAATTTCATTCAATCTGAATTTAAAAAAAAAATTTTCTTTAAAATGAATATCTAACAGCTAAGATGTTCAAATGTAGTCTGTCTATTCCTTACCTTACTATCTAGGGATTTTGTCCCTAAACTCTTTGAGTTCTGGGCAAACCAAAGTTTGTTGTTTTATTAATTTATAGCCAAGGAGCCTGCACTGATTCCTATCTTTCTCTCTCTTCTTTCTGGCTTCATGAGTAAATTGATATAGAAAAGAAGGTATGTTTGTATGAGAATGAATCTTCTACTGTCTTTACACTCAGTATATGCATACATTGATAAAAAATTAGTGTGGTGATTAGATATTTATAAGCACAAACCATTACACAAAGAAAATCTATACAATGAAAATTATACTTGAAAAACCTCTTAAAAATTAAATCAAGGGCTGAATATTTTAGTATTTGTACTTTTCAGAATCTGAATACTGTATGCAGCTTCTGGACTCAGCTCATGTGGAGGTTTGAACATCTGTGGCTCATCCATGCAAACAGATGGCGAGATCTGTGATGTCCCAGGCACTTGTGGTGAAACGTGGTGTCTGACAGAAATGTATTTGTACATTCACCTATTTCTGACCATTAAAATGACTGGCCTTGCTCCAGCCTTTTTGTATATGAAATTTCTAGAAGTGTGCAGCCCTTGATCTTCAGGAACGTACTGTTATTTGCCTCTGTTATCTCCATATGGACACTTCCTATCATGATATTTAATTACGAAGAGAGGAGAAGTTGTTAATCACTAACCTTTTTTATAATAGATTCCCAGTTAGTGGATATAGCATAGCATGTGTATATACACTAAATGAAACAATTTGCTGAGACCTGAAAACACCAGTTATCAATATGCTTTGAATGTAATAAAAATTAAAAGTTATAGGAACATATACCTAATGCTCTGTTAATTGATATTGTTGGGTATTTTTATTTAAACATAAATATCTTCTTTGAAAAAGCATCTGTTGCTCTGAATAATCTCTTAAAGTTTATTTTGGATGAAGACAGTTACTTCCAATGGCAAAACAAAATCAGAAAAGATAAATTTTGGTCATTAAAGTAATTTCCTGTAGTCTTCTCACAGAAATAACGCTAACACCCTTTATTCCATATTCAGATTGAATTGCTTTTTAGTGTGTATAGCTGTGGGAATACTAATGTATAGATAACCCATAGGAAGAGATGATCATAATACTGGTGTTCACAAAAAATGCTATACAGAATGATCAGTAATCTAGTGATTTTTCTGTGCAAGAGAAATAATGAAAGGTGACTTTTAAAATACAGGAAAAATGTAGCTCTAGAAAAGCGTTACATGACTGCAATGGGATGAATATAGTCTCCTATGTCCATGTTTGCAGTACAATAGGAAAATTCAGTGAGAGTAGAAAGGAAAAAAGTCTCCTGTAGGCTGTTTAGCAACATTCACTGGCATACTTGGTGGGGTAGGAAAAGAATAGGGTAAAAGATAGAAAATAAACCAGGAAATGTCTACTTTTGCAATGTGTTAGACTGAGAAATTTGAAGGTGATGTTTATGGATAAAAGACCTGACTTTTTTATCTTCTTTCTGAATGGGCTGTTTCAACAAAGGAAGTATTGCTTATTTCCTCTAGATTCAGCTACTTATTCTTAATTCTGCCTCTAAGTGAGTCATATTGCAGCTAAGAGCAAAATATCACCTTCAAATTCTGTTATTAACGTGATAAAATCATTCTAAGTACTTCCCAGTCCTCGCTAAGATTCTAAGCATTTTAATATTATCCCTGGGTTTAGATACTCTTGATCTATCTAAACTATGTTGAGCCTTATTTTAAATAGTTATCTTTTCATTGAGGATGCTCTTCAAACCTAGAAGGTTTTCATGGCTCATTGAAGTTTCCGCTTTCAGAGATACTGAGTAATATGGCATGTCAGTTGTATTAGTGTTAGGACGGCCTGTTCTGGGAAAAAACCCCATACTTGTGCTCTCTGGAATTTGCTCTTTCATGGTCATGGTTTGCTGCAAGTGGACCACTTAGAGTTATAACGGTACTTTGCTGATAGAAAGCAAAGTCTGTTTTGCTCTTGTGACTTCTTTCTTTTCTTATTAAAGCTGAGATCTGTTTGCAGAACTGCAAGGTTAGAATCCTTAATAATTTAGGTATGAATTTCCCTATGAACTTAGGGCCATGCTCTAAGAACTCACCCATGTTATGCAGCTCTGTGTCTCATGATCCTAAACCAGTTCAGACTTCATTTGTTTATTTATCTCTCTCTCCACTCCCCATATCCCCCTCCCTCATGAAAAGTATCTAAAATTATTTAAAAAATTATGCTTCCATGCAGAAAATTTTTTGCGTGTGAAATAAGAATAGTATGAAATCTGATGCGTCCAGTATGCTCTGGAGTTTGATGATGAGGGTACTTAAAGGTCAAACAACAGCCTAGGACAGTAAGAGCTGGGGAAGACAGACATAGTGAATACTTATCTGTTCTTCCTACTGGGAACAGGTCCCACCATGTCCTACCTTCCAGACCATGCTAACAGGCAGGCTAGTACAGTGCCAGGAAACATGTTTGTAGGTCCTGTAGTGGATCATATGTCCAGTGTTCAAACTTGCGCCCCAGCCACACTTTGCTTGGCTTTTGGGAGTTCAGGTCTGTCCAGTGTGTTTACTTATAAAGCTGCTGTGTTGCCTTTTGTCTGGGTAACTTCTCAGCCTGCTTCCTACACCAGCTGACCAGCTTCCTGGTCAGCTGCTCTTTGCTTGCTTGGAAAGGCAGGTCCTCCCCAGCCGACAGTCCTCTAGTTGTCCAAAGAACAACATGTCCATGAAGAAAACCCCACAGGTAAGAGGAAATGCTCTCTACAGAGCAGGAACTGCACATGCAGGATGCACACTGCCAGGGGAACCCACTGCATGCTTTGTACAAAATTTGTATGTGAGTGCTTTGGGCGCAGTCTGCAGCTGACCTGAGAGTCCCCAGAGGTGTGTCTCCAGGACAACTCCCTCGCTGCTTCAGCTGGCTTGCTGCAAGTTTGCTCTGGGAGTTTTGTGTAAAAAGATTTAAGAAAACTGTGAGTTAAACATTGGATTGGGATTTTGCATGGGAAGCTGTATATGAACTCAGATGTTATGTTTACAACATATAGAGACAGCCAAAAAGGAAACAGCACAAAATTTTTTAAAGCTTAAACAAGAAGTTAAGCTAGTGGCTTTCAGGAGAATTGCCTGCTTGGAATTAGGTACTAATATAGATCCATGCTGGTTTGGGTTAGTAATGCATTTCGGATACTCAGTGAAAAGTTTGAAGAATGCATCATTTACCTGCTTTTGTACCTTGCAGTATATTTATATTGAAGCCTGCAGGTTTTTGTCTGTTCACCATAGGCATAATTCATGACAACTTGATGTTCATGAACTTCTTCAGCACTTTGTATTTTCTTAGTCTGTTATTGATTTGATTTACACCATTATATGTCTAACTATTCAATATTGCATATGTACTTTAGTTTGGATAAATGTGTTCTCTCATGTGGGGAAAAAATATTATCATTCTGCTTCACAGAGTTGTTTGACATATGCGTAAAATGAAAATTTGGGTTGATGATTCCTTAGGAGATCTGAAATTATGTTGTTTGAAAGAGTTATTCCATGAACAGACAGAGTCTAAATATATAAATACATACACACAAACATACAACACACAGATATGTCACTGGGTGAGAAAAATCTGAACCCAAATCTGAACCCTACTATTGAAGCAACAAACCTTACAGGTAACAATTTATGTGCAAATTCTTGCTGACATACACTGAAAATGTTTCAAAATAAGCTGTACTATATTATGATCAGATATTCACTAGTACCTGAATTTAAGGGCAACCGATTTGGAAGGCATACTATGACAGAATGACAATTTATAGTAACTTAAAAGTTTTCTTCTCCTTCTTATTTCTCCCCTAGTTGGTACTTAAACTCATTTTCTCATCATTTGGATTTCTAAGTCATCCACTGTCAAACAGTAATTTTGGAATTCAATTATACTTTTGCGAATAAAATTCAGTGAAAGAGCCATATAAACTATCAAACTGCAAATAGCCTATTTGAAAAGTAGTATAATGCAAAAATAATTTGTAATATTAATCCATTCATGAAATTAACTTGATAATTCTAAATGTTTAAATCAAACCAGTTACATGACAAGATTTTACATGAAACTAGATTTGAAGAAGTATAAACCAGCATTGGATTGTGACATGTTGCGGAGCCAGCCCATGCTAATTTAAATTTAAATTTTTGAAAGCAAAATGCAGGTAAAATATGAGACTGTAGCAAAATTTTAGGACTCCTACTGTAAGTTACTCCTGTGCAGATGATTCACAAAGGGAAAAGAAGGGAAAGAAAGTAGATATGATCAGCAGTTTCATCTGCATTTTCTGCCTTGGAACACTGTCAATGGGTTTATTTTCAGGTTTTCTGGTGTATTATGGTTGAGCCTGGAGAAGTCTCTTGGGAGAACCTTTTATTACTTAGGAATATTTGCAGAGGTGGTGAAAAGCACATTCCTACATGCTTCACTTATGGAAATTTTCTTGTTGCTTTCTCCATATTAACTGAAGTCTTTGGCTACCCTGTATCCCAAAAATTCAGTTTGAAGTACACATCTGTTAAGGGAAACTTCATTCCAAACAAATGAAGTTTCACAAAATTTACCAGCAACTGAAAATGTATTTGTATAAGGAGAAGAGTAAATGAATTTTTATCTAAGAAGTGTAGCTGGAGGGTGCTTATCAGTCTTTATCACATGAGCCTTCTGTGGTTGTACCCATAAGGATGACAAGGCAGGAGTCTCTTCAGAGAGCGGTGGGGAAGGGGAGCCTCTGGTGCAGCCCAAAGTCACAGTGGAGTTGGGGAAGATGGCAGCAGCTTCACAGTGAGGAACCACAGCACTGCAGCAGTGGCTGTGTCAGTATTTGCTGCTCTTCTGCCTTCTCTACTGGGAGGTGCTTCACACACTCACCCCTGAGCCAGGACAGGCATGTGTTTGTTGTTGTCTGACAAAGCATATCTGTGTACCAGCATTAGCCGGGCTTGAGATGCAGCTGACCATCTGGACCCTGAATTTCTAAAGGATTCTTTCCAAATCAGGCTTAGCATTCCCCTCTGCTCCATATTCATCTGGTTTTAATTCTGTTTCTTGGGAAATATGTTGTTGATACGTACTGGGCAGATCCTGTACAGCAGGAAGTTTTCACCTTCATGTTTAAAGAGCAAATAATAATTTTGAATCTAAATGTTTGCAGATTTTTAAGAGACTTTTTTAGACAAACTTCAGTAAAAATGTGATTGTGAATTGAAAATAATTTTTAAAATCTTTGCACAAGGTTTTCAGAGGAGATGAATGTTTTAAATTGAATTTATGGGTTTAATTCCTCACAGCCATTCTTTTATATGTAAATGATTACATTATTTAAATAATGTAAATATTAAGTACCACTATTATGATACTTATACTAGTTTTGTTTAAAAACCACTGAGAAAAATACAAAATAATATTTTATTTTTCCTGTTTAAATACTGGGTGAATAATGAAAGGAAACTCTATAGATAGTTTGGCCAAATGAAGACAGATTTATGAAGAAGTTCCCTAGATCAAACTTCTTTCAAAGCAATGTCAGGAATGAATCTTCCTGTTGAAATGAATGCCAAAGCCACTGAAATATAGATAAAATGTACAAGCCTCCTTTATTTCCTTAAGAGAATTTATGTGTTGTTGAGCAACTGACTAATGCTTACAACAATTTAAGTTGCATGTGCAACCTAAAATCGTACATTCTTTTTATCATATTTTGTGCCTAACAATCTCCTGTTTGCTTTTAAATACAATAGAGAGAATCACAGAGTAGTCCTGGCTGGATGGTTTATCTGGAGATCATTTAGCCCAATCCCTTTGGTTAGCTATACTGGGTTGGCCAGATACATGTTCAGTCCCTTAACATTTCTGAGTACTTTAGTTTCTTTTGCTTTTTTGTTGTGGTTTTTTTTTTGTTTTGGTTTTTTTTTTTTTAATCAAAATATTTTTCCAAATTAAATTCAGCACACAAAACTGCCCTTCATAGTCTGTTTGCCTAGACCAGATTTTTTGATGGAAAAATAACTTTCATAAGATTTTTATCTAAAAAATATATCCTTCTTTCACATCAGGAACATAAAAAGCTCTCAAACAGGAAAGTTTGAAAATTCTTTTAAAAGAAAATTTGGAATGAGAAAATTGCCTTGAGGCTCACCCAGTTATCACAAACACAGAACTATGTCTACAAAATAATCAAGATGATCTACAAAAAATAACAGGGAATCTTGACTAAGGAAGCAAAAACTGGGGAAAACAGGAAAGAAAAAGAACCTGTATCTAAGTTTGTTCCAAAACAGTCTGTAGATTAAAGGTTGTTTTCATTAAGGCATGTACTTGTGGAAGGAGCAGAGTTGCTATTTGTTGAAAAAAGATAAAAGGCCTTCATGTCTTCATATGTATTTCTGTAGTAAAAATACACATTGACAAATTGAGAAGAATGGAGCAGTAAATACTTGGATATTTACTTATGGTGGAGTGTAAGCACCGCCTGTCCTAGTTTGTTCTTTACTTGGGTTCTTCTTCCTTTACTGAATGTTTGTGTATTGCACAGATGTTGGCAATTCTAACTTTCAGGTTAATCTCAATGTGCCCTTTGTCTCCCTCTTTGTCAATGCAATGGAATGGGGATCTAGAGGTAGAAACGCATGGGATAAATCTCTTGTACAGTAACAGGTAATGTAAATAGAGTATTTTTTATGTGTTTACCTTAAAAGTTACAGGCACTCAGAATCTGCTATAGCGTAAAATAGAAAATCAAATGAAAGACTGAACATCATGATCTTTTTAGATGTCTTTGTTATGAAAAGAACTCAATAGCTGGGAGGAAATCAATGCCCTTCAAGGATGCCTCACATCATCAGGTAATCTCTTCTAAAGTTTATGAGTTAATCCATAAATATTTTGGCACTGTCTGTGCTTCAGCTGAATTTTGCCATAAAGTTTGCAGGATGTTTTCTTTTGTCAGGCCACTTCTCTCACTGCCAAAATGTCTCAGAGAGCATGCTGTACTGCTATCCCAATAATAAGTAGGATTGTTTTTGTGCTTAGATGTATTTGGGCTGATGCTCCCCTAGCAGAATAGTGTTCACAATCTCTGGGCCATCTGTGCTAGTGAACAGCCACCCTTATATTGTGCCTGCTGCCCCTTGTTGGTACTGGCTGTGGCAACAGAGCTGCTCTGCCCCTGAGCCTCCTCGTCACCCCCACCATGTCCTGCCAAAAGATGCAAAGTGACTGCCTGAACTTTCCTCGCATCAGAGCCAAAAATGCAAAGAAAGTCTATGAGGGCCGTGTGAGATGGGAGGTAAGGGCCTCCCAAGGGCGTCCTTGCAGGTTGAAAAGTCATCAGCCAGCCCTGAGGGCTGTCTCCACTGCCTCTATCATTCCACACCCTGGAGAGTCAGCATGACTTGGATAGCACAAGGTACCTGCATGAGGGAAAGCAGAGCAGGCCAGAGGTGCCACTGATGCCCACAGTTTTGGGACAGCCACCATGAGGAACCACAGCCCTACCCAGCCAATGTTCTCCTCAAATGCAGCACTCCTAGTGTAGGACCACAGGACCACATCCTTGCTTTTGTGTGCCTACCAGCGCTCTGGACTAAAAACCACAGTAAGAGTAAAAGTAGAGAGGGCAATGCCATGGCAGACAATTCCCAGAGATGACACAGGGTTCAGGTGAGGACAGCAGATACTAAAAAGCTGGAAAGACCCCACTTCAGAGGACCTTGTCCTCTTTTTGTGGCCTGGTGGGGATGGTTTACCTCAGGTCAGATTCCGTGGTGAGAGGCCAGTGACTGTGAACACAAGGGCCTGGCATTGGGGCAGTGGGATCATCCACGTGGGGAATCCTGCCAACTTCCTTGGTGCAAAGAAAAGCCTTGACTCAGCTTCTCTGAGGGCTGTCATGAGAGAAGGGCTCACTATGATGTCCACTGGGAAACCCCCACAGAACAGAGAGAATGACTGAGTCTAGAAAGGTTCTGTAGAATTCACCTTGTGCTCACCTGCTCAGGCAGGGCCGCCTAGAGCCAGTTACCCAGGACCATGAACAGAGCCTTTCCAAGTATGTGCAAGGAAGGAAACTCCACAGATTCTCTGGGCAACTTGTGCCTAACATCTGAATGTAGGCATCCATCTGTATTTCAGTTCTTATCCCTTGCCCCTTCTCTTGTCACTGTGTCACACTGGCTGACCATTCCCTCAGCTTTTCCTCCTATGTGGGTAGTCCATTCCCTGGAGCTCAACCAGTCCATCTTATTGACTCCCTAGGGGAGTCTTTTGAGTATTTCCTTGCATTTTTTTTGGTCAAATGTTTTCAAATTATCATTTCAAAGATGTTTAAAGTTTTTGTAAAGTGTCAAATAACAGTAAAGGAAATTAAATTTAGTCCCCATTACCTAATAAAGATATTTGATAGGATTGGAGTAATGAAGTAAATTTGCTGAATAATGTGACTAGGATAACACTATTAAGAAGCAGTAATGTTTCAGGCTGTGAATATAATTTGAATCATTAGTTCTTCCTCTTCTTTCATAACCCCTTCCAGCCCTCCCCTTTAAATATTTAGGAAAGTATGTTTCTTTGACCTGTGCCAGCAGTAGGCCTCAAACTATATTTATTAAATTCTTTGAAGGGTCACAACCTACAGGATACAATAAAGAGCTGTGTAATATTGTGTTGCAGTGCAACTCTTACAGCTTCCTGTGAGTCCTCTTGAAGTGTGAAACTATCTTAGCTGGTATTCATTTAGCAACAAAAGCACCTGTAGAAATGAAACCAGGATCTAGCAGAGCTGAGAATTATGGAAGTGTTTGCCTTTGGATGACAGATTCCATCGAGGCACATATTAATTTTCAGTTTATATATGGAGTGTTTTTTTGAGCTAGTTCTCAGTGTTGTATTAAAAAAAATATATATAAATGTATCTTAAATATTTTTTGCTATAGGCAACACCATTGATCCTGGCTGTATTCTATTGGAGGTTTTTGCCGTTTTATTCTTGTCAGTATCAATAAGGAATGTGAGTCAGAATTTTCTCCTTCTCTCCAGGGTCCAGATGAGGCTTCATCTCCCTGATCTATTGGGTAAAACAGATATACCTGAAAGACAGAAGCAGAGCATATTGTCCTTTTTCTATTAGTGGGATATTTCTGAAAAATGAAGGAATTGTTGGCTTGGGAGAAATTTGTTAGAAAAGAATGTTCCTGTTTTTACAGATTACTTGTGCTAATCAGTACAACAAAAGTATCACTATTTGTGAGACAATTTTATAGCATTTAAATGAGCTAAACTTAGGGCTCAGAGGGGATGGTGAATACCTCTTTTGAGGGTTTGTCGTCAAAATTGTCAGATGGGCAAATAGAGGGTTCCAAGCCTCACAGGCCCTGTTAAATGTATTGGCTGGGGTTGAGTGGAGTCATCTGCTAAAGCCATGCACTATAGTATCTGGGAATTCTAGACATTTATTCATCTATGCGTGATCACCTCACTTAGGAAGTAGCTTCCGAAGTCATTCAAGTGCTCTCAGGATCAATTATTTTTTTCACTATTACCTTCTATTATAATGCAGTGAGAAGGAAAAACACTCAAGTTGTTTGACAGAATCATTCTTATTTTTCCCTTCTTTACAAGAACTGCCTACATATTTAGACTTACTTACACTTACTTGGATAATATATTCTTAGAAACAACATGTCTGAAATACTTCCTTGGTAAATTTTCTATTTTCATCCTGCAGCCTGGCCTAGAAGACAGCTCCTATATGACAGCCTGAAGAGAGGGGTGGAAACTAGACAAAGTGCACCAGAGATAAAGAGCTAATGCTACAATACGGAAAATGAAACAAACATATTTAAGTCGGAAATGTGGATTTCAAGGTGGTTCTTCTGTTGACTGAGAGCTGAATGAGGGTTTTGGGCTTCTGTAAAATGCAGTGAAAATGACAGTGAGTCCAGGAAGGTGGGCAACAGACTCTGTCTGAGAAGAGAGTGAGTAGTGTAAGTACACACACATGCAGGAATTTGTGTTTAATATATAGTGTAAACATGTTATAGATATGTGTGCAGGGCTTCTTCTGATGCTGGTCCTTTAAAGTTGTGTCCAAGTAATTGTGGTAAATAGCCAAAAGTGAGAAATCAAGGTAGTGCTGCAGAGAGATCCATGAGGACATGTCAGTAATGGCCCAAATAAATTTTGCAAAAGCAGTGTAAAACAGTGTAGAAAATATCCAGAACAGTACATTTGAACTGAGTGAGAGTATTTGAGAAGATGAAAGATACAGGACAAAAAATAAGGAATTTTTAACGTGTGAGCAGTAGCTGATTACATGGAAAAAACTTTCAGAAAACAAGGAATCAGTAAGTAAGAAACTGAGTATGCCTGTACAAGATGCAAAAAGGTCCTGCAAATGCAATTCAGACGTCAAGCAGCATGCATTGAGAGGCAATAATGCCTTTAAATATGCCTCTAAAATAAAAAAGACCCTTTTTTAAACTTTTTTTCTTCTTTTTTTTTGACTTTCAGTATGAGTAAATTAAAGGAAGCAGGGAATGAAAACAAAAATTGTCTCAAATTAATTGCAAGGTAGAAATCAAATATGACTCATAAGCTAGTAAAGATGACTCAGTTGCCAGTTTTGACACTTTCAAAGAAAGGGTGACATTTGCACTAAAACATAGCTGTGGATTTTGTTGACCAAAAATGAGAATAAGGAGGTTTGAGTGGCGGCAACTTGCAGTTTGCAAAGTCTGTGTTCCCTGACTGCCTTTCTTAGTTTAGCTACGCTTCATCCAGGAAATTTTATTATGAGTGGGCACGCCTGCCAGGATGGTGCCATTTAGGGTTAAACAAGAGAGCCTGGTGTATAAAGTTGCTCAAGTACACTAATGTTTCATGCTGATTTATTTTCTTAATGGGGCAAGTTTTCTAAACTTGGCTTTAGCTAAGTACTGAAGGATGATTTCGAATGTCTAAACATAGAGACCCACACAAGAAAATTTTAGGCCAACTTCTATACACTTCAAGGTAACTGAAGATTAAAACTACAAAGAGAATTTATGCCCCTGTTTCTTTTGAAAAACTTATTAGTTGTGTATTTATACAAGTAAGTACCTAGCTAAATTTTAAATGTGTTTTTATTATGACAGTCATTATGTATGTTGGGAAAAGACATGCAAGAAGCTAAATAGGAAAAGTGCCCTTAAATTGAAGATATTTCTCTTCTTGACAGTTCAAAGTTTTTGTTATGCATCTTTCATAGGAAAATCCCTGAAATTTATTAATAATTCATCTTCAAGTGTGTCTGGCTTAGCTAGCATTGCTCACTGACTTTTTAATGTATCAGACATGAATAAGAATAGTTCAAGTAAACTTGGCATCCTGCAGAGAAAATTTGGAAATATTTATTTACTTTCATGTGCTACCCTTCACACAAAATGGAGTGCAAATACCAATAACAAAATGATTTACTGCAAGAGGCTGGAAAAATTACACCTAATCTTCTGTTTTTCCTCAAAGGAACTTAAAATTGGCATTTTTCAGAGAATATGTTCAAGCTGTTTATGGCCAAGTATGACAAATCTCACAAATTGGTAGAACATATCTTCAAATAAAGCATAATCTTACATTTTGGTAGAAAGTTAAACCACTATTTCGAGTAAAAATTTAATTAAAGGAATAGTATGTCTTTCTGAATGGAAGAGCTCTACAATAAATGACATAATCAACAAAAATAAGATTGTTCACTTTTAAGGTTTCCTTAATTTAGGTTGTTTTATGATTTGAAAGCAATTAATCTTCATTAGGTATCCTGTCCCTACACATATTTTATTAGTCCTAAATTAACCAAATTGAGGCACATCATAGTTAAATTATTTGCCTGAGTTAATAAAAAACCCTTTAATTTATATAATAATCATAGATTGTATATTTCAAGCCTTTTGAGGCTGTACAGTGAAAGTATTTGGGTCCCTTTGTGTTTTTGTATGGGCATCTGAGGCCAGTACTTGGGAAAATAAGCAGGAACACCATATGGCATTAGAGCTCAGACAGTTTTCTCCCCTTTTCACTGTACCAAGAGTGAAGGTCCTCACTTTGTCACAGGTATTGCAGGGCATGAAACTGATGTTGCACCCAAAAGGTTCCCTACTGCTCTATGGGAGACAGACACATGGTTAAGGTGTAGTAAAGGTGATTGTCCAAATTGAAATTCTATGGTAGAGAAAAATTTCTGACAAAAACTTGATGCTCACAGGGGGACCACGGTGTTTAAATGAAATAAATAAGAACAAATACAACCTTTTGGTGCAATGTAAGATGTAGAAAAGAAGAAATCAGCATTTCTAATCTTAGATACTAAGAAGTTTATCCGCTCATGTCATTATTTCTTGTGTCAGAAGAGTCCTTTATTTGCTGTAAAATGGGAAAGAAACAGATTTTAGATGTTTTGTCAGTCTGATATTATCTGATGCTTATTTACTTTTTCTACTTCTCCTAAGAGCAGTTTGGGTCCTTATGATTTAAGACTTGTCATAATTAGGGATTTTTTGCCTGTACTTTTTGCCTGGAAAGTCCAGTGCATACTGTATATGGCATTTTCAGGCATCTGATAAGAATCAATGGAGATGCAGGGCAGAGGACTGCTTTATTTAGAAGTGTATGTAAAAGGAAATGCCCTAAGAAAGTTGCTTAGTTGGAACAAGATTTTTAAAAGTAAACATGTCAGTTCATTTTAAAAAAGTACAAACTTTGATTATATACATGTGTACATAAAGACATTGAATCATCATTTTAAATTATGGTCTCTCACACTGTCCATTTAAGAGCTTGAATAAGCTCCTTTTAAAAAAAAATTTAAACAGTTTCTTCTCAGAAGCTAATGTTTAGTAGTAACACTTAAAAGTATCATTATGAACACATTTATTATTGGTGCAACACCACCCAATTTTGCTGGACAAAAACAAGATTCTACTTTAATTTGGATGATATATATGAAATGGCATTCCCTAGATGTATAGGAATGCAATAATGAAAGTTCCTGCTTTAATTTGGTTGTGGTTTTGAGGGGTTTCTGGCTTTTAGATACAGAGTTCTCTTGCCCTAGAATGGCCTACTGCAGAGTTCTGCAGTCAGAGCTGCAGATATTGAATTTGGTTTTCTAAAGGGGCTGGAAAAAAGGCTTTTTGCTGTCCTTCTCAATGGCAGAATGGCAGTTTCATTTTGTAACAGTTCTTTCTGAGCTTTTTCTCCACTAGTTGTTGGGTAAATTTTGCCTGGATCTGTATTGTTTGACCCCTTTGCATGAGCTGATATTAGCTCTTGTCCCATTAGTCAGAGTTCAGCAGAGATGAAGACAATTTCTCAGAACATCATTGTCTGTCTCTCAGAAAGGTTATGAGTTTCTTGAAGCTGGTCATGACATTCTTCCATCCACCCCCTCAGGGTCTACAGTGTAGTAAGGAGCTGCAAAGTTTGACAAACTGGATAAATATATGTCTCAAAGCAGAGCAGCTGCTCAACTTCCTCCTTCGCCCTCACTGTGCAGTTCTGGGAGTGCAACATTCCCATCACGATATTCCCACACTTCAGTGGTCAGTATCATCCTGACTTGCAGTCCTCTCTTCTAAGGATTGGTTTTTACTGTTTATTTCTTTTCTGGGTAAAAATGTCAGCTGCTGCCTTACTTCAGAACAGACAAGAAGGGCAGTTTCCTTTCTTTTCTGTGATGAAAGCAGACCCATGATGGACATGGAAAGCAAGCTGTAGTTCTCCAGAGTTTAATCATGTGCTTAATGTGTTCCATTACAGAATGTGCTCCATTCCACCCTAGCAGGAGAGGAGCTGATCCCTTTGAGAGCCTCTGAAACACTGGAGCACGTTGACACGTGTAAGCATGTGCAGCAGCTACGTGTTGTCAAAGCTGCTGGCACAGCCTCTGTCTTAGGACAACTTTAACACTGAGCATCTTTTACTGCCTTGTGTTGTTCAGATGCCCATCATTCTTCCAATCTGATGTAGAAAGAAAAGTGATCATCTAGCTGCCTAGGAGTCAAAAAAGCATTCAGAAACAAAGGCTGTGTAATCAAACCAGAAGTGTTTACTAGAGTCCATAAGCAACAAATACTGCGATACTGCAATCTGCTTGGCCATAAATATTGAACATCACTCAAACCTTCCAGAGGTTTTTCCCATCCCCCCCACTCTGCATTAGTATTCTTTTTATTCTTTTGAAAACAGATGAAAGGAAGCAAGTAGCAAGGTGCATTTGTAAAGTAAATGCCCTTTTCTTCAGAAAGTACAGGGCAAATAGGCACTAGTTGGTGTGGGTATAGAAGTCCAGTATGGCTCTGTTTTGTGTTGCTGGAATAAGTGCAGTTATTATTAAGGCTGTTTGGAGTATTGCCTTGTAACAATGTACACAAGCTCAGTTTGGCTACAGGACGTGAGCAATACAAGGAATAATTTCCTGGCCATTTCTGGACATGGTTACCTCTGAATGTTCACGTGCTCCTGGGAATTTGGCTCCATGGGCTTTTTTGCAAGTTCTCTTTTTTCCACCAAGATTTTTCCTAGTAGCTTCTGTCCTTATTGCTTTGGCCCCTTCTAGGGTACTAGCTTCCTTTTGGCTTTGCTGGGAATTAAAGCTCCTGCTTGCCAAGAATCACTTGCAACTATACCTTCCTGATTTTCTTACAGTTTTCACCTTTAAAAGATATTTTTGTTAGCTGGATACTTTACTGTATTTTTAGGAATTTTCCATTCCCTTGATCTGCCTATTTTCTTCCCACCAGCAAAATAGAGAATGGATTTCACAAAGATATAACTTACATTTTATTTCAGGCCAAGGCTCTTTGTGCACTAAAAGTCTTTCTCTGTCACTAAATTTCCTTATTTGGAGTAGGTATGCATAGGCTAGCATCCTTGTCTCTTAAATTCCAGGAATGTTTCTGGCAAAACAAAGTCTTGAAAACAAATACCTAGAAATTACTGTGAACTGTCACATTAAATCACATTTTTTTATAGACTCAGTTCACACATTCCCAATGCTTTTTTCGTGTTTTACTACTGAAGGAGTTAAATTCAAGTTAACCATTGTTTTCCAGAAACCTTAAATATTGCAGAAGTGAGATCCTGTAAGAGAAATGTAAACGAAAGAAAAACAATATGGGTAAGCAAATGGCACAGCATTTTGCTTCAGTAGTTAATGTGAACCATAGTTGTTTCATAAATTCTGAGCCAGAGTTACTTTACTGTCTGCAGTCTGACCTGTGGCTACCCCTGCGTGGCAACGAGTGCAAGTGAGTAGCACATACTTAGGATCTTTCTTCTAATATATGCCATGGCTTGATAAAGCAGTATTAAATGTCTGTTTCTTTCTGCATCCTCTGGAAAGCAAGAGGGGATCCTTAATGCTTGGCGTACTGGTATTGGTTATAATATTTGCAGCTTCCCTCATCAGTATATTTTGGCACAACAAAGACTTGAACTATGTGGGATCTTGGTTTTTATCTGCAAATCCACAGTTAGAAAAAGGTCATGTCTGTCACCAAATCTAATGAAAACAATATGTTTCAGTGTTCTCAGTGAAACAAACTCTGGAAACTCCTTTCAGGTGACATGAGATGTTTTGTTTCTGTTTTAATGATAATTCTATGTTCTCTAAAGCTATAACAATATGAGTTCTGTTGAATGGCAGATAAAAATGTTCCTTTTCTAAAAAGGTCAAAGCAATTCTTCAGCTATATAAAAGTGTATTTTAGCTCTGAAAATGTCTTTCTGAAGCAAACTTACTTTGAAATGAATAAATTTCCACATAGTCAGTTTTCCTTGATGAAATATCGCCTTGAAAATTTTTGACTAGTTAGTACCTAAAGAAATGTCTCAGTAATAGCTCATGCTTCTTAGGCCTCTGGATGGAAGCTGTTTTCATCTGTAACTACATTCTCCTCAGATTTGCACTCCTGGTTGTTTTAGAAAATGTATTTTTCACTTCAGGTTCATTTTTTGATATGGTTGTGTGATGTGCTGCCAACAGTTTTACTCAGTCTGGACTAAGACTTACAAGGACCCAAGTGGGGTGTCCTCTGTGCAAAGCAACCAAGCATCTGTGTCAGACAAGCAAAACCACAGGCCACATGGATAACCAAGAAATTTTCTGTGCAGCAGCAAACACAGCCAGAAGTTTACAAACTAGGTTGGCAGCAGTCTTAGGGCATTTTGATGAAGAACAGAAGAAAGTCAAGAATGGCTGTTAAGCCATTCTGGTTCCAATGCAGGTGAAGGTTTAGCTGCATTCTCAAAAGAAAAGGGTGGAGTTAATTTGTGATTTGTAAGAGAATTTTGTAATGAAATTTGCTGTCTTCAGCTGAAGATTTAAAGTGCATTCTAAATAAGGAAGGAAACTGAGGCATGATAGTATCCAGTTTGGAAAAGTATGGTGGTTCTTGATATTGAAGTCTCTTGGTGGAAGTATGCAACAGGAAATGCAGGGGAAAAAATCAACAGTCAATAAGTAAATATGGAACTGAGAGCAGATCTACTACGGACACAAGGTTCTGAAAGAAAAAGACACATTTACATACAATGTTTTATAGTAGTTGTCACATTTAAAAATTCCAGAACAAAATTAGCAGTTTTTCTTTCCAGAAGAAAATTATGCAAAATTAGCCTAATATTGCTAAGCTGGACTGCCAGGCCTATGGGTCTCTCACTCCTTATTTCCAAGTGATTGACTCTAATTCTTTTGATCAACTGAAGCATATCTAGCAGATTATTCAATTTGCCATAGTGTAATGGTAGAAGCAATAATTGTCTCTATAAATACGTTTTATATTTAATTGAAATTGGAAATTATGGACATGGTTCTTTAGAATTTTAAACGGTGGTTTAAATTGGCAGTTTTAAAATGTAGCTGCAGATGTTGCCTTAAATATCTGGTTTGAAATTGCTCATTATAGAACTGTAAGGAACATGTAGGGAAACGGCAGATGAAATTAATGCATATGAACAATCACTCACATGCGTACTGATTCCCTACTTTAATTTCACTTTTCCTGTGTGCTGATGAGGTAGTTACTTTGTTTTGATCTTTGAGAGCTCATTAAGAACACTCATTAAGCCTCAGAATACTCAGTGAAGTATAGCTTCTGCTGTTACATGCAGAGTACAGTTCAATAACCTTTTCAGATTGTAACAATTTGGAGGTAATCAGGAATAGCACCCCAGAGACTGAGTTACTGAAACATGATATAGATAAAAACAAACATAGAGATGTCAGGCTGATGTGTTGTCTAAGCTGGCACCACTATAATATTTTAAGATGTTCAAAGTTAAACTTTGTCACAAATAGATTGGAAACCAAATGTAAAGTACTGACACTTCATCTGTACTTGTGGAAATTGGTTATTTTAATATCATTCTCCTTCCTGCTCTTTCGTTCTTGTTAACTTGAATTCCTTTACACATTTCTTAAGTTCTAAATTTTATCTGTGTTGTTGTCTGTCCCCTCCTGCTCTCCAGGGAGGAAGTCTTTTAGGCCCTTTTCTAAGCTCTGCCCAAACTTCCTGAATTTTTAGTAATGTGTGCCACATCACTGCTGCCAGCATTCTCAGATTCTTCCTATGAGACTGGGGATCTGTTGCTTTTAACAGGATAAAATATTGCATTTAAATGTATGACAGCTCATAGAGCACTTAGAAAACAACAAGAGTAGGAGTGCACAAGCAAGCTTCAGTTTTGCTGAGGGATGAAGCTCATACAAAATTCTGTAGAGTTAATTTCCTTTTTCCTGTGTTAAGGAAAATCATTCTTATCCCCAAATGAGGAATGTAAAACTTTCCAAAAATTATTAGCTGAGAATTATCATCTGCAACTTTTCTTGCACATAATCAACCCTTTCCTTTTGGTTCAGTCTTATCTCTCAGTCCATTGCCATCAATTGCTCATGAGGCATCAGTACCTTTTCCCCATGATGCTCACTCTGCTGTGGGTAATTTTCTTAATTTCATAGGTTTCATGCATTTTGGCTCATTCTGCAATTAAGATGGTTCCTGTCTCTGCCATCTTTTATCCTCCCTGCTCCCTTCCTTCTCTAAATGTGCTCAACAGCTGTTTGCTTTCTCTGTTGCACATTTGATTGTCTGACTCATGTCAATAAAAGAACCTGCTGCAGATGAATGGGAGCAAAGCTGAGATGTTTCTCAAAATTATTGCTTTTAAAAGTCTGCTTGCTTCATTACACCTATGTCACCTGGAGGGTGTGACAAGTCTTGGTAAACTTCTGAAGGTTTAGGCAGTCCAGCGACTGGATGAGGAAGTCAGGAAGCAAAGGCATTGGGACTTTCTGCTGCTGTAGCCTAGGAAGACTCAGAGGGAGACTGTTCAGTTCTGGTGCTGGGCAAGGAAGAAGGCAGTGCCCTACTCTGTTAGCAATCCTCTGTTGTCAGAACAGGGAATTGAGTGAAATGGAGGCATAAATAGGGACATGGCTAAGTCTTAGTGTCAGCTGAGCACATGGTTTACTGAGTCTGCTAGCTAAACTGTAAGGAGTCTCCCTTTTTGGCAGTATTGAACTAAAACATCAGCTGAGGTTTTATCTCTGATTTAGCCTTTCAAAGCAGCTATTTTGTTAATCTGGGGCATGTATATCTCACAGACTTGTTGCTGGGGCTCCATTTAATCTTTGAGCCAGCAGCACTCAGAGCCCAAGGGCAAATGAGTCACCTAAGGAGGAAGGAACTGTGGCAGAGCTGGGCTTGAGCAGGAGGAGATCATCACAGGACATCTCAATCTGATGTAGATAGACTTTCCTTAACCTTAAACGGAAGACATGGCAGACCAGTGGCATGATGCTACAAGAATTATCTTCAGTATTATTAGACACTACCCAAGGGCAGTGAATAAAAGGCTCCTGTATAGTTGTGAATCAATGAATTAGAAAAAAAAATGGTTTTGATATCTTTTCAAGCATAATGTTATTATTTTACCACTGGTAATCATTTTTCCCATTTGGAAAAATAAGTAATTAATTTAAAAATAATTATATTCAACCTCAGCTATAATGGAATTAACTTTTGTTAATTGCCAAAAGAAATAAAATTTTGGTAGTCAGCATGGCTTTTGGGGGAATGAGAGATTATCAAAGTAATTTAAATTAGGAGCGCAATTGGGAAAATGAAGGCTTTTTCAGCATACAGATAATTTCAATATTCAACATGTTTACTATTTGAGGATATTCTATTTCAGATTCAGAATAATCTAAGTCTTTAATATCAAATCAATTCCTTATTAAACCAGGTTTTCCTAGATGTTTGAGTTATTGTGTTTCCACTTATTAGATTACATCTTTACATGACCTCTACCTTGTGATGACCGTTCCTTAATTTAGCATGTCAGTGTCAAAAAGGATTATGTTGCACCACAGAAGGCCATTTAGAAAAGAAGTCTGATTCACCCCAGATGGGATTCTCTAGAGAAATAAAGTGTAACTTCAGCAGGCAATTCAGATGCTGGAATTTTGTTGAATTATCAGCAGTGGCAAAGATCAAAATCCCATTTTCCCCTGTATCATAGGATCATAAAATGTTTTGTGTTGGAAGAGACCTTAAGATCAACTAGGTCCAAAACACCTGCCATGGGCTGGGAACCTTTCATGAGACCAGGTTACTTAGAGCCCCATTCAGCTCAGTCTTGAGCACCTCCAAGGATAGGGAGTCTGCTGCCTTTCTGGACAGCCTCTTCCAGTACCTCAACACATTTATAGCTAAGAATTTCTTCCTGGTATCTACTCTAATCCAATCCCACCCTCCTTCAGCTTCTCCTGTGTCCTATCCGTACATGCTGTTCTCTAGCCTTTCTGTAAGCCCTGTTTAAATACTGGAAGGTGCTATAGGGGTCTCCCTGAAGCCTTCTCTTCCTCCTCTGAAAAACCCCAGGTTACTCAGTCTCACACAGCGAATGTACTCCAGCCCTATGATCACCTCAGTTGCTCTCCTCTTCAGTGATTCCTACAGGTCCATGTCTTTCTTGTGTGGGGGACCCCAGAGCTGGACACAGCATTCTGGGTGGGGTCTCACCAGAGCAGAACAGAGGGGGAGAATCCCCTCCCTTGACCTGCTGGCCACACTGTTTTTGATGCAGCCCAGGATGCAGCTGGCTTCCTGGGCTGCAAGTGTACATTGTTGACTCATACTGAGCTTTTCATCTTCAAACACTGAATCTGTGCTGCCAGGCTTAGTCTCAGCCCATTCTCTGCCCAGTCTGTATTTGTTCTTGGGACTGCCCTGACCCAGGTGCAGGATCTTATGCTTGCCCTTGTTAAACTTTATGAGGTTTGCACAGTCTCACCTCTCAAGCCTGTCAAGGTACCTTTGGATGGGATCCCTTCCTTTCAGTGTGTTAACTGCATCTCTCAGCCTTGCTTCTCTTCGGCAATTTGCTGAGGTTGAATTTTATCCCACTGTCCAAATTGCTGGCAAAGATGTTGGAAAGAGCTGGTCCCAATACTGACCCCTGGGGAATGATACATGTCACTGGTCTCCACTTGGACAGCTGTTGACTGTAGCTCTTTTTCTGTGACCGTCCACCCAATTTTTCATTTTATCCATCCAACAAAATCTGTGTTTCTCTAGTTTAAAGGCAATGATGTTATGCAGGATCCTCAGTGTCAAGTGCTTTCTCAAGTCCAGGTAGATGACATTTGTTGCACTTGTCTCATCCACTACTGCTATAACCTCATCACAAAAAGCCAATTTTGTTGGGCATGATTTGCCCTCAATTGAGTCATGTTGGCTGTCAGCAGTCACCTCATTATTTCCCATGCGCTTTAGTGTAGTTCCCAGAAAGATCTGCTCCTAGATCCTACCAGGCACTGAGGTGAGACTGGCTGGCCTATAGTTCCCTGGGTCTTCCTTATCTCCCCTTTCAAAAATGGGGGTTATGTTTCCCCTTTTCCAGTCAATGGGAACTTCACCAAGCTCCCGTGAGTTAAGTATGACAGAGTGGCGTAGCCACTTCTTTGGCCAGTTCCCTCAGGATCCACAGTTTTATCTCCTCTCACTTGTTTACTTTCAGTTTCCTTAGACGTTCTTCATTCTCCCAATCCCTGCTTTCAACTTCTGCAACTGGAGCAGTGTGGCTGGAACACTTGCTGGTAAAACATTGAGGCAAAATATCATGAACTACCTTGGCATTCTCCCTGTCCTGTGTACCCAGGTCTCCTATATCCTTGCTGAGAGGAACACATTTTCCCTAGTCTTTCTTTTATCATTGATATACCCAAAGAAACTTTTTTGTTACTCTTGATATCCTTGGCTAGATTTACTTCTGCCAGTGCTTTAGCTATCCTAACAATCTTCCTGATATTTGGGCTATTTTTCTGTATTCGTCCCTGTCCCTTCTATCAGCCTCCTGTTTGTCCAGGAGCTCTGTGTTCATCCATGCAAGCTTCCTGGACCTCTTCCCTGATTACTTCTTCATAGGGATGCATTGTTTCTGAGCCTGGAGGAGAAAATCATCCAGCTTGAATATCATCCAGCTCTCTTGGGTTCCTCTTTCTTCCAGGACATTGTCCCATGGCACTCTACCAGGAGGCCCTTGAAGAGACCAAAGTCTGCTCTCCTTGGATTCCAGGATAATGGAGCCCTCCTCACTGCCCTAAGGATCTCAAACTCCACACTTCATGGTCACTGCAGTCCAGGCTGGGTTTGAGCTTCATATTCCCCACCAGCCCCTCCTGGCTGGTTACAAAAAGGTCCAGCCCAACACCTCTCTTCATCGGCTCCTCTATCACTTGGCAGAAGGAGTTGTTATCATCTTGTTCCTAGAACCCTCTAGATTGTCTATGCCTGGGTGTGTTGTCCCTCCAATAGATGTTGAGGTGGTTGAAGTTCCCTATGAGAACCAGGATATGTGAATTTGAGGCCACTCCTCTCTATGTGTAGAAGACCTCATCAGCTTGCTCCTTCTGTTCAGGCAGCCTCAGAGACCTACTATTTAATCACTTGTCCCTGCTCTCCCTTTAATCCTGACCCTTAAACTCTCATTCAGCTCATCATCTATCCCCAGCTGGAGTTCCAAGCACTCTGTTATCATAGAGGGCATCACCACCTTCTCACCTCCCCTGCCTATCCCTCCCAAAGAGCTCATATCTTTCCATTCCAACACTCCAGAGTTTCTGTGATGCCAATAAAATCAGAGCCCTGCAGCCAAGTGCAAGTCTCTAGTTCCACCAGGAATCCCAAGCTGAGTGCTTTATGACTTTCTGTCTGGAGTGTCTGGAATTCCTTGGTGCTGTGCTTCATGTGTTTTCCTCTGGATCTGCGTAACCTCTACGACACGAGGCATTTCTTGCTGTCACTGGTTCACTGGAATGAGTGGATTGCCTGTCATCCCATGCCTTATCACTGTTAAACCTGATGATATCCACCTCTCCCATCATATCTCATTTAGCATCATAGAAACAAATCTTGGCAAAAGATGATTTTTCCCTTTTGAGAGAGGTGAATGCTTTCTGAACTCAGCAAGTCTGCTGCCATGTAGGCTGTCCCATTATCAAAGATCAACAAATTTTGGTGGGGAAAGATCATTTATTAATAGACTGAGTCCACCTGTTTTCTGTCTATGCTGTCACCTGCACCTGGAGGACCAGAATAACAATAACCTGAGGTTCTGATTCCCTCCAAAACTGTCCCAGTGCCTTGAAGTCTCTTTTGATCACATTTCTACTATGTCTTCCATTTTTATGGAGGTGCATCTGGAGGACCAGCACAAGTAATTGCTGGAAAAAAGAAAAGGAAAATTCCTGAAATCTGAATCTTAATTTCCCATCTGAGTTTTGGTGGGAGAGTGTCTGAGAAGGATGCAGAACTAGAAAAAGCCCAGATAATGCTTCCCCTTAATGTTCTTCTAACTTGCAACACACTCCAAGATGTCCCTATGCTGAAATAGATGTAGAATTTCCTGACTCAGACAGGTTTTTTGTTTAGGTCAGAGACATACAGATCAATTTTTCATGTGAAGACACATCTGTTACAAGCTTTGTCTTACCCACCTCCTTCTGCAAGCAGATCTTCCACTGGCAATGAATGTGAAATTCAATTTAATATTGGACTGTTTTAAAAGAAATGTTTTGCCTCTTTCCAGTTCTTCCAGAATATGCTGTGTTTGTTCAAATCAACCAGAACTAAATAAACTAAATACCTATTTTTAGGGCTTTTTCTTTTCTTTTTAGGATTGAATTTTATGCTCTGTGGCAATAGAAAAGAAAATGTTCAGTAAAGAAAATCTTAGTTATCTACTATCCTCCTCTTGAAAACACTCCCAAAACAGATAGAGTAGTGATTTTTCAGTAACCAATTCTGAATTTCAAATAATAAATCAATAATCCTTGAGCAAGATTGAAGTAATTTTGTTCTTTGTTATGCTGGTCTGTCACAACTTGTTAGGAGGATTTATTTCCCTTTGGGACTGTGACACTGCTGCCATGACAACAGTAATTCACAAAGCCAGATTCATCCCATGATATGTAAAATTATGGAAACTGTCTAGGATGTTGCTAAGTATTATATATTTTCTTTTCTTTTGTTAGTAATTTAACTTAGTGGGTGGATAATAACACCACCAAGTTTGGAAGCTTTCAGATGCCTATTTGCCTATTTCATTCTATATGGAAGTTTTCTTGCAGAAAGTTCCAAATGTAACACAAAATCTGTTTTGCGCATGATGAGCCCTTGGTAAGATGCAACAGCATTAGCAGAAGTCCAGGTAATTCAGCTGGGTAGATTTATATGTGTGATCTTCATAGCTATTTTTTATGACTCAAGGTAATTTTCTATTACATTTTGGGCAGAAAGGGAATGTTAGCACAATTTATTCACTATCATATGCTTGTTCTCAGGCTATATTACAAATAGAGTCTATTTCCTAGGCATTACAAGGGGCTTTCAGCAGTAGCAAAGTCTGTTTTGAGCTCAGGAAGCATCAAAACAATTCCCATCCAAGTTTTCTTTCTGTAGGAGAAATACTGCAATTTCCAGTCCAAGCCTGATATCAGCATGATAAGTAATGATGATTTTGTCAAGCCCTTTCCATCACATCTCTAATTTGTCAAAGAAGAATAAGCATGATTTCCTTGCATTTTATCTGTTCTCATCTTCCTCTTAATGATTTCTTTTCCTTTTCCAAAAAAAAAGGGTTAAGTGACACTTGGCAGTGCTGGCAGTGTTTTCCAAGTCATTTAAAAAGCAAAACAAAGGAAAAATATTCCTTCCCATTTCCGAAGTTTTAATAAGGATTAATTTCACCTTCCAGTGTCTTGCGCAAGATTGACAAGTGAAAGCAATGGAGTCACCAGTTTTCTAGTCTCCATTTTCCACATATTGCCTGCCACAGTGATATAGAGAATCTTTTAACTTTCTCCTTCCACTACTCTGTCCAGACTGTTTGGGTTCTGAGCAGGTACCCATGTGTGGGTTTGGGAGTTGTTAATTGGCTAGTGGTAACATTCATAACCGAGCATCAGTTCTTCCTTACTAATCAGAGAAAAGGCTGAGCTGAATGATATTTTTTCAGCAAGGTGGGTTGGCCCATGTGCTGTCAGTTAGATCATGTTAAAATTAAAACAGCATTTGTGCTGTCTTGCAGTTCTGCTGAAAATCTCCCAGTGGTACTTTGACAGGCTGCAATTAGGTCTGTGAGCTGCATGCCTGCAGTTTTAAGCTCCCTTGGGTTTCGGATCAGCCCCATAGCTATGAAATCCACAGTGACCACTTTCTCCTTGTCCTCTATGAGTTAAGTCTGTTACATCCTTTCCTGAAGGGGGACCAGTGGCAGTGAGCATTATGTTGTTCCTGAAATATGCTCCTATGAGGACAGGTGATCCTGCTGAGGTTGTTCTGGTTTGTGTTTTTCAGGAACAGTAGACTGTTAAATGAAATAAAGACTTTGTACTGAAGTAGAGAGATTAATTTAAAATATTTTAGATTCATTTCAGATTGGACAAAATTACATGTATGTCTGCCATTTCTTATAGCTACTTGGTTCAAATTTCAGTCTGCCCTTTGGACTTTGAATCAGGATCCTTTCACATTTTCAGGTCTTTCATGGTGTGTCGAACATTTCTAAAACATAACATTCTTCTTTGACCTCCTCAGCCTCTGTAATTTTCTTCACTCGCTCCCACTCCCCCCCCCCCCGCCCTCCCTCCAAATTCCTGCATCAGTTTTCTACTTATTTTTGGGGATAGACTTCAGTCCTTTCAGGAAAAATCTACTGCACTCCTCCTCCTTCTGTCCCTCTCTGTCCTTACAGGCAAGACAGAACAAACTTGGTTTCATAGATCACAGGTGTTTGGCTTTTCTGTGTTGTGGCCATCCCAGGAGCTATTAGGAATGAGTACCCCATGTCTCCATCTTATAGAAATTTTGCAGTCTTTGCTTTCTAACCCTATAGCAAAAGATAGAAAAATTGTATATATCTTGTGATTGGTATTCAGGAAGCAATAACTTCCTTTAATCAACCAGAATTAATAAACTTTTATGAGATAAATTTCACAATCATTCTGGAGGTGCTATAGAAATCAAGAGACGCTGGATTTTATACCCATGCTTAGAACATAAGATTACTTCAATTTTCTCTTAACTATTTACTTCTACTTCTAAATATTTTTCTCTGTGTGGGGTAATGCTGACAGTAAGTTAATATGGCATCTTCCATAATGCAGGTCTAGGGGTGCTCGAAGTGATATTCAGTAGACGTAAATCTGTGGCTATTTACTATGGATGTCTTTGAAAACCTTTCTTAAATCTGAGCTGCAATTTTAAATTATCTTTTATACTGTTAGGTACTTGTTTATCACTTCAGCTCCTCACCCATTTTCTTGGATGCCTGTGCTGCTTTCTTAAATTTGGTTTTTATCTAACCTCTATGTAACCTGCCTGTGGATAGCACAGCAATCAATCTTTCCCTTCATCCTTTATAAAGCTGGTACAACAGTGGCAGCAGCGAAGGTTAGTGTTGTGACTCGTCTACTGAAAAGGAAAAAGCTGGACTTCCTGGTGAGAGTATAATTAATATTAAATAAAATGTCTCCCCATTCCCTTATATTGTGTGCTTATATGACAGTGACTTCTTCCCTTGCTCTTATAATTTTCCCCTTTTATTTTTTAGGGAAAGAGAGAAAAAAAAAAAAGCTTGCTTTTCATTCGAATAAATATTACTTTGTTACATTAGAAACATTGGGAATAGTCAAATTTTCAAACAATTCTAGGCATTGCTTTATTCTTTGCTTGTTTGATTAACACGATGACTTGGGTTAGGACACTTTTTTGTCAAATCCTTTACCTACAATTTCTGCTGTAGGCACAAGCTATTTTCTGGCAGTTTTGAATGGCTCAGTGAGCTGAGACTCTCGGGAAGCTGGAAGCAGAGTTTAGGACTACAGAGGCAGTGAATATTTAAGACTCTTGTTTACTGTAATACATATGGTAATGTGACAGTCTCCACTTGTTTGCATCTCTTCTAGTGAATCTTATTTAAATTCATTAATTTGCATTCAACAGTCAATATCAAGCATTGCCACTTCTTAATACATGGCATGTTGTCTTGCATAACCTCCATTGCTATATTAGTTAACTTTCAGCTAATTATTTTTTGACTGCAGTATTATCTATGACTATTGTCTTCACATTATTAACATGCAAAGACAAAGACCTGCTGGTTTTTTTTTTTTTTAAACTTTGTGAAAAAAGGAACTATTGTAAGAATTGTTATTGATGGAAGAGAAAGTGGATAAAAATCAATCAATAATATATATAAAAAAAGAGTTTTTCCAAAGGAATTCTAGAGACAAAAGTTATTTTAAAACCTGTATCTGTCTCCTTTCTTCCTACCTCCTGACTGGATGAAGCACTATGATGATTTTATAGCAAGGAGGAGAGAATATTTGTAAGACTCAGGAAGAATATGGAGTAATAAAAATTTCACTCACATATTTTTGCTGGATTATTCATGAATCCTATGTGCAACACACAACTGCTGAAACTGAAGTTAATGTTCAACTTGTACTGGTTAGGATTAAGATCTTTGCCCACTGAAGTACCATTTGGGCTGAGTATCAAAATCCTGTGCTCATTATTTGAATATTAAATACCAGCAGTTTGATATGGCAGTTACTGTTCAGTTCAGTGCAAGTATGGGAACGATAAAAGTTTGTGACATCTCTTTCCAAGGTAAAGCTCTCTTGTGGTAAATCTTTGTAATGTGAAGCCAGAAAGACACTTCAGAATACAACTTCATTGGAGATCTGAAACTTCATTAAGTTTCAGATCCTTTGTATAAATTGAAAACTCCATCCATTAAGAATGTTGTATAAGCAGTCAAATATTGTTCAGATTAATTTGTTTTAAAAATATAGAAGAAATCATAGAACAGTGAAAGCATAGCTGTACTCAATTGCATTGGTTGATGTGCCATAGCTTTGATATATGTATTCAGAAAATGTACAGAATCCTGTTTACTTTTGGATTTAGCGTGGTAAGGACTGCATTTTTATCCTTATATCTGGTACTAGTTTTCATTCATTAGACCAACATGTATTTCTAGGTAAAATCACTGTGAGGTCTGAAATGCACCATGAAATATGCACATCAGTGGATTTTTACATTTTTACTGTGCTTCATGAAGAGTCTTCAGCTGCTGCCTTTCAGTGAGAACTTTTATCACTTAAGACATTATAAAGGCTGTAAGTCAGCTATTTTGAATACACGCCATTGCCTATTTCTGGCAATTAAAAAAATTATTTAGTGTTTTATTTTATTTACAAGGTAAAACTATTCTGAAACTTTTCTAAAATTGGGCTGTCTTTTAAATGTAAAAACTGCTGAATTTTTTTTCTGGAAAGATGGATTTATTAATATCTATTTATTATATTAAAAATATTTTAGTTGGATGGATGATTTTAAACTGTACTACTTTCATTATACTCCTCATAGAAATGGATATCAGTATCAGCTCACAGTGAAAAGTAGGTGCACAAGGGATGTCTTAACCAGACCTTGTGTGTGGGGAAGGCATATGTGTTTTCTATAAGAGAAGATAAAAGCTGTTGAACTGCCAGAGGAATGAACTTATTTCCCTGAAGTCTCAGCTCAGATTTCATTAAATATTTGAGCTTCTAAGGTGCTGGTATATATTGGATTTTGAGAGAAGAATGTGGAAGATAGTCTGGGGCAACTCTGTCCCACACAGGTTATCTTCAGCTGCTCAACTTGACAGAAACAGATGCAGACTCAGAGTCATTAAAGCAAAAACTTTAAATGAATAAGTACAATTTCTTAATATAACAACTCTTTACTTTTGGTACTGGGTTTCTAGCTGTCACCTCTACATTACATTGAAGTTACTAACCAGCACCTGTCAGCACAGACTGCCACATTTCATGCTGAACTCTTGGTGAAATTGAGTTGAATTATCACTCTTAAGATTACTAGACTAAAAGCTTTTGCCTTTTTTTTTTGTGGTTGGGTGTCTTTTTTTTTTTTTTTTGTGTGTGTCTGATGGTGAAGTATCACTCTATTTTAAATTCAGTTCAACTGAAGAAATTGTGGAGGTAATTTTTTGCTACTCTGTTTTCATACATGTAATCTTGTTTTCATGGAACAGTTTGTTCCTGTTATTTTTTCTTCCTTAAGAAATATTGTTTTGCTTCGTAACATTAGAGTCATAACAGGTCCAGGAAACTCTGTTCAAGACATAGAGGAGAAATAAGCTAAAAGGTTGTTAATCAACCAACAATTAGCTTGTTGAGTACAAAACATGTAGACCAAGGACTCTCTCAGTTAGGGGGACTACCTTCTTGTGTTTTCATTACTTCAGACTTGACATGGGCATGGTGCAATACCAAATGGCTCATGAACTACTTGCCAGGCATTTATTTTCTTCTATTTGTCTGCCTTGTCTCAATGTAACTGTGGTTCCCATTCTTCCTGGCATAGACCTGAAGGTCAATGTTCAGAGGAACATGAGTACCTAGGACATGTGAAAAGTCTCTATTAGGTGCTTCTCAGCCATTAAAGATTACATAAAATACTTCTGTTCTAGTGTGCATGGTTGTGAAGGATCAAAGGTTTAAATGTAAGAGCCACAAGATATGCGCATATGGATACAAGCACTGTGAGCTAATATAGGTAAATCCAGCTATTCCTAGATGTATCTGTACTTGAACATGCATTTTTTGACTTCTCTTTCATCATTCTTCTGTTTTATGAAGAATTGTTACTTGTGTAATGACATTTGGTAGCATAATTTCATGGCTGACAAAGGAGTGAGCGGAAAAGCAAATATAATTCTATATAAGATACTCAGTTTGCTGTTGAGTGAATGTAATATAATGCAACTTAATCTGGATGAGGATAGTGAAGTTATATTTTGAAGCTGTCCATTTCCCCTCTTAGTTTGTATAGAATTTATTTGTGACAGAGCTTTAAACTTGTAGTATTTTATGAAGTTTCACCTAGGTAATGATAATGTCAACTTCTGGAGGAAGAAAAATCTTAGGATGTTATTCAGTTTTAGTGATGCAAGTGTATGTTCAATTTTGAGTAGTTCAACTCATTATGAAAGGTAATTTTGTGGAATCCATGAAGAACTCCAGGAATACAAATAATCAATATTGATTTATTTTCCTGGTGTTTCCTTCTTATATTGCTTTTTACTTGTTTGTCATTTCCCTCTTTTCTCCTGTGTCAGTGGTGCTACCTGTTAGCATAAAAGGCTCAGTCACCCTAAAACTCTGCTGACTGCTGTATCCTGACAGTGGCCTGAAGTGGATGTTTACAGAGGAGTACAAGAGGGCATGTACAGAACAATGCTTTCTCTGACATTGCCTCCCAGCTTCTGATATAGAGATATGCATTGCAAATTAAGCTAGGAGTTTGTATTCCAAATAAATGATTTGTTTTGGGTTCATTCCAGAAAAGCCCAAACAAGGGAAATCATAAATCATAAGTAAGTAGATTTTTTCCAATTCTAAATATAAAACTTTCCCCACCTTTTGATGAATAAAGGCCTGTTGCTTTGCAGGCACTATTAACTAGTCCTTAATATGTTGTGGATATCCTTTCATAATCTGTTTCAGTAAGATACTACCTTCAGGAGAAAACATATATATAGATATAGATATAGATATGTAATATTATACATATATTCTTTATATATTATTTTAAAGAGTAAAATATATTTTAGTGCTTTATGGTTTGTAGAATAACTTCCCAGTTGCTTCATGTAATTGGAATTTTGAATGCAGTATGAACAATAGGGTCTTTATTTCTGATGGATGAAAGTAATGTGGTTTGTTATACTAATTAAAATATAGAATTTAATGCCACTTATTATCTAATATGTATGCTCATGCTATGTTTTTCTGCACTTGTATTTAGAATACAATTAAACATGTACAGTTTTGAGATTTATCATGCATATTTCTTCCCAAAATGTGCAAGAAAACAGCTAAGATATACTTGGGCTAATAGCTTGAAGAAAATATCCGTGTTCCAAACAGGTATAATAACAGCAATTGCTGACATATGCTGCCGTAGCAGTGTGCCTGCAGCATATCATTGGTGGAACTGTGTAATTGTTTTCCATGTGTCCTAAAATGGTTCCTATTATATCAGCTTTGTGGGCATATTTACTTGAAAATCAATAAAATTCTTGCTAAGAGTAAAACTCCTTGCAATGAATACCTACAGGTATGTTTTTTTCCTTATGAATTTGTTAGTAGCTAGCTTAAAAATTGGTTTCAAAATACATGCATGTAGTAACCTGTGTATGTCCTCATATTTCACATAACCTTTATCTTTGTAGCCTCCAGGTTTGTCTGGACAGGTAACATGGAATATCTAAGCTTTGGGGATTTTGATTATCACCTTTAGCTCAAAGAATTTAGATGGCTAAACTCGTAAGGAAATGTAAACTTCAGGGACTAGTTTCTGAGTTCTTTTTTTAATATCAGTTTTAAGTCTCACCACACACATACACACACAAAAACACCCTGTCTCCTTCACCCCCACCCTCCATCCCCAGTCTTTGACAAAGAATAGATTTTAAAGAGATTTATACTTCTGCACAGTCCTTTGCCTTCAGTGGTCTTGAATGAAAACGAGCTGGCCTTTTTGCCTGCAGCTAATTTGTGTCAACTATAAAACCAGAGGATGATGAACTGGATTAAGGTACTCTACACGTTTCCCAGAGACCACCCAACAGCTTTTATTTGATAGTACAAGAGATGTGAAATCTATGCAGAATTAGACCCTAAAGCCAAGTGACATATCATAAAATTTTCTTACTACAAGGCCATTTATCCACCTAGTTCTGCAAAAACTCTAACACCCCACTTCTCTCCAAAACAGAATGGTAATATAATAGCATGAGGAAGAAAGATGTAGGAGTGCAACTAGTTGATTTATACATAGTAACATTTAAAATTTATTTGTTTTTAGCTGGCCTGCTATCACTTTTTATGTATAAATTGTTTTAGTATTTATGATATTTACATACTTTTACTAAGTTGTTATTTAAAGGAAATATTTTCTATTGTACACCTGAGGGATGGTTAAGCTAAATGAAAATCATTGCTTATTTTCTTGTTTAATTTCTCCTGCATATGAATATGACAATCTTATTTAGGCAGTTGGTAGCTAATGGTAAAGCAGCCCTGAATTTTTAGTCCAGTAGTCAGTACTGGAGGGTTAAGTCTATGATGTTCCTCTTATCTAACCTGACATATGTCAAACAAACAAGTCAGCTCTAGAGCATAGATTTCCTGCGGGAGAGGATGAGGAGTAAGAAGCTTGCATGTGGCTGTGGTTTATGATGATGACTTTCTGCTGCAGATGCAGGTTTTGTCCTAGTTTGCTTCTAGCTGGTATAAGGCTTTCTGTGCCAGCAGGTTCAGAAACTGCTGAAACAAGGAGGAAACCTCCCAAATGACTAGCAAGCTTATTTGTGTGAGAACCATTCAAATAGAAGAAGACAAATTTTAAGAATGTATTTTTAAGGTTCAGTATTTTATAGTATTTCTGTACTATAAAACATCACTTGGTAATTAGCATCAAATTCTTTTCTCCTTAAGTGGTGACAATAATTACTGTTGTTTACTGACTTTTTTTTATAACTGTATGTATGCCTTGCTGTAGAGAAGCTACTTATGTGAAGTTACTTTCTTATCACACACTCTAAGTCCTCGTTCATGTGATTTTGTGCTGGTAATACTTGCCTGAATGCAGCCATGACCATACTTTTATTTCTCCTTAGAAATTGGTAGCAGAGGAGCAAGAAGTCCTCTAATGGTTTCTAGTGCCTGAAGATTCATCTTCTTTTTCTCCCTCTAGAGAGGAAAAAGTCTTCTCAGCAAAAGGGGGAGAGCATATGATTATTCAGGTTTCTCTTAATTTACTTTCAGTTTTGACAGAACGCTCTAACCAAAGGTTAAGAAGGAAATTCCGGTAGTCTATCAATCAGCTGAATCACTCAGCCTGAGTCTGAGATCAAGGGTGTGAAGTTCCACAAGCCAAGTGCTGGGTTCTTCACTTCAGTCACAACAACCCCAGGCAGTGCCATAAGGTGGGACAGAGTGGCAGGAAAGGTGCCCAGCAGAAAAGGACCTGGTGACAGCAGCTGAACATGAGCCAGGCTGTGCCCAGGTGGCCAAGAAGGCCAATGGCATCCTGGCCTGGATCAGCCATGGTGTGGCCAGCAGGGCCAGGGCAGGGATTGTCCCCTGTACTGGGCACTGCTGAGGCCACAGCTCCAGTGCTGTGTCCAGTGCTGGGCCCTCAGTGCAAGAGAGACACTGAGGAGCTGGAGAGAGTGCAGAGAAGGGCAGTGGAGCTGGGGCAGGGTCTGGAGCACAAGTCCTGTGAGGAGCAGCTGAGGGAGCTGGGGGTGTTTATCCTGGAGAAAAGGAGGCTCAGGAGAGACCTTACCATTCCCTACAGCTGCCTGAAAGGAGGCTGTGGCCAGGTTGGGTTGATCTCTTCTCCTGGGCAGGAGACAGGAGATACATGACAAGACAAGAGGAAATGGCTTCAAGCTGCACCAGGAGAGGTTCAGGTTGGACATGAAGAAGAATTTTTTTCACAGAAAGAGTTGTTAAGCATTGGAAGGGTCTGTCCATGGAGGTGATGGAGTTACCATCCATGAGATGTTCAAGCAATTACTTGATGTGGCACTTGGTGCCATGGTTTAGTTGACATGGTGGCGATCCATCAAAGTTTAGATTTGATTGTAGATGTCTTTTTCAAACTAAATGATTCTGTGGAAACTGAGGGATACTATTTAAGTAACATAATCAAACTTCATCATGTAGGGCCTTCAATCTGGTGTCAGCTTACTGCAACCTGTTGCTCATTCTTTTAACAGCCAAGCTGTAACAGGTGGAAGCAATTAGACATTCCAGGGTGTTGAAATAGTGGCTCTTGTACTTCTACACAATAGATCACAAGGCACATGAGATAAAACCAAGGTAGGTAAGGTAGTAAAGTCCTGGTAGCAGATAACATTGATATATATTTAATATAATGATATTTATAATACAACGTATTATGGTCAGTCTGGTAAGGCGGGAAGAAAGGGCCGGTATTTCTCATTTCATTGAGATACCTGCAGTAGCAAAATTTTGCCTTGTTAATGTAAAATAACAGATGCAGGTTAATGCTCATTTTATTCCTAAAAGATTTTGTAGTTCATGTGAAAATTTCTTCTGTCTCTCTAATTTAGTTTACATGTATTACTAATAATTTTATGTAAATTATGAGTTTTCTGCTGTATTATAAAATGACTCACATAAAATTAATTGATTCAGCACACCCAAGACTTGTCTGGAACATTGCTTATGTGTGTTTAATATTATTGAGATGACTTTCAACACTTGTTTAAAATCTATGCTTCTATCTTTTCTGGCATCCTTTTTTTTTTACCCTGTCTCTTCATTAATTTTTTCATTCTTCAAATGTGGACTTGCTAGCCTCCTGATTGCAGGGCTTATTTTCTTGCTCAGTGGGTCTGAAGCACTGTAATCTTTCTGGATCCATTAGATCAAGAGTATTAAATATTTCCTATGAATACTGATTGAAAATGTGCTGTGTGAAGTGCTCTCTTGATTTCTATAAAATCAGCACTACTGTTCCTGAATATTCACTGTGATAAACATACCAGTCACTTGCTTTTTGCTTTTGCTTAACTTGTATATTCCCGTACGTTCAAACTAAACATTCTGCGTTGATATCTATATTAGGGTTGTACATTTTCAAAGTATGTAGAAAAATATATTGTTTGTGAATTTACAAAATTAAAAGAAAGATAACACCTTTTTATAACTTTACTGCAGTGCAGAATAATTTTGGCTATAAATACTTTGAAGTGTTTATAAATAAGGATAAAAAAATTACAAAGTGTCCCTCTTTTAAAAAACTTATATGGCAGGACAATAAGAAGAATAGATAATAAGAAGAAAAACTATGGGTTTTATTGACCCTGGTATGTCTGAAAATGATTTGTTGCATCTGAAAAAGGTCAAAGGTACTGGTACTGGGGGAGGGGGAGAAGCAGGTTACCTCAGGGATGGGGAGGGGGGCAGAAATCCCCTTGGTTTCCAGGCAGCTAACATTTGAAGAAGTGACATAATCAGCAGAATAAACATTAATTTTGTAGACAAGAGCATATAATATAGACTTCAGAAAATTAGCTCTAGCAATTTAGCCTTCTTGTGAAATGATTTTAAGTAAGTCAAGGTGAAGTATCTCAATTTTTTAAAAAACCAGTGAAGAAGAGAATGGCACCAATTCAGACTCATTTCTCCTCTGTGAAAGGAAGTAATCATTCAGCCAGTCTTTGCAAAGAAAATGGAGGGAGCATTAAGCTCTCTGAAATCAGAAAACACAGTGTCTTGGAAAAGAAATACTATTGATTGGAAAAATACAGCTGCAGTTGTACAGGTTACTATTAAAGTGCATTCTTTCTTGTTACCTTGTCCTACACTATTTCCAAGCTATTTTCACACTGACTTGTTGGTTGCAGAGTGAGATTTTTCCACTGCGCGGCTGCAGAAGAAATACTTGTGTTAGAAAACATCTTGTAAAAGAATAAAAAGTTTTGGAATTGGAAAAATAAGAGAAGAATTGTTGCTTGTCTCCTGACCAGGACAGCAAGAAAAGTAATTTTATGGATTCTCATAGTCACTATAATTGAAACAACTCAGTATTTTGAGACAGATGTTATTAAATAATGCAAAATTAGTTGAAAAGAAGACAGAATTACTCAGTTATATTGTGCTTTTGTGTCTTAATTATTCTCATGGTTTTATAAGCACCTTGTTCTTTATAACTTTAAAGACACTGAGGCATGGAGATGAGTAATGGTTTCCTAAAAGATTGAAGTTGAGAAGCTAT
The DNA here is from genome assembly GCF_014805655.1 of Passer montanus. NCBI lineage: Eukaryota > Metazoa > Chordata > Aves > Passeriformes > Passeridae > Passer > Passer montanus. The sequence goes on along the minus strand of NW_024366815.1, from coordinate 9,415,435 downwards.
TCCAAGCTCGCCACAAGCAACAGTTGAAAAACTGCATACTTGTAATCTTTGATCATTTTTAATGGTGACAATTTAGCATCTTGGGAGGAAAATAATTAGCATGGATCTTTTGCATCCTGGTGCCCTGCATTTGAATTTCTCCTCTTTGGTGAAACAGATGTTACCTCTTCTTAAATGATTCCTTCAAGAAGAGTCTTAATTAGAATAAAGTATGTTCATAATCTGTACTGAACCAGACAGAAAGTTATTTGTGATTTCTCCCTTTCTCTCCACCTCTCTCTCCCTCCCCTGTTCTCTCTCCCTCTCTCTTCCCTTCCTGCTGAGAAAGATTTGATTCCTCTTGTCTTTTTTTCTGGCATATTTTTTCTCCTTCTTATTTGTCCCCTGTCTTTTTCCACGCTAAGGGAAAGAAAAAAAAAAGGGTGGGGAGAAAGAGACAGTTGAAGGAAACATAAAAACACAGAATCCATTTTCCTGGATTATTCCAACTTTGAAAATACTGAAAAGACCCATATTGTTTCTGTGATGTAGTATGGCAGAATCCACAAAGAATATTAAAGCTCTCCATGCAACCCATGTCCTGTAAAAGTTAGGCTTCTAGTGCGTTTGTCTGTAGTCTGAGAGTTTTCTGGAATACCGGTGTAGCCCTTGGGATCCACCTGAAGACAGTCCTGCTGTGTTGCTCATCATCTTGTTTCCTGTACTGATCAACAAGTCTGCCTCTGAATGCAGGGATTGTAATACTGCTTCTTATATTCGTTCAGGCAGTCACTTGGGCAAGATTAAACACCTGGTGGAGGTGGTCTGAGCTACCTTACTTGGCCTGAATGGTGAGTGTCCCATAACCCATCCCTTCCACTGACAGAACCATTGAGAGGTTGTGTTAGATGGATGGTAAAAACCAGCTCAGGGACAGGCAGTACCTTAAGCTGTGGCAGTTATTTGCTAAGATGGGTGTTGATTCATCATGAAATGTTTAACAATTCTTCAGACAGGTTAATAGCATTTCAACCTGTCCCATGCTCACATCCAGAGGCTGCAGTGTGTAATTTATGCTAGCAAGTGCCAATCATGGTGTCTGCTTTAAGGTCCATTTTAAATTGTACAAAAATAATAAATACACACCACAAGTTGAGGCAACAGGTAGTAATAGCACACAGTCCTTAGTTTTTTGCCACATTGCTTTACACAAATTTCACTTTGTGTTCATGCTTATCAATTTTCCATCTGATTGTGGTTTTGCTTTTAAAAAAGGTGTTTTATTTTGCTGCTATTCTATTGGTCCTGTTCTGATTAGTAAACATTATAACTAGGATATTGACACTTTCAATCAGTTTTTTCCTTTGAGTTCAGACATGTTCATGTTTCTTTACAACATGAACACCTCAATTTCATATTACTCCTACTGTGTTAGGTTTTTGAAACACCAGCCTATTTTAGGAGACTGGTCTACTGCTCCTGATCATAGAATCATAGAATGGTTTGGATTGAGAAAAGCTTTAAAGGTCATGTCCAATTTTCCTGAAATGGAGAGGGACTTCTTAATCTAGATAACATTGCTTTGAGCCCCTTTCAGCCTAACCTTGAATGAGCCTTGACTTTGAATTCTCTGACCCAGGGGTGGGGCATCCCCCATCTTTCTGGGCAACCTGTTCCACTATTTCACTACCCTCACCATAAAGATTTCTTCCACATATTTATACTGAATCTATCTTCTTTTAGTTTAAATCCATTACCCCTTGTCATATCACAACAGACCCCATTAAAAAGTCTGTTCCCATGTCCATGTTGGCCCATCCAGTGCACACTGATGGGTCAGGTCCAGTTTTTTATCCACCATTATCCTGAGATATTTTTGTCAAGGCTGCTCTTGATCAGTTCATCCCTCAGCCTGTGTTAACAGCCTCCGATAACAGAGTTGCTCTGATTCAGATGCAGGACCTTGCACCTGGCCTCATTAATCTCCTGAGGTTCACATGGGCCTCCTTCTTGAGCTTGTCCAGATCCTTCTGGATGTCAACTTGTCCTTCAGGGGTATCAACAACCACTTAGCTTGGGGTCACCTGAAAACTTGCAGAAGTTTTCTTCTCTCAACCCCTCTATGTCAACAATGAAGAAATTAAATATCACTGGTCCCAAGCCTTGGTAAAAACCCCTCATGTCACTGATATCCACCCAGACACTGAGCTGGTTACCACTGCTCTATGGATGCGACCATCCAGCCAATTTCTCAATCACTAGTCCATTCCATCCACTAGTCCAATGAATAGTCCATTCATTGAAACTGTCTCCTCTCTAATTTGGAGAGAAGGATCACGTCCAAGAGTAACAGAAGGGCAGATAAATGACATCTGTTGTCCTTCCCTTGTCTCATGCAGACACTGTGTCACAGAAGGCCACTGGCTTGGTCCGGACTTGCCCTTGGTGAAGCCATCCTGGCTGTCCCAAATCACCTCCCTGTCCTCCTCAGCACAGCTTCTGGGAGGGTCTGTTCCAGGATCCACCCGGGCACAGAGGGAGGCTGGCAGGCCAGTAGTTCCCAGGGCACTGCTTTCTATAGATGGATGCAATGTTTCCATTTCCCCAGCCTCGGGGGACTTCACCTGACTGCCATGATTTGTCAAATATCATGGAAAGTGCTTGGCAGCTACATCAGCCAATTCCCTCTGGAATCTGGGATGCAATGTTGTTTGTTACTGCTCAGCAGTGCCTTTCAGACTCAGTCAAGCGGCTTTTATAGAGCTGTCTTTGACTGTTTCATCTTCGCCTTAGAAATGTGATGGAGACTTGTGGAGTAAGAGTGTGACAAGGAGAAATACTTTTAAGAAAGGCTTTTGCTACATAAAATGTACCCCTCAGCATAGTGTCCTTCACCAGACTGTTTGGGGTATATGTTTTGTTTGCTAATGCTCTACCTTATTAGTCCGGACTTTCTGGGAGAGTCTGACAATGCTAACAACTTGTAGTAAACACTGTAAAAAACCAATTTTTACAAGGTTTTTGAGACACATTTGCAAGCACTTGATGCTGCCTAAATTACTAGTTAACCACATTTCCTCCTTTCTGAAGTGACAAGTAAAAAAAAAATAGTGCTCGAGGGGACCCATTTCTGACAATCACGGCCAGCATGAGTCAGTCTCTTAACACCAGATGGAGCTGCGGTTATGCAACCCCATGTGTCTATAGGTGAATTAAGGAGCAACCAGAACTCCTTTCCCCCAGGCCTCAAGTCAGGTGCCAACTTGTCTGATGCACTTGGTAGTCCTCTGGAAGTGCTCGATCTAAGAGCCATTTGCTTAGTACAGGAGTAGCAGTACTTGAATTAAAAAAAAAAAATCCCTCTGAATTGTTTTAAATGGCACCATAAGAACTTGAAAAAAAAAAAAAGATACCATATTCTGGGGAGAGGGGAGAACTTTTGTCCTTCACCTTTCTCTCCTTTAAGAAAAGCTATCTAGAAAATTCTGGCTGTCATTCTCTGCGCTTTTAGCACAGGGTGGGGGTGGAAGTAAACACAGATTTTCTGCAGGGTAGAAAGGAAAGGCCTTGCAATCTGAAGTTGATGACTGAAGTGACAAAGCATTATAATAGCGCTGCAGCTGTTATCTTGTCATGAAGACAAAAAATTCCTGTTATGAACTCAGTATTTTGTGTTTGGATAGGAAAGCTGGCTCTGCTTCTGTATGTCTCCAGGAAGCAGGAAGGAGAGATTGCATTTCTAGTTAAGGTGGCATTTTTCCTTTTTTACTGGCTCAAAGTCTCATTTGGTAGTACTTTTGAAAGTACTTTTTGCAAACCACTTAAATTTGAGTTTTTAAATAACAGTTTTAAAAACAACAATTAACAGGGTAGTTGGGCCATTAAAAAAATAAAGAAAATAAAGGCAAACAGCTGTTATCTGGCTTGATTTGAATGCCCCAGACCAAAATTTTATTTGCATGCAATCTCAGTGTAAGTAGATAATGATGCAGTTACATTTTGTCAGAAATCATGTTCTAATGAGTGTGTTTCAAGGTGGATGTAAATGAAGAAGTATCTGCAAGTAGGCAATGTTTAATATCTGAGGAGACAGGCAGCTGGCAATGAGACCTGCTTCATCCTCTCTGTGGTCACAGCAAGGTGAGATGGCTAACACCAGGGTGCCTCTGTCTTAGCATCCCCACAGCTTTCAGCATCAAGAAAATACATGACACATAATGATTCCTTCTAGTCCCTGAAAAACTCATTATTTGAGGAGCTGAAGCAATGGTAGTGATTAATTAAAAAAAACAAACAGGTGGTTGTAGCCTATTAAAATGCTGTGGGACCCTCACCTTTCCGCTAAAATCCATGTCTGTGGTAGTATCAAAGGATATCTCCCATTTCTTTAACATGAATGACTGCATTTGATGTGAATTCATAGATAATACTGATCCTACTGAAATTCTTGCTCTTCAGTGAAACTTCCTGTTTCTCTGAAAGATTTCTCTTCATCATGGTGGTGAGGGCCATGATTCTTAATCTCAGTGGCTTGAAGATTTGAAGTCTTTCTATATAGACTTGCTTGTTCCTTCTAGTTCTCTTTTGCCTAGATTTTTTCTCTTTGGCTGTGTTACCCAGATCTGAAAGTATTCAAATTCAGGAATTAGACTGCAGTTGAAAGTGTTTTCTATTTTGCACTGACATTTCCTTCAGAGTTCAACAAAATCTTCAAAACGTTCAGGCATCTCTTACCAGCTGATATGAATTTCTATTTTCCATCCATGACATACATTAGTCTTGGGTTTTGTTGTGGTGTATGTGTCACTTCACTACTCCTCAGCTGGTAGATTCAAGAAAGAGTTAAAAGTAAAGATGTGTTTAAAGAGCAGACTCTCACATTTTCTGTGTAAAGTGTGTGTAATCTCCATTCTGGATGAATGGAAAGGAAATATTGGTAAAAATACTTTCAGGTTGTGTCTACATACCTTGCCTTATCAAGTAATTTTTGATACACTTGTTAAACAGTAGAGGTATTGAACTTCTTTGTGTGGGAATTATTTATTTTATTCAGAACTCACTGAATTTTTTTGTTATAAAAATATTCACAAACAATCCATTCCCTCAATGAGTTTTAGATTTTTCACTAGAATCTCCAGCATTCAGTTCATTTTTTTCTCACTGTTAGTGGAGCAATCCACAAGAAAGTGTTCTTCCTTGAGTCATTCAACCTTGTATCTTGGCAGAATGGGATATAAAACCTTTACTATGATGACAATGATTCATCTCAGAATATGCACATTTGACAGAAAAGACGCCTCTCATGTGAACTGAGAGTGTGCTTGAGAGATCATGGGTAATTTCCAATGTATTCACTTTAACTTCATGCAGCAGAAGCAAAAGTGTGTAGTTTGTTGTCTTCTCTATTTGCACTTTGAAATTGTAGCAATAGAATAAAAGATTACAGATTTCAGTGTTTGCATTTACTGGGAAGCTTTAAACACTGCAGAAGTTATCTCCAGAGGATGTGTGTCCCTCTACATATAAACCTTCATTTCTGCTAGGTGGAAATTGGAATTTAGTCCAATCTTAAACTACCCTATACTTCTCACTTGTCTATTTTCAAGTTATCTTTTCCTTTTGGCCACCCATGAGGCCTCTCTGGTGATTTTTCTCTGGCAGCTCCCTGCTGCTCCAAGGCACTCCAGGCTGTTATATAGCAGACAGATACTGGCAGAGCGTGGGTGTAGAGAGGCAAGTGTGCTAATCAGCTGTGTGGCCTTCGTTATGTCACAAGTGACCCTGAGCACACATCCTCTACCATCTAATCCAAAAAGAATATAGAATGCTTTCTTGAAGGACAAGGATGAAGGGTAAATCTGGAAACACTTTAATGTGCTTTGCTACTATAGATTGCAATCACAAAAACCCCATCAAAAACCCCCACCAAAAAACCCCAAAACCATGTCTAAGTAGAGTGTTCTGTGATATTGCAGACTCTTCTTCCAGGGCTTTCCCTTGCACCAGGCAGCTTAAATGTACAGAAAGCAAATGTGGGCTATATTAGCATTTTGTGGTTTCTTAAGTGTGAAAGAATAATTGTTATCAGATAATCAGACAATTCTCTTACCACAGATTTAATGAAGCTGGTGTGATCTGCATTATATTGAACATGTGTGGTTGAAATTCTATTCTTATAAAGGCTTGTACTAGAGGGTAGAAATATGTATGTGAGTCCTCAAAGTCCAGGACAAAGCCTCAGAAATGTACTGGTTTTGTTTCGTAACGGAAGTGTCTGTGTTCCTTTTTGCTCCCCTTAAAGATATCACTTTTCAGTTCACCACATCTGGGCACCTCATCTTCTTCATATTTTCCTGTTGCATAGAAAGAGGGATTACAGAAATTTCAGAGAAATTTCTTGTCAGCGCAACAGCTCAGAAAAGATGATGCAATATATTGTTGCATAAAAATGTATTAGTTATTTTACTGTGACACAATCCAGTAGTTGCATAATATAATTGCCAGCACAGAACTACTTTCAGGCCACTTTGAAATGAATTGATAGTTTTACATTTCTGCTTTGAGGTCTCGGTACTGAAAGAAAGTCTAGCAAATGTCTTTCTTTAGGTTTTCTTGTAGCTATTTAAAGAAATACTAAGGAGTGTTGCTCTTTCATCCTCCATGTGCAAAAATGCGCCTTTCCTTTTCATTGATTTTGTATATGGGGCAATACTGCAGTCAGCCTGAATCTTTGATGTCATGTTTTGCATAGACTCTGAGTAGGACCTTGGACAGGACTAACATCTCTTAAGTATAGTTGGCATTCTGAGAACAAGAAAACTAATCTTGAGTTGAGATTTTTGGCAAAAGGGATTCAAAGAACCACAAAGATTTGTAAATAAACAACAATGGATACTCTGGAAAAGCATGGGGTATGCTTTTTTGCCAAATAAATCTAGAGTTTGCTTGCCGGAAAAAAGGAAGCCTGCCTTCCTTCAGATGAAATAAATACGAATGGAACTGTTGTCAGCTCCATCCATCCTCTGCTAAAAACTATAGAGCCTTTCCCTCACTAAAAAAGCTCTTTAAGCATTCTAGGCTTATCTGTAGTCAAATTTAGCAGCATGTATCATCAAAGGGGACAGTGTGGTGAGTGTTTCAGAAAGCTGCTAACAGCTGAACTGCGGCTCTTCCCCAAATGTCACACCACAGATAAATCAGAGCAGCCAAGCACATATATCATAAAAAACTAACCAACCAATGAGCCAACCAAATCAATAAAACAAAAAACCCCAAAGCAACAACAACAACAAATCTCCACAAAATACCCTTCACCTCTTTTTCAAAACATTTAGCAGAAGGACTACATAATGCAGATTTCCAGGAGAAAAGCTTCAGTGGTAGGAACTGTAATTGATTGGTGCAGCAGAGCCACAAAGACTGTGGGGAGAGTGACAGATTGTACTGACCTAGGTACTTCATAGTAAATATTTGTTTTTATCCTTAAAATGGAAGATAAACCAGATTTCACCACAAACAGCACTCTAGCAAATTGTAATTCTTGAAGGGTGTTGCTCCAAATTCCTCCCATACTACTTACTAGGTTTTTTTTTGTTATACAGATTAAAGATGATTACTCCTACTTAGCTATGTCTCTTGCAATACTGGAGCAACAGTATTTGCCTGTGGTATAAGTGATTCTTCATTTAGACTTGAATAGGTTTTTGAGTTCTGAATGCAAGATTCCTCTTAGCCTATCCATCCAGGGCACTACAGTTTGTCTGGAATACTTAGTATACTCTGATCTAGGTGTAATTTATTTATCTATTCTGTTGCTGTTTCAGTCCCAAGTGTTTCACAGCATAAAAACATGAAGTTCCTGCTGAGAAAATAATGGTGAAATGAAAGGTCAAACCTTTTAGTACAGTGGCAGGTAAGTGGGGAGTTTTGGCTGCCACCTTCAAAATTGTGGTAGATATTATTTATGCTCTTAGATACCCTGCTTCATTGCCACCTGCACTGTTTTCTGAGACAGTTTTAGATTGGTTTAGATGGTATTTAAGGTATTTTAGTTATAACTACTCCCTCTTGTGCTTACACTGCTCTGCTCTCTTCTGGTGCATGGCCAGACAGATCAGACTCTTGGATTTTGTGCTGAAATGGAGGAGATGCAGTAACTAGCTGGGTCAGAGCTTGGTCTCAGTGATTAAATGTCAGATGATGTGAATCACCATCCAAAGAACAGCATATACAGGGCATTCAGCCTCCCAAAGGACGGCTGACTCACTTCTATGTCCTGCTCATCAGAGGGCTGGAATGAGAGCCAAGGCTGTTTGAACAGTCTGTGAGTTATGGATAATGCTTGGACTGGACAAGGAGGCTCTAACTAAGCGTGCAAACCCAGCCTGTTCCTGTGCAGCTCTGCTCAGCTGGCAGCCTGCATGGCAGGCCTTTGCTGTGAGTATTGCAGTGAGATGTTTGAAAAAAGAAAAAGGAATGCTGCATGGAATGAAGGGTGAAGTGCTGGTTGCATGTGAACTAGAAAGTGCCTTCAGGTGTAGGCAACAGAGTGGGAAGTGAGTAAAGATGAGCAGTGGAATATGCAATGCTCAGAAATTATGGAATTGTACCAGATCATTATGTCAGCATAATTAAATTCCATCTTTGCTCAATTAACATACTTATCTGCCTCTTCACCAAAAGGCAGATCATATGGAACTTATATAAAGGAAAAGTATGGACTTTCATTTCTATTTACACTTGTGGACTCTCAAAGAACATATATGTATGATTAGAATGCAAGGGTTAAAGACTATTGCTAACATCACTGCATTAGCAGAGGATCAGTTTGAGCTTTGAAAATAATCCCTACCAGGATCAAGAAAACTCCTTCTTACCTCTGAAAACTGCAACAAGGATGCCTGTGCTCAGCCAAGCAGTAGATGTGCAGTCCCCTGGGAATGACTTGTTGTGGTTGGCTGTTTGAGGCGGGGGGAGGGTGGTTTCCTCCCATGCCCTTGTCCACCTTCTTTAAAACCAGATTAAAGGACTGGGCCGGGGTTATGCAGGTTTTGTGAATACACCTCACCTCGAGTGCTGGGGGCAGTTTTGGGCAGCACAGTGTCAGAAAGACCTGAAAGTGTTAGAGAGAATCCAAAGGAGGACAGACAACAAAGATATTGAAAGGTCTGGAAGGGAAGTTTTAGGAGGAGCAGCTGAGGTAATTTGGTTTGTTCAGCCTTGAGGAGAGCAAGGGGAGACCTCATTGTTGCTTTCAGCCTGCTCCCAAGGGGAAGCAGAGGGGCAGGCACTGATCTCTTAGATGGAGAGTAGTGACAGGATGAAAGGCAATGGCCTGAAGTTGTGCCAGGGGAAGTTTGGGCTGGATATCAGGAAAACGTTCTTCCTCCAGAGAGTGGTTAGGCTCTGGAACAGGCTCTCCAGAGAAGTGGCCACAGCACCAAGCCTTGACACAGTTCAAGAAGTGTTTGGGCAATGCTCTCAGGCACAAGATGTGTTTCTTGTGTGGGGTCAGGAGTTGAACCAGGGATGACCCTTTTGGGCCCCTTCCAACTCAGCGTATTCGATGGTACTGTGACTTTCTCATATCTTATTATCTTGTAGAGGCTAAAAACATTTAGTTCAGATTGCATTGTATTTTTTACAATTATGTTGTGAACCAGGGAAAGACAGGATAAACTTTGATGCATTGTCCTTGATTTTTTGGTAGTCTTGGAAGCAGACTTTTGCTTGTTATAACTGAGTGCTTGCACTATTTTCTTGAGAAGCTTTGCAATTGCATGTGACTGGAAGGTGAAAATAAAACTTCTATGTGTTAAGGCTGAACACTGTTAATTTTGCTGTCTGAATTTGTTGGGCTGTACTTAATGTGTAGGGAACTTCAACTGCACTGGGTATTTATCTGCCCAGGATTTCACTAGCTCACAGAATTATGCTGTAGTCACTGGGTTGGAAGAGAATCTGTTTTCTTCCAGATGTACCTATATTTCCACTTGAAAAACGTTTTCCAGGAGCTTTCCAAAGAGGAAGGCCATGGCGTTCTCACTTCGTGTATTCCATGACACTGCCTTCTGTGCTGTCAAAGTTGCTCTAATATCAGTTCTTTATCTTTCTAACTGAAATAGATGGATTCAATTCTGTTTGCCGTAACTGGCTGCAGTCTTGAGAAGATGTTCAGCTGTTTATATTCCATTTATTTGAAACATTATTTATGTTAAATATTGCGCCAGTAGACTTGAATACACTAGTGGGCCATTCACTGTTGTGGCTGGTGATTTCTTTGCAAGTCTGAATTATGCAAAACTAAAAAACACTTTTTGCTTATGTCTATCAAATTTCGATGCGTATATATTTCTAATTCGTAAATCAGTCTTGGGAGTTTCATTCTCTGTAATGGGAATTTAGGGGCCAGGTAAGCCATGAGAAAAAATTTGTGAACAAAAGGCACTCTTGTGATTGCTACTGCATAGAGATAAATGCCCCATATATGGTAGGTTATTTAGATGATCATGGTAATGTCAGTGCACTTGTGAAATTCAATTTCCTTTTTCCTATTCTCTTTCTAATACCATATTTATGAATCAATTCAATAAATCCAGAGAAAATTTGCTTGCATTTAAGTATACTCAATTTACTTAGGAGTCACGGTTACGCACACAAAATGACATTTTGCCAGTGGTTGTCTTCAAGAATTGTGAAAAGTCCTTAGATATTAATTATTTAATTAATTAATTTTAAAATTTATTTTGAATTAAGTTATATGGATTTGAAACTTGACACCACATGTTCAGGATTTGAAACTTGACACCACATATTGAGGATTTGATTTAGTACCAAATATTGTTACTGTCTTTGAATTGTTTAGTAGTTATTTGATAGAATTATTAACCAAAAATGTTGAGGTTTTTGATCTGCAGGTTTATAAGGGAAACTATTGAAAAAAGAATTAACATCCCAGCAATAGGGGGAAAATTTGTCTCAGTTTTTCCCTACATAATTTTTGTGTTTTGTGGTTTTCTGTCTTTTTTGTTTGTTTGTTTTTGTTTTTTTGTTTCTTTGTTTGCTTTTTGTCAGCAAATTGCGCACTTTCCATGGAAGTAGGCTCATGTCCTCTAATATAATATAATACAGTTGTATTACATATTTATATTACATTTTTTTTCCTTCTTGCACCCATTGCATTTTAAGAATAACTGAGTGGGTACTTTTGCCTTTGAGGCAGGTACTAAGCACAAAATCATGTACAAATTTAATAGTAATACTGAGTTGCTGGCATTTTCAGCTTTGCATGTTGCAACACAATGAAGCATTACTTTTGACATGTGTTTTTCAGTTTCTAGCCTTACCTGTCAAACTGGTATGTGTCTCTGCTGCTGTTTATTCTAACTCTTTGAGGATGATGAAAGCTGCAGAAGGGACATCATTGGCATCTCTGCATTTCATTATGTTTTAAACACTGAAGTGACTCATTAAGAGCAAATAGTGTATTGCTTTTACTAGACTGTGTAAACAAGAAGTATTGAAAACCATCTTTCATTTTTAGTCTGTCAGCCAATGAAATGTTAGATCATTAAACCAGTGCTATCATGTCTATTGCTTGTCATGTTACCATTTAAAAGAAAAAATTTTATTTAACTCAAGTAAATCAGAAAACAAAGTTAAAGTAAAACCAAAACATCTTTTCTATATAATTCTCCAATTTATATTATGTTTTATTAAGTGTTTTCTGCTTCTCTCTGGTTATTGCATGCAAGCAATTTAATCTTTCTTCAAGTACACCAGACATGGAAAAGAAAAGTAACTCCAAAAAGCGTATATAGGTCCCTTTCCTCAAGCATGGTGTACAAAATTTTTGTACAAGCGCTACTTTGAAAACATTGGAGTTTTTTCACAATGTAGTTCAAGTCAGTTGTCCAGTACATTCTGGTTTTTAGTAAGGCATGGATTTTTAATTTAAAAAGTACCTCTTAGATGTCTTCTTTATCCATTTGTCAAATGGAAAAAGTGGAGCAGCATTTTTGAACACTAAAATTGGAGTTCATTGCCAGCCTGTTTTTGTGTTTGATGCATAGAAAAGCTCTAGCAATAAATAGCTCAATAAATGATCTGTGATATTTTATGAATACTGAGTTACACTATAAAAGTCTGAATCTCATGCATCTGGACATACGCTTCAAAACTCTGAAAATACCCTATGCCCATTTTTTAGAAGTAACTACTTCCCCAAGAGACAAGTGTCTTTATCAAAAATCCCACAGACACCTACAGACTGAGCTGGGTAATTCCTGAAACTTCAAAAAGTACTTATTCCTGCAAAACCCATGGAAACCAACGACATACAGATGCCTTGAAGTTTTCAAAGCTCTCACTAGGTAATTTTTGCAACTAGCAATTCTTTAAATATCTTTGATGTTAAAGTTCAGTCTTTTATCCCAATCTGTGCTGACAACAGTCATGGTCCAATGAAGTCTTTAGTTACTAGACAGATAAATTGGAATTTCAAGGTAACAATTTTTTAAAGGGAAACTTATTTAAGAGATGTAATAACATTCAATGATATTAAGATTTTAGTATAAAAAAGCCATCAGAAAATCTCTTTGTCTTTTGTAAATGTTTATTACACAACTATTTAGAAATACTTTCTAAAATGTCTGTGTTCTTTAAGGTCACTGCAGTAATTTCCAAGTGTGGTGTCATGATTCATAGCCTCTTGAATGTAGCATCTTGAATAATGGTGTGTGAAAAAAGACTTTGTTTATATAAATGGAAGTAGATTATAAAATACAGTTGGTTGTGGACCAGCAAGTACCTGGGATGTGGTTGGATTTTGAAATTATCAGAAGATATAACTTTTCAGCTTTATTTTTACTCCACACTGACCAAACAGAATAAATAGTATTTGATCTTCATTTTATGGGGCAGAGAATAGGCAGGGTATAGAGCAAAATTTTGATGCATTCAATTTTATTGGAAACCCATCAAAATCCTTCTCAAACAATACTCAGTTTTAAGGGACCAGTGTCGCAAGGGGGAAGTTGGTTTTTAAATATAGCTCAGGTTTTCTGTCTGTAAGTATAACCAGTTGGGTAGTCAAAAAACATAATGCCTTTTAAATGTCTGATTCTGAGGCCCAGATTAGGCATCCAGTCATCCTATGCAGCTGGAAAAGGTTAAGATGATAATCTTATCCACAGTTACTTAATGTTGGCAGTAGCAGTAAAGTGAGTTGAGGGCTAGATCCCACCTCATCCAGTTTTTCTCTAGGCAGACATTTACTGTCCTGTCAGCTGCATTAGGAGACCAGGCTGCAAGGCACTGCACTGCACTGCGATGGCATTGGCTGGAATAAAACAGCCCCTGCAAGACACATGTTGGGTGAGAAAGGCACCTTTATTCATTTCAGTGATCTGGATTGAAATGTAGTCATGACAGATGTGTTGTGTTGGTGTAGCTGTGATGAGACAAACCCCTATGACCCGGAGAGGAGAGGTAGGGACAGCAGATCTTTAAAGCTCCTTTGCTATGACACCAAAGAGACTGCCACCTCTGCCCTTACATACTTTGTATGGCTCACTGGAGGGGCTAAGTGACTCTTACATTACAGTTATACTTCTCAGATAAATATGTGTAACATGATGGTGTGGACACCCTCTGTACTCTTCTTAAATTACAAGTATTGAATATACATATTAAATAGGTAATGAGGAATTGGTGATGTAAAGCTTATTGTCCATTAATTCCTAGCCCTTGTGAGGAATACTATAGAACACCTTAGAAATGAAATAGTTAATTCCATGGAAATAGTAGTGCTGTGTGCTTTTGTTTTTCTCCAGTTTAACAGTTTAAACATTAAAAGGTTGTGGTGTTTTTTTTTGAAAAAGTCAGATCCTTTGAAAACTTAAAATGAGGGGTTACAAATACTGTCAACAGCAAGTAAGTTGGGTCAGATCTGCTAATAAAAAGGAATAATTTTGTCAACAAAAAGCTGTCTCTTTCTCATCTGTTCCAATGCTTATCTCAGCCTTGCTGTGCTCATGTTTTTCAAGTCACCCTCATAATAAGACATATCTTAGGCGTGATTATGCTAAACCTATTCTGCTCACAGATTCTTGTCCTTGCTGAAAAGCATAAATGAAGAATTAAATGGATGGCTTCTGTAATCATAGCACGAATTTTTGTGAAAAACTAATGTTATCACCTGTCTTCATATTTAAATTTTCCCCATTTTTTAAAAAAGGAAGAAAGGTTCTGGCATGAATTAGCAATTTTCTTACCAACTTTGAATGCATTAAAATTATTGAGATTCTGTAAAAAATGACACAAATCTTGAGATAAACCTTCAATAATAGATAAGTCCTGTTCTTTCCACGTGTCATTGTAACATACTGTGGCAGAAATCTCTGCTTGTGCTAGCACAAACAGATTTAGATTTCTGTTCTTCCCCTGTAATTGCTTATTAAGGAATTCCTTTTATTCAGTTTAGAAATGTCATGGGGAATACAAGGAATTGGGAAGATAATATTATTTTTTCCAATCCCACCTTTTTTCCTTTGAACTGTGAAGTGGTTCTGATAACTCAACAGTATATTTGCATTTGGCTTTATTCACTACTGGTTTACTATGCTATTTGTGAAGGCAATGAAAATAATTACAAATTCAATTGAAACTCAAATGTTTTCACTCCTGGATGAACTTGGCTTTGCCTTTGGTTCAGAACTAGCAGTTGTAGCTGCATCGTCTAGACTTAATTTACATTTTGATTGAGTTTTAAACCTTCTTTACAGACGATGATATACCAAGAGAGGACACAATCATTTCAATAATGGAGAGAAAAGCACTTTTTAAGATTTCTTTTAAATATGGAAGACTCAGCCATAAGGAAAAATATGTTGCCAATAGAACAGAAATTAAAATTTGATAGTAATTTGACGGGAAACAAATTACACCAGAGGAATCATACGAGGCAGATTGTAAAACTGATAATTCCCATAACTGTCATCTTTAGAAATCTTTCCACTAGTACCAGCTGTATATCTACAGGCCATACTTATTTCATAGTCAGCTGAATTACGTATAGAAAGGTAGTTGAAGTAGTTTCCTTCTAAGATTAATTTAATTTATTCTTTGTGACATTTTAATGTCATAACTGCCATAGATACAAAATAGCAACGTAGTTCTCTTTAAGCTACATAAAGAGAACTTTTTCCTGTCTTTCCCGGCACTCTGGTAGGTAGCTGAAAACTAAAGTTTTAATATTCAATTTATAGTTCTACAGAAGTTGATTTTATTGGAAGAACATAATGAAATCTTTGATTATCTTGTTTGTGCTGACAACCAGTTTGTATTTGATACCTTTTGGTAAAGAAGTGCTGTGTATGTCAGTTAAAAGAAATTAATATAAAAAGAGAAATAGTATTTTATTTTCCTAGTATTCACAACTCAGAATGAATGCTGAATGTGTTTGCAAGCGAAGAACTTCCAGTTGCATTCTGTCAATATTTCCATTTAAATTATCTGTACTTTTATTTACATGTGAAGACAAAATTATTTGATCATAGACAATTGGATCAGAAACTGTTCAAGAAACTTTTTACATCAGTTGTAGTTTTCCCCCACCTATTCAACAGGTAAAATAAGGGGATATAAGGAGGTAGAGATGGGAAATTGGAAAGAGATTTATTTATTTATTTAGTTAGTTAGTTAGTTAGTTAGTTAGTTAGTCAGTTAGTTAGTTAAACACCTTGCATGTGTAAACCCCTGTAATGTATCTCCTGTATGCTTAATTACTTTGGTCTATTGTAACCTTTTTCATTGCAACTTCTGAAACTGCCTAGTTTAGTAATTCCAAACAAATGAGAAACCTTAAGTTCTACTGTAATTTGGAAAATTAGCCCAGCTGATTATCATAGTTCTACTTATGTAATTTAGCAGAGAAATCTATATAACTAATTATGGTAAAATATGCTGTATTGTTATATTTTAGTGAAGGACCAACAGTTCTGAAAAGGGAAATCTAAAGCAGCTTGCGTCAAAATAACTTAACTGAGTCAACATACAAATGTACCAAGAAAATAATTTTTTTTAGCTTGTGCTACACACTCATAAACTGAAATACAGAGAAAAGTCTAATTTATTGTTGCACTCTGACTAAAACAGAGAAATACCAGGAATCTAATTCAGTTTTCCAAAGTCCAGCTGCAACAAAACGCGCTTCCTTCTAATTTTACAGTTATAGTAGTTGCTAAGCCATCCTAAATTCAGGGGCAAGGTCTGATTCAGTTCTGTTGTTTTAATGGGATACTGCCTGTAGTTGGGCATATAAGAAAAATCAGCACTAACATGATAAGCATTTTGTAACTTCCTCAGTCGTTAATCTTCTAAAGCAGCATAATTGCATTAGAAAAGTAAATTAAGAAGAGTACTTCCTTTCACTGTGTTCCTTCCTATCTCAGCTAACTCGCCTGCATAGATGTTATTTGTTTGCATGACCTGAATCAGACCTCACTCAATAGCTAGATAATGAACTAAAAGGTCAAGATACACTTTAGTAAAGGAAGTGAACCTGGGACCATAAATAAAAGTGCTGATATTCTAGCAAACTGCTTAGCTGGACTATTCCAGATGGAATTGTTTGATGTGTTTCTCCAGTCTGTTTGAAAGTTGTATGTTTTCTTCCAGTACTGCCTTCTAGTTGCCCTAGAATTTACCTGATGCAAGCCTTAGCCTTCTTTCTCACCAAGAGAACCTCTTCCACTGTTATGTGGTAGCTGGTTCCTGTAATTCCACTGTTTTGCACATAAGAACATGTGAAGTGAAGTTACTGTCCTTGGCTGTATGTATAGCTTTCCAGAAAAATGTTTAGCTCATTCCTGTTGGTCTCCTAATAGAAAGTTAGAGTTTTTCTCAGAGCTCTTAATGAGTGGATTTCAAAACTGAAAACTGATAAAATTGATAACTTACAAAGCTTACTGCTTTTTTAAGCATGTTTACTGGACTAATGAGTCTACAGAAGATAAGGTTATTTATTGAAAAAGTTGGCCTGGAATTGATTATTTGCATTTATTGATAAACTGCTGCAGTTATACAATGATTAGAATTTTGCAGCTAAAGGCATGTACATGATATATTTGCAGTAACATTGTGTACAAACATAAGCATACTTTTAAAGGCTAGAAGGGACCATTGAGGGCTTACAATCCCACCCTTCATAAAACAAACTCTAGTAGTCCACAGTAAGTCTTGCGCTGGACCCAGTCATCCAACCTGAAATAAAAACTTCAACAAAGATTAACCAAATATGTCCCTTAATAAATATCCCAATGATTATTCAACGTTATTGTATTTTTCACTTGTAGACTAAACCTATCTAATGTCAGTGGGATCCTTCTAGTGGTTAGATTCCTCAACATATTTCTAAACATAGATCCAGCATCCTGATGTTACTCAAGTGTGGTGAGGAGATGGCAGTAAGGTTAAAAATATAAGGAACAAAAGAAGAAATTAATAGTCAGCTCAGGTACACTTCATCATATCAGTGCTTTGCACTTAAGTGGTCTGCTTAAATTTAAACATATTTTTCTGCCTAAAAAGGGTGGTGACTTGCTGATGAGTACTTATTTAGATTCAGGGAGTCGCTTTTTTCCAATTCTCCCTAATATGAGAAGATTGCTTCAAGTGCCACTTAGGTCTCCCAACAGATACTACAGCAGAGGATTGCAAATTTGGTTTGGAATATTGAGAGTATTATTGAGTTAAATTATATAGTCTATGCATAGCTAACCTGAATGAAGCTTCTTTTCACCTTTTCTGGGGTTGAGATTGATGCTCAAGATAGTGGATGCTTTCAGCTAGTGCTCTTGGAAATGATTGATTCGGCAGGTCTGTGCAAACTCTCATACAAGACAGGCGTGAAATGCCTCTGAACAATCTGTAGTATTCCTGCTGGTCCAGTCTGAGGCTCTCTTGAACAGAATGTACAAACTGTGCTAATTGGTACAATTTTGTATATCAAACTGCGTGGCAGTTTCTTCATATGCCCAAATATTAATTGATATTATTAGGTTAAGTGACCTCATTTGCCTTCCCACAGGTCTGGTGACTTTTGCATTACATACTGTGAAGAATCTCAGCTATTACCAACTAGAAGACAGTTTGCTGACTCACATTTCAGCATGATGCACTTGCCAGCTTGTGTAGCACATGAAAAATAAAGAGGACATTTATTATAATTCTGCACCTTTCACCACCAAATGCAAGCTCCAGCAACTGTAAAAAATATTTTCTTTAGGCAAAATAGAAGAAGTTTTTTGCAGTGAGGATGGTGAACATGCTGTCCAAGGAGGTGTTGAACACCCCATCCCTGGGCTTCTTCATGATCAGGTTGGACTGGACTCTGAGCAACCTGATCTAATTGAAGAGATCCCTGCCCATGGCAGGGGGATTGAGCTTGATGAGCTTTAAAGGTCTCTTCTAACACAAACCAATCTATGATTCTATGAAAACTGTTCTTAGATATTCCTTAAAAATGGTGAAAAGTTTTAAATGACACATACTGATTTGGAAACTGGAGACTGAGCTTAATTCTTTTGTTGTTTCACATGTATGGTTCAGTTTTTAAAATTTTTGTTTTCCTTTTAATAGAGCTGGTGGTATTTTTGTGGTACCTGCTTCAGCCTGATACAAATGTGCTTTAATAGAAAAACAGCAAGGCATTTAGCTATTCCTAATTCATAAACAAATGTTAAATAACTCATGTGGTATTTTTCTTTTGAAATCAAGCAAAGTATGGGTTTGTGCTTGGAGGGAGTAAAATTCGACATTAGGGAGGCCAAAGGATTTCCTCAAATTATTAAAAAAAAAACCAAACAAATAAAACTGCAGCTGTATATGCTTCCCATCTATAGGTTGTGCTCTAGAATGAAGAGCAGCTAATGCTAACCACATTCTGTTTATGAGATTATTTGTATACTAAGTGTACTAAGGTATTGATTGATATTACTGGGGTTGATTTTTTAATAGCTATTTTTTTAAAAATTCAGAATCTTTCAAATATTATTTCTTTCTCAGACTTTGATGGTACTAATACAAGTGGTGTGTTTCTAGTCTCAAGAATTCACAGTAAGGCACAGTGGCGTTAATTATTATATAAACGTAATGATTTATCTTCTTTGGGGGACTCTATGATTTCAGGAAGAATTTCTAATTTATTTTAATGATGTGAGAGTTTGTTTTATCTATACAGGAATGTTCTCAATTTAATTATCATTTTAATATCTTCAAAGAAAGGAAGAAAATATGCATGTTTCATAACTGTGAGATATAGCTTGTATAAAGGACAACTCCACCATCCTAAATACTTGTGTAGCTCTTAGGTGGTATCTAAGTGATTTAGGTATGTCTTGTTAACTGCATGTGCATTGTTTTAGAGTAGTGTGGCAAGGGATAATCCTATCATTTTAGAACTTGTATTAATCTGAAAAATGTTGCAGGCCTTTATTTGTCAACCTCTCAGGAGAGAGACTTAAATGGATTTCTATATGTACACTTGTTTGTCCTGTTCTTATTGCTGAAAGTGGCTCTAAAAAATGTCAGGAAGGACTGTGAGAAGCAGTGCAGTGAAACACTCATTGTGGGCCTGCACAGAAAGATCAGAACAAGGAAGGGTGAAGGACAGTAGCTCCTGCAAGCCTTTCTTTATCTCTTTATTTTCTACCAAATATATTGCATTTTGGGGCAGAAAGGACATAAACAGAAATATAGCAGGTTTGCAATGATGAATATAATGTACTTCATTGTTATTTTTAAAATAGCACTTTTGTTTTAAGGTACTCTACAATTACATGTCAAGTCAGAATTCTTTAATTTCACACAAACACTGTTAACCCTTTTTTTATCTCTAAAAAACCAGTTTCTTGCCTTTCCCCCCTGTGTATTGTGATAGCATGTGGAAGAAAAATTAGAAAAATATGATAACAGTTGAGCAGGGCACTTTCAAAAAAAATTATGTAATCATGAAACTGTGTCAGCCTTCAAAAACATAGAAGGATGTATGAAGGATATAAAGGCTTGCTACTTAAAACCATTTATCATGCTAGTGATGAGTCAGTCAGTTTTTGTTTCCTTGTTTGCTTCATTTTGTTTGTTTGTTTGTTTTCCTTGTGAGCTCATGTTTTTGCATGGTTTGAATCTTTCAGTTTGAGCCTGTCAAAGCTAAATTAAGTCACAGAACTGCTGAAATACATTTTTCTTATGGTCCACCTATAGATCATCTGCAATCCTCGCTTGAGTGTGTTTTTATTGAAAACCATATTAATGGAAAGAGAAGAAGCAACACTCTCCACAAGGAGAATGACTGCTCCTATATTTGGCTCACAGATTCTGAGGCTTAATTCTACTTGGTCTGTGGTGGGAACTCCACAGCCCAAGGCCACCTACTCTGGAGTCCTGACGTCAGGAAGTCCCTGTTACTTTCTCCTCATTCTAATTTGACTCATGAAGCCGGTGCTGTTTCTTTCCACTTCTTGAGCTTCTGCATTTTTCCGGATGCATGTACTGATGAGTGATCTCACCAGCAGACCCTGTTCAATTTTCTACATCTTGTACTACTTACAATATCAATCAGACAGTGTGAACTTACATAGCAGCTACACAATCAGGCAAAACAGATGAGATTAGAAGACTAAGGTTTTTTGTGCTTAGCCCAAGATCCATAATACCATTTCTGAACTTTATGCATTTCTGAGGAATTGCTGACTTATGCAGGGAAACTAACTGCATTTCAAGTAGAGCCTTTAATCTTGTCAAAATAAAAGAATATGGAGCTTTCATTGCATTGATAAAAGTATTGGTTTTAGATGACAGGACTGTAAAACTGAGGTCCTGTGGACTTTTCATCTTTCAAAATGCCACAGGTCTGTTGAAATAAAACAAGGATATAAAAATCTGTGTTTGGACATGGATTCTGAAACAAGTATTTATAACAAATATTTCATCATTTAAGGCTCTGTCTTATGAAGTACCATAAGGATTTATTTTGCTTAAACTGAATGCATTATATAACCTCAAATAGTCTGATTCACAGCAGCAAGGAGACCTAAGGTCTTGGATTAGGTGCCTTGCATTTATCTCTGCTCTAAAATGGAATATACTTGCTTTCCAGTTCTCATGTAATACATGGCTGCTTTGTGTGAAAGTACTTGAAGAATGATCTAGATGCAGACCATATTATATTCTTCTAAGATTGGATTTGTAACAAGGCCAATCTTTCTACTCAATTTATCTTTCAATTTGTGAGTCAGTTTGTGGAGTGCTGTTTTGAATTATGGTGACTTAAGTTCAAGGATAATGAAAAATTAGAAAATACTTAGGCAAAATGACCTGACATGACAAGACCCAAGGAGTTCAATCAAATGGATTAGAGAAGACTGATAGTGGCATAGCATTAAAGGTCTAAACACTGAAGCAAAGCAAATTTGGATGAATGAGGATAATAAATTTTTTTAATAGAATTTGAGTTCTGTCAATCACAATATTAGTTTTAAGATTGTCATGGAGTCTTCAATACAAAACAACATTTTAATAAAAATATAATATTTTAAGAGTGAATCTTGTCATTTAAATGGCAATAAAATGTATGCAAACATTTGTATTATGCAGGTAATTGACTTTTATCAAAATGACAACTTTAAATTTTGTAGTGATGTAAGTTGTTTTAAATTAGAAATAGAGGGACTATATATAGGGATGTTTTTAGAAAATTCTATGTCTATAAAATTTTTATAATATTTTTTAAATAAAAAATGTGTAAACTTTCCAACTAAGTGCATAGAGCTGAAATGGAATAAATTTTGAATTTTTTTTATACATTGCATTAAATCGTCTTTTAACAAAATAACCTCTAAGGGTTGTGTAATGATCTAAGGATATATAATCTAAGGATTTCTAATGTGCAGTATTTTCTCTCTTTGAGGTATAGAAAAAAGCTGTTTGCTTGGTGACATTTAGTAAGGCTGTGAGAAGTTCAGCTACAAACATATTGAGCCATACATGACACCACTATTAGATTTTTTAAAATTCTGTGGGATGAGTATATTAATACTTAGACACTGGTTGTTATTTTCTTTTAAATAAAATGTGATTTGGGCATTTGTTATCCAAACCAAATATTTCTCCTATGGCTTTATATTTAAATAATCAACAGAACAAGTAGAGCCGAATGAAGACTTTGTGTGATGTGCTACTTTAGAAAGATTATCTTCTGCTCTTCCTCAGTTACAGTGCTTTGTGTGGTTTGGGTTTTTTCTTTTGTCTGTTGTCTCAATTGGATCACAATGTGCTCAACATTTTATAGACCTGCACTACAGTGGTGGTCTTCTAAAGACATTAATACATGTTTTAATTTATATAATCTTTCAGGTGTGTTTTGTCTGATTCTATTGACATAATAGTTTCATTTCAACTTGTTAACTCAGTATTGCTATATTTTATTTTCTGGCTTTGAACTGTCTGGTTTTACAGTTATAAAAAAATGTTTAAAAGTGTGAGTATTAATTCCTGAATTGTTGACTTATTTTTGTCATGGTCACTTGAAATGCACCAAGCTGAGAGATAGGCTTTCCTATTTCTTATTGTTAGACTCCAGAGTTTGTTAGACATCTGGTTAACGCTTTTGCAGTAAATGAGTGTGGGTCTTTTGCTATTCTCAGTGTGGGATATTGTTGATTTTCTCTTTGTTTCAATGAGAAAATCTCTTTTTGTTTTTATGAGAAAATTCTTGCAAAGAGAGAAGATCAAAGATAGAAGCAGTCTCATGAGGAATAATAAAAAGTTTCTTCAAAGACAAATATTAAATCCTCAGTGCATTCTCCTTTTCACTCTTCACTGAGCAAGTAGACATCTTTTTCTAGAGAGAAAAAGACATGATGTATTCCAAAAGCCTTTCAGCTGGTCAAATGTAATGACTTACCATTGTCACTATTTTATACCTCCTGCCAATAATCTAAGAGAGAACATTTTTACAGTTCAGTCTCTTTAGACTTAAATAGCTTACAATTTAGGATGACATTTATTTACTTAAATGGTATAGAAGAGAGTAGTGATTATTTCAATCTGTAGAAAAATATCATGTAGCATTTACTTTACCACACATTTTTTCTTTTTAACCAATATATTCAATTATTCTTCTTACCCTATTTCATTTTAGCCCCTAAGAAGAAATAGAAAAAATTACTTCAGTTCTGCTCCAAGAAATAACTTTTTGATGAGGGTGATATAGGCTTACATGTTTATCTTTGCACCTTTTTCCTAGGCAGTTTGTGATACAAGTGGAAAATATACTATAAAAAAAGCCAATACATTGCTATATTAAAACAAAGCCAGGATAATTTTTTTCCTTCCTCCAACGCTGACAAGAATTAGCAAATGAAATATAGCAGTTATCTTTGTAATCTATAAATTGAAATGGATGGCATTTATGTTTTGTTCATCTGTGCATTGTAAAGTTATATACACCGTAGGGAAAAAACCGCTTATAACTAAGAATGTAAAAAGGGACCTAATCTATTAACTGTGCTTATTGTTTCTTTGAATTGAAAATGTATTTATTTGAAAAGCATGACTATACCTGTTGTTTTCTAGCTGATAAGTTTATTCAAACTTCAGGTGACTTAATTTATGATACACAAATGTGTCAGAGGCATTTTGAATACCAGGACATTACTCTGGCTTATGTTGTTCCTGGAGTCTTGGAGACTGTGCAAGGATGTAATCTATTCTCTTGCTCCTCCATGGGCATCTGGTGAAAAAAAAAATAGATTGTGTTAAATGGGCTTTTAATCTGATAATTTTGACCAGTTCTTCTTCTTGTTTAGTTATAGTCATGATATGAAGAAAAAGAGAAAATGATGAATAAGTAACCTGATGCAAAAATTTCCATGCCAACTCTATTTCTAATTGTCATTTTTAGTCCCTTCCTTTACTCTAATATGCAGGATACAGTTATTGTCAGACTCTGGTTCCAGTGAGTTAGCACAATAAGTTACCAGCCTTATGGTTACCACATTAGCTGGAGTAAGTAACACCACAATAAGAGCACCTTCCTCCTCTCAAGGCAAAATGAAACAACTGGCACAGCTTTCATGGTGCTCATGGACATTTGTTTTACTTTGTCCAAGATTAGTAAAGTACAGATGGCCATCCCTTCCTTTCCTAGGGTTTTGTGAGTTCTCCCTGTCTTCTGCACTAAGAGCTCTGGTTTGCAAAGCAGTTTCCATGCACTCCAGGAGTGTATGTCTGTCCCTGCCATACACACCCTTCCCAGAGCTTGGCTTTCTCTTCTCATGGTCCTTTAATACCAAGAACCTTTAATGCCCTCTGGCAGGCAGGGTGGAATGGCTGGCTGTCCAGCCTCGGTGGTGGCAATCAGTATATCCTTTGCCTGTCTGTGTCCCTGAGAAGGTAATTTGGCTGGCATTTCCTTTGTGTGGTAACAGATAGCATGCTAGAGAAAGGCCTTGTGTACAAACAGAAGTGAATTAATTTAATTAAAGCAAGTTGGACATTTTGAGCAACTTCTGTATTGATGTTCTCAATTCCTTAGCTTAGCTAAGCTCGTTTTCAAAATAACCTTTGTAAATCCTGATTTAAAATGTTAGTTATTATCAATCATTTGAAAATAGATTAACTACCAGTATTTAAATACTTCTATTTAAATTAATTACTTCAATCTTCTTCAAAGAGTTAATGTAGGACCAAAGCTGGCTGTAGTTTGGATGTGACCCATATTTTTCTCAATTAGGATAAAGACAGACTAATGACGGTCAGACTTGACTGTACAATGAGCCATAAAGTAATGTAGGAAGATATACATCTGCATTTTTATGGTTTGGTAAAGTAAGCAAGCCCAAACATTTCAGTTGCATTTCATTTTTAAAGGAGCATCTGTAGGTCCTGGGCTCATTGTTTATTTTGGGAGGAGGTATGTATGTAGTCTGGTTTGGGCTTTTGGATTGTGTTTGTAGTGTTTGTTGGGTTTTTTTTGTTTGTTTTGTTTTGTTTTGGTTTTTTTTGTTTGTTTGTTTGTTTGGTTGGTTTTTTTTTGTTTGTTTGTTTTTTTTAATTCTTCAGGCTTACAAATCTGATATTTACTTTTACTCCAAAATCATGTGTATCATGCATCTTTTTAATCTTTTCAGATTTGCTATCATGCTCAGATATTTAAAGAGTAGAATATGGACTTGGAAAAATGAAATATAATCTCGACTTTAACACAAACATCTCGGGGAAGGAACTCATCTGCTTTATACTTAAAGCATTCTGTGTAACAGAAGAAACAAATAATGAATAAAATATTTGGAGATGCCTGAAAACTCAAAGAACAGACCTAAGTAATCTCCATTAGGATTTCTGTGCTGAACAGTAACTGGTTAGTGCCATGGTTATAGCAACTACCTTTCTATTCAGTGAGGGGACAGAGAACCACCTTTTCTTCTGTCGGCACTTAATCAGTGGAGGCCACTGCCCTTAAAGTCTGCCTGCAGAATGGACTAAGTAAAAGATGGGGTGTGGAAGCTGTCAGATTACTTTCACTGCTAGATAAGTAAAGGGGCTGATGCTTTTAAGGATCAGCAGGACAAAACAAAGCACAGGGTTAGAAAAATATATGGGCATAGCAAATAATTTTATAGTTGGGAGTTAAATCTCTAAGGAAAGACACTGCATTTAATTTTTTTTCTGATAAGCTAAATGAAAAGGATCTCTCTTCTCACCACCTGCAAGAATAGTTGGGACTGCATAGAGATGAAAAAACCCTGACACTATTATGAAGTTTTTCTTTTTCTTCAGTGATATAATCTGTGAGTTTTTGGCTATATCTTCCTTGAAAATGCCATAGTCACTATTTCAAAATAGAAAATTAGATATTTGGAAAAAATAGTTAGTTACATTTTTGTCATGAAGTGTATCATCAAATCCCTTATTGACATTCTTACCATGTCTGAGAATGGGCATTTTACATAAGTATTTCAGTATGTATTCCAAAAGTTGTACTAATTTTTGTGAGAGAAGAAGGAAAGAAATATTTTTTCCTGCTTTTCCCTGATGTATTAAATCATAGGCTATTTTTCTAATTTTTCACCACCTTGTGTTCTACCTGTAGTAGCATTTGCTGCACTTTGTATCTGATATTTCCAACTCCTACGCTACAAAATCCCCGAAGATCCACTTAGAGAGGACATTGACAAAGTAATAAAAATGTTTTTCCTTGTTAAACATGCACTGTACACAGCAGAGCTATCTTGCATTTGTTTGTATATGTTTGGCTCATTTAATCTTAGTAAAGAATTGCTATGGCTAAGTAACTCCAACCTGTGGATCCTAGTGAAGGTGCAACCACCCTCTTTATTGGTTTCTAATTTCCCAAATTGCGCTTCGTAGACTGAACATGGGTGCAAGGGTAGATGTTTCTAGTGTCACTTAGGTGTGCTTCTACAAGAGCAGTGCAGAAACTTGGTTTTGAATGACAGCTGTTAGGTCTCCTTAAAATTTAGCAGTTCTAGGAGCTTATCCTGTTACAGATGTAAGATAAATGTGAAAAGGAAGCTTTGGAAGGTCCCAGACAGATGTTTACTATGGAGCAAAGTAAAACTGAACAAATTGGTGGATAAAAATATTAAAAATATTCATTCCTTGAAGGAAAATTTGTGAAATTTTTACTGTTAAGGTGCTTGTTCACACATGCTATTATTGTCAGTCTTTGCTTATTTAATTTTTTTGAACCAGCCTGGATGCTCATATAGGAAGACTGCGAAACAAGGAAGAAGGGACAAATAATGCATAATTAACATTATATCTTACTTGACATGACAGAGATTTGTGGTATAACTTGACATGAATAATACTGTGAATGAAGGAGCATATAAAAGGGAAGATTTCTGCTCTTCTATTATTCACATATTTATGCTTGGTTCGGAATTCCGAATGCAGAAAGAATGGGATCTGCTGAAATTCCATGGACAATAGTAGAAGAAAAAACAATTAGGGCACTATTGTGTTGATGCTGCATGTCATACCCCCAGATTTGTAAGGACAAACTTGTAAGTGCTTTCCGTGAGCAACTACAGACGCAATCAAAGCAGTGAATACTGCAGTAGAAAATATTTCCCAGAAATCTTTTGTGGGAGGTGTACTACAAGATGTTAATGGCCTATCAGATTTTTGATAATTTTGTTACAGCTTCTTTGTGTAGAAAGCTAAAATACAGCTCAGATGAACACCAAGCAATGGGATTTAGTTGAGAACGTGGAAATGGAGGACAACTACTTGAAGGCAATGAAAAGAAGAGAAAGTCAAAGAACAGCAAAACAAAACTAATGAACTAGAAGAAGACATACTCCAGACTTCTGTGCAGTTAGGAAGCTAATAGATGAATTTTCTTGTAATGCAAATTTAAGAAAAGTTGAGCTGTGGCAGACTAACAAAGTGAGAACAGCAGCAAAGACAGAAATTAATAGTAGATTTAGTGAATTGCAACATGAAAATAAATGAAGCTATTTTTATTGTCCCCAAAATGTCAAGCATTGCACAGGTATGCTGCAGTGTAAAGTGACGTTGCAGAGACAAAGAATACAGAGCATTAGGTAGGAATGGATTAATGATATTTATGTATGGGAAAAGTTATCCTCTGTGTTTTAAACATACATGACAATGTTGAAACCAATTTACTGTGAGCTTTTCTGTTTAATTTGGTTGTTTCCAGACCAATATATACATATTCTTATACTGAAAATATTTATGGTATTTTTAAAGAATACTTTTCTTGAATTTAAGTATGCACATATTTTAAAATCTGTCCATAAATTACAGCATTTAGAGAATGTTTCCCCTTGCAATGCAATCTCTCATTTGTAAGACTAAGTTTTTTTTTCCCATTTATTGTACATAATAGAGTTAAATTTAAGTGTACACCAGCATTCTTGTTTAACATCTCATATACTAGAGAAGAGCTATTTTGATAATTTTTATAACTTTGACCTAGGAAGAAATGGATATATTATGATTTTTTAGTCTCATTTTTTTTTTAAATGAGTATGCCACCTAAACTGCGTGGTTTGTGATAGAAGTGGCATATTGAATGGATTTTGAGCAATCCTTTGTTTCAAGGATTTTAAATCTAAATATGCAAAATTATCCATTCAGAAGTTCTGATCAATGCAGATTCTCTTATCCAGAAAAAAAATAAATTTCTGGATGAGATGGTATCAGATGCTTTCTCACCTTCATGTGTTTTGCTTGAGCTGTGAATTAAATCCCTTTTTGATGTAAGTATTGGTAATTTTTATGGCCTCTCTTTAAGTGCTTCATGAAGTCATAGTCACACAAATTATCTTAGTCATAGTCTAATTAAATAGAATGAGAGCTGTGTTTGCATTTCAGAATTCTGTCTCCCACTCATCATAAATATAGCAGAATGTGTGTATTTTTGCACAGGCAAATATATGTGTGTATCCCTATATATGAAAACATGTAAAAATATAACAGGCCTCACAGATTTGTTCCCAGACTGAGATCTCAAAATAGAAAGCAGTAGGATTGAAAACTAATTTAAACTACGGGTTCTAGTGGTTAACTTTGCAATCCAATTGGATATAAAACAACTGCAGATCTTTGCTACACTGCCTGGACTAGCAATATAATACCAGATAATGAAAAAAATGGGCATAGAGAATTTAGTAAGATGGTGATATATATATATTGGACATTAAGGCAGTTCACAAAAGCAGAATTTTTTGTGCATTGTTCATATAGTGATTACTGTAACAGTGGTTTGTTATACAATCTTTGAAGAAAAGCTTGATATTTAAGGAGAAATTTAAAGAAAGAAAAAATCTTGTTATTTTGATTGGTGTAAGAACAAAAACCTTCTCACCAAGTCCCAAAATACTATTCCTTGAACACTAAAGAATATTGTAAAAATTAATACAAAAACCTAGATTTACAGATTTAAAATTCAGTTTTGCAATTGTAATAGGATGATTTCATCCAGTACTGAGTAGATTACATCTAATGAAGAATGTCAAATGTGTACAATTATACTTGTTTACTTTCTAAAGATCCACTTAGGTTACTAGAATGGAAAAACAAGCTTGGGTCTGTGTCTGATGTAGACTTGGAAATGTAATTTCCTACTGTTTAATTATTCAGACATGAAATGATGTAATGTTGGAAACTACGACCACACACATATTTGCATTTCTTATGCACAATTCTGCGGTTTTTCACATTTGTCCTAATCCTAAAGAATTTACGAGTATAAACTCATGCCATTTCTCTAATCTGCTAAAAAGTCACACCTCTGAAGTGTCAAGGACACAACAAATGGCAAGTTCTTTCTTTGACAGACCTGCAGTGCTGCAGGTTTACCCAGCTGGTAAGGTCCTGGCACAGTGGGTCAGGCCTTGCAGTCTGTATGTGATTGTCAAGGTTATTGCTATAGCCACAGTTCAGACAGGAACATACTCCATTCAAAAGAATAAACTTACAGAAATATTGATAGCTCCTCAATGTGCACATAAATGTAATTTTGCTGAATTTGTTTTGACTACATTCTGCTATTTATTTATGTTTTGTTTTTTTTTTTTTTTTTTAAATTTTTCCTAACATTCTCTTTACACTGAAAAAATTTAGCAGTATCTCTACTGAGTAAGAACTTTAAGTCTCCAACATGTAAACTCCAGGTCTTGCTGCTTGTGTAACAGGGTCCATATAAGGGCCCAAAGTGTGGGTCCCAATCTTTTGTTCCCTGTTGCTATCTATGGAGCACTTAGATTTCACAGGCCTCCCTGTCTGTAAAATGCTACTGGTGCATTTTGCCATAAATGAGCACCAGTGAAGAATTTGACAGTTAATGCTTTTCATGTCTAAATTTCCGTAAGGAAGATTTAACTGGTATCTTGCCCATGGACATTAGTGCAGTAATCATTCTGTGATTATGGGCTACTGAACATGTTCTTGTGCAGTAAGATGTACACATGTAAGTGGATGTACACATTGTGCATGTCAGTTTCTTTCTAAAAATTAAAAACCACGTTCTCAAAATCACTGAATCATAGAGCATGCTGAGTTGGAAGGCACCCATCAGGACCATCAATCCCAACTCTTGGCTATGTGCAAGACACCCCAACAATCACACCACATACCTGAGAGCATTGTCCAAACACTTTTTAAATGCAGACAAGCTGGGTGCTGTGAACACTCCCTTGGGGAGCCTGTTCCAGTGCTCAGCCACCTTCTGGGAGAAGAACCTTTTCCTGATATTGAACTTAAATCTCCCCTGACTCAGTTTCATGCCATTTCCTCAAGTCCTGTCACTAGTCATGGGAATGAAGAGATCAGTACCTGCCCCTCTCCTTTTGCTTATTGAAGACCACAGTGAGATCTTCCCTCAGTCTCCTCTTGTTCAGGCTGAACCGACCAAATGACCTCAGCTGCTCCTCATATGGCCTCACTTCCAGACCATCAGCATCTTTGTTGTCCTGGGGTCATGGATTCTGACCTCAGGACATGTATGTCCTTCCTGGCCATCAGGGCACTGCTGACTCATGTTCAACTTGCCATTGACCAGGACCCCCAGGGCCCTTTTTGCAGTTTTGTTTTCCAGCCTCTCACTTCCCATTCTGTCCATACACCCAGGGTTCCCATTGCAGGGGCAGAATCCAGCACCCGCCCCTTTTAAACTTCATATGGTTCATGATTGCTCAGCCCTCTAATTTGTTGAGGTTTCTCTGCAGGGCCTCTTTGCCCTTGAGGGAGTAAACAGCTCCTCTCAACTTAGTGTCATCATCAAATTTTGTATTCTTCCAGGTTCTGTGTCAAAGCTGTTTATGAAGATGTTGAAGTGGGTCAAGGATGGAGCCCTGTGAAACCCCACTGGTGTCAGGTCCCCAGTCTGATGTCACCCCGTTCACTGTAACCCTTTGTGTCCCACATGGGAGCCAGTTGCTTGCCCATTGCATAACCCCATCCAGCTGTGGGCTGGATATTTTGTCCAGGAAGACACTGTGAGGAATGGTATCAAAAACTTTGCTGAAGTCCAAAAAGTTCACACTTACAGGTTCCATTGAGTGGCTAGGTGAGCTACCCTGTCTTAGGTTCAACAAGCAGGCCTTTCCTCTCATGAAGCTGTGCTGTTACCAGTGACAGCATTGCCCTTCAGGTCTTTTTCAATACTTCCCAGAATAATTTTTTCTATGAATTTACCAGGCACTGAACTGACAGTGACAGACCTGTACTTTCCAGGGTCCTCCTTCCTGCCCTTGAAAATTGGGACAGTGTGCACTGGCTTCCAGTCAGTTGGGACTCTCAGGAGTCCCAAGACTACTCACAAACTATTGAAAGAGGCATTGCAAACACATCACCCAGGTCTTTGAGGATTCTCAAATGATTCCCACCAGGCCCCATAGATTTGCAGGGATTCAGCTGGAGCAGCCAATACTGCACAGTTTCAGGGTCATCTGGGAGCTCATCATTCTCACAATCATGGTCTGCCAGCTCAGGGCACTGAGAACCCCTCATCCTGTTGATGTTATTTTTACACTGCCTTTTTCCATTAATATATTTTAAAAAACCCCTTTTTAGTGTTTCCCACAGTTCTGGCAGCTTCAACTCCAGCTGAGCCTTGGCTCATGAAAACAGTGGGGAGCAGCATCTCTGCATTATTCCCATTTCACCTGACCTTGCTTCCACTGGGCAGAAACCTTCCTTTATTGCCTTATTTCCAGGAGAACATCCCTGTTCAGCCAAGGTGGACTTCTGCCTCACCTGCTTGACTTCTGACATTTGGGAATTTCCTGCTCCTGTGCATTAAGGAGGTGATGTTTAAAATGTGGTCAGCACCAACAGACCCCCACACCTGCAGAAACTTCTTCCCAGGAGGACTTTACTTATTGATTCCCTGAGCAGCCTGAAGTCTATTTTCCTCATGTCGAGTTGAGGTTTTGCTGGCACTTTTCCTTCTGTCAACAGAGATTTTAAACTCAATCTTTTGCTGTGGCCAAGATGGCCTAGTCTCTGCTTTGCTCATGAGATCCACCCTGTTGACAAGCAGCAGATCAAGCTCAGTGTCTTTCCAAGTCAGCTCTCTTAGGACTTGTTCCATAAAGTTGTCATCCAGGACAACCTTAAGGAATCACCTCGCTCAAGCTGCACCAGCTGTGTGATGGTCCCAGTTAAATGCTGGCAAGGTGAAGTCCCCTGTAAGGACAAGGGCAGTTCACCTGGAAGGCTCCCTTAGTTTCCCTCAGAATTATTCATCAGTGCCATTGTCCTGGCCAGGAGGTCTATAGTAGACTCCCATGATGACATCCAGAGTGATTGTGTGCCCCTTGATTCTTATGCAGAGGCTCTCAGTAGTGCTCTTGACAGCTGTGCCAGACATTCTAAACCCTTCCATTACACAGGATGCCGCCCCTCCACCTCTTCCACCCTGCATATGCCTCCTGAAACCAGCAAACCTGAATCCTCTCTTTTTGAGGACTTTTTTTTAGTTTCTCAATTGCTCTGTTTCTTCTGCCAGAAGAGGGAGAAAAATTTGATCAAATGAAAGTATTTTTAGGTTTTCCTGAGTGTGTAGAGATAAAGTTTTAGATTTATCTTCATTGTATCTAAAATCAAATTCTTGTCCTGAAGTTGATGTGATTTAAAGGAGACCTTATCTACACTGCTGGGATGATAAAAGTTATGACATCATGAAACTAGTGCCAGCTATATTTGTGAAAGATGCTGTCCAGCTGGAGATAAAAAGCTAGGAAAATCCAAAATGCTAGACTACCCCTTGGATATAGAGGAAACTGGGATTTCTCATTTGCAGTTTTCGGGGGTTTTTTGTTTGTTTTTAAATGTTCTTTCACTTTCTTTTGTATTTCATCCAAATACTTTTAATCTGAATACTTTTAAAGTTTTTTTGGTAACAGCAAATTAATTGCTTGTATATTCAGAAAGCTGTATTTTAGCTACCCTGTGAAGATTCTTCTGTTACTGTTTTTGATCACATTAGCTTCTCTTCCATAAGGAAGTTGCCTACCATTGACAGACTAAATATGATAAGCAGAAAATTAAACTTGTTTTGTAATAAAAAATCTAGTACTTCTATTAAAATAATGTATATTTTAAAAATATTGAACAGCAGGTAAAACAAATTGATTTTGAGCTCCAATCTCCTTCAATTGAATCCAGCCAAAGGAAAATGACATAAACTTGTATTTTATATGCCTTCTCAGTCTACTATCATATAATAATCTTTCAAATTCAGGTTTGTCAAAAATAAGGACAGCTCATTTTCAGCCACCTGAAGTAATATCAGAGTAATTTACTTCTCATTTTTGTCATAATTTAAGTAAATTATGTAAGATCATAAAAAGATAGATGTGTGTCTTGTTTTATGAAAATCAAGATCCTTGTTATTAATATATTTGTGTTTTGGGCTCAAGAACTGGAGATTAGCAGTTTGACCTTGACAGTCATGGGTATGTGACAGGAATATAAAGCAGGAGGTTTATTTGGAGCAAGCATGTCCAAGATTTTTCTAGTCTACAAAATCTCGTAACAATGTACTTCAATATTAGACAAAATAGTATTAAAATCATGGCTGACACAGTTGTTCCCTCAACTTAGATTTGCCAGCCCTGATTTTATTCCACCTTTTCTGTAGCAAAGTTCTATCCAAATATGAGATAGAAAATGATCATACATAAAAGGCTTTACTTCCAGCTTTTGAGAAATCTCTTCATCTGTTCCCAGCCCTCACCTGCATGGAGAATCTTACTTGCAAACATCTGTCTTAAATGGCACAACTGTTAGCCTTGCATAGCAAGTTTCAAGGATTTGTCACTTGGATCACACACCTCTCTTTAAACAGTCATTTGTATGCAGTGTGTTATATGCTTTGATACAAAGCCAAATTCAGAGTTCCAATGCCTTGCTGCCACTTCAGTCTGGACCAGTTTCTCTGAAAATGCCCTGAAAAGATAATAGCATAAATTTGAGCAGCCTGGGGCAAAGGGACTGTTTTTTAATAAACTCAAACCATGAAAAATAGGAAATGTATGCAGTAGCAAATGTGAACAGAAGGAGGAAAATTATGATGGGTTTTAGAAAAGCACAAAGTGTGAAGAAATTATAGTGCTTCAAGGCACAGGTGAAAGTTAGTGCTGCCCATAAAAGAAACAAAACCCATTCATTATACAGCCACTGTGTTGCTCTGTAAGATCATAATGTGAATGTATGTCATAGGTTGAAGTCAGAAAGCAATTACTGATGCCTTATAGTAAAAACATTTTTAAACTGGATAGCATATGTTGATTTTAAAGATATTTGGTTTTAAGGTATGAATATGAAATATAAATTTATCAAATATAAATTTTATGTGCTATAACTGCATCAGTAAATTTTATGAGTTGTAGTTATAGAAAGAAAAGTAAAGGTGGTTGTGTTATTCTAAAATGGTGTTATTGCTATCCTTTATTCAAATGAGTATAAGAAGAGATGGGGAAAGCGTGAACACTTCCAGAAAAAGATTGTAAAACTTGTATAAGTAATATTCCATCTCTGCAGTGGTATTCTCTCAAGTGCTTTCCATATTGCATGCAAAAATGCAAGAAGAAACAGAGGGACATTTCATCTTGTAGATGAGAAAATCAAGAACAAGGGATTTATGCCTTTAGAGCAAAAAAATTCTATTTAGAAGGATAGGCTTTATCTGAACCTCAAAGGAAGTAGGTTCAGATCAAATCAAGTTCAGTACTATCAAATCAAGAGATAGCACTAAGATTTTGAACCCTTTAGGGTGGAGTTTTATCTGAGGTTTTAAATTCAAGATTTTGGGAAGGAAGATAATTCTGAAACAGTACATTTCAAAATGATGCATTCCCCTAGGTAATTTTTATATCTCTAAAGAAAAGTAGAGGTAGAAAATTTTTATAAATAGGAAATTGGAAAGGACAGAAAACAGTGACAGGATTATTAGACACAGTGAAGGAGAAAAATGACATGGTTCTATAATTTGTGTGTGTGTGTGTATGTGTGTAAGTGTAAAACTTGTAGAAGCCGAAGAAAAAACAACTGAGAGGATATGAATATATAGTTTGCAATTTTTTTTGGGAAGAGAAAGAAACCTGTTATGGGGAAAAAATAGGAAAAAGACAGTTCTTGCAAAGACATCCTTCAACAACATTAAGTTTTGCCCAAATGAGGAAAGTACAAAAGGTTATAAAATTTGAAATATTACATATTAAAATTTAATGTGAAAGACCAAAAAAGTGCAATAGAAACAAAGATATAAAGATATAAGAATCTTTTAAGAAACCTCCTCCAGATCATGAAGTCAGTTAGAGAGGTTGGAAGGAGATAAGTAAAATAAAAGGAAAATTTGATGAAGCTGTACTAGAGAAGAACTTGCAAAGTCTGCTATGATAGGATTTTTTCTTGTAAGATACATCAAAATCTGCCCCAGATTCAGGCAATAGTAGAAGAAATTGCTAAATAAGCAGGTAAAATGGTCATGGACTATCAACAGAACACTTCTAGAGAAGCCCAAAAATTAAACAGATTAGTTACTAACTCTGAAATATGAGCTTTCCAGGAAGCAGAGCCTTATGCTGTTGTACAGGCTAAATAGGTTTTGGAGGAAAAAAAAATTGGTAATACCAAGCTATCAATGGCTTTAAAGACAACTATGCAAAATTGCAAAACTGCAGAATCTGATAAAATAGCAGATTAAATCTAAAATGAAATGAAATGTGAAGTGATGAGCGCAGCAGTGGGAGCACGGCAAGTTTGAAGTTGCATGATGGACTTGGAATGAACATCACTCTGTAGAAAAGGGTTTTTGAGCACAAGCAGACAGTTGTATGAATATGCTAGCTTGATGCTCAGAGGTCAAGGAAGAAGCTGAAATGTTAGGAAGTGTGTGGAAACCAGCAGAATATGAAGCAGAGGTTTTTATGCTGGCACATATGTGCCAAGACTGCCTGCATGTTCAGCAGTGTAGGACATTCTGGTCAGTTTTCTTGAAGGGTACCCATTTTAGTTACATAAATGTATCATCCATTCAGTGCTAGGAGAATAGGCACATTGGAGGACTTGCAGAGTATTACAGCTATTTTAAGCTAGCTCCTCCAGTAAAAAGAGTGCAATCCTGGAACAGTCATTACCCAACAGGCATAAACCTGGGACTAGCAGTGCCTGACCTCATCAGTGCTGTTGTGTGGTGTGTGGTGTGAGGACACACACACAGTGTTCTTTTGCGTGTGTAACAGTCAGAATGTTTGTGAGAGAAGTTAACCTTGTACATAGAATAGGACTGCATGTACTTTGGGGAAAGTCTGTGTTGTTTTGTTCAGTCTTGATACAGTCCCTAGGACAGAATCAGACCAACCCAGCAGCTAAGTCCTCAGTACTAACAGAGAAGTGATGAATAAAATGCTAGCAATTGGTCTATAAGCTTTTAAACAAAGTTATCAAATATCCAGTCATAAGGAAAATATATTTAGTGGGCATGCTTTTTCATGTCCCATCCCCAGATTCAAAACCTGACTAATTTTCCCAGCTTACATGTCTCTGTCTATCTGTTCTGAGGCATTTCTTGGGGTAAGTCCTGGACACTTATTCTGGCATGAATGGAAGTTACTTAAAAAAAGGTAAGAAAGTGCACTGAGTGGACTTAAGTGTCTCTCTAGAGGTCATGCTGTATTCTGCTAAAATCATATTCCCTGTCTCCAAAAGTGAAGCTTTATTATTTTATCCAAGGAAAGAAATAAAAAAAATCACCTTTTTTTTTTTTTTTTTTTTTTTACATTCCTCAGTGCTTTATAACCTGCTACAACAATTTTACTCCATCTTTTTGTATTAAAAAGTCCAGCATCCTTCTGGGCAGTACATTATCTAAGACATACCTGTGATTAATGATATTTCTAGTAACAAGTCCTCCAAATTGTCTGGCATTGATACTTGTGTTGCATCCATACAGCAACATGTCTTCAAAAAACTTATGAAAATATACTCTCCTTCTTGTGTAGGCTACTAATGCTTCCTGAAAAGTGGATCTCATGTATTTCATGATTTTTAAATGTAGGAGAAAACTTATGGCAAATTCTCCAGTGTTAACTTAATTTTTTCAATAATGTCTTGGGAATTTATATCATATCACCAAAAGAGTACAGTACAATCAAGGACTGACAGTAAAAATACTTGGTGTTATTGCTAAAAAAGATAATGGTAAATATTATTTTGCTTTGAAAAATTAAAGAAAAATGCTCCTGCAGGTGTGATAAGAGTTTATGTCTATTCTGCTGAATATAAATGCTGATTTTATCTGAATCAATGTCAAAATCACCATTTTCTTCACTGGATAGAGACTTTACCTACCATTCATGCCTACAGAAGAGGTTATTGTAGAACAGCAAATTAAAAAAAAACCATTAAAATACTAAACAGTTATAATTAATTTAGCCTAGTTGACAAGTTTAAAGGCCATTTTTATGCACTCTTCAGAGACGTTAATATTGTATATAGTATATTTCTCCATGTGCCTTCTATATAGTTTTGAAACACTGGCTTTTATAGTAGTGTTTTTAAATTTGGAGAATATAAAGAAAGTAGAATTGATAAAAACAAGGTTTATATACATATATATTTTTAAACTCATATAGCAATGACTTTTTTGGTGGGACATTCATAGTCTTGCTTGCTCTGCATTTAGTCAAGTGTAAAGTGGAATGTTCATACTCATGCCAATTATATATTTTTTTAAAGTAGTGTAAATGCTTTTTGAATACTGAATTGTTCTGAAAAATTCTTACAATGAGAAGCAAATATTATATAATATATATATATATAGCAAATATTTAATATATAATTGAATTAAAGGAGGCAAAAAACTTGTCTAACTAGGCAAGTTTGACTGATTTCTGGGTTATGCTTTAGAAGATATTTAAAGAAATAAGAGACCAGCAGCATGATAACAGGAATATATTTGGCTCTGAATATTCAAGTGTTTATTTGCACAGTTCTCTCTCAATAAGAGATTTCTCATGTCTCAGCCTATCTATAGAAGTTGCCTTTTCCTACTCAGTCACAACAAGGAAAATACAGTAGCTTGCTTAGTAGGAGACAGCATGTAGTGATGAAGCTTTTTGACTTTCTTTCACATCTGTTCCAGTTGTCTAGGTCTTTCACAGCCTGTTTTGGAAAATTTCTTCAATGGAGCTTAGCAGATTCATTGGAGTGTCTGCTCTTTTGTATTGGCTTTTAAAAATTGCTTTTATTTTCTTTTGTATGTGCTTGTGCTAGGGAAACTAGTCCAACTAAAATGATACAAAAGACATTAAAGTGTTCCAGAAGTAGTCCTGGACGCTGAATGAGTCATGCACTGCAGATATAAGCTCAGGCCTTTCGGATCTTTATCTTCAGCTGTAAAGTGAGTGAGCTTTGCTTGGCTCTGAGATTAAAATCTGTAGACAACACATTTTTTTTCAGAGAAATGGCAGTTTTCTTACAGCAGATTGGAGAGACAGAAGATCATCCAAGAGCTCTCTGTCCTGTATGACTGGATTTTTTTCCTGTCTATTTAACTGAAAGAAATTTGGCTACCTTTCCAGCCCGGAACTGCTCAGAAACAAAGACAAGTCGGAGATAATCAGTAGGAGTTCTTCATCTCACTCGTGTAAATGGATGTCGGGTGGCAACAGTGGTTAAGCTCTATCACAAATCTTTGTTGCAACTTTTATAGAAAGGTTTTGGGCAGTGATTGGCAACACAAATCACTGTTGAAAACCTTTCTAGATCATGAATATTTCCAAATGATTAAGTATAACATTTGTATGGTCGTCAATCAGAAAGGAGGAGAAAACTTTTATGTCTAGTGTTATATTTTGCTGAACACAGCTCTGATGCAGACACAGGTGACCCTAGAGTCAGACTTAGTAAAACCAACAATAATCTTGCCAGCTTCCAGCAGTCTGCTCTCCAAAATCAATTCATTCTACATTGATATATTGAAACCCTTTTGCTCAGGTATTAGATAGGACCCTAAGATAAACCAACTTAAACATCATATATGAGTGAGCAAATACAACATACAGACATGCAGAGTGTCAATTCCTGATGGAAGAAAATGTCTTCATCTTAGTTTCTATTAAATTCCTAGAGGGATGGACACCTGTTACACACATGAGAGATTGTTCAAGGTCAAGCTTTATGTGATAAAATGGCATAAGAATTTCCCAGCTAGTTTGATGCATTCCTGTGCAAATTTTAGGGAGTTTTAAAAAAATCTACACTATTAAAGAAATGTGAGGTTATCTAACAATTAAGAAAAGCGTAAGTCTGTTGAATTGTACCGCAACTCCTATTTTGTAGTGTTCTATAACTCTCTTGAAAGAAAATATGTTTTTTCTATAAAGACACAGACATGCATGCAAACAAATAAACAACATAAATAACCCAGATGTCACAAAAACATAAATCTCCTGATTTACCCTGGAAACTGCTCAAGCAGTCTGTCAGAATTTTTTGTTGTTTTTTATTCCTCCTCTTATGATATTTCTCTAGTATTTTTTTACAAACTTCTTACAACCTGAAGTGATAATATTTTGCTCTGTATGAATGTGCCACTTTGCTCAATGGAACTTCACACCCTGAAAATATCTTGAAAGAGTAGTGAAAACTAGAGGTAGAAACAGATCATAAGGGCAAGTTGTTTCTATTGATTTTGCCATCTTTTAATCACCTGTTCAGAAAAAAAATTAATTAAGTGAGCTGAAATACTTCAGTAGAAGCATTTGCATTTTCATTTTCCTCCATGATTTAGAAAATAAGCAATATGAGAAAAATCTTCAATTTGAAGTCACTAGCTGTTTTGTTAGTCTTTGTTGTGCTTAGGTTTTTTATAAAAATTGTTAATGTTTAGGCTTAATGACTAAGGTGATTAAATAAAAGTTTATATATATTGTTCTGCTTGTAGTCCAAAATGAATAGTTGGAACTATTTCTTTGGCTAATATTTTGGACACATCATGTTCAACAGGAATAAAATCCATAATGCTTAAATGAAAACTTGGAAAGCTTGTAAGGTCTGGAAGAAGGGCATCTGTCTATATGACTCATATCCCTGATACAATAAATGGCACCAGTCTGGTGCTGGAAGAACCTCTGGGCTAGTTCAGTGAGGTCTTTTCTTGTGGTGTTATGTGTAAATTCTAGGTATTGCATCCACAGAAAAATGAGGATTAGGGAATGTTCAATCTTTTCAGTCAAATGTACACAGAGCAAGAAATTACCTCTCCAGACTTCCACCTAGTACTGAATAGTCTGCATTTTTCTCCTTTGTATTAAGTGCTCTACTATCCTGCTTTCTGGCTGTGATAAAGAATGATGCATTATGGTTGTTCATAGAAACACACCTGAAACTGCTTACAACAGAATGTCATGTAATATATATATAAAAAAAATTTGACCCCCATTTAATGTGCTAGTACAGCTTTCCTCAGTTAAATCCATAAACTTGTACCTTGATTTCACACATAGTTCTAGATATTTTATTAGACTTCTATAAATTTTGATAATGCATAAACTAGTTTAATTAGCTAAGTGTGTTTCTCTCTTGTGTGTATTGCTGTAATAGATTGTGAGCAATGATTTTTTTACTTTTGTGTGCATTGAAAAAGTAATGTGGGGATACTCTTGCAGATATTAACTTTTTGCTGATCTAATTGATGTTGTATTAGGATGTTTTACTGTAGCATCTCTGTTGGTCAGAAATTCTACTATATCTCATCTTTGGCTGCCTGAGCTAAAGGAAAAAATTTGTGCAGAGATGTATCTGGCTCAAATGAGAACATAAATCTTTTAACTGCCTGATGTCAGAGCATCTGAATTTCCCTTTAATTCCACTCTTCCATAGTTATTGCAATGCATGTAGCCAGAGGCTGACAAATGCTTCTTTTCAAAGCTGTGATGCCATGCCTTCATCAGTTGCTAGGGGGTTTTGCTTAGTTATTGTTTTAATACAATGACAGATTTGTCAAATTCTGACAACTATATGAAAGTACCCAACTGCTGGTTTAAGCATTCTTAGGCTCCTGGATTTTAAAATTACTCTAGATGACCTTCTTTCTCTGAATTTTTAGCCTATGTCATGGTCTGAATAGCATATACATTTAAAAATGCCACTAGACTGAGAAACTGGATGAAAAATATCCAATAAGCCTTATTTTGTTATTACAAACAATACTGCCAATGTCTAGTTAAATGTAATTGTGGCAAAAAGCCTGTAATCAGAAGCCTGTAATCTTTTGCAATTTTTTGAGTTGGTATGCATTTGTTACTGTCTGGAAAGCATGATCTATTCATGGTTATGTTTGCTGTATGGGTCAGGGCAACTATGTGTTGAATGATGTAGTGATGCATGAAACATTTGCTCTAGTGGATCTTAGAATATCTGCAGCTTTTATACACTGATGTACACTGATATACACTTTTATACACTGATGAATGTAGAACTTGAAAGGCCTTTGTTTTAATTATATAAATTTATTTCTTTCAGTAAAGAAGCGATTTGGATGCGTGAGGGATAAAACCTCACCTTTGACTTGCAAAACACTCCTGATTTAGCCTGAGTCACCATGAATAAGAATACCTGTAGTCTACGTGGAAAGAGCAAGAGTGTAAGTAGAAGGTTTTATTTTTCTTGCCTTTTTATTTAATATTCATATTCTTCTACACTACTTCTGTGTTGTATTAGCTTTTCAAATGCCACTTTCTGAGATGGAATGATAAAATCATTCTTATTTGTACCCTATTATATTTCTAACCTAAATAAAAACATGTGTATTCAAAACCCAGAGATAAGATTATTAAATGGTAGTATGGTTTCAGTGACATTTTTATTTTATTTTTTGTAATTGACACATTCATTTTCCACAGTTTATTTTTCAAAAAAGTTAGTTTTTTCTTGAGCATTCATTGTAACATAGGATTATATAATGTCCACATTGTACTGAGTTGTAAATGTATGCCCCTGCACTGGTGTCAGGAACTGTATTTTATTTGATATGAAATGTTGGCTGTGAAATATTCCAGGAGATTGATGAGAAAAAAAGCCAGTTATATAAATGTAGGTTTGGATATGGCTTAATTTTGCCTACTTTCTGGTCTTTTTAATGTGTTTTGTCCTATATATGTACGTATGTGTACAAATATATATACACTCTCTCTATATTTAGTATAGTATAGTATAGTATAGTATAGTATAGTATAGTATAGTATAGTATAGTACAGTATAGTATAGTGTGTGTGTAGATATATATATATCTATATACACACATTATACATATACTCTGTATCCAAGAGTACTTCTGAAACAGAGATGTTTGGGCAGTTCAGACTCCGAAAGATGTTTTTGAACCTGCAAAATAAACTTCCTTATTTTAGTGTTAAATCCTAGCATATCTTACTCTGTGAACTTAGACAGAGCCATCTGCAACTATTTTTTCTTTGAACTTGTTACATAGAATA
Source organism: Passer montanus (assembly GCF_014805655.1). Classification (NCBI taxonomy): domain Eukaryota; kingdom Metazoa; phylum Chordata; class Aves; order Passeriformes; family Passeridae; genus Passer; species Passer montanus. Next base: position 9,372,896 of record NW_024366815.1, on the reverse strand, counting down.
TTTCCTACTGTCTGTTGTTTTGAAATGGTAAAATACATAGTCTCTGAGAAATTATTTTAAGCTATGTGGTGTCATGCTACATAAATTATTTTTTTGACTACAGCTTGGAGGGTAATACTGAAACTATTTGAACTATTTCAATAAAAGTGACTTTGGAGAAGCCTCATTAGAGTTGGTGAGCACAGCCAAAGATTTCTTATAACATATCAAATCTTCCATTGTTCCACATGCCTGCCAATTTCAATTTTTGTTGTCAAAGTCATCCCTGGTCTGCCAGACCACTCACTTCATGAAAAGACCAACTGGTGAATAAGTAAAAATGCCATCAGTTGAATAATCTTAAAAAGAAAGAATATGACTTCTATTTTTATTTAATGGGATGTTATCACATATGTTCCAAGGAAGTTTTTGTCCTTTTAAGAAGCATAGGAATCAAGGTATTGCTTCCGTGGTTTCAGATGTCAGTGAACATAATTTAATATAGAAGATGAACCTGCAGATATGTGTGAACATTTGGGTATTTTCACCAAATATAGAACTCAGTGCGCATCTTGAACTAACTGAGGCTAACTTTAACAGTGCGGCATAATAGAAACTGCTCGTAGAAAATACTTAAACATTTCTTTTTCTGACAATACAATATGTATAGTACTGTTACAATTATTTGCAAGTGGTCTTGTAATTATAAATATGTGGCTAATATTTGTTAACTGTACTTCTAATACATTTTTTAATTCTATTACTTAACTATTCTCACATGGCACAATATGTCTAATCCTACTAGACCTTCACTCTCTCCCTGATGGTCTGCACAGTATTGCCACTCATTCTTTCATTGGTAGCCTATGGAGTTGCATTTAACTGCGTTTGTGAAAAGGGTTTATATAATAATAATTTCTTTCTTTCAGTGCTGCTCACAGCATTCAGTGAGGGTGTCAGCATCTATGTCCTTTCAGCCTATGTGTACTATTTGTCTAATACTTGTTCTTAGGTATCCTTAAGTAGCTCTTTATTTCTTTTACAACTTTTCCCCTTAAATAATTTCCTCCTTTCCTTTTTTTTTTTTTTATTCCTCTTTTTCCAGCATTTTCAACTTACAATAATCTAGGTGGTCTAATGCTTCTAATTCCATTACTTACCATCTGCTACTTCTGAAAACACAGCTAAATCTTTGTCTCTCCATGTCTCCTTCCCTCTGTCCCTGCCTGCAATTTGTTTTCCTCCTCCATTTTTACCCCTCACCACCACAGAGTTACTTCTAGTAAAAAAATGGAGTTTTAGTTAGTAATGATCAACCACAGAATGAGATTTTAAAAAAATAATTTTAATAATAAAACAGTGAAATTGATTTTTTTGTTTCAGAAGGGCTTAATATTATTTAATATTAATTAAATTAATATTCTTTTCATAACTGCATAGTATTTCCACACACTATTTCTACAGCTTTGCATATGTGAATATAATTTGTTCTTTATCAAAAAGCATGGTGAAATATATTGATATTTTCAAAATCAGATTTCCAGCCTATCTTCAATGAAACTAGCATAGCTTTACTGACAGTTAGTACACTATCTATAATAAATAACTTTCCAGTAAAGTATTGTAATAATTAGATATCTTTGGGAGTATATTGGAGCATGCTTGGCCAGCTAAAGGAAATAAGAGTACTTTCAGGTGATGAGCATGCTAGTATAAAGACTGAAGTCTGAATGTCACACTGTGTGGGATTTTATCTCGGAACATTGTGTCAGAAGTGAGTCAATCCTTGTGAAATCTGAAAGTAGCTATATTGCAAGAAAATGAACCAAGAAAGAGGATATATTTAGCAACTGGGTCTGCTTAAACTGTGGCATTTCAACAGCTTCAACAGCAACAAAAGAAAAGGAGTGGGGGGCAGGAAGCAAAATTAGAACTTCAAGGGTAGTTTGTCTGCCTTTTAGTTTATTACTATCTGTAAAAGCCTAGAAGTGCATGATTTTTGGATTCATAAATATGAAATTATATTCTCAACAATGATAGGTTTGGGATAAACTGCAGATCACTAACAAAGTGGCTCATATTTTATGATCAAATCTTTAAAAGCAAAATTTTGACCACTGGGGTAAAAAAATGGTGGACCTCAAAACGGAATGCTCTCCTAAGCGAGGTTGCAGGAAAGTTTCTGAGCTGCATGCAGAAGTTGTGAGGGAGGGGAGGTGATGGTGGTGGTGGCAAATCATGCAAATGCAAAGCAGGCAGGGAGCACCCATCGAAAAGTGAAAAGGAGGGCAGAAAACTATTTGCAAACAGCTGCTTCACAGAGATGTTTTCATCCAAAGTTCTTAGGGCTAGATTGTCGTAACCTTTACTGGTTATGACAGCATGTGGGGAGTGAAGAGAAGTTACACACTTTTGTTCCTATGCTCATTTCTCCTTAGATGATGAGTCTCAGAGGGCCAAGGGCTCTTTGTCTGCCACTCCTCCTGAAGGGAGAGGGAATGTCATCCTGTCTACTCCAGACATATGGAATACACCCCTCTGCTCACCAGCTAGAATAGTTAGCCAGCAACAGGGTAAGACACTCAATACAAAAAGTAGAGTGATGTAGTTCTCCACTGAGAGTGTGAAGGAATTGCAGAGAAGTTCAGTTCCATCCCCTTTTCTGGTACAGCATTGTTCTGTCAGACAGAAATTCTTGCTTTAGGTCAATAGTTCTAAGTAAGCAATTTGTCAACAGACAAACTTGCAGCACTTCAGAAGCATTTTTCATAATAAAATTGCATTAGTTACAAATAAATTGATTTTTCTCTCATCACCAATGGTTAGGTCCATTTGTTATCTGATAGAAGAATACTTAGAGGGAGATTGCTTGGACTAACCATTCTTAATTAATGGGAAGCAATTACATTGCATATTCTCTGCCTTCTTCCACCTCTCTATCTGTCATACAATCTTTGCAAATGAAAGAAAGGATAGAAAAGGTGGGATATAGCTAAGGGCAAATTGAAATTCATGCAGCGGTGATATTTTTCCCTTCATGTCACTGGTGGCAAAATGGACATTTTAGGCAGCATGTTTCCTTATGTAAAGCAGCAGCTTATGTAAGAAATGCCTGGCACAGCTTTCATCCTTTTTTTTGAACATTCCTTCTATGGGACAAGTAATTAATGCCTATTGGGAGAGTCCAGTCTGAGTAACAATAGAAAGATTTGGATCCTATTAAATTCATTATTTTACGTTAATTTACTATATTCACAAGTGTGCACTTGATAATATCCTTTTAGTTGTGGGATTACCTTCTGAAAACAGAGGAAAGGTACTATAGCAGGAATACACTAGTTTATTCCTGACAAAGATACTACACATGTTCATTTCCTCCTACTCATTCTGGATTTCTTCATTTTAGTTCTTCCACCCTCTCCAGAGGTGGAAGTTTTCTTTGTGGAAGTTTTCTTCATGGAAGTTCTGACTAATGTTTCCAGCTATTCTGTTCAGTACTCAAAATCTATTCTCAATACTTTTCTATTCTCCATACTTTTCTTCCTTCTGATTCTGACATTTCTTTAATTAATAGACATGCTTTTGTAATAAATCTCTCCTTTTTTTCTCTTAACTCTTCTCCTAGCTCAGCTCCTGCCTGTGTTCCTAATTAAGTTCTAGCCTTTTTGAAGGAAGTTCTTCCTCCTTATCTAGTGCCTGGGCAGTACTTACAATTTTGAGACATAACTGCACCATTTTGGAACATGAAAATACTCCCACTCATGTGCTAATAGACATAAAATCCTAATCTGTAACTCAAATGTCATCCACTATTATGCAGATTTAAATAATGATCTGTGGGGCAATGGTATTTATTTTGTCCAAATTACATCAACAGGTAATCAACAGGTAAATTACATCAGTGGGTCTGACAGAGTGTTTTATAGCTCATTTATGCCAGCAAACCCCTGATTTACACTTAGGCCTCTATTTTTTGGAGTTCTTGAACATTTGTGTCATTGGCATCCCTTGTCCCAGTTCTTCCAATCTGAAACAATGATTGTCTGCTGGGAGGTTCTATCTTCTCAGCAATACATTTATGCTCTCAATTCTCCCACCCAATGCTTGATTTCAGTCTGCCTGGAAGAGGCACAGTGTATGGTTCAGGCCCCCTTTCATGGGAAGGACTGGGAGGCGTCAACCATTTGTATCAGAATTGCACCTACTTTTTTGTTTTACTCAGAATAATTATCCCAAATCTGATACCAGATCCAGCCCTTTTGTTTTTACTGTTTGATGGAAACTGCTCCTCTCTTTGCAATAATTTACTATGCTATGAAAATAACATTAAAAACCCTTGAAGATCTCACTCTATGACTATAAAGAAAATATGCTTACCCTAAAGAGTATAAAATTAAATTAAATAGATGTTAAAAGGTTGGAAAAGGAAAACATGGGTAGATTACTGAGTCCCAGAATAGGAAAATTAGGAGCAAAGACAATAAAGGTCAGGACTTTATGCATTGCACTTCACACTGAGGACAGCTAGTGGTCAGGGAGGAGTAAAGGAAAGGCAAGAATGTGGTGGATAATGTAATTAAAACAGAGTAATATGAAAGATTTAATGATCTCCCTACTCTTGCTTCCCACTTACTTATTACATTACATTTCTAATCCATGACTGAGTTTCTAGACACTCTCTTTAAATATGAAGATAGTCTTTCTGGCTCTTCAGTTTGCAAACACTGCATCTTTTGATTCCCTCTTTGAGACTAGATTTTGAAACAGTGCCTAGGAGAAAGCTGACTGATGATGAGAGAGTGAGGGATATAGGAGAATGAGCATGTAACTGATGCACACTGTATATGGATGGAAATGCGATATTGTGTAATTCCTTTTTTAATGTAAATTCTGTTCTTATTTGTCTTTCACTTGTCTTTTTAACTTGCAGTCAGTTATTGTCAATATCTATGCATCTGTCAGCGTGCAATAGATATTGCATATTCAGGTTTTCCTGCATGACAAGGTCCTTGAGATATTTATAATAGAAATATTAAATATTTTCAATGGAAATTTAAAATTTCAAGATTTTAGAAGTATGATAGATGTAGAATACTAAAGAATGATAAATACGAGTCACATGGACAATGTTTTTAGAGGAACAAATACTGTAGTAATGGCAGAAGAATTTGCTAGATGTTTTTGTTGAAAATGGAAATGGCTTCATACTAGTTGTTATGTCAAAACAGATAATTCCTTGGCAAAGATTACTGTTCTTTGTCCACTGACAGCAAAAGGAGACATGAAGAACTAAAAACAGTGAACAGTTGAGTAGTATTAAAACTTGAGTAGGTTGACAAGAGCAGTATATTCCAGAATTAAGACTGCCCTTTAACTCTTAGATGTTATTCTTGCTATTGGAGTTTTGCAATTTCTATTTTGTTTCTTCAGGAATGGCTTCAGAAACAATTGTGACTGTACATAAAAAATGAGAGTCTTTTTCCTTGATGTTGTATAGTTTTTCCCTTGTGACACAGGCAGTATGTCTTGTCTTTTATCTATGTATGCATACATGTCTGTACACATAAATATAGAGCCTAGAAAGACAGAAAGCATATGCAGTGTATGTCCATTAGGAAGCCCTTAATGAAGAAAGAACAGGATCACATTTCCTTAAATGAATAAGAAGTTCCATTAAAAAAATGGAAAAAGTTCCATTAATCAAATCTAAGAGGGCTAATATCAAACTTGCCTTTCTATGAAATATGAGGCTTCTCTCACTGAAATTGAAGCCTGTTACCTTACATAGGATCTCAGCAGGGACACTGCAAACTGCCTATGAACAGTGAAACTTCATAATTTGCAGCCCTTCAGCAGATGCATCTGGTGGCTTGAGGTTGAAAAACTTAATATTAGCCATGAAAGAGCTGGCTACATCTTCAGATTCTCACCTATTTCTTTCAGCACTGGGAATTTCAGTTTTGTCTGTCCTTTTCTTTCTCTCTCCTTTTTAAACTTTATTATAATTTGGATCAAAACTCAGCTAAAGAAAGGAAAAATATGTTGAAGATCTGGGGAATTTCTGCTTTTCGTTGAAGCCTTTGATTCTGTGATTCAATACAGTTTGAGAACACAGTCAACAGAAACAGAAACTGTTGGTCATTTGCAGCTGAATATTTGTGGAGAGATGTAAAATAATGCTCTCAAAAGACCAAATGAGACCTGCTAGGAGTTTGCTTCCTGTCTCTGTAAAGAGAGGGATCAAAGGAAGCAAATTTTGCAGTTTTTCCTTCCATATTCCACTTCTGCTGTTTGCAATTTTCACATTTACATATGCAAAATAACTAGAAATTTCTAACTCCTCCCTTATAAAACCAATAAGTATTGTCCCTCACTTTCAGAAAGTCCTAATAAGGATGAATTTTTATTTTGAAACCTCCAAAAGGCTATGATTTACTGCCTCTGCCCCGTCAGTCCTAAGCTGGAAAAATAAAGGAGGCCCAAGCTAGCTCTAGGACTTGTACTTATCTCATATCTCAGATCATGCGTTCTAGAAAATTATTGGATTTTGATTTTTCAAATCTATCTTTTTTCTTTTTTTTTTCTGTGCTGCCATGTGCTTTCTCATTGCCCCTTCTCCATCCCTGCCTTTTTTTAAAAGTCAGGATAACTTGCCTAGAGACTAAATTACTTATCACTTCACCTTTTCTTTATAAGTATATAAAACAATGTAAGTTTTTTAATCTGATGAATTTTCACTGTGATTTGTGGCCCTCCTGATCACAAGTCATTCTTTGGTGTAACTTCTAAGCTTTTCTCTTGCATTGGGTTCCTATGAAAGCTGGTAGATTTCACCTATGGTTTTGACACATACTTATAGCTTTTTCATGGTCCTGTCTGCTTTTTTGAGCATTTTCTGTGTCTCGGTTAGGATGTTAGACTATGCATCTTCCTTTCCTATTTAAGATCCAGAAAGCAATGAAGGCAATGGTGCAATGTCCAAAATAATTAGTTTGTTACCATGGACAAATTAAGCCAAATTCTGTTAGGTCTTTTGTCAGATATTACAGATAACAATATTGCAACACCTCATCTGGACATTTTGCTGTAATAATATAAAATAATATAATAATAAAAAACAGAGTTAAGAAAATTAGGGCTCACCTGAAAAAGCCAGTGCAGCAGTATCAAAGAAACACTAAATTGGGTATCAAAGAAACACAGGTAATTTGCATGGTCTTACATAAGTACAAACTACAACTCATTGCAAGATGATTTAAAAAAATGAATTAACATACATAATATTTTTGGCTAAAGAACTGAAAAACCCATCAAATTTTGTATGACATAAGGGATATTTTTTATTATACATGTTATCCTTCTTATACATTTTGAAATACCATGCCTTGAGAAAATAGATTACAAAACATAAGGGAACATTTGAAAATACTGAAAGGCAATAATGTCCAATTCCTCCCTTAGGTAAATGAACTACTTTTCTATCTACATAATTTGACACTTAGACAAAAGCTATGACATTCTTACATATATCTTTTTCTCTCCATGTTCTTCATAAATAGTGGTAATTAATAGCAAACTTTCATCTCTTTCTGGAGCAGAACATTGCGGATCATTGATTTTTTTACAGGGGATCAATATCTGAATTGCATGTCACATGTCAAGACCTAGGTTTTGCTTAGAAACAACAGTATCTGAATAATAAAGTAAGAACAAATTAATTAGAATAGGAAGGGAAATTTAGACAGATAGTGAGGAAAAATTTGGATTACATTGTTGGATATCTACAAATATCTACTTTTGGCCTTGTTTTTGGTGTCTTTGCTGCAGAGATAAGACGCTAGATTTTTTCCTGGTGCCTTTGAAAATTCCTCTAGAAATTTTCACTTATTACACCCTTCATAAGAAACCAGCTCAGTGTCACAATCCAGAGAGTAAAAGATCAAATCTCCATGGTTTTGCTATGCTCTTTTCAAAATAAAACGATTGTCTCAGTGCAAATATTCTTACTTAATGATCCTCTCTTGAGAGAGCAAATTAGGATTTCTCTGTTCCTCTTTTGAAACAGCAGCTTCTCTGTTACAGGAAGGGGTTGTTTCAAAAAAGAAAAACAAGAAACTACATGGGAAAATGAGACTAGACAAAGCATGAAAAATAATATTTTTGGAGAATCTGTGATTTTGTAATAGAAAAGCTGTGAGAGGAGATGTGTGATCACAAAAACCAGCATGGTTTTATGGCTGTACCCAGACCTTCATCCACATTGCTGTGCAGGCTGTTCTGGCATCTCTCTCTGTATGTTATCCAGCATTTTTTGCTTTCTTGCATTTTCAATTGCATCTTAGAAAAAGGAAACTCATATAAAGAAGAGACAACAAAGATACCTGTCAGTTATCCACGTAATTACTCTTATAGCTCTTTTCCATCCTGTGCCTTTGGGGTCATTTCAGAGTGAAAAATCTCTGTTCATAAAATATGTATAAAAATAGCAGTCTTTTATATTCTTTTTGCATTTTATCTTGATCAAATAAAAATTACTATGTTACCACTTAGACCGGTAAATAATAGCAGCAAATAAAAAATAATTGGAATACTTAAAATTTTTTTGATCTTCATTATAGAAGCCATAAATATCTCTATCAGAAATGATCCATGTTTTCCAAACTACACTCTGGTTTCTTTTGGTTGCACAGTGCTGTGTGTCGTGAAGCAGTCCCAGTTAACCATTTACATTTTCTTAATCAGGAATGCATCAGAAGTCTGATCAGAACTGTTGCTATTTTACAAGCATCTGCTATTTTCATGATTGTGTCTTCCTCTTCATCTGCAATTCAGTACAAAGATTTAATTAAAGTAGTTAAAATAACAGACAACAGATGTGATCTACTCAACTACAAGTAAGCAGTTTGAGATTCCTCTGTGGATGAAGAGAAATTAAAACAATTAAAATTCTGTAATTTATTTCAATTACTTTGTCTACCAAGTTTAGATAAACACTGTTGTCTTGCAACATTGCTTTCCAATAGCTAATAATGTGGAATTCTTAAGAGCTGCCTACAGTTTTCTCTAAGTTTATTTTGGAGATAGGAAATTCCTGCCTTTTTTCTGATTTCCTAATGAGATTGTAGCTTATCATTCTTTTAATCCTGGGCTTTTTCTACATTAAATAATCCACAACACTATGCTCTTGTACAAGTTATCAGCAGCAGAGGTAGAGATTGGAATCTCTAAATCTTATATATTGTCATAGCAATATAATGTCTCATCTGCTGCATAGGTGTGGCTTGCATAATTCCTTGGGAAAGCTGTGTTTTGGTTGTTTCAATTGCAAGCTGGGTTTTCAATTGTGGCTGGGTATGCCTCAAATGTTCACTTGCTTTCTTCAGCTATTGGATTTTATATTTGTAGAAAATTATTTGCATATAGAAACACGAAAGAAAAATTGACTTTTTTTTTTCCGTCAAAAAATATCTAATTAGAATGAAATATATACAAATTAATTAGCTTGTGCTGACCCTAATGTCATAAGTTGTTGAGTTGTTGCCCAATGAACTTCATCACTCATCAGAGTAATCAAGATAAAATGGGATGCAAATTATGAAGTAAATATATTGGATGTTTGTACCCTAATCATGCCTTTTTCTTCTCCCCCACTGTGTTCACAAGTACTGGGTCTCTGTTCATTTTTTTCTTTAGTTAATCATATGTTCTTTTTCTGTTCCTCAGTGCATAACAATTCCTTCTACTCTTCGAGTTTCTTTTTGTGATTATGTTTTAAATTTTAACGTCTCTTCTGGCTGTGTTTCTCCCTGAATAATCCCTCTAAATGGTAAATGCAAAGTAACTAAAAAATCTATGTTGTTCGAGGGTTGAATCAATGAATAGAGATGTAATAGACAAACCACAGTAAGAGTAGTGAGTTTGGGAAAGAATATTATTCTGTCTATCAAAACATTGCAAACTAGTTGTGCATAAACTGAAAGAATTAATATGACGGAATTCATGCATCACTGAATCACTAAGGAAAATACAAAAAAAAAAAAAAAAAAAAAGTGCAGTCAAGTATCATACGGTTAAGTAGACCAAAGTACTACTTTCACAGAGCTGAATGATAGTCTTTCCCCTGGAACAAAACTACTCTCTCAAGAAAAATATCTATTTGCTTTGTAATATTCCTTGAAGCTTTGCAAAAGAACACTCAGAGCTTGGTAGAGTGCAACTTGAAATAAGTTTAAAATCAATTTATTAATTTTGCCATGGCTCTGGAAAGGTACCTTATGATATGTGATAACTTAGGATATAAGGATGGTGTCCCTTTCACACTTAGCTTTGGTTTCTTTAGCTTTTTCATTATGCTTTACTTATAATAAGATCCTGCATGCTGATTTCAGTTAGGAGTAGTCTCAGTCAAAGAATGAGTGGAGGGACAACATGCAGTTACTAAAAGAAGATATAGAACAGACAACCATGTAAAAATGCTGTCCACACAAGATTATATTTTCCCTTACCAGCCTCATCTATGAGGCAATAAGAAATGGATAATGTTGGTGGGAGTTAAGTTTTAAAATGGTGGTGTGAGAGCAGAAACATAAGTAAAACTTTCTTTCAGCCAGTCATCACAGATTTGTTAATGACACACTGACAATATTTTCATTGAATTGTTTGGAAAGGACCTTATGTATAATCAAGTTCCAACCTTCTGCCATGAGCCAAAACACCTGCCACTAGACTAAGGCTCAAAACTCCGTTCAGTCTGGCCTTGACCTGTGGATGGGGCATTCACACCTCCTCTCTGTTCTAGTACCTCACCAGCCTCACAAGAAAAAATATCTTAATAATATCTGCACTAAATTTACCATCTTTCAGGTTACAACCATCCCTTCCTTGTCCTGTCGCTGCCTTTGTGAAAAGTCTCTCTCCATCTTCCTTCTGGCTCCCTTCAGGTACTGAGAGGTGTCAATTATGTTGCTCCAAAGCTTTCTCCTCTGCAGTCTGAACAATCCCAGTTCACTCAGGCATTCCTTGTACGGAGGTGTTCTACCCCTTAATCATCTTGGTGTCCTTCCTCTGGACTTGCTCCAGATGACCTTCCTGTGCTGGGGACCCCAGAGCTGGATGAAGCACTGCAGGTGGGGTTTTGCAGGACCCCAGGTACCTTGAAGACAATTGATGAAACAAAAATAAAACTGTTGCTTTACATGGAGAATTTGCATCACAGACTTTGGATCTTTTTCAGTCTGAAATACATAGAGAAATAAAAGCTACAAAAATTGCTGTTTCAGTTGTTTCAGTTTTCAATATTGTCTCCTTACTTCCAGGAACAAGAATCAGAGAAAATAAAAGAATGCTGGTATAGCAGTATAGCAACTCTTGAATTATCCTATAGTGAACAACAGTTTGCTAAGATGCTCTTATTTCCAATACAATGGTGTATACTCCAGGCTGTGGGTCAAGGATGCTGGCAACTGCTTCAAGCATTAGCTCTGCATTCTGCCTTTTTCCATCCCTGACAGCACATGGCCCCCTGCCCCTAGCAGCTCCTTCTGGAGCTTTGAAATAAACACTTATGTTACAGAAGTGTTTTCAGAGGGGATATTGTGAGGGGAAGGAAATGCTCAGTTTACCTTTATTGGTGTGAAGGTAAAAGTTTGGGGTTACAACTTGGGTGTTAGAATTATATGTAATAAAACTTGCTTACACAACTCTCATCAAAATTCTATTGTGGTGCTCTTCCCTTACAAACAATATATCATAGATGTCCAGCATTATTAAAATCAAAATCAATTTCTAATGCAAGAATATATTTTATGGGTGAAAAAGTCCATTAATAACATCACCAAGGAACTCAAATAACACTGTAAGCATGCTTTCTTTAGAGGTGATAAACTGAAATTGTGGACATCACACTAGCAGTAGCAGATGTATTTGGAAGCACTTGTTCTTTGGTTGGTGCTCAGAGGTTACAGGGCTGCTCAATAGCACGATTGTGTAGTGACTTTAAGTTGCTGGCTAGGTTACTAAACAGGGGCAGTGAAAGACTCAAACAAGAAACTGTATTGCTAACCATTTCTCTCTATTCATGAAGCACTAAAGAGTGCAAGTTTTTCAAAGTACAGAAGAGACTCTAGGAATCTCTGTATTGAAAATCAGAGTGAAATCAGAAAAGGTAAGATATATGACCTAGTGTAGAATTTGACAAGCGGAAGAGTGGGGAAAAATGTTTGAAAGTCAGGATTTCTTACTGGAACATACATATAAAACAGTCTAAATGTAAGCAAAGAAAAATATAAATAATAAAAATTCCTTTATAAGCTCAGGACTTCTGGAGTTATGACTATTGGTTGTCATTCATCTCCTTGAGTAAAAACATGGAATTATTTCTCTTGCTGTGTAATTTTTTAGAGAACCATGCCTCAACATTATTTACTTTACATAAGTGCATACATAAGATTTTCTAAGAGATTGATTTTCGAAAGATTGCATGCTATTGCTAGAGAAGTCTTATATTTTGAAAAAGGACAATATTTTTAGTTACGTGACTGAGTTTGTATAGTGCCAGTTTCAGAATACGTGAAAATTTTGTGAATATATGGAATGCTTGTATGGACAGAGAAAAGCTCTTTGTCTACCTTGAACTCTGCAATATGGCACTACAAATTTTATCCAAATTTTGCACATTTTCATATCTCACGCCTAACCAAATAGTAAACCATCAACTTCCTCCTCCTCCTCTCCCCACAGTACATGGGGATTTTTTATATTTTTTTCTGAAAATAATGAATCTCTAAAAAAAAAATAAAATTGTAATGCTATTGTATGAAATGTCTACAATGGGTGTAAAATAGGTTATATTTGTAAGCACATTTATTTCTTGTCTGTGAGAAATTGCATGTTAGGTGTTAAATGCCACATTCTCAGGTGAAAACATTCTTAAGAAATTTTCCTGCCCACATGTTGTTACAGCCACTTTTTATGTCTGTACAGCACTGTATGTAGTGCCAGGCATGTGCTACTCTGTGACTGCCCATGCTCTGGGAGACTCAGAGCTCAAGCAGTAAATGTGTGTTTTAAGAACTGCAGAAAATTTTAGAAGTAGACACAAGAGTGTGGATTTTATTGGTACTCAACAGCAGAGACTTCTGTATATATACCTACAGTTACAATCTTTTTTTCATGCTGTTGAAGATTATATTTTTAAAATGTAACACTTCTGTGCTCAAAGATTTGTGTCTGACCAGAGAGATTGATGGCATAAAGAAGAATGCAGACCAGTGAGGGATATGTCTAGGATTTGAAGTGATCCCCCAGTTTAGATGAGGTTTTATATTTTGGCATCATAACACCATTTTTATGCGGGTTATTCCATGGAAAAACAAATTAAATAAATCAGTCTGATTTTGTTGTGTTTTTATTAAAGGAAATACCTTATGGAAATTTTGTTGAAGATGGTTAGACTAAAATCTCTTTACTGCTCGGAAACTAAGGGAATTTAAGTTAAAAAGTATGCAGAATAGGTGGTTACGATGCCATAACTCATGTCTCATTTTATTTTTCATTTTTTACTTTTTAAGCAGAGGAAGAATCTAGGATTCTTCCTAGAGGAAGAGGCAATGTCGTGGCCCCAATTCTGTCCTGTTCAGAGATAGTTTTCTATTTTTCAATTTTTAAAATTTGCCAGAAGGAATCTATTGTGGAAACTATTTGGAAATTTGGTTTTGGAGCAGGCCTCCCTTGTGTCCTACACTTACTAAGACATTAGGATAAATTGCTGATATGGCAGTGCCAAATTCAGCACATTGCACCTCCTCCTACTTGACCAGCTGTTATTAAACGTGACAGGTATCGCAGTCTGAAAATGATCAAGGCCTTATGTTGACATAGGAGGGCATTTCAACTGTCATACAGATGAGAGCTATTGGCATTTATCTTTGCTTCATTATGTATTTAATGTGAAGTTTGGAAGTGATAGAAAATACTGTTCATCAGCAGAGTGGTACATTTGCAGTGGTCTGAGAAACTACAGCAACAGTTATTTTTATGTACGCTACACTCGACTGAGTAGATGAACTATCAATCTTTCCCCTTTCACCGCTGAGATGAAAAGCATGAGGATATTATTGCTTGTTTAAGAAATGGACAGTCTGTAACTCTTGAACCTCATGCAGCTTGAGAAAGGTAGTCTAATTTGTAGTTTGATTCTTTTAAGAAATGGACAGTCTGTAACTCTTGAACCTCATGCAGCTTGAGAAAGGTTACTAAAGAGTAGTCTAATTTGTAGTTTGATTCCGGTATTTTATTCACTGATGTTAAATCATGCATCAAATAGCATGGATTTAAGCCTGCTGCATGCAATGCATGTGTTGCAGTCGATTATATAATTTGGCTGTAATAATTTATTTAAACAAATACTACTGTGAAACAGCATAATTTAATATAAGTATGCATTAGTTAACTCTTGAGTCTTACTCTTTCTTTTCATATATGTGACTATGTAGGTCTAAAGAGGTATTCTCTAGGAAATCTATTAATGTAGTCACATTTTGAATTTAAAAGTCCACTGAAATACCTTTCAATCAAAAGATCACTTTGGAGTAGTGGCCTTTCTCCAATTAAAATTGTGCATTAATCTCTAACTCAGTACAAGTTTCAGACTTCCCAGGGGAATTTAATTAAGTATCTCCCTCACAGCTGTTAGAGAGCTGTGCTCTTTTTATCCCCCTGAAATCTAAGACTTGGTTTAAAACCTGGCTACTTGAAATTTGTGGGGTAATATAATTGGTTCTTTAGACTGCCTTCTTTAAAGCAAAATCAAGATCTTACAAAGCATTTAGAACTCACCTATGAGTGATAGAAATGGAAACTAAATATGTGTGATATTGTACATATTGGAAAATTTATACTGTAACTTGAAAGCTAACTGTATTTCAAACACAATTTATCCATTTCAGGGAAGAAATTGACTGTTTTAGAGATATACCATTATCAAATAATACATATAACATAAAACTTCCTACAAGGCAATTTACAAATGGAATTTGTGTGGAATGTATTCATTACTAACTTGAGGTAAAACTCCTAAGGAGCTATAGCTATGAATTCCTAGCATTGAGATGAACCTAAGAATTTTCAAGTTAACTGTGCATTAAAAAAGGTTCAAATACAGAAATATGTAGTAGTAGCATACAAAGAGTGTTACGATATATATACTTGAACCCAGATGAAAAACAGTGAAAAAGAGTACAGAAACATTTTAAAGTAATTCAGATCTAAAATTTTTATATAGGTCATAAAATGTCTGAATCAGAAAAATGTGCTTTTATTAATGATTTTCTTGCAAGAAAATTTTATTTCAGCTGAATCAGAAAATGTTAAATCATAAAAAATATTGTTGAGTAGAAAAAACTACCATAAAATATTTAAATTTTGAATGAAAATATTATTTTAAAGTTCCTACAGAATTATTTAAGATAGTTTGAAATGTATAAAAATGCAGAATCATACCTCTAATTTCTTATCATGTTCTTCCTTCTTGTAATGTCTGAGAAATCGTTCTGCCCAAAATGAACGTATTTTTGTTTTTTTAAAAAAGATATTTTTGCTTGATATGCCTGAAATCTTAGGAATTATGGCTTTAAAAATGTTAATACTTGCTTACT
Source organism: Passer montanus (assembly GCF_014805655.1). Taxonomy (NCBI): domain Eukaryota; kingdom Metazoa; phylum Chordata; class Aves; order Passeriformes; family Passeridae; genus Passer; species Passer montanus. Next base: position 9,357,264 of record NW_024366815.1, on the reverse strand, counting down.
GTCATTTAGGGTCGGGCCACTATGGTGTCCAAAAAAGTTAATTGAGCATGCTTTAAAGTATAATTTAAAAAATGTGAGTTTTAAAACAGAATAATTTCAAAATACATGAGTGTTTTGCAATAAGATGCTTTAAGATAATTATTATATTTAATTTTGTAGATAAGAAAATACAACAACTTTAGTTTAGTCGGACTTCATTGGAACATTGGATATGACATCCCAAATGTGCTGATTAGTTAGCGTGGAGAAGACAATGATCAGTTTAAGAACTGACGTTTGGACAAAGAATTGTCTAAAGGATAGGCAGCAGGTTTTATTGAAGTGATATCTACAATGTTAGTGGGAGGTTACATAAATATTTCTTTTGTGGTTTGGTCAACTTGATTTATATCAAGTCATGAGGCATCATCTATAAATGGAAGCCTGTGACTATCTCCTGTGAAGATGTTACTGGCTTAGTGGTCTAGCTGAAATATGAAGAAATTTAATAACTTGAAAGAAAAGTCATGCACATTGGGGACATAATTACAATTATTCCTGCTATAAGTTGCAGGCTTACAAACTTCAAAATACAGAAGACAAGACAGACCTCAGACTCTTAGGAGAGTACAGATTGACCATGTGTTAACAACATGAGGCAGCTGTGAAAAATAAAATAGGATTTTAGAACACATAAGGCAAGCTCCTTCTACTACTGAAATGAATAGTGTTGCATTGTATAATGGAAAACTGGCATATCCAACTGGAATATTGCTTGAGATAGTGAAAGGTTTGTCTGTATTGGGAGAAATATGACGTGGATTAGTAACATGATGTAATGCTGCTGATACTCTTTGTGAAGACATTAGCAGAGATAGAAATGGATAAATAAAATCTGGAAAAATAGGAAGAAATAAGATCTTGCTTAAACTGAAAGAAATATCAGTATCAAAATAAAAAGAATGGAGTGGCTATGAAGAAATTTAGATATTCAGGTATAAGATATCAAGAAAGTGAGATTTCAAAGGAGACTTCTAACTAGGTGAGTTGGAACAAATAATATTGATTATTTTGTGAGAGGGATTATATGGGTGCAGTGGTAGTAGAAGGCTTAATTTGGTGACAGAATAAGATTAATATAGTTTTTAACAGCAAGGTAAAGTAAGGAACATTTTATAGTTTGTGATCAGTGGATCAACAGTTAGGCCTTCCACGTTTACAGCATATGAAGTTGATAGGCTTCTTAATAAGGTTCATCAGCCTGACAAGCTAGTTACAATTTCTGGTGAAGTAAATTTTCTAAATGATAGAATTTTTCTTGTGGCTTCTAGATAGAGAACTTTTGGGTTCCAAAAGAATTTTCTCGAAATACTGTCACTTTTGGGATATGAAGAGGGTCATTGTCAGTCATACCAGATACACTCTGCTCAAGTCCAAGACTGGGACCTGTGTTTTTCTCTGATTAGGAGACCTCCAGGATAATTCAGAGTATCTAAAATGGGAGTCTGCTCCTTTCTCTGCTGAATAGGTAAAGAGCCTCACTTCCAGACTCAAGTTACATTTAATAATTCAGACAATGAATATCCACATCTGTGTTAACCTGTCTTTCCTACCCACTTCCTTAGACTTACATTCTTTCCACTTGGGCCTTTATTTTCAAGTGATTGAGAAGCTACTGGGAATGGAAGAAAGAGGAGGAAAATAGACATAGAGACAGGAGGAAGAGGAAAATAAGAGATATTAAGGCAGCATCAGACTGTTTTTTAACATACTTGGTCATTTGGTTTTCCAGCAAAGTCTGTACATGTGAATTGTAGATGTGGAGAAAAATGTAGCAGCCCAATATATTTGTTTTTATACAAGTCTGTGTAGCTGTTCTAATACAATCAAGTCTTAGATGAGGAAGTATCTTGACATTAGAAAAAAAACAATCTTCTGTCTTCATTCTGAAAAATATAATTTTCCTAATCTACTAAATTTAAAATAAAAATTTTGTTTTTGAGATGGGTAAACATAAATGTACATGCTCTGGCTTTTAGGATATTTATTCCTGTTGTTAGTGAAATCTGGTGGTAACTCCTAATACATTATTTACTTCCTCCACTGGGATTTGTGTTTGGTTTTATACGACAACTTCTTTCAGCAGTGTTTGTTCTGAAATGATGTAATGCATAATGACTGATGCAATGAAAGATTTTATGGAGCTCTTAGCCTACATTGTGTGAAGCATTCAAAGTTAGTTCAAATATCTTTGGTGGAATTAGAAGATATGTCTCTGTTTCAAAAGAGATATATTTGGCATACCTTTCAAGTGAAAACAGTACAATGTAATAAAATCTTTCTCTTTCGGAAAAGGAATTTAAATTTAGTTTCTAATGTGTTTTTATTTCTGCTAGATTTTTCATGTTTCTGGCTGCTGATTTATTCAGCATTTTTCTTCCACTCAGGATAAAAGAACATAAATGCCCCACCTCAGCCCCATTTCCCTAAAAAACCTCAAACAAACCCACCAACCAATAAACCAACCAAGAAACCCCACAAACAACAACACCCATAAAAACAAACAAACAAACAAACAAACAAACAAACAAACTAACTTCCCCAGAATAACCCTCTCCAAACAAACAAACAAACAAACAAACAAACAAACAAACTTCCCCAGAAAATAGCAATAACCCTCTGCAATCCCAATGGTATTTTTCCATCTTTGAAGTAATTTTTGGTCTAGCAAGTTTTAAAATTGCTGTAAGTTACAACAACACATTATAGGAAGTTTGTTCCCATCTCACTGTGAAATTCAAATAGCTTTTTATACTCACACTATTCAAAATGTCAGCACTGAGCTCAGTAAATATAATCACTATGGGTATTACTTTTCATTCATGGACTCTGCGCAACATAGCAGTTTTTCAGCTACAAATGCTCCTCTAGCATTACCTTTCCCTGTGTGTGTGGTATTTCCTTGCTTAATATGTCACATTTGATGAGTTCTTGAGGATTTTTTGTCTAAAATAAAAAAACCTGTTAATAGCATTCCTCATAAAAGCAAACATGTCAGTTTTAAAAGAGTTATGATACATTCATATTTTTGGTGTTGACTTTTGATAAAATATTTCAAGTTAAAATAGAAAATATTTCAAGGTATGTTTCTTTTTAGGAAGCCACACAGGCAGCAAAATTTCTCTGAGATGGATAATTATGGTCTTCAATTCTGATTTTCTTTCTCTGCTTTGGTATGAGGGGTTTTGCTTTTTCTCTCTCCCATACTGATGAACTTACGCTCTGGAGTCTGTTGATACAACTCACCAAAGAGGATATTTGGAACAATTTTTAATGATCAACAAAATAAACTGAGGAGAAATTTAGTACCAAATGTGTTTAGTGCTGTATATAGTCAGTAAGTGCACCGGAAGAGGCACTTTGGGGAGATTTTAGGAGCACTTTGAATGTAACAAGTAGCATTAATCCCTAGGGTTCAAGAGCACTGAAATCTGTTTTCATATCAGCATGAGATCTAGCACTCTTGAATAGGCTTCCTGCCCATCAGAACCATTATGTATAATGCCTCCTGAGACTTGATGTTTTTTTGACAGATCTTCACTTGCCTGCAAGAGACTATGTTTGCCTCTTCGGCCAGCATTAGGCAAGTTTTTCAGAGGTAGATTTTAGAGTAATGATTTTTAAAACTGTGAAGAATTTTGTTTCATACTCAATTGTGTAAACAAGTTCTGGGAGGGAGATGGGTTATCATTGAGTTAATAAAGAGAAAAACTGATCTGAAAAATTGGAACCTACAGATTACCATCAACTATGGTCATGCCTCACCAAAACCTGTTGGTTTAAAGCACATTGATGTAAGAATAGTTGTGTCAGGAGAGAACATAGGATCATTTAGCCAATGTCATGTGTCCTAAACTTTTATTAGGAAGCTTCACTGCATTATCCTTCTGCAAGTGGATATTCTGTGGATATTCTGGGTCTCTCCTTGAACACACATAAAAATTTACAGTTTGCAATAGTGTCAGCAGAGTTCCATGGTTCAGCCAACTGAGTGGAGACTTCTGTACTTTTGTCTGCTTTGCACCTTACTCCTGCCATCTCCGTTTGATGATTCCTCCCTATTTACTTTATATACAAAAGTTATTGTAAAAGGTGATCCAGTTCACTGGCTTTCACTGGTTTTGACTGAGTATGAAGAAACAACTCCATTAATTTAATTTACTTCTATTTCTTGGAGTCTGACAAATCAGCTGTAGTTGATGTAGAGTAAATGTAGATGAATATTTAAAAATTCATATAGATTCCCCAGTTTACAGAGTTCAGTAACGCAGAAGGGCTCTCTGTGCTCAGAACTGATAGACCTATGAAATTGCGTGATTATACAGTAAAAAGTAGTACTTTTGGTACTCAGAACTAGTACTACATTCATCATGTATTGTATTCAACCTCACTCTGTGTGCCTCTGGAACCCTTTGCCTAATATAACTCCTGGCTCCTGATTTATAAATGTTTTGTTTTTATTATTTTTATAGTTAATCATGACAGCTCTAGGACTTTTCACCAAGATAGATTTTCTGACACATAGAATTTGATTAGAGTAATGCAAATTGCTTGTAAACAAGAAACAACAACATAATCTTTATTAAAAGAAGTTTATTTAACTATTCTTTAAAAATAAACTTGTGATTTTGATTTCTTTATCATAAATACAGCTCCAGATCTTTTTATATAGACCACCATCTTCCTCTCACTTGGCACACTCCTGCTAGTATGAATAGACACCCTTGTTTACCATTAAATGTTAATTCCTAAAATTAAGTTAGTATGCTTAGTATGCAGAATGCATCTGTGGAGAATTATTTTGTCAAATTATGTTTAGAATTGTTAATACAATATGATTTTTCTATAGAGTGCTAAGGATATAAAACCTTTTCTTTTAAATAAAGAAATGGTAAGGATAGTAAATAACAAGATCAATTTATAGTCTATTTAAAACACATGCTCACTGGAAATGGATTTCTTCCTCATGAAGTAGAACTATCTGTCTTGAATATTATGAAATAAAAAAAGCAAATTAAATTCCTTGCTAAAGTGCTTTCAGCAGGCTGAAATCCATGTCTGGAAACTGTTGCACAGTAAATCCTCATAGCAGAATATTACAGTGAAACTGCCCGAAATTTTAAAATTATTCCTTTAAATCAGTGTAGACAAAAACAAAAAGAATTACTTCATAAGATGAAATCATTAATATGCATAGATTGTTTGTCGTAACTTTTTGTTTGGGAAATCATCTTGTGATTGTGATAGGTCTCATGCACAGAAGCCACATCCTATTCCTAATATTGGGAGATCCAATACCTATATCATTTATACTGCATATAAACTAAAATGATTTTAAAAACTTCCTGAAATATTCATAGACACTGACTCTGCATGTAATTTCCCTCCTTCCCACATTTGCCCTGTATGAACATATCCCTCATGAAATGTTGTAGCAAGGTTTTTAAAGGACTTGCAAGTAATAGCTCTCATGTATACTGTTCTTCCAGAAAACAAAATATGGGAGATAAGGAATTTCCAACTGCTTGGAATTTGTTTCTCTTCTCTTTGTCCTTCTGTTTTCAAAATATTAAGTGAGTTTGGTTAATTTCTGTTTTGAGTATTGGGTTAAAATTATGACTAGGTTGAAAGGAGATGGAACTCTTCCCATTGGCCCCAATGGGAGGACATTAAATGACATATTCTGTACTGCAACATATTTGGATTCTGGATCTTGGATTTGTGTCTCAGTGCAGAGAACTGATAGATTAATTATCTTACCGGTCTTATTTTTTAGTTATTGATTTCAAATGGGTAAATGATTTATTTAAGTAATATACAATTCCGATTTGGAGATAAGGTTTACCCCTGGTGTGGTAAATAATACTAGAATTTAGCAAAACAAAAAGGGTTAATGTAATTCCTGATTAACTGAGTGGGAATATTTCTTTCCCTGACTCTGGAGAATGAAGAGAGAGTGAGCACTGGGCAAGACCCAGGAAAGGCAGACAAAGTTTGTCCAATAACTCACCTACAGAACCAGAAACATGCATAGGGTGTTAGCAACTGGAGACTCCTTGCTGAGAGATACACAGCAGGAGGTGGCCATTTGTCACCCTGACAGTACCTCTAGAGGTTTGCTGTGTCCATGGTGTAACAGGAAGGCTGCTGAACCTGCCAACTCATTCCTTTCTTTCTAAGGAGGATTGAATAATGCTGGAACAAAGTGACCCAGAGATATCAAGAGATAAGTCCCTTGGAACAGTCCCTTGCCTATTGTCCTCCTCTATCCTCCCAGACAGAGAAGAGGATTTGAGAAAAAGGAGGTGGATTGAATTGGTGAAAGGCTGTGTTAGTAACTGGTGTCATGCTCAAAGTCTTAGCCTCTGTGATCTCTGCACACCTTTAAAAAGTTGGACCTGTTTACGGCTGAGAGAGCTCAAGTGTCCAAGTGTGAGCAAGTATGTCCTGGGCAATAAATTGTGTGAATGGAGAATTAAACTAAATTTAATATGGAAAAATAATGTTCTAAGAACTCAAGAAGAGCCAAAGGCTGTTGAGGCATTAGGAAGCAACAGGGAAGTCAGCGTGAAGCCCCTCGAGCGGGGAATTAGGGAATTAGGGTAAATTCCTCTAAAAAGAGCATGAGGCCAATAGTCCAGCCAAATGCTTCTATACCAGGGCATGCAGCAGGCAGCATGGGAAACAAACGACGAGGTGGGAGATTCTGCTCAGGTGAAAAACTATGAGCTGATTACTACCACAGGAACTCAGTGGGATGAATTCTATGATTGGAGTGCTGTGATAGATGGCAAAAAAGTATTCAGAATTGACAGGCAAAGGAGAGGTGAGTGGCTGGTTCTCCATGCTCACACTGGAATTGATTGAGCTATATCTGAGGAGGAGAAATGCACAGATCAAGAGCTTATGGATGAACAAAGCAAACAAAGAAAACTGTTTTTCTATAAGCAGATGTAAAAATGTAGTCAATGATGCCATTATATTGTAATTAATTTTCTTCCTTTTTATAGTTCATTTATCATAAACGTAAGATATACTTTTTAAAAAATTTGTTTTTCCATTTTTTTCCCCCTCAAATTGTCATTAACAGCCAAGATATGTTATGGCAATCATGAAGCTCCTCCTTCTCATTTCCCTAGGAAGAGCAAAAAGGGCAGTGTGGCAGTTGCTCCTCTAACTGCACATTTCCTGCTTGACAGGAGCATCTGATATTCATTGGATCACTGCACTGCTTTGCACAGCAGTACTATTGTTCTGGCTTCAGCATCTATTTCAGGACTGTATTCAGTTTTAGGATAAAGGCTGAAAAAAGGAAAAATGTGCAATAAATCAAAGTATAGCAGACTTACACATGGTTTACCATCTGATTCTTCAGGCACTGTATCCTAATTCAGCACAATTTGCAACTCAGAGAAATATTTTCCTATATGCTATACATCCTAATGGTCTTTGAAAAATCTGCGTGGTATCAGTGTCCAATTTTCACTTTAAACATAACAGTAAAAAGGTATAGCATTTATGCTACTGTGGACCATTCTTGATACATACATGTTTGATTGTGAATGCTAAGTTTGTTTTGTTCCTTATCAAATCCTTGCCTAAACTCAGTGAACAGATTCTGTAGTCCCCAGTTTTATGTCAATGTGATTTTCTACAACTTTTGAGCTCTCCTTGTTCTGAGGTCAGAATCTGGCACCTATCCCTTATCGCTGCTGATTTCAACTCAGCCAATAATCAGCAGTCTTCACAGTGACAATTTTTAGCAATTTTCCATACACATTGACACAGTTGGTGGTTGAGCCAGATAATTTCAACACCTAGTGATTTTCTTCCATGCCGTTATTAGTATTTGATAGCATTTTTAGACTAGAAATCTTTAAAAACCAAGAAACCAATACAGGCTTAATATGCAAAAAAACATTCATAATACAATTAATCACTATTTACATATTCTATACTTAATCTGACATATGCACACTACTTATGTAGCAGAACAACTGTAAACAGGCAACCACTGTTTTAGAGAGTTTGTGATTTAGCATAACACAATGAATAAGAGTAATAAATTGTATGAGGAAAGGATACACAATGTGTACAAGAATTATGGTCTTTATGATTAGGTTCCAGAGTTTGAAGACGCCTTTCACAGAATCACACAGAATCATTTAGGTTGGAAAAGACCTCTGAGCTCAACCTTTGGCCAATCACCACCTTGTCAACTAGACTGCAGCACTAAGTGACACATTTATCCTGAGAATGTTTAAGTGATACATCAAGAAACGTAAAGCCAAATAAAAGCAGTAAACTCCCTTTACAAACAAATACTCCAGTGAAATTTTGCATTCTATGGACTGCAGTCTAAAATTTATTTTTGATGAATGTGTAAGGTTTTATTTCTTAAAACATTAATCAGACTTGAATATAATTGCTCCTGGGATTTCTTTTTCAAAGATACTTTTATAATTCTTTGTTTACATGCTCATCTTTCACTTTTTATTTAATATCTGATAGCTAATCCTCTATTTCATATTTCTGTCATATCTATGTCCATTTATATAGAGCATAGGCACTGGCTGCTTTACAGCATAGATAGAAAGAAATATATAGTGCTAAAATCACCACACCATTGTTTGCCCATTGCAATTCAAAGTTACTGCCCAGGATAACATAATACTTTGAGTTTAGGTTTAATGCAATATAATAAGTCAGGGTCACTACAGTTTGGTTTCTTGTATCTATTACTGACATCAGAGTGCTTCATTGTTAGTAGCTGCTGCTGCAACTTTCGCTAATTGGCTGTTACTCTAAAAAAGCTGTTTTAACATTGTGACACTGTCTTTTGTTATGACATTAGAATAAATGTATGGTAAGAACATGAAATTATGTTTAGGAATATAATTTCTGAATTTATTATGGATCCAGCTTTAAGCCTACGCAGTGCAAGAGGAATAAAGGCAAAATAGAGTCCAGCTGAGGAAAGGCAACTGGTGTGGCCAGGAACAGGAGCTAATGGCATTCAAATGGGAGGCTGAGATTGATGGGCTGGTTTGGTGTAGAGGAGAGAAGGCTCAGGGATGGGGAAACACACATCAGACTACCACAGTCTAGAGGGTGATTGTAGAGGGGAGGTATAATGCTTCTCCTGAGGGGTGCCCAGTGAAACATCAAAAAGCAGCGACGATAAATTGCACCAAGGGATAATTTGTTGGGCAAAAGAGAGAACTCCTTCCTGTGAGGGTGGTTCACCACTTGCAAGAGCTGTGCATAGTGTCTGGAGCATAACCAAAAACAGGGTGTGCCCCAATTCCACCTGAACAACTAGATTCAGTTTTGAAACCAGCCATGATGAGATAAGGATATCATAACAGATGACCTGTAGATGTGCTCTCCAATTTTTCCTTTTTTCATTAGGAGGATATGGAGAGGTGGGGAGGGGGGGCAGTGTATCTCACGTCTTAGTCCCCTTCAGATGGCCTGAAGTTCACCAAGCAGAATTTTGTATCGGAGGCTGTACTTGAGTATCTTTCTTTTCTCTTAAGGCTTGTGATAATTCCGACCCTACCCCACCCTGTATGTGACAGGCAAGTATTGCTTGGGATAGCACTTGAAAGGTGAAGTGCCACTGGGCACAAAGAGGAGGTGAGTAGAGTATGGTAAATTCCTAAATTATCTCAGCTGCTGTTTCAGGTCACACTGCCTCAGCACTGAGCCGGGGGAAAATGCAGCTAGGTGTTTGTATGTGGGATAGTACCTGGGAAACAGGCCTGAATGGACTTTAGATAGAAGTGCTTATAATGAAAATACAATTTAGTTCTGGGAGGGTTGCCATTGTGTTCTCAAAGACAAAGAAGAAAACCAACCCCATATTCATAGTGACACATAGAGCATATTTTTTCAAAAATGTTTCCACCTATTAGTGCGCTAGAAGGAAAGCTACAGGTGGATCCACTGATTCTGCCTCAGCAAAGAGTAAGAAGGCTAAGGCAGACAGCCAGTTTGTGGGCCCAAAATATCCCAGGATAGGTTCTCCCAGTGCAGCCGAATTCTTCCTGTGGAGGTCCCATCTGTGACACAACCTGGTTTGTCAGTTGTTGCATAACTTACATATAGGGCTGAATCTACCTTGAAAAATGTCAGTCCTTGTCCTAGGAGATTTTGATAGGAATAAAAGAAAGATAATTACAGCATTTAATGGACTGTGAGGTGTATGTGTATTATTTATGTGTACTGAATTCTCAAGGACAAGACAAGAAATTATTGTCAATATATGCCATTAGAAAGAATGCAATACATTTTCAATCTTATAAAATTAAATTATAGAAGCAATTTTCTTTAAATAAAGTTACATTTCAACAATTTTTAGCTCACAAACTATTTGTAAGTAACATTTTGTAGAGATTTCAGGATTATGTTAGGTTTTTCAATAGTAGCACAAAACCACAAGGCTTGTGCTGGAATGCTGTTTCCATGATGAAGCCTGAAGAACTTAAGCTTTTCTATCAAGTGCTGAAAGCCAGTTCAATATAGCCCTTAATACCTGGAACAGAGTGAGGAGATGAGGGAATAAAGTTCCTCTTCCTTATCACCACTAGAAAAGATACTTTTCACAGATAAGTTTGGCAATTTATTTCTTTTACTGGCACATTCCATGTGAATTGTTAAGATGAGTCTAATAGTACTTGATATTCTTGGAAAATTATTGGATACAGAGACTGTCAGCTCCAGTTTACTAGCATGAATCCAGTCAAGGTGGAGCTTCTGTGTTGCCTTCAAATGAGCATAAGTGTCTAAATTGAGCTGAACTGACTATTGTGGATTAAGTGTGTATGGTATGAATTTTGTGTAGCAGAACTCACAACTATGATGAGAAGATGATGTGGCTTCTACTTTGCAAACAAAGAAACAGGAAGATAATTTTTTTGGAAACATGGTTGCCATCTAGGAAGATGATTCCAGGTCCCATTTGGAATATATTATGCTACCCACTTCAATTTTCCTTCCTTAAACGTAGTAACCCTGAATCTGTAGAAGCAATAACAGGTTTTATACAAGTTCCTCCAGCAATGGAAATATGCTACTTTTTTCTCCAGAGCAAAAAGTAATAATGGGAAACTTGAACTTTTTTTTGTTTTGTGTTTTCTTTGTTTCCTTGCAAATAGGAAGCATCCTTATTTGGGTCAAGTATAATGAAAAAAATAAAAATAGGGAGAGCAGAGTTATCAAATGCTGAATGGTATCACAGTGTTCTTGAACAGCAGCTGTCCATAAAAAGACAAATCATAAATTAAGGACAATACATATGCTGTGATAATGGAATTTTGCATGTAGCAGCTGACATATTTATAAAAGTAATTTTTATTTATTTTTTTTTTTCATAGGTATGTGTGTGCAAGTAGCCTTATTAATAACACTTAGATGCCCACGCTGGAGGAATGCACACACTATACAACACACTAGACATCAGAATACGCATACCGAATATTGCAAATTTTCAGTAATTAGTTCAATTAATCTAATTCCCTAGATTAGTTACCATAGGAGTATATAGGTGAAAATTGCTACATTTGTTATTAGTCAGGGAATAAAAGTAGGATAATGCCATTAATATTGTGTAGGTGAAGTTGAAACAACCTGTGCAGTACTTTGAGAAGAACCCTGCTGCTATCCAGAGTCTGATTAGTCACTCCTGGTTGCTATCTGCATTTAAGAGTGATGACTTTTTTATCAGAACAGACTATTTGTTTTCTTGAAGTGGTGCTAATGATGCAGGGGAGATTGCATTTCTGCTAAATCTATCTGTACTTTCTGCTAAATCTAAAGTCAATAAAACAGTAGACTAGTATAGTTGATTTAATTTATGTAATTTCTTCTGGCTTAGACTGAAATGATGCTGGAGGTTTCTATTAGTTCAGCAAAGAAAAATAAACTACCAGAAGGGTTCAGAAATATTCCTTTTTTATTGGTGTTTTTGACAGCTTCTGCAGCATCCATAGAGAGTGAACCCATCACTACTCACTTCTCTGATACTAAGTGCTCTGGAGGACTGCTAATTCTTCTGTTGCTTCCTTTGTGTGAGAATTCAAGAGGGAAAAACATGAAAAAATATTTGAAAAGCCTTAAGACGTTTTGAATTTTTTCACTTTCTTTTTCAATATTGCAACACAAACCCAAACATTTCAGAAACATATGAAAAATATAATTTTTAAACAATTTATTTTCTGTTCTTCAGTTAGGCAACAATAGGTGTAGCCATTGGTGGTTTACAAATCTATTTTAAATATTTCACTGGATTATTTTTTTGCTACTGGACAGGCCTGTACAAGATTTCCTGTTTATGACTGATCTCATGTTTTAACTCTAGCTGACAACTAAGTTCCACACAGCTGTTGGCTCACTTCTTGCCATGCTCCAGTACTGTGGGGAGAAGAATCAGAAAAATGTAAGACCTATGGGTTGAGAAAAGAACTGGTTAGTATTTGAAATAAACTACTATATACTACTAGCAGTAATGAAAAGGGAGATAACAAAGAGAGAGGAGTAAGACTCCAGATAAACAAGTGATAAGCAAGACAAGGTCTCGCCATCTGCTGACTGATGCTCAGCCTATCCCACAGCAGTGTTTGGCTCCTCCTGGTCAACTCCCCTGTTTATATGCTAGGCATGATGTGCTGTGGTATGGAATGTCTCTTTGTCCAGCTCAGGTCAGCTTCCTTGGCCACACTGCTACCCAGATTTTTGTGTATCTGCTCACAGGCAGAGCACAGGGCACTGAAAAGTCCTTGATTTAGGGTAAGCATTAATTAGTAACAAATAAAAGATTGGTGTATTATCACTACTCTCACTTTAATGGTAAACACTAAAACAACTATTCTCATATTGATCCCAAAACACAGTAGTTGTACCAGCTACCAGCTACTACAAAGCACATGCACTCTATAGTGCTATGGATCAGCCCCAAAAAATGCACATTGAGTTCATTCCATTGAGTGATTTTGGGCTCCAACTGCTTTAGCAGTCTTTCAGTAAAATTGTGCACAGTGCTAGAATATTGCATGAAGAAGCCAGTTCTGATTCCATCATCGCTGTGCTAGTCCAGTTTCACCAAAGTTCATCCTTCATTAATCTGGATGATTTTACTGTGATACTCTTGATATGTTGGCCAAAACTGAGGTGAGCTCAGATCCCCACATCTGTAGTGGTGGGAAAGGCCACTTTTTGCTCCAAGAAAAGTGATAATATATAATATTTTATAGTAATTAGTAGAATATAATATAATTAGTTTGTTATTCTCAGCCAAAATCAAATCCCTTTGGGGTACACAATGGATTTCCTCATCCTTCTACATCACCCATGAAGTCCATCTGTGTCCTTGAGTAAAAGCAGTTCCACAAAAGGATTTGCTTCTGCTTGGGTCAGGAATAACCCGGATTGGCTTTCTCAGAATATTTTCTAAGAGCACTATGTGAACTTTGTCCCTTACAACAATATATAAAAGTTTTGATTGTGCAGGACCAGTTCGCTGACCAGTCCCCACAAGTTGAGTAGCCCAGCAGCTTTTACTCAATGAGCGTCCCAGCATCTGAAGATCCCATCTCCCACTGCTCTCAATGTAGTGTTTAACAGTCCATTGCATTGTTTGATTTTGCTGGATGGATGCTGCAAGGCATGTCCATATTTACATTTCAGCCATCATTCTCCATGCAAGAGGGGCTTTAACTGCCTGACTTTCTTAATTGCAGTGTGTGTTTTACATTCATGAGTACCCTGTTCAATAGTGTCCATGGCTAAGTTCACCTCTCAGCCATGATCACACATAAAGGCTGCATCTCTTCCCTGATGACTTGATCATGGGCTCACCAACCTAAAAATAATTCAACGTAATGTTGCCAATCCAGATCCAGCCATGATGCTTTAATCCTGGTAGTCCGATTCACCTGTTGGTTATTTCAATATTTTTCAGTGGTCCAGCTCTTGTGTACATGAACATATATGTTATATACGTTCACCTAGGCTTTCCACTGGGGCAGGAACATCTAGGCACAATGAAGCCCTTTAAAAATTTATCTTTCTTACCCTCACTACTTTAACTGCTAAAAAACTTCTCTACTCAAGGACACCCAATTAATTTGGTATTCTTTCCAGTGGACAGATTATGTCACCATTTTGAAAGAATGATTGGTTAGTACCTTTTTTCTTTAGTCATCCACTATGAGCAAATTCTATAAAATATAAGTAAAATTATACTGTTTACAATACTACTAAAAATGTCCTTGATAATGCATGTTCTCATAAAATATGTATTAATTAATCTGCAGTCCAAATGTTTTGTAATGTCATGTAATGAAAATAAAATTGATCTTACTTGCAGACCATCAGAATGCTGGAGATGGTAAATAAAAACTTAAGAAAAAAGTTTTCAAAGCATATTACCTTCTTAAACTATTGCTATTAACCTGTTATACCAAAAAAAAAAAAAAGTGCAAACATACAAAAATATAACTATTATCACAAACATGAGTTTGTAAGTTTTAGTCAATATCTGATATTGTCCCTTGGCTAGAATAATATTCTGATCATTATACAGAGTTAGGAATGTTGCACTACAGAAGACCCGGCATTTGTTAACAAAACAGAGAGAAATTTGACATAATCTAGTTGGCAGTTAGCTGTCTCATGAACACTTACTGCAGATTTGTTAGCAAATATCTGTATGCAAGTTATTTTAAAAAAATTGATAGTGAAGAAGGGAAATATGAAGTGAATTACAAACAATTAGAATAATAAGGAACGTAGGAGAGTGGCAGAAAAATATTAAATGGGGAAAGCAAAATGGCAATAAGATAGTTAACGTGTCACGTAACAGAGACCTATTAAAGAAGTAATTTTTTAATGTGAAGCATGTGGACACAGTGGTACCTCTTTTCTGTAACACTGAAAGTGTCACTAATGACTGCCAGACGTACTTCAGTCCCTCTGAATAACTGCTGGTTCAAAGAGATGTGATAGATGTAGGTTAGCTGCTACAGTGTGCTATTTACATTATTTTTCATCAGTCTGGTAAAGAGCCATAAGTAGCTGATAGCTGTGATTATACTTGGATAATACCAGAACCTTAGCAAAAAGGTCTAATGTTCAATTTAATAATCTTGACTCTTGCACTACTCAGTGAGATGAAAGAAATGGTAACTACCAGTTTTGTAGTTAATCATAAATGTGCTTTTCTAGAATAATAATATATAATTCTCTTCTAAAGGTAATTGCTTATTACAGAAAACTTCACTGAAACTTTTCAGTCTAAAATAGCTCAAAAAGAAAATATCTCAAGAATAGCACTAAATAATGAAAGTGATCCACAGAGTTCACAGCCATAAGCTGATAATTTTTTTTCTGATAATTCAGGTCGTTGATCTCTGGTTTTTCTATCTACATTGGGAAAAAACAAGCAGAGTTTTAAGACTAGGAAATCAAATATGAAATACTTATAGTCAAAGCTTCAGACTAGACTTGTCTTTCAAAACATGATTTGTTGATTTGGACAACTTGCTGCAGTGCATTGATAAAAAATGACGAGTGATTTGAAGATGAAATCAGAAATTATAGGCATTTCTAGCCTTGCTGGATTTCCCAATGAGTTCTGAAATTCAAAACTTCAAAAATCCCCTAGCCCCCATGCATAGGTCTAGCTAGTTGTGGACATCCTTCTTGGAAGTTTCTCCCTCTTGCTCAACAAGTTGTCCTTTGGTGAAATTATTATTGCTGCCTTCTGACCTTTCACTGGGCATTCCTGGGAAGAAACAGTCTACCTCTTCTTCTCTCAATCACTCTCAAGACTGTGGAAGTCTGAAGTGAGTTTCCCCCATGCCTGAGCCTTCTCTTCTCCCGACCAAATCAGCCCACTTACCTCAGCCTCCCCTTTGAATGCTATTTGCTTCAGTTCCTGGCCATACCAGTGGCCTTTCTTCTGCTGGACTATCTCCATTTTGTCCTTATTACTCTTGCACTGCACAGGCTTAAAGCTGGATCCAGCATATCTCATATCCAGGTCCATGGATATGAAGAGGAAAAGGAACGAAGAGTAAAATAGTCACTTCTCTTCCTTTTGTTCTTGTAGACTGGTATATGTTTGAGGTCTTTTCCAAGAAACAGCAATACCTCATCAATACATCAGTTTTTTCATAAGATAATGTGCATTAAAAATGTACTATGTGGAGCAAATATGGAATATATTCACTTATGATTATAAAAACACTGTCTTACGTATGCTGTCATATTCAGTGTTTACTTTAGAGCTGTTAGGAATGGGGAGTTCTTTGTACTATTGTAACAAAAATATAAATGAATAGACCAGGAGGGAAAAACAATATCTTTGGCCTGTGACAAAACATCATAAGGATAAACTAAGTACATCTTCCAATAATAGTGACTGTTTTTGCAAGCATGACAAATATTTGTCCAATATTACATTAATTATCATAGTAATGTGCAAAATTTGCCAAAGAGGATAATCCAGCTAGGCCATCTAGAATTTTTCTGATTTTCCAGGACTTCTAGGATAAAAATAAGAGGTAAGCAAAGTTGTTCAAATACTTCCAATTAATTTCTTTCTTTCAGTTAATGTCCTCTGGAATTATGCCTATTTGGGTAAATGTAAAAACCTATTTCTAGCTTTTGAAACACACTTCCAGTTTTTCTTATTTTATAAATAGTTCCTAATTCGATACTATAACATTATTTTTACTGCAAGTTAAATCCTCTACTTATTTTTTTTATTTGAAAAGAATAAACAAATCATTAACTTGCTAGCACAAATAACATTCTATATATATATTCTGTTAAAAGTATACCAAAAAGAGAATGTTTTAAATTCTTACCTACTTGCTTTATAGGAGGGACCTGAGATTTTACTTGTTCTTTTTTTTAATGCTGAACCCCAATGCCAAGATTTTTTTGTGTTTTTTAGAAATTTCGTTGCAGAAACGGAGAATGAAGAATAACACATTCATTAAACCAAACATTTTCATTTTTGGACTCTTTACAGTCAGTGGTCTAGAACTTTACTTAAGATTATTGTTTATAGTTGTACTTGTCCTGGCTAATATTTACTGTACACGGTAATATTGATACTGAGATGCTTCCAGTGTGCAGCTGCTTCTATGATTAGGAAAAACCCTCAGTTGCCTAAAGTTGATTAAAATAAGAAGTTTACATCCTGGCTTCCAATCAACATCATTGCCAGAAAATTAAAAGCCATCTGGTCTGCAAGGCCTGACTGGAATCTTACACTTGAATTGCCTTATCACACCGTACAAATTAATTTTTCATTTCTTTCAAGCCCTTCATGGAGAAAATTAGAATTATAAGAAAAATAATATTTGCCTCCATGTCAGAGTTCTTATTTCAGTAGAGAATGAGACAACTTATCCTGTATTATAAAGGATAAGTGTTCTTCTGTGTTCTTAAAGAACATAGAACTTACATGCCTATGTAAAAATGAGACAGATCTCCATGTCTGTATTAGTAGGAAACAACAGATACTTAGGATATTTATTTAAAGTAAAATAAAATTAGCATCTTAGGATATTAAAATTTTAACATTTCTCAAAAAGAATTTAATAGTGCTTTGTAGTCACTATACCCACAGTTCAGGTTACAAATGCAAATGTTGTCTCGAAATCACATCTGTATTGAGCACTGATCCAATATATATTTATAATTACTCCGTATGTAATTTTTTTCACGGAGTAACTTGAAAAGTAGAATCTATTCTATGGAAATTTGTAAGCATGGAGTTTTATGAAAATCTTTTAACTGTTTTCTCTCCCTGCTCCTTTTACGCAAACTTATTTCTACTATGCCGCTTGCCAACATATTCCTAGTGATAGCATTTTACTGCACCCATTAATGAAATCCCTCTCTCCTGTTTAGAGAGAAGGATGCTGAGGGAGACTGTGTCCAAGGCTTTACAGAAGTCCAGGTAAATGACATTTGTAACCCTTCCCTTGTCTACTGATTTGGTCAGTCCATCACAGAAGACCACTGGTCAGGTAGGACTTGCCCTTGGTGAAGCCATCCTGGCTGTCTCACCTCCCATCCTCCTTTAGCACAGCTTCTAGGAGGATCTGTGCCATGATCTTCGCAAGCAGAGAGGGGGGGCCGACAGGTCAGTAGTTCCCAGGGCACTCCTTTCACTCTTTTTAAAGATGGGTGAAATGTTTTCCTTTTTCCAGTCACCGGGGAGTTATCCCGACTGCCATGATTTCACAAATATCATGGAGAGTGGCTTGGCAGCTACATCACACATTTCCCTGAGGACTCTGTGACGCATGTCATCAGGCCCTAAAGACTTATGCACATTTGGGTTCCCCAGCTGGTCATGAACCTGATCTTTACTTACAGTGGGAGAGACTTTGCTCCTTCTCATCCCCACCTTGAGGATCACCCACTTCACAGCTTCCTCATTCTTTATTTTTACCAATTTGCCAGCCACGTTCATCAGAAGTGTACACTTTTTTGACCTGCATTTTCTAGCTATCCCTTGTCAAGCTCCGCACCAGCTGTGCCTTTGTCTTGCTGATCCCATCCCTACACAACCAAGCAGCATTCCTATACTCTTCCCAGGTTACATGTCCTGTCTTGTGAGTTCTTGCCCCTTAGTTTAACCAGCAGGTCCTGATTTATCTATGCCAGTTTCTTCCCTTCCTTTCCTGACTTCTTACTGTGAGTCAAGAGCTGTTGTGGTTTTTGGAAAGCATCTTAAAAGATCTGCCAGCTTATTTCTGCTCCCTTGTCCATAAGGCAGTTTTCTATACCATCCTACTGACTAATTCCTTGAGCAGCTGGAGTTTGCTTTCCTAAAATTCAGGGTCCTGACTGTGTTCTTCACCTGTCCCATATTCCTCAGGACTGCAGATCCACCAGTGATGTTCACTGCAGCCCTGCTGCCTCCGTCCTTGACATCACCCATGAGCTCACTGCACTGGTGACCATCAGGTCCAGTAACAGATCCCCTCTGTCAGGGCTGTCCATTACCTGCCTTAGGAAGTTATCCTCCAGGCATCCCAGCCATCCCCTGGATTGCCTACAGCTCACTGTGCTTCTTTTCTATCAGATGGGGGTTGGATCTCATCCTTGCCCCAGCAGGATGAGATCTGGTGGGTTCAGTGCCTCCTGTGCTGGAGCAAGAAGGTGTTGTTGTCAACAGGTTCCCCCTGGTCAGGCAGCCTCTAACAGACACCATCCACAAGGTTCCCTTTGTTACCTCCGTCTCTGATTCTCACCCATGAAGTTTTGATCAGTTTGTGGCTGTTCTTCAGAGAGAGCCCTTCACATTCCATTCATTTCTTATGTAGAGGGCAACCCACAGAGAGCCCTGCCTGTCCCTTCTGAAGAGCTGTAGCCATCAGTAGCCACACTCATCATGAGAGTCATCCCACCATCTTTCAGAGATGGCAACTGGTTCATATCCTTTTAGCAGCACAGTGACTTCCAGCTTCTCCTCTTGGCTGTCCATCTGTACCCACTGGTGTAGAGGCACTTCAGCTGTGCTGTTGCCCATGTCACCTTTTCAGAATAACGTGCCTTAACTCCCTGGAAATATTTCAGTTGTGTTCACCCATTGGCTCCTATCACCTCTGGAGCCCTTGGCACATATCTGTAAGACAAGCTTTATGCCCAGCACCAGGATTAATTGTATAAAAGTGAAATAATTAATTCTAAGGACCATCAGTTTTTAATAAACCACAGCTTAAACCCTAAATTCTGCATTGAAGCAATTTGTATGCCAGCACAATTTCCCTTCTGCTGATATGTCAGTGTTGTGAGTAGCAACCTCAGCAAACAGGATGCAAGGAGAAATAATACTTTTAACTGCTGGCAGCTATTTCTTCTTTGGATACCTGTCCAAGTATTTTTTAAATTTGTAAGATATGTAGCCAGCTCTGTCATCCAATTTGTCACTACACTGCCTGCGTGCATTAGCCTTAAAAGCAAGTACCATAAATTCACCATTTTCTGCAGTTGAAAGAAGGCTGAAAAAATGTAAATATTCTGCAACAGCATTTCTTAAGGAAGGAGTTAATTTCATCATTTCAGGTTTTGGGATGCCTTTTTTTCCCCCTTTCTGCTTCAGATATACATGAACTTTGCTAGCTGAAAAGAGAAGCTTCTCAGTGAATCCTGTTGATTCAAATCAACAATGATAAAGATTAGTGATGTTAATTTTTTATAAAGATTATATGAATATATATATATGACTGTATAGAAAGTCTTTATATATATATAATATATATATATATATAAAGACTATATGAAATAGACAATTTGGGGTGGTTTTTAATTGATACATTTTCATTAATTAATATGGGAAAGTGATGACATGGCTTTTTAAATACCCCATTAGAAAGAACCTTTGTGTTGTGCAATGTGTTTGTCTTCAAAATTTATTATTAAGTATTTTTGGTAATCTCCATTTTTTCATGTTCTCAGACAGCAAAACACCAAATTTTTCTCTTTTACTAAATATGATAAGATCTTTCATCAGAGTTAATGGTAAATTTATTATAGAAATATGGTAAATATCTTTAAAAACACCACAAAACAATTTCCAAGTAGTTCATATTAGATAGGAAGAAATTTTTCAATGCAGGATATTTTTAGTGCATCAAGTATATATTAAACACATGGGAACACTTACTGAAATATTTTTATCTCTACTGGTTAGAGTACATTCAACAGCCTAAATTGTTTGTGTTCCATCAGGGAACTTAGGGAAGTTATATTAATTTTAGGGAGGCTACATTATTTTTCATGTTTAGTGCTTTTCTTGGTCAGATAGTTGTGCAAAAGCAAAGTGTATGTTGTGAGTCTCAATGTGTTGCTAATTAGATTAATGATTTCCAGACTATTGACTGCTCTCTGTGTCTGCAAGTATGGCATAAATCCTGGTCTCAATGTACCTGCTCTAATGATACACTAATTGGTGTGATAGAATTATGTTTATTTTCCATAAAAATTAATTTGCCAGTAAAAAAACCCAAGTAGACATCTCATTCACTTGATAAACATGAACCAGTCTGTTTCTTTAAATCAGGTAATAAAACACACTGAATTTTATTTTTGAAGGGAAATAATAAAATGTAAGTTTTATGAGATTCACAGGGATAAATCGCAGGATCTGCGATTTTTTATGGTCTTTGATATTATTCTATCTGTAGAAAGCTGTTTTATTGTTTTTGCTATATTGTTTGTATACAGTGGTGCTGCTATGCTGAAATAGAATGTTCAGAGTAAGGAATTAATCTACATCACAGAATCCCAGAACAGATAAGGTTGGAGGGAACTACAAATGGGTCATCTGGGCCAATCCCCCTGGTCAAACAAGGCCATCCTAGAGCACATGACAAAGGATTGCATCTGGGTGGTTCTTGAGTGACTCCAGTGGGGAAGACTCCAAAACCTCTCTGGGAAATCTGTTCCACTGTCTAGTCATCGGCACAGTAAAGAAGTTTTTCCTCACATTCAGGTGAACTTCTGTGTGTCAGTTTCTGCCCATAGCTTCTTCTGCTATTGCTCAGCACCACCTGGTCCATCCTCTTGACACTTTCCCGTTAGACACTGATAGACATTGATCAGGTCCTCTCTCAGGCTCTTCTCGAGGCAGAACAGGCCTAGCTCTCTCAGCCTTTCCCCACAAGAGAGATCCTTAGGTGCCTTAATCATCTTTGTTTTCCATTACTGCATCTGCTTCAGGAGCTCCATGTCTTTGTTGTCATGAGGAGCCCAGAACTGGACACAGCTCTCCAGGTGAGGCCTCACCAGGGCTGAGTAGAGGGGCAGGATCACCTCCCTCCACCTGCTGGCAATGCTCTTCCCAATGCCCTCAGGATACCATTGGCATTCTTGGCCACCAGGACACGCTGCTGGCTCATGGACAGCTTGCTGTCCACCAGGACCCCCAGGTCCTTCTCCACAGAGCTGCTCCCCAGCAGGTCAGCCCCAGGCTGTGCTGGTGCCTGGGGCTGTTCCTCCCCAGTGCAGGACCCTGTACTTGCCTTTGCTGAATTTCAGAAGGTTCTCTGCCCATCTCCCCAAGCTGTCGAGGTCCTCTGAAGGGCTGCACGGCCCTCTGGGGTATCAGCCATTGCACCCAGCTCTGCATCCTCAGCAAACTTGCTCAGGAGGCATCTGTCCTTTCACCCAAGTCACTGGTGAGTTAAACAGCCCTGGCCCCTGTACTGAACCCTGGGGAACAGCACCAGTGACAGGCTTGCAGCTAGACCCTGGGCCAGGGATTGCATCCAGCTGGACCCTGGGCCAGTGATTACAACCCTCTTGGTTCTGACATTCAGCTAGTTCTCAATCCACCTCACTGTCCACTCATCCAGTCCACACCTCTTGAGTTTTCCTACAAGAATGCTGTGAGACACAGTGTCAAAAGCCTTGCTGAAGTTGAGGTTCCACTGCTCTCCCCTCCTCCATCCAGGCAGTTTCATCATAAAAGTCAATCTGGTTGGTCAGGCATGATTTATCTGCAGTGAATGCATGCCGGCTGTTCCTGATCACCATGTCACCCACAGGCACTTCCAGGGACTGAAGTGAGGCTGACTGTCCTCCTTCTTGTTCTGTCCTCCTTCTTGTTCTTTTGGGGTGATATTTGCTTTCTTCCAGGCCTTAGGAACCTCTCCTGATCTCCACAACCTTTCAGAGGTGATGTAATGACCAGCCTCACTATAGTGTGCTATAGTAGCTCCCTCAGCACTCGTGGATGCATCCTGTCAGGGCCCATGGATGTGACAATCTCAAGTTTGCCCAGGTATTCTCAGAATCCATCCTTCTTGACCAAGGAAAAGCCTTCCTTCCAACCTTAGTTTATCCTGGATTTGTGAGTCAGAGAGATCCAGGTCAACATATGGTATTGGCCTGGTATTGTCAATGAAGACTGATGAAAAGAAGACCTTCAGTAACTCGGCATTCTCTGTCTCCTCTGTTAGCAGGGTTCTTCCTGCCTCATTTAGTACTAGGTCCACATTATCCTTTCTTTTCCTTTTGCTATTACTGTATTTGAAAAAGACCTTGCTGTCATTGACAACTTTGGGCACCAATGCAATTTTAACTGAACATTTTAACTGAAATTTAATTGCAATTTTAACTGAAATAGCCTTCAGATTTCCATAATTTTACAAATGGATTTTTAGTAATAGCTAAATTCTTGAAAAGAGGGTTAATTGTGAAACAGTGTTCATTTGCATCAATATAATGTTCCATGAAAGAAAAAAAGTTGCTTGATTTTGAGTTCTTTGGCTGTTACAGAAATTGACCTATTAGGCAAGATTCATTTAGCATTGAAAATGTTTGGTACTAGAAATAAAATATTTTCAGTACTTGAAAATATTATTTCTATGATCTTGGGTTTCATGTTTCTAAATATTTTTTTACAACATAGGTGAGAACAAGAAACGGCATATTGAAGTTGTTCATAAATATATGCTTCTACTCCACTAAATCTCTCTACAAATTCCAGAAGTTTTTGCCATATATATGCTTCTTTAAAAGCATAGCTGCAATTTTTGCTCCTGTGTTCCTCATTTCTACCATGATGACAGAGATCATGCAACATAATGGGATGTTGAATATTATTACATTCAAGTATGAAATTGAGACACAACTGTAACAGAAAAATATATAACTTGTTTATGTGGGTTATACAGGTTGGGAAGGGAAAAGGGATTATAGAAATTAAAGATGACTTCAAAGAGTACATAAATTGATTGGAGCATGAATGAAAAGCTAATATATAATAAGTGTTACAAATTAGATTGTCTCATTTAATAAAACAAGTATAGCAAAGTGATGAAGTATGCACATGTTGTTCATGTATGTTGATCTGTGGTCTTTCCATAATAAAATTTTATGAACGTGAAATGTTTTATAAAGACATATGCTTATGATTCATCAACTGAACAGGTTGATTTTGGTTAGCCCCCAGAAACAGGAGACCATAACTCATCACATAAAAACTGGATGTTCTGCTAGGAATTTCCTGTACAGAAGCTGGTTCAATGACAGAAATTGTTATGAACTAAATTCTAAATTCTACATTCAAGTATCATTATGCCCAAATGCTATTCCCACTAGAATTGCTGCATACCCATGTATATATATACACACACACACACATACACAAATACAACATAAACTTGATTGCATTACTTAGGATGCATGTTGCTAAAGAAAATTTGCTAGCTGTGATTCCAAGAGAATGTAATGTATTTCACAGCCTTAGAATGAAGACAAGATATTATAACTGAAGATTTTCAGCATGAGGAGTGGACGTAGGGGGAGGAGTGATAACTTTGGTTAGATGTTTTTTTCCAGTTCTACAGTTCTACAAACTGGTGGTCCAATTTCCCCTCTGCATCATAAGAAATATGAAGAGTATCTTCCACAGCTTGTTACCCTACAGTATGGTGTTGAATATTATTTGAAGGCCAGTGGTGAGCTCATACCACACTGTTTCACAGAGATATAAAAAAACAATTCTAAAACTCAGATGAACAATATCCTCCCTGGCATACCCTCCCCTGCCACTGACTTTCTGTAGTAATTAAAATGAAAGCAAATTCATATAATAAAACTGTATTAGATGGATTGGAGTTTAAATTCCATCCATTTCTAATACTCGCTTATTTGAAGAGAGTAACAGAAGCCAAATTAAACTATTTTCATAGCTATGGAAATGTGGCAAAATATGTATTGTGAACCCTCTTGCCGGAACAGAGCACGTTCTCTGAAGAAGCATAAGTTATGACTTTTTTGAATGTATTTTAACAGGGGAAAAGGATAAAAAAAAAATGAGTCCCCCTTGTCCAAAGAATTGATACGAGTATTAGGGAATGTGAAATGTTTATGCCTTTTCTATCAACCAGAAATTGGGAATGGATGACCATTTTGAAGAGAGTTCTTCTTACATGGATATGACTTGGAAAGAGCACATTAATTTATTGATTTTATCATGTGCACTATAGAGTAGCAGACAGGAGTTACAGAATATTCTGAGTTGGAAGGGATCCACAAGGATCATCAATTCAGCTTTAAAGTAAATGGCCCATATGGGGAACAAACACATAACCATGGCATTGTTGCCACCATTCTCTGTACAGCTGAGAGCTCTTGGGCAGCTTCAGCTGGTATTGATTCTCTTGGAAATAACAGAATAAACTAAGATTTTGCTTAGCTAATTTTATTTTAGGGGAATAATTCTAGAGATTAATTTGTCCCTCAAACTTAATTACTTTATTTTTCTATGGAATTTTTCTTCATCTGAATTAACGGCTTATTTGGCCTACCTAAAAGGTCAGTGCTACCTTGGACATAATTTTATTTTTATCCATTAAAGTAATTCTGTTTCCACCTGGCTCTGTTCACTGAGAGTCCAGCTGCCTTGGATGGCTCTAAGTTCTTTCAGGATTTGATGCCATATAGTGGAACTCCACTTTTCGTCTACTTTGTACACATTTCTTCATAGTGCTTTATCTAGTATTTTGGCCTACCCTTGATTATATGCACAATCCTAAATATACTGCTCTAAAAGCTAGTCTAGAACAAAGGCTAAGTTCTGTAAATATTGTTTCTGAAGTTTTTGAGTTAGATGAGTGTATTTTCTTCTTGCATAGCTATGCACTTTCCATACTGTAAAAGCATGGAGTTTTGTTTTTTTTAAAGTGTTGTGTTTTGTTGTTGGTTTTTGATTTTTTTAAAGACCTAAGAATAGCTTAATTTAAAGCTATTGTCTTTCTAGCTTCTCTAACTGAAGAGAAGGAAATTTTAGTGTTGTATCCTCTTAAATTCAGGAAGCATAGGAAAGTAAAGGGCAGGAAATAGACTTTTGTAACATCAAGCTGTAACAAGAGAAGCGATTAAAATAAATCTTCAAACCAGTGTGAATTCAGCCTTATGTGTGCAGGAAGTATGTATGCTCAGATGTGTTGTTTCATGGGTAGTACTATTTTTTGGGAGGGGAGAGTATGTGATCTTTGTGCACAGAGTCTGAGGGCATCCTGATAAGCATTATATTCACATTGTTTTATCTCCCTCTGCACTGGGTTGCCTGCATAAGGAACAATGGGCTTTGCTTCAAGTATTTACTATTCATTATTGTTGTGTGCAGTTGAAAAGAAACAAGGATCAGAAAAACATACTTAGAAAATGAACTGGCAGAAATGTCTGCTAACTTGGCAGAGAAGCCAAAAAAAGGGAGGCAATTTCTATGAAGACACAAAACGGTTCTTTTCAGTTCATGCTGTATAGAAGCCAAGGACCTACACCTTGAATTGTATTTTATTAGCATTTGGCAAAGAAAATCTGTACTCAGTGGAAATGAAAATAGCTAATCTCTCTACCTTAGTCTTCAATCAGTGCTTTGTTGCAACTGTCTGCTGATTCTTTTTAATGCATGACTCAGAGCATGATAGAAATTGGAGCAGCAACTTGGCTTAAACTTGTGAGTGAAGGCATTGATGGGTGTCTTTAGAACTCATTTGCAGGTATTCAAGAGTGACTTCCCCTGGCCAGACCACCGGACCTTCTGCTCTTGAGCTGGAAGGTGAAGGTCCTGTTAAAAAATGCAGAACAATTCCTGACCAAAGCACTCCATTCATGCCTTACAAGCAAATTGCTATCTAATAGGTTACTTGACACACTAGTTCTACAAGATTTCTTTTTTCTGGGAGAGATACTAAACAAATACTTTACTATTACTAGGTGGAAGTATTAAAAACAGGTCTCTGTTTACCATATCATGAAATGAATTTGGGATTTTTTTATTGCTTTTTTATTGCAGTTTCTGTATTAAATTTTTTTAAACAGATACAAATCCTTCTGTGTGATATATTATTTTAATTGATGCCATTGCTTTTGTTAGAAAAATAATCAGGGCCTTTAACTTCTAATTCTTCATCAAGTGGCTATTTGTTATGTTTTAGTTGGAATAGTCACATTTTCAATTGAAAACCTGATCATATTTTTAATTATTTAATGAATGAATAAATTAATTAAAATTTTAAGTGTAGTGGGTTAATTTTGCTGTGTTTGACAGTAATTGTGCAGGATATTCTAAACAAAAATTGAATCAATCTGTCACTGCACCTGCTCAAACAGATTTTATTAAGAAGCTGAAGTTCAGTACCATTTTATGAATGACCCTGAAAATAATATTTTGAAGAAACATGCATTATGAAAGTTGTTCAAAATATTCCACACTTGAGTTCTCTTTCACCTTTAATGTTGCCTGCAAGAAATAAAATAAAGCTTTGGGATAGGAAAATATAAATGTAAGATTTAGATTTGCATCTAGCTTGCATGTACATACTTGCTCCTAATGTTAACATTTCAGGATAAAAAAATAACATTATAAAAGTGATAATTAGTAAAAACTTGAGAAGCAGGAAAGGGTAGATGAAAGACAGAAGATTTTTAAAGATGCATAAAAGTGCTGTAAATATTGATTTACAAAAATTCCTGTGTGATTGAGTGTCAGTGGCTAGTTAAGGTATTTTGATTGTTCCAGTATTAAGACATGCATTGCCTTTTTACTGGCATTCTGAAAAATTTTTACTAGCATTCTGAAAAATGCCAAAATTTTGTCCTTAGCCAGTGGACTCCATGTTAAGCCTACTTGAAATCTTGTTTCCAAGGATTCTTCACGCTTAGATCTTAGCAATCCTAAAACTGTACAAATGCTGGCCAATAGACTGAGCTACAGCGTCTATTTCTTACTATAACTTGAGTAGTTATGAAGTATAGAGGGAAAGGTTAAAATAGCCCAATGCTCAAATTTTAGATGGAGAATTGAGCAGTCACTTACCATGTCTGCAAGACTTAATTGGGATTGGGTGTGGATTGAACTGTTCCTTAAAGGAACATGAGGCCAGGTGGAGGACTGTGGTTTTAAACAGCTACTAGTGATTCATTCGTGGTTGCTGAATTATGTTATTACCCAGTAGGATGTATCATACATTTCATAATCTTATCACAACATTCAGTAGCAATGTGGTAGTACAGCAAACTGAATTCATACAAGGTATAGTTCATATAAAGAAGAGGGCCCAAGTGACTCTTGTTTGTATGAAGTTTAAGGGTAAATGCTGAGATATGCACTTGGTGTGGGGCAGCCCTGGATGTACAGACAGACTGGGGAATGAGAGGCTGGACAGCAGTGCCATGGAAAGGGCCCTGGGCTTCTGGTCCATGGCAAGCTGAACATGAGCCAGCAGTGCCCTGGCAGCCAGGAGGGCCACCCATGTCCTGTGGGCATCAGGGGCAGCATGGGCAGCCAGGCAAGGGAGGGTATTGCCCTGCTCTGCACTGGGGCAGCCTCACCTCGAGTGCTGGGGCAGTTTTGGGTACCACAGTACAGGAAAGACATTAAACTAAAATTTCTTCTCACCTGCCAACATACACTTAAAATAAGTATTTTACTTGATGGTGACACATTGCCCTGTAAAATGAAAAAATGGTTTCTATCTGTAAAGTAGTATGTAGATTATTTCTGGTTTGTATATCTGTGTAGCAGTATTTGGAAAACAAGGGTCTAGTTTTGCCAATACTGATAAAACAGTAGTAACTAAAAATTAGTATCTTTACTGCTGCTTATTTGTACAAACACACTTTTGTTTTGCACAGAAGCTAAGCATAACTCTTTCATATGTTCATTATAAACTACTTGCATTTTTGGCATCAACTTTATAATTACATAAGTTTATTTTCTGAACTTTTACTATGTCCCAGAAAATGGAGACAGAACACTTTGTTTCATCAGTAACTGCTTCATGTTTAACAGGCTTTTTTGAGGAAATAAATGTAAAGAAAAGCTATACCAGTAGAAATCAGTGGTTTTGTTTTTCCACAGGTATTTTGTTCATCTAAACAGAAAATAACTTGGTTTTATATCCTGACATTGCAGAATCCTACTCCCTGCTTTGGACTTTTGACCTCTCATCCTTAGGCTTTTCGTATAATGTTTTGGAGTTTTTTTCCAGAAGGTAATTAATAAAAAAAACCCTTCATGTCCTGTTGATTAGTAAAAGGATTTGTTCTTTTCAAAAAATTTCAAAAAACCACCACTCACTCACTCACTCACTCACAACCAAAACAAAACAAAACCAACCCCCCTCCCAAAAAAAAAAAAAAAAAAAAAAACCCAAAAAAACCCCAAAAACAAAAAAACTAAATCAACTTTTCCTTTGGCAATATAATCTTACCTTTGGCACAAGTCCCTGTGGTACATGGACTTATACAGCAAAGTCGGAACCTTAGATCTGCTCCCTGAATTAGAATACAATAGGAATAATTCAATTGGAAGAGACCTACAGTGATCATCCAGTCCAACTGCCTGACCACTTCAGGGCTGACCAAAAGCTACAGTATGTTGCTAAGGGCAACATGCCCTTAGCATTTCTTGTCCAAATGTCTCTTAAACACTGGTGGGCTGGGGGCACTGGCCTCCTCTCAAGGAAGCCTATTTCTGGGTTATAACACCCTCTTGGTAAATAAATGCTTTCTAATGCCTGGGCTAAACCTCCCCTGCCTCAGCTTTGAACCATTCTTATGTGTCCCATCACTGGATACCAGGGAGAGGAGATCAGCATCTCTCTCTCCATCTTTCCTCTTCAGGAAGCTGCAGAGAGCCATGAGGTCACCCTTCAGCCTCCTTCTTGCCAAACAGACAAACTCCAAATCCTGAACTGCTCCTCACAGGACATGCCTTCTAGCCCTTTCACTAGCTTCAGTTCACAAGAGTTGAAGAGGTCCTTGCAGGACTAATCTTTGTGTAAGAGTACAAATACTGATATACTACGTTTTGTCTGGATCTAAGACATTTTTAATAATCCCTTTTTTGTTGCATTGCGGTATTTGGACAGCATAATATGTCTACAAGGTGATACAGTACACTTTGAGACACCCCAGTGCTGGGTGGGTAATTGGGTGATTGAAAGCATATGAGAACCTTATTATCCCATGCAGAAATGGAGGAAAAAGAAGTTACTGTGTAAAATGTGTCTATGTGTTGTGACCTACTCCTACCCTGCAGTACCATCCTGCTTCTCATGATACATGGAAAGTGCTACAGATACCGTGCAGGTAAAACTGAGGTGAATTCTGATTCCTTCCTGGTGCCATAAACTTCTTTGCCTGAGGGAACTAAACATTAAGGGAAAATATGCACAGGGCAGAAATTAGGCTCTGCAGTTTATTTGTATACACCCATTAATTTGACCAAAATGGTATGTTTTCTGTAATGCAGACATTGCTTTCTTATGGAGCTAAGGTATATGTTTTTTATGCATCATGATGTTTTTTCACCCAAAAGCCCTTTTATTTGCAGAGGTTAGCTTCTATCAATTGTTGTAAATTATAAATTTTCACTGAAATTCTTATACTTTTTGTCACAAAAGTAGAAAGTAATAAAATTGCTGATCATTCATTTAGAAATAGTTTAACAAATAGTTTAAGAGCTGTTGAGAAGCTAACAGGAAGTACAGGAAGCTAACTATCCCATACATGAGGAAAAGCAGATTACATAAAGCCAAATGTTTTCAGTCTCACATACTGTACCCATCCCAAGCCTCAAACTTCAAGATCTTGAGAGTGAAAAAGAAAACATAGATGCTAACTTCTAGCAGTGTTAGCATTCCAAATGATACAGTTCTTTATAGGGGCCCTCACAGGAGAGAACAATTGGACATGCCAAATAAACTTTAATGCTCTGATACAAAGTAAAGGTTCAGCACCCAGGGAGTTTCTTGTTATTTTAGAATGGTTATCATTTTCTGTGTGAATTTCTATTATTTCTTCTTGAACTTCATGGGAATTTATAGGAAACCTGTGATGTATAAGTAGACTGACACAATTATTCCATAAAAAGACATTTTGTTCCAGTTCATTAATGTTGGAATACTTACTAAATTATGTAGTTAGCATTATGGAATTTTATACAGAGTTGTTAACTCCTGTGGTCCTATCTTAACAACAGGAGACTCCTTAGGTGAAAGTATCTGATTTTTTTCCTAAGGCATTTTACTTCCTCTGAAGTGATGCTTGATATTAAGATCTATTTTCCTCAAGTATTTCATTATCTTAACTTTACTGAAGTACTTAGAGAGCTTAGAGCGCTCACATAATTACATGAACATCTAAGAAAAGCATTTGGGGCATTACTGATTAACATTTTTCTCTGTTATTGTGGATGATGCCAGGAATTGAGTGCTAATTCATGAGTGAGCTTTCCCAAAAACACTACATGGTGGGTTACACTCAGAGTGCAATGAGGGAATTTTTTCTAGTTATACAGAATCACAGAATCATTAAGGCTAAAGCATCTACATGTTTTTTTCAAGGCTTCCAGGGACAATGATTCTCCCATTTGCCTAGTCAGCTTGTTCCACCATCTTCTCAACGCATACATTTTTAAAAAATATTCAATCTAAACCTCCCTAGGTGCAACTCCAGGCCGTTTTCACTTATTGCCTGGGATACAATACAGACCAACACCTCATTACACCCTCCTCACTTCAGGTAGTTGTAGAGAGCAGAGTTGTAGAGGAGATCTCCTCTGAGCTTTCTTTTCTCCAGGCTAAACAGCTCCAGCTTCCTCAGATGCTCCTCATAAAACTTGTTCTCCAAATAGTCTGGCAAAGGTGTCAAGAGTACAGCAAAACCAGGTAAAGAGCATGTTAACTGTCAAAACTACTCCTGGAAATTTGGCAGGCCAGCAGACTCTTCAGTGGTGTTTCCAGCTTGGGTTCCATGGCGCAGCAACCCAGCGAGTCAGCCTAAAACATTAACATTGCTCATGATTCCTTGTAAAAAATATAATAATTCAAAAATTAATTCCTAGCTATTAAGAATCAGTCTAAATTTACAAGTAGTTAGAAACACAGAATTTATCTTGGGCTAGTAATTCTTGTTGCTATACAGACTTATTAAAAAATATTAATACTATGTAAATCAGTGATGCAAATTTGCAGATATCTTACCATTTGAACTGTTGATCACCTCATGTCCTAGAAGTTATTGGAGAACTCAGACTTGCACTACAAAAGGAAAATGAGCACAGCTGGATCAAATAAACTGAAAAACCAACCAAACAACAAGAATTTGGTATTAAATATATGAACATAATCCATAATTCATTGTCACAATATACTGTTTTAACCCCAAATTTTACATACTTGGATTATAAATAGATTATCTTTTATATAGATCTGGAATAATACTGGAAATTGTGAAAATTAATGCTAAAGAAATAGAATGAAAGAAAACTTGAGAAGGATAGAAACTTAATGTTTCTCTGTTTAGGAATTTTTTTAATAGGGTTAGGTAAGACATTATAGGGATCAGATTTCCTTTGTTTTTAGTTTTACAGGGGTTTTTTTCCTACCTGCTTCTGAAAGTTTTTTGGTCTGGTTTGGCTTTTGTTTTGGGTGGGTTTTTTTTTTTGGTTGGGTTTTTTTTGGTTTTTTTTTTAGGTTTTTTTGCTGACCACTAACCAAGCCTGAAATAGTTAGCTGTAAGTCTGGTCTAATGTGAAAATGACAATAATTCATTAATTTAATAAATGCAGTATAGAATTTTTTTGAAATATATGACAGTTGCAACACATGTTTTCTTTTGTTTCTCTGTGTATCTAGAGGTATGAATTATATAAAATTGATAATCAGTGAGGGAGAAATTACAAGTAAATGAGCAGTTACAGTTGAACTCTTAGGCTAAGCAATAGGAAAATTATATTTTTATGTCCCAGTGTTTTTCTTTATTTTCTTTATTAATTATTTAAATTAATCTTTAATTTAAATAATCCCTCTCACCAATTCCAAGATGAAACAAGGAAAAATACCTTGCTATGATTTCAACATAATCTTCCTCTTGGTTTATTTCTGTTCTAACTGAAATGACTCTCAATGTACTGCTGTTATTGTGAGGAACAAAACATGACAGAGCTGCTGGAGTTATGCTTCAAAATTTGATTAAAGAAGTGTAAAATCATTGTGGTTGCAAAAGCCCTTAAAGATCATTAAGTCAAACTGTAAACTTAACACTACCAAGTTCAGCTCTAACGCATGTCCCCAAGTGCCTCATTTATATGTCTTTTAAATGCCTCCATTGATTGTGACTCTACTACCTCCCCGAGCAGCTGGCTGCAGTGCTTGACAACCCTTTTCATTAAGAATTTTTTCCTAATATCCAATATTAAACTCTGGCACAACTTGAGGCCATTTCCTCCTGTCCTGTTGCTTATTACTTGAGAGAAAAGATAACCCTCACCTGGCTACAGGCTCCTTCCTGGCAGGTGTAGGCAGTGACAAGGTCTCCCCTGAGCCTCCTTTTCTCCAGGATAAACACCCCCAGCTCCCTCAGCTGCTCCTCACAGCACTTGTGCTCCAGACCCTGCCCCAGCTCCACTGCCCTTCTCTGCACTCTCTCCAGCTCCTCAGTGTCTTTCTTGCACTGAGGGCCCAGCACTGGACACAGCACTGGAGCTGTGGCCTCAGCAGTGCCCAGTACAGGGGACAATCCCTGCCCTGGCCCTGCTGGCCACACCATGGCTGATCCAGGCCAGGATGCCATTGGCCTTCTTGGCCTCCTGGGCACAGCCTGGCTCACGTTCAACCGCTGTCAGCAGCACCCCCAGGTCCTTTTCCTCCAGGCAGCTTTCCATCTATGCTGCACCAAACCTATACTGCTGTATATGGTGGTTTTGTGACCCAAGAGCAGGATCCAGCATTTCATCTTGTTAAAGGTAAATGATCTTTTCCTAGTACATTTAAAACTAATTTTTTTTCCCCTGTGAGTTACAGGTCTTAGAGAAAAGCCAGTAACAGCAGTGTCAGGAATAAATTATTTGGTTTTAAAGATTTTTCTATCATAAGTTATTACTGCTAGTGTTTTAAAGTACATCAAAAGTGATGCAAGTACAGTTAGACTAATGATAAGAGCTGGCAGGGTTTGGAAAAGATTTAAGGGACAAATGTTTTAAATTGAAAATCGGTAAATAACCCTTGCTGTGTCTTCTTCTCAAGAAAGACTTAAAATAAAAATACACCAGATTTCAACCTCTGTTTAATGAAAATGTCCCCAGTAACACAAAAATGCTGTTGAATCTAGTACAAGGAATTCTTATCATAATGTGAAATTATCAATTCAGCATTTGGAGATGCTTTTAGGAGTCCCATATCGTCATCATTTTTATGGAAGCAGTCCAATGATAAAAGGTTGCAGAATGAGTGAAGACCTAAAAGATGCACTGAAATAATTAATTTGACTACTTTAAACAAATTAAATTATTATTAAAAGTATTTTAGAAAAGATTGACTCTATAATGAGTTAACATTATTGCACAGGAAAAAAAAAGATTATGATATTTAGTTCTCTTACTAGAAACAATGTTGCAGTAGTCCATTTGAAACCAAGCAAAGAGCAAGCATGAAAATTCATAAATCATGAATTGCATAACCTTGAGGGAGGGCAACGGTGAAGAAGGAAACTTTTAACAAAAGATAATAGTGAAAAGAATTTATTTTCTGGAATGTCAGAAATTTCAAACAGTGTCAATAAGT